>NC_086451.1:414501139-415101139 GCF_028390025.1 Pseudophryne corroboree
TTTTTTTCCCTGATCGCTGCGCTGCGAACAACGGCAGCTAGCGATCAACTCGGAATGAGGGCCAGAGTTTTAATATTCATGATAACGGAAACTATTTGTATAAAACATGTGGACTTAAGGGTTTATAGAAATCAAATAGGAGGCCCACCTTGAGAGTTTTTGGCAGGGGACCTCCAAGCCTCTAGTTATGCCGCTGAGCACAACAAAACAAGTATTGGAATAAAGGGCCTAATTCAGACCTGATCGTTGCGGCAAATTTGTTAGCAGTTGGGCAAAACCATGTGCACTGCAGGTGTGGCAGATATAACATGTGCAGAGAGAGTTAGATTTGGGTAGGTTATATTGTTTCTGTGCAGGGTAAATACTGGATGCTTTATTTTTACACTGCAATTTAGATTGCAGATTGAACACACCACACCCAAATCTAACTCTCTCTGCACATGTTACATCTGCCCCCCCCCCCCCCCTGCACTGCACATGGTTTTGCCCATCTGCTAACAAATTTGCTGCTACAATCAGGCCTGAATTAGGCCCAAAGTGTGGCTGCTACATTGTAGCATTTAGTTTAGAGATTCGGAGACTCAGTCGCACTCAGATATACAAGAGTCGCATTATCGCATACTGTATGAAATTAATCAGCGGAGTCTCTAGATGCGTCAATAGACGCCCAACGATAGAAGATTCTCATGGGACCTGGCACAGCACAAGGGGCTGTTTGGCATGACCACAGCAATGATGAATGAGGACACATCTGTACCTATTAAGCCACCTATGCTCAAGCATGCATATCCTTAATACCTGGACTGTTAGGGTGCCTTGAGGAATGCATTTGGGAACCACTGCTATATACATGAGAATGATTTGAGGACAACGTGAAGGAGGATATTTGCTAAATGCATTTTTGAAATCCATTTAGTCCCCTAAAATGACAGATTTGGTATGCAGCGGTTCGGAGAGCTAAAATTCAGATTACCGCCAAAGCGCAGTGGTTTCAAAACCCCAAAGTCGCCGGCAAAAATTATTGTGAGTGGTGGCACTGCTGAAATGCATAGAGCTTAAGCTACAGTGGTGCTTGAAAGTTTGTTAACCCTTTAGAATGTTCTATATTTCTGCTGAAATTTGGCCTAAAACTACCTCAGATTTTCACACATGTCCTAAAAGTAGATAGAGAACCAAATCAAACAAATGACGACAATCAGGTGCGAGTGGACAACCTGTATTTTTAAAAGAACAGGGATCTATGAAAGTCTGATGTTCACAACACGTTTGTGGATGTGTATCATGCCACGAACAAAGGAGATTTCTGAGGGCCTCAGAAGAAGAGTTGTTGATGCTCATCAGGCTGGAAAAGGTTACAAAACCATCTGTAAAGAGTTTGGCCTCCACCAATCAACTGTCAGACAGATTGTGTACAAATTGAGGAAATTCCAGACCATTATTACCCTCCCTAGGAGTCAAATAGTTCGCAATGTCACGAAGAAACCCAAGGTAACCTCTAAGCAACTGAAGGCCTTTCTTCCATTAGCTAATGTTAATGTTCATGAGTCCACCATCAGGAGGACACTGAACAACAATGGTGTGCATGGCAGGATTGCAAGGAGAAAGCAGATGCCCGTATGCAGTTCGCTAAAGATCACCTGGACAAGCCAGAAGGCTATTGGAACAATGGGGGTAATTCAGACCTGATCGTAGCAGCAAATTTGTTAGCAGTTGGGCAAAACCATGTGCACTGCAGGTGTGGTAGATATAACATTTGCACAGAGAGTTAGATTTGGGTCGGTTATATTGTTTCTGTGCAGGGTAAATACTGTCTACTTTATTTTTACACTGCAATGTAGATTTCAGTTTGAACACACCCCACCCAAATCTAACTCTCAATACACATGTTATATCTGCCCCCCCCTGCAGTGAACATGGTTTTGCCCAACTGTTAACAAATTTGCTGCCACGATCAGGTCTGAATTACCCCCTATGTTTTGTGGACATCCGAGTCCAAAATAGAGCTTTTTGGATTAAATGAGAAGCGTTCTGTTTAGAGAAAGGAGACCACTAGATTCCAGCATAAAAACCTCATACCATCTGTGAAACACGGTGGTGGTATCCTGGTTTGCACCTGTTTTGCTGCATCTGGCCCAAGACGACTTGCCATCATTGATGGGACAATGGATTCTGAATTATACCTAAATATTGTAAAGGAAAATGTCAGAACATCTGTCCATGAGCTGAATCTCAAGAGAACGTGCAGCAAGACAATGACCCAAAGCACACAAATCATTTGACCAAAGAATGGTTAAGGAAGAATTAATTTTTAAAGTTTTGCAATGGCCAAGTCAAAGTCCTGACCATAATCCAATCAGAATGTTGTGGACGGACCTGAATTGAGCAGTTCATAGGAGGAAACCCACCAACATAACAGAGTTGAAGCTGTTTTGTACAGAGGAATGGGGCAAAATTCCTCCAAACCGATGTTCAGGACTAATCAACAATTACCGGGAACGTTTACATGCAGTTATTGCTGCACAAGGGGGTCATACCAGATACTGTAAGCAAAGGTTCACATACTTTTGCCACTCACAGATATGATATTGGATAATTTTACCCAATAACAAAATGATCATGTCTATTGTATTATAATATGTTATTAACAGAATGATGCAAAAATGTCGCAGCTCATAAATGTTGATTTGAATAAAGATAATATTGCCTATTTTGCCCGGGTGGTCTTCTGTTTGCCGGCGGTCGGGCTCCCGGCGCTCAGTATACCGGCGCCGGGAGCCCGACAGCCGGCATACCGACACTTATTTTCCCTCGTGGGGGTCCACGACCCCCATAGAGGGAGAATAAAATAGTGTGGCGCGCGTAGCGCGCCACCGTGCCCGTAGCGTGGCGAGCGCAGCGAGCCCGCAAGGGGCTCATTTGCGCTCGCCAAGCTGTCGGTAAGCCGGCGGTCGGGCTCCCGGCGCCGGGATGCTGGTCGCCGGAAGCCCGACCGCCGGCCAGCCGTAGTGAACCTATTTTGCCCACTTAAGGAACTTTCATTGCCACCTTTAATATATGCAGATGTGTCCTCCTACACGTAGCTCCTGCAGAACATATGGCACGACTCAGACTTTCTGAGAGGAGTGATGTACCTTTTTGTTTAATTTAAATGTTGTGGGGCAGATGTACTAAGCCTTGGAAAGAGAGAACATTGAGAGAGAGAGAAAGTACCAACCAATTAGCTCCTAACTGCCATGTTAAGGCTGTGTTTCAAAAACGACAGGAACAGATTGGTTGGTACTTTATCTCTCCATTTTATCTCTTTGGGGCAGATGTACTAGCCTTGGAGAGAGAAAGTGGAGAGAGATAAAGTACCAACCAATCAGCTCCTAACTGCCATGTTACAGGCTGTGTTTAAAAAACGACAGGAACTGATTGGTTGGTACTTTATCGCTCTCCATTTTATCTATTTGGGACAGATGTACTAGCCTTGGAGAGAAATAGTGGAGAGAGATAAAGTACCAACCAATCAGCTCCTAACTTTCTTTTTTCAAACGTGGCCTGTAACACGACAGTTGAGAACCGATTGGCTGCTACTTTATCTATTAGTGCCTCTGCTCCTGTATCTTATTCGCATCGCAGATGCAGCGAAACACCACTCATAGTGCGCTAGGGTTCCCGGGCTGCAACTCTAACTGCACAGGAATTAGTTTTTAAACACATAGAAGAAAAATGCTTGGGGTGGCCGAGTCACACGGGACCTGGAGTGTTTAGAGGGACTGTTTGATGCGACAAAATCCCAGTGTATGAGGGCACAGCTCTAAGTGCCTCCTTATGGTGTGAATGGATGGATAGCTCAAATGTTATGCAGCTTGAGTAACTTTGCCATTAGCATTACAACCATCTTCTGGTTGTTTACAAAATTGCAACCTAATAAAATTGACGATTTAATGACCATGAGGCTAAGGGCTGAGATTGATTTGCCTATTGATGGTCAAGTGTTATGGGAACAGCTGAGATGCTGATAGGTTACTATGGCAACGTCATGGGCTCTGGCTAGGGTTTGGAGCAGTTGGAAATAAGAGACCATGATCGGGAACCATCATCTTGTGACACCTGTCCTCCCTGACTTGTTTATGTGTGCGGCTGCAGGGTTTTAGGACATGGGTCTGTGTCTATGCACGCTGCAAGTAATGATAGTCTTCAGATTGATGTTAACAACAAAAAAAACTACTTGTTCCGCAACTTGTTTTGTTAATATATTTTGTGTGTGTGTGTACGGTTATATATACAATTGGATTTGAAGAAAGCCTTTATCAAGCAAATTTTATAAAATGTAAGGGGCCGGGCGATGCTGATTGGTTGCCATGGGCAACTTCTCCACTGGTCTGTTCTAATTGGAGGGAGATGTATCAAACCTTTTCAAGAGGAAAAGTGGAGCTGTTGCCCATAGCAACCAATCAGGTTCTAGTGATCATTTATCTAGTATATAAATGATTACTGGAATCTGACTGGTTTCTTTGGCCAACGTCCTCACTTATCCTCCTAGAAGGTTTTATACTTTTCCCCTATGGTCTAATATATGTCAGTACTCCAATCAGGAGCGGAGCCAGTTCTGCTAAGACACAAGCGCTCCATCTATTGTCACAGCTGGTTCACCCAATTTCACAGCGCTCCCCCCTTCTGTGCCTATAAGGGGGAGATGTATGAAACCTTCCAAACAAGTGGAAAAAGTTGCCCCTAGCAACCAAACGCATTCAAGATATAATTTATCTAGCACATTCTATAAAATAAGAGGATCTGATTGCTATGGGCTGCTTCTCCACTTGTATAAAACTTTCTAAAGAAAACATCACCCCCCAAAATCTCCTGTCCATTGCCTAATCATTTTACTAGGAACAGATGTACTAAGCCTTGGAGAGTGGTAAAGTGGAGAAAGATAAACTACCAGCCAATCCGCTCCTGTCATTTTTCAAACACAGCCTGTAACATGACAGGAGCTGATTGGCCGGTACTTTATTTTTCTGCTTTATCACTCTACAAGGCTTAGTACATTACATCTCTCTAGATTAATAAAGTTCTCTCTTGTATTTGTTAGATATTTCTTAGTATGGTTGGGTTGGGAGTGATATGCCGGCGGTCAGTATACCGACCGCGGCATCCCGATGGTTAGAATCCTGACAGGGGCAAGGTAAGTACACTTACCTTACCCCGATGCCCCCCTATCCCTCCCTTCCCACAGCCTACACCTAACCCTCCCTGGTGATGCCTAAAATTAACCCTTCCCGCAGCCTAACCCTAACACTCCCTCTGCAGCGCAAACCGTTTCTGTGCAGGGTAAATACTAACTGCTTTATTTTTACACTGTACTTTAGATTTCAGTTTGAAAACACCCCACCCAACTGTAACTCTCTCTGCACATGTTACATCTGCCCCACCTGCAGTGCACATGGCTTTTCCCAATTGGTAACTTTTTTTGGTTTGCTAACAACTCCAAATAACCCCCTAAATGACTAATATGTGGAATATAATAACAATCACACCAAAGACTCCTCCAGGGATACTCGTATTTTTTTTTTTTTTTTTTTACACCTTTTTTATGCTTGTGCCTTGGCTGTATTGTTGTATTTGTATTTCTTTTATACTCTTCAGTAGCTGTTCTTGGAATTCATCATGACTTAACAGCTTCTCAAAAGGCAGAGTATAGGTGTAAAGCAGGGATTGCTAACACTAGGGAAATACTTTTTGATAGGGATCTGCTGCCAGAGACTTGTGTAGCAGTCTATAGTTGGCGTGCACCCGTTGTTGGCTCAGCTAATTTGTTGGCTGATTTTTGAGGAATATTGGCCACATCCTAGTCTAAATAATGGTGGTTGAGATTATAAATTCCAATCACCGCAGCAAGTTAAGTATGTTTTAAGCATGCATCTGCGCTGACCTTCTGCAAGCATTCTCTCGTTTTCAAAATCTCTCTAGATAGTAGACAAGTATAACTGCCGGCCGCACACACATGGGTTTGCTGCTTTAACCTACAGTATGTGGTTTTATTGTGTCCTATTAATGGTTTTTGTGTAGTTTACTGTTCTAGAACTTTTTGGCGCATGGATAAATTGTATTATGCTTTGTCTGAAATAGGTTATAAAATGTTCATTTAGGGTTGCCTTATAAAATGTTAATTTAGGGTTGCCTTATAAAATGTTAATTTAGGGTGCCACCCATCCTGTATGATAGAGGAAGGTCACAGAATTGAAGGCAGCATGCTGTGTTCCCTAATGATTCAATACAGGATGCAGTATGTCTTGTTAGGCCTGCGGACTGCCGGTGACTGTGTGAGATGAATCTCTGAGTCCATAGTGACAGGCTCTCAACCTCTACGTACCTATCACTATTACGCTGTCTAGATTCAAAACTCCTCACACAGGGGCCTGTTTATCATAGATTGCATATTGAATGCGATCTGGGCCGCATCTTACAGGCCAGGATCGCATTGCAATATGTGTTCCTATTGTCTGGATGTACAGTGCATCCGGAAAGTATTCACAGCGCTTCACTTTTTCCACATTTTGTTATGTTACAATCCTTATTCTAAAGTGGAATAAATAAATTTTTACCTCAAAATTCTACACACAATACCCCATAATAACAGCGTTAGAAAAGTTTTTGCAAATTTCTTTAAAATAAACAACTAAGAAATCACATGTACATAAGTATTCACAGCCTTTGCTCAATACTTGGTTTATGTACCTTTGGCAGCAATTACAGCCGCAAGTCTTTTTGAATATGATGCCACAAGCTTGGCACACCTATCCTTGTCCAGTTTCACCCATTCCTCTTTGCAGCACCTCTCAAGCTCCATCAGGTTGGATGGGAAGCATCGGTGCACAACCATTTTCAGTTCTCTCCAGAGATGTTCAATCGGATTCAAGTCTGAGCTCTGGTTGGGCCACTCAATGACATTCACAGAGTTGTCCTGCTGAAAGATGAAATGTCGCTCCAGTCTGAGGTCAAGAGCGATCTGGAGCAGGTTTTCATCCAGGATGTCTTTGTACATTGCTGCATTCATCTTTCCCTCTATCCGGACTAGTCTCCCAGTTCCTGCCGCTGAAAAACATCCCCACAGCATGATGCTGCCACCACCATGCTTCACTGTAGGTATGGTATTGGCCTGGTGATGAACGGTGCCTTGTGTCCTCCAAACATGATGCCTGGGATTCACGCCAAAGAGTTCAATCTTTGTCTCATCAGACCAGAGAATGTTGTTTCTCATGGTCTAAGAGTCCTTCAGGTGCATTTTGGCAAACTCCAGGCGGGCTGCTTCCGTCTGGCCACTTTACCATACAGGCCTGATTGGTGGACTGCTTGCTACCAGGGCCGGCTCCAGGCCTACTAGCACCCTGAGCAAGAAAATTTCAAAGCTCCCAGGTGTGGCCTCACAATTTCATAGTATCAAACTATAAATAAATATATTTTCACACCACCTCTACACACACAATTAGCAGCCTTACACATAACAGCCACAGTAGTGTTCCTTACACATAATGTCTCCAGTATAGTGCCAGATACACATAATGTCTACAGTAGTGCAGTGCCAGATAGACATGACATGCCCCCCAGCAGTGCCAGCTACACATGATATGCCCCCCAGCAGTGCCAGCTACACATGATATGCCCCCCAGCAGTGCCAGCTACACATGATATGCCCCCCAGCAGTGCCAGATAGACATGACATGCCCCCCAGTAGTGCCAGATACATAAATGCCCCCGCAGTGCCAGATACATAAATGCCCCCGCAGTGCCAGATACATAAATGCTCCCACAGTGCCAGATACATATATGCCTCCACAATGCCAAATACATAAATGCCCCAAGTCCCGGAAACATATATGCCCCCGCAGTGCCAGATACATATACTGTATGACTCCACAGTGCCAGCTACATATATGCCCCCACAGAGCCAGCTACATATATGCCCCCACAGTGCCAGATACATAAATGCTCCCACAGTGCCAGATATGCCCCCACAGTACCTGCTGTGCTGCCAGGGGCGAGTCTGCGATGAGGGAGGGGAAGTGCTGTGGGCCGCGGGTGGACTAATGCTACACTATTCAGTGCACGCCGTGCGACGGCAGCGTCTGATGTCAGACGCTGGCACCTCACAGCGCGCACAGAGCAATTTAGGCTGGTAGCAGGCTGGCTCCAGGCTCGAATATGGCGGCACCAGCGTGCGGCGCCCATTAAGGGTGGTGCCCTGCGCGGCCGCTCTATTTGAACATTCCTGGAGCCGCCCCTGCTTGCTACGATCACTCAGTTTAGATGGCCGGACAGCTCTAGGAAGAGTCCTGGTGGCTCCGAACTTCTTCCATTTATGGATGATGGAGGCCAATGTGCTTATTAGGAACTTCAAAGTAGCAGATATTTTTCTGTACCCTTCCCCAGATTTGTGCCTCGAGACAATCCTGTCTCTGAGGTCTACAGACAATTCCTTTGACTTCATGCTTGGTTTGTGCTCAGACATGCACTGTCAAGTGTGGGACCTTATCTAGACAGGTGTGTGCCTTTCCAAATCATGTCCAATCAACTGAATTTACCACAGGTGGACTCCAATTAAGCTGTAGGAACATCTCAAGGATGATCAGTGGAAACAGGATGCACCTGAGCTCAATTTTGAGCTTCATGGCAAAGGCTGTGAATACTTATTTACATGTGATTTTCTTGTTTTTTTAATTTGAATAAATTAGCAAAAATCTCAAAAAAACTTTTTTCATGTTGTCATTATGGAGTATTGTGTGTAGAATTTTGAGGGGAAAAAAATGAATTTATTCCATTTTGGAATAAGGCTGTAACATAACAAAATGTGGAAAAACTGAAGCGCTGTGATTACTTTCCGGATGCACTGTATAATCCAGCACATGCAGGGACAGGGGCAAAAGGAGCCAGTCCCTGCGATGTGCTGTGGCGAGAAGGTCTGTGCAAGCGCAGTCAGCCCTGATGCGATGCACAGATGCCACATCCAGGGAGGGTCCTGGGGGTATCTTGTGCTAGCTACTAATGGGATCTGTAGCCCCAGGGACCAATATCGTGAATACATCGCATTCCGAATATTGGTAAATTTGGCAGCATCACATCCCCCATAGAAACCTATGGGGGATGTGGCAGCTGGCGGCAATGGAGTGATCTCTAATACCTGCTGCGGTCCCTCCTACATACATTCAGGGGATAGCGGTGTTTTGGGGGATATAGTCGCAAATATACTTTGAAAATGGGCTCCACAGTCACCTCACCAGTGGGCCCTGTGCCACCTCTACCTGCAATACCTAGTGAAGGGCAGGTTTGCAGTTTGTCAGAATACAGGTGCATGCAATATACCATTTATATAATCCAATATATGAAGCTATGATATACTATATAAACAGTGTGGAAACCAGGACATGGCAGAGACTGGATATATTTTGTATAGATATTACCAGGCACACCGACCTGGTAATATCTGCACCAATAAACATATTTATTGCTGTGAATGGTGCGGCAGAGTTGGCAGGACTGCTGCCGGCGTCGCCGAGTTGGTACTGTTGCTAGTGTTGCAGAAATAGTCCTCACTCTGCCGGTACAGGAGTGACCATGTGAGCTATATATAGTACAGCATAAGCACGGAGAGATACAGAAGAATGCGGCATGTATACCTTTTAAAAGGGAAAGCAACTCTTTTTAATCATCGTATAGTCATTATATTTTCTATTTGATTTTAGCACATTTCTGCTGCGTTCTCGTGGGAAAAGATAAATATATATAAATTATTCCTAACACATCACCTTGTTTGCTGCAGATGTTCTATTATTTAGTAGGAGCTCCTCCAGCCCTCTCTTTCCCTATTCTCTACCATAGAATTATTTCTGTTCATTTTACTTTGTTGATGCTGCAGCTCACACTGCACAACAGGTTCCCTTAGGCTGGCAACTTACTGGCGGTGGTAAAACACCCATGACACCGCCTAGCTGACGCGAACGCTGTACATCTGCAGTCAAGGTGGTAATTGAGGACACTCCATTGATTCCAATAGGGCAGGAAGCATGCAAGAAACACTGCTGCAACACTACAGGGGTCATTCAGACCCGATCGCATGTTAGCATTTTTTTGCAGCGGTGCGATCAGGTCTGTACTGCGCATGCATATGCTCCTCAATGTGCAGGCGTGTCGGCTGCCGGCGACGGGGATCGCCGGGCAGCAACGGCTTTAATGAAGAAAGCGCTCGCACCGGCGCTCGCAAGAAGATTGACAGGAAGAGGCAGTTTGTGGGCGTCAACTGACCGTTTTTGAGGAGTGTCCGGAAAAACGCAGGCGTGCCTAGCCGTTTGGAGGGAGGGTTCCTGGCGTCAGCTCCAGGCCGGATCATCGCAGCGGCTAAGTTCTGAGCTGTGCAGCGACTGCACAAACTTTTGTTTGTGCAGCTCTCTGCACAAGCAATCGCACCCCTGCACAGCGACTACCCCCTCCCCCTGTAGGCGGCAACTACCTGATCACAGCACTGCAAAAAACCGCCTGCGTGCGACCAGGTCTGAATTACCCCTTATGTCCTGTGACTGATAGTACATGCAGCTATGGGATCACTGGATGGGTTCAGTTTCCCAATCCATGTACCATGCACTGTACGCTGTCCTCAAGGCACCCCAATGCAGTGGCAAACGCAGGATTTGCATGGGGGGTTTCCAGAACTGGGCGGAGCCAATCACGGGGGTGGGGACTGAGGTGACCCAGTATATGCCGGATCCGTAAAACTAGTGTGTCTATGTGTGTGTGTGTGTGTGTGTGTATATATATATATATATATCTACATATATATATCTACACATATATATA
Source organism: Pseudophryne corroboree (assembly GCF_028390025.1). Lineage (NCBI taxonomy): Eukaryota > Metazoa > Chordata > Amphibia > Anura > Myobatrachidae > Pseudophryne > Pseudophryne corroboree. The sequence continues at coordinate 414,511,973 of NC_086451.1, forward strand.
TATATATATATATATATACATACACACACACATACATATACACATATACATAGCATATTAAACATGCATACATATATATATATATATATATATGTGTGTACACACACATACAGTACATATATATATATATATATATATACACATGTATATATATATATATATATATATATCATATGTGTGTGTGTTTATATGTATGTATGTATGTATATATATATATATATATATATATATATACATATGTATATATGTATGCACATGGATATATATATGTACTATAATTAAAATAAAGTAAACTTTTATTGCACTTACTAGTGCCACCAGGAAGACAGCAGGCTGCAGAGGACGCTAGACAGCCATTAATAATACTCATGCAGCTAAAAAAAAAAAAAAAAAAATTTTTTTTTTTTTTTTTTTAGTGGAGGGGGTTTCTGGGTGCTCGGAAACCCCCCCTGGGTGTGCCACTGCAATGGTACAGGTTTTACGTATATCCATGACTCAGCAGTGATGGCTAAATCAAATCGACTGACGTACTGATGGCCAAGCATGGTTATACTTGAAACCTGGACTGTTGGGGTGCCTTGAGGACTGCGTTTGAGAACCTCTGTACTAGTGTCAAAATACTTATGACAGTGGGTCCCAAACGCGGCCCTCAATGCATAACAACAATCCAGGTTTTAGGGATATCCCTGTTTGTGCATAGACGGTATTATCAAACATACTGCGGTACAAATGAAGTCACCTGTGCCTAAGCAGGGACAGTCTTTAAAAACCTGGACTGTTGAGGTGCCATGAGGTCCACATTTGGGAACCACTGTCTTAAGATATGATTGGTGCTGCAGAATAGAGAATAATTGTAAATAATCTACTCAACCAAGTATAGAATGAATGAGAAAGCATTTGCAGATCCCATATTATCAGCTGGGGAATAGATATTTATAACTCTACTTACTAATTTTTTATTGGAAAATTGAGTCAAATTAGGCCACACCCTTAATGCATGTAATCCATGTCATCATCTGCCCAGGCCATGCCCATATCACACTAGACCACACCTCTTTCCCCCTAGGCTGGACCACATTTATATCTTCAAAATGAGATTGCCTTATGGCATGTCACAGATGCAAAGTCAGGACGGAGCTAGTGTATGTGTCAACCTTCTAGAACAGGGCATTATTTTTTTTTGGGGGGGGTTCTTTAATCACGCACAGGTGAATATATCTATTTTGCTGGCTCAGTACTTAATTAACCCACCGGCTTCTACAGACAAATACTGAAAAATAGACCTGCTGGGGATTCTTGAGGGTTGAGATTGAGAGCTACTGTTTGAGAAGACATATTTTGGGGCTATGAGGTCCAGGTGTAGTTATGCAGGTTGGCCAAGATGAAGATGTATGTAGACCTAAGGGCAAGTAGTTTTGAACAAAAGATTTATTATCTATAGTTCTTCCAACATTTGAATCCATTCTAAAGATGTTCTGGTGCATTTTTTTTTATCATCATCATCATCATCATCATCCTTCTTTATGACACCACATGGGGTTCTCACAGCAGTTTATGAAGAGCATGCAAAAGTACAGAACTAATGAAACAGGACCTAAAATAACATAATGGTGAAGATGTACTAAGCCTTTGAGAGATATAAAATGTAGAGAAATAAACTGCCAATCAGCTCCTGTCATTTTTTCAAACACAGCCTGTAATAACATGGCTGTACTGATTGGCTGATACTTTATCTCTCTCCACTTTATCACTTTCCAAGGCTTAGTACATCTCCCCCTATGGGACAAAAACAATATATACATGGTAATAACTAGAAAATCAGCGCTGCCTGAAACTGTACCCCAGTTGATAGGCTCAGGTAACAGGTTCAAAGTCACAGTACATAAAATAATAATACCAAGGAGTGGAGATGATGTTGATGAGGGCTGGAAGAGTAGACGAGGGACCTGCTTGTGAGTTCTTACAGTGTGTGTCCAATGACAGCTGTTCCTATTCAATTTAATAAATGAGCACAGAGGTAATCATTGGACTAAAGGAGTCAGTGGGGTCTTAGCTATAGTTCTGCAAGTTTGGGGGTTGGTTGAACAAATTTTTGCACATCAAATGTTTTCTTGGCTTTCTGTAGTGTGGGTGATTTAGCGTGTCACTGCCAGGACACAGGTAATGAGCATCCACACAGGAAGGTCTGACCTCTCGTGGTCTAATCCTTGGAGAGTGTATGTACAGTATATACAGTTCCTAGGCCATGTAAAACTTTCCACAAGACCAAAGCACACTCCTACTTTATAATGTAATTGTTCTGATGGCTTACAGGTCTCTCACAGAAGTGAATAAAGTTGCTCTTCAGTTAAACACAACAAAAAAGATGATTAAACTGATTATGGGACCCATTTCCTCAACATGTTTTATCATACGCAACACGTTTTAGAACTCGTTGTGTATGATAGAAGGTACTCCAGCCAATCAGCTCCCAACTGTTATTTTTCAAACACATGACAGGAGTTGATTGGCTGGAGCACCATTTATCGTACGCATAGAGTTTTAAGACTCGTTGCATATGATAAAACTCGTTGATAAATGGGAGCCTAAGTGTTTTTTAATTTAAACATTTTTATTCAAGAGATTAAGGAATATAAAGAGGGAAGGTGGAATACAGAAGCCGAGGAGTAGGATGGGGTAAAGGGTAAGAATGACAACCAACAACCATAATTTACACACACATGCCATTCAAAGTACAGCAGTGAGCAATCCACGTTTAAGCATTGAAAGTAACAGAGGTAAGAAAGAATATACTGTAGGTTGCTTACCATAATCCAAGAGGCCTAGGGACAGGAGCACTGGAAGACGAAGGGAGGTCTGTAATGCCTGTAAACTGGTTATGAGATGATGTATACCTGTCCACATGGGCATCAATTCTGGACAGCTCCAAAATATGTGATACAGTAATATCCAGCTTCCTCTGAACTATCATAGGGAGATTTCCAGAGGGTTTTCTCTATGGCAGACCAAGAGTGCTGATGTTACCAGGTTGGTCCGAATCTGTTCCTAGGTGTCAGCCCCAAGAGTCTCTCCCTGTGTTACAGTATTGTACATCTCCACGCCACTTCATGAGTTTCTGTCAGGGGGGCAACATACAAAAGCTAAAGGCAATAAGTGAAATATAGTAAGCCTCTAGCAGGCGACTTTATGCAACATAAAGATTCAAGGGTTGTCCGGGATTTTGGCAGTCATGGGGCCCTGGGGTTACTGTATAAAAGTTTGTTCACACTAAAGTTAAACATAACAGAGATGAGTGGGTTAGCCAGAGTAGATGTTGTAATGGCTAGATTTGGTTAGAGCAGAGGATTATAAATGACTATTGATGAGGACAGAAAATCACTTAAAAAGCACATTATGGTGTAACATGTCAAAAGTTACAATGGATATTAGGAGCAGAAATATACATCTGATGTCAGATTGGGAAGCCAATAAATATAGGGCCTAATTCTGAGTTGATCGCAGCAGCAAATTTGTTAGCAGTTGGGCAAAACCATGTGCACTGCAGGGTGGACAGATATAACATGTGCAATATAACCCATTGTGTCACTTTACCATTGTGTACACATCCCTGACGACGGCTGTTGCCCGAAACATGTGTAGGATGCACTGTTGGTAAATAAATACCACTTTATGCAACAAGACTCCAGAGTGTCGCCGTGAATCTTTGCTGTATGCAGGTACCCAAACTGAGGGATGGCAACGGAGCAAATAAGGAACTAAAACCTGTTGGAGTGCCGGATTTGCATGATGTGTATGTATGTATATTTTAATGGATCTGATCGTCACAGACTCCAGCCCTCTGACGAAGTCTATGACGAAACGCGTTGGGGCGGAGTCTGGTGACGTACATGATCGTTGGTATCGCTGAGCAAGGAGTCGGGACGTGTGTGATTCCTGCCCGAGAGTCTGGGGAGACCAGCCGTCGACGGGTGGAGGTATCCGGTATGATCGCCTGACACTTGTTGCTGCTGTTCCAATTGATCACTTTTACTTGAATCACGTGGTAACCAGCCCACACTGGTTGCCTTCTGGTACGAATATTTACAGTTGGTTTTAAATACCTTGTGTATTATTTTTAAAATAAAACTTTTATGCACTATGGAGCGCCCCCTATATATGTTTCATTGACAGATATATATATATATATATATATATATATATATATATATATATATATATATATATACATATATTCCAAATAGAAAGTCCACACTCACATATTAAAAAAATCAACTGCTAGGGTGCCATCTAGTAGTAGTAGTAGAATTGGAATGAAGGATATAACGACCAATGGTGTATAACAATAAGGTGATATGCCCAACTGATATAAAATAAATACATTTATTATACAATTACACACACTTTTAAAAAAAAGGGACAAACACAAATGGACTATAGTACTTAAAATCGATGAAGTCTGAATGACGAAACGCGTTGGAAGACCTGTACTGACCACATATCCAGATAAGGAATTATCTTTTAATAGTCTTTTAATTTTATTTTATATCAATTGGGCATATCACCTTATTGTTATACACCATTGGTCGCTATAGCCTTCATTCCAATTCTACCAGTTACTCTTTTCAGGGAAAGTACCATCTCTGTTATTATTTGAGGGAGTCAGCTGACGCCCCTTATCTTGGGGAGTGTTGTCTTATATTTTTTACATTGTAACCTATACAGCACATCTGACATGTTGTTCCCTTCACTCGTGGCGCAATATTATTCCTTTTTTGCTATATATATATATATATATATATATATTTGTATATGTGTATATATATATATATATATATATATATATTTGTATATGTGTATATATATATATATATATATATATATTTGTATATGTGTATATATATATATATATATATATATATATTTATATATATATATTTATTTATTTTCCTGCTGCATATATGACGTCTTAGTAATGTAACAATGCTCCCACCTTACAGGTATTGAATATACTCATTAAAATAGCTAGAAGGTGTGACTCATAGTAGATTGGGATGTATGTTCCTTCAGTGGTACTGTATATCTGGCATACTGTGTGAATTGTCATTTTTCAGGTGCGTGGTGGAAGATTTGCGATTAGTTATATTTCTGTACAGCAGACATGTCCAAACTGCGGCCCTCCAGCTGTTGTGAAACTACATATCCCAGCATGCCCTGACACAGTTTTGCTGTCAGAAAATGCTAAAGCTGTGTCAGGGCATGCTGGGATGGGTAGTTTCTCAACAGCTGGAGGGCCGCGGTTTGGTATAAGGTACTAACTGTAAGATATCTTTTAAGCAGTTTCCTCTCCACCTACCTTTTCTTTTGAAAAAACCTGCATGCTGTAAAGAAGTATAACATACTCACTAGCAGTACCCCCAGGTTGAGTATGCCATAATTACTTCTATAAGTACAGCCCTGCCCCATTATTGGTTCTACTAATTATAATTATCGTCCATTGCTTATACCCACACTGTGCTACCACCAGGCTATCTCCACTAGCCTATCCCCTGCATAATATCCCCCATTCTTCTTACTCCTGTTACTAACCCCCACTCTTTACTCCCTCTCTTCATGCACTGAGTACAGCAGGAACCGCATGCTGATAGTATCACAGAGTCTGCATCACATACAACATTACAGGCCAATCACAATCCACATCCTCCTGCAGTCATTATGGGGGAGATGTACTAAGCCTTCGTGAGAGAGATAAAGTGGACGGAGATAAAGTACCAGCCAATCAGATCCTAACTGCCATGTCACAGGCTGCGTTTGAAAAATGACAGGAGCTGATTGGTTGCTAGCTTTTCTCTCTTCACATTATCACTCTCTGAGGCTTAGTACATCAGCCCCATAGGAGAACATTGTCTTCCAGTATAGTGACTGGGGAGGGAGAGGTACTCTGTTGTAGAACTACTGTACCCCCGGACAGGGACGAAACTAGGATTTTCGTCACCCGGGGCAAGGCAATAGTCTGCCCCCCACCCCACCCCCACACAAAAAAAACACACAAAAAAACAAACTCTGTCAGACTAAAATGTCAGATTACTAGTAAATTTGAAAAAAGGGGATACAATAGTCCCCTATGTGCCTCAAATGCCCTACAGTATGCATCACATGCCCCGCCAGCGTGTTCAACTACATGCTCCACTGTGTATCCCCATACATTGCACTATATCATAACACTTCGTCACTGCACTACATTCCCCTATCCACTGCACTACATCACTATACTACATCCCCTACACGCTGAACTACATCACTACACGCCCCTGTGCACTGCACTACATTCCCTGTATACTACACTACATCACTACACTACATCCCCTTATATGCTACACCACATCAGTGCACTACATGCCCCTATATACTCCAATACATTACTACACTACATACCCTATATGCCACACTACATCACCACACTACGGCCCTCATTCCGAGTTGATCGCTAGCTGCCGTTGTTCGCAGCGCAGCGATCAGGCTAAAAATCGGCACTTCTGCGCATGCGTATGCGGCTCAATGCGCACGCGCGCCGTACTTTCACAAAAGCCGATGCAATTTTACACAAGGTCTAGCGACGCTTTTCAGTCGCACTGCTGGCCGCAGAGTGATTGACAGGAAGTGGGCGTTTCTGGAAGGTAACGGACCGTTTTCGGGGAGTGTGTGTAAAAACGCAGGCGTGTCAGATAAAAACGCAGTAGTGGCTGGGGAAACGTAGGCGTGACTGGCCGAATGCAGGGCGTGTTCGTGACGTCAAAACAGGAACTAAACAGTCTGAAGTGATCTCTAGCTAGGGGTAGGTCTCGAGCTACTCAGAAACTGCACAATCTTTTTTAGTAGCAGCGCAGCGATCCTTTCGTTCGCACTTCTGCTAAGCTAAGATACACTCCCAGAGGGCGGCGGCTTAGCGTTTGCACGGCTGCTAACAGCAGCTAGCGAGCGAACAACTCGGAATGAGGGCCTACATCCCCTTATATGCTACACCACATCAGTGCATTACATGTCCCTATATACTGCAATACATTACTACATACTCTATATGGTACACTACATCACTACACTACATCCCCCTATAAGCTACACCAAATCCCCCCATCTGGAGCTTGATACTGCTAACTGAGAGCATAGTGCGCTAGTCCCAGCACTGCGTGGCAAAGAAGAGAGTTTAAGACAGTAGCCGGCATAGGAGAGATCCCATGTACTGGAGCTCACCCATACAGCATTGGAGCCAGCTGTGGGCAGACAGGTGGGTCAGAGACATTGCCAAGGGTGCCGTCTGCTGCCTCACTGGAGCAGCACAGCACTGCCAGTACAAAAACAAAACAAAAACAAAAAAACCCTGTTCCTCTGTAACTTCTTGGCGCCCCCTCAAATCCTGCACCCGGGGCGCATGCCCCCTTAGGCCCCCCTAGTTACGGCCCTGCCACCGGAGGTCAGCCACACGGGATGAGGTTCCCTTGTTGCCTTGATAAATACATGGTTCTGTTCCTTCTCTACAGAACCTCCATGCAGAGCAGAGCAGCACGATAAACAATATTATTTACGGCTGAACCTGTCCATCTGCCAAGCTACAACTGTTTCATAGATAAAGAGCAAAATCTATTACTATAGGGATAGAGATTGGTGATATGCCCTGGGGAAAAATAGGTGAAGGGGATGGACAGCATTCAACAACACGGGCAAATGTATTATTTTAAATATTGTGAATTAACAGCAAACACAAATAATACATATACTATTAGTTTAATGGTACATCAGCCATGATGATAGTGTCCCCTGTCATGCACATGGTAAAGGGTCACTTCTAATACTGTATGTGTGAGAATACGCTGGTGGGTGTACTGAGCGGGGAGTGTGCAGCCATTTGCTGATGTGTGTGTGGGGATTGCAGGAATCCCGGTTATTTGCTGAGTCCAGGTCACAGTAAAACCCAGAACAGGTGCAGACCTAAAATATCTCCGTTCCCTGTGGTGGGGAGTGGAGCAGAGTGCTGCAGGAGCAGCTCCAAGCAGAGGCTACCAGCAGCAAAGCAGGGTCTAGATAGCAATTCTCATAGTGCCATTAAAGCTGTGAAACTTGTGATAGACGACACATTCATGAATATTCCAGAAGTGTCATTATATGTAGGGACCTGGACACTTACACTGGGTGAAGGCACTGCTGTAATGAACTTTTACATTGTTATATTTCATACTATTACTTCATAATAAAATATACTCTCTACTGATAATGCCTCATAGTAATCCATATATCTCCTCCACTTATTCCTTATCGTCCCTCTGTATTATTCCTACTGTAACTCAATATAACCCTTCCCTATAGTCCCTATACATAACACCTTCTCATACTCCCTATCATCTTTCTGTATTACTTTTCCTGTTACTCTATATAACAAAACCTTTACTATTGCCCCTCCTCTTAATCCTTATAATTTTTCTATATTACAGTTCATTTTACTCCATAAAACCCCTCCCTATAGTCCATCTTCACCCCGATAATACCACTGTAATTACTCCTCTTGTTACCCCATAACTCCTCCTCCGACTCCTATCATCTCTCTGTATTAGTTCTCCTGTTACTCTATATAACAAACCCTTTACTATAGTCACTCCTCTTAATACTTACAGTATCCTTCCTCTGTATTACTCTTCTTGTTAGTCCATATAACCCCTCCATATAATCTCTCCTTAATAATTCTCAGTATTTCTCCTCCTGTTACTCCATAGGCATATAATCAGTGGCGTAACTACTGCCCCCGCAGCCCTCGCGGTGGCTTGGAGGCGCAGGGCTGCGGGGGGCGCCGCCACTGATTTAGCGCAGATTGACATGCGGACGAGCCATCCGCATGTCAATCTGCGGTCTCCCTCCTTCCCTCCGCTGGCGCCCGCGGCCTTAGCCGCTGCTGTGAAGGAGGGACACGGAGGGCACAGCGCGCGTTTCTCCTGTGTCCCTCCTGCATCTCCGGCGGGTCTATTGAATGAAGTGCCTGTTCGTGAGCTCCAATTGGCTCACGAACCGGCACTTTATTTAACACACACGCCAGAGACGCAGGAGGGACACAGGAGAGGTGCGCGCTGTGCCCTCCGTGTCCCTTACAGCAGCGAGGGGGCAGGGTGCGGGGGGCTGTACCTGGCACTGGGGTAGGGGGAGCATATTTGGCACTTGGGGGGGCATATGTGACACTCGGGGGTATATGTGTACCTGGCACTTGCGGGGGGGGGGGGGGGGGGGGGGGCATATTTGGCATTGGGGCATGTGTGTACCTGGAACTGTGAGGGAATATCTGGCACTGGGGGCATATGTGGCACTGGGAACACAGCCCTAGCAACAAGCATTACCCCCTAGCAACGAGCATGACACCCAGTGCATGAAACCCCTGCCAACGAGCATGACACCCAGTGCATGAAACCCCTGGCAACGAGCATGACACCCTGAGCATGAAACCCCCTGGCACCGTGCATGGAACCAAGAGCATGAAACCCCTGGCAACGAGCAGGTAATTTAAAAGTAATTAGAAGCCTTACTGTAGGACTTAATGTGTAATGGGCATTGCGGTGTGTGGCATAATGTATCACGGACATTGCGGTGTGTGTCATAATGTGTCACAGGCATTACAGTGTGTGGCATACTATATCACGGGCATTGTGGTATGTGGTATAATGTCTCAGTGGCATTGCAGTGTGGCATAATGTATAACGGGCATTGCGATGTGTGGCATAGGGTATAACGGGCATTGCGGTATGTGTCACAGGCATTACGGTGTGTGGTATAATGTCTCAGGGGCATTGCAGTGTGGCATAATGTATAACGGGCATTGCAGTGTGTGGCATAGGGTATAACGGGCATTGCAGTATGTGTCACAGGTATTACGGTGTGTGGTATACTATATCACGGGCATTGTGGTATGTGGTATAATGTCTCAGGGTCATTTCAGTGTGTGGCATAATGTATCACGGACATTGCGGTGTGTGTCATAATGTGTCAGGCATTACGGTGTGTGGTATACTATATCACGGGCATTGTGGTATGTGGTATAATGTCTCAGGGTCATTGTGGTGTGTGTAATAGTATGTCACAGGCATTGTATGTGCTATAATGTATCAGGGGCATTGCAGTGTATAACGGGCATTGCGATTCCTGTCATAATGTGTCACAGGCATTACGGTGTGTGCATATTGTGTCATGTGCATTATTGTGTGTGGCATAATGTCTAAGGGCCATTGCAGTATGTGGCATAATGTATACTGGGCATTACTATAAGGAGGAAAAATGACAAATATTGTAAAGGGCATGAATCAGGATTATTTTTCTTTCCTGTGGTGGCCAACGTCTGGGCGTGCAGGGTGCAAAACTGGGGTATAAGTTAGTCTTTTCCTGCAATGCCACGCCCCTTTTTGTGAAGCCATGCCCATTTAAACAAAGCCACACACCCCTTTGTGGCGCGCGCAGGTTAATCCCTTTACTAGTGCCAATTATGGGGATGGGGGGGACGGACCTATCCTCTTACTCCTTATCACTCTGTATTACTCTTCCTTATACTCCATAGAACCCCTCCCTACAGCCTCTCCAGTTACTTTATATTACTGCTCATGTTACTCCACATAACCCTTCAGTATAGAACATCCTCTTAAATCTTATTATACATCTATATTACCCCTACTGTTACTCCATATAACCACCCCTATAGCCCTCATCATACGCCTTATCATTCCTCTGTATTACCCCTCCGGTTACCCCATAATACCCCTCCCTATAGTCCCTTCATTCATTATTTATCCCCACTGTATTACTTCTCTTGTTACTCCATATATAATCCTTCGCTATAGCCCCCCCCCCCTTTTTCCTAAGCATCCCTATGTCTTATTCCTCCTGTTACCCCATATAATATAACCCCTCTCTATACCCCCTCCTCTTACTTCCACCTCTGTATTACTCTTATTGTTACCCCACATAAACCTTCCCATTAGCCCCTCCTCTTACTCGCTATCATCCCTCTGTATTACCCCTCCTGTTACTCCATATACTCTTTCCCTATAACGCTTATTTTTTATAAAATATTACCTATCCCTATATTCTATCCCTTTACTCCACAGAATAGCTCACTCTAGCTTCCTCTCATACTACAGATAACCTTACATTCTATCTCCTCTTATTACTCTGTATTCTATATCACCCCTCCGTATACAGTAATTCCTTGTTTTACTCCATATAACTACTACTTATACAGCTACTCCTTTTATTCCATATTACTCCTGAGATTCCATATAATTTCTCCCTATAGCTCCTGTTACCCCGTCTAATCTCATAATTACTCCTAGGACTCCAATTACTTCATATAAACACTTCTAACGGGATGCAGTCAATTTACCTCCAATCAAAATCCCGACGGTCGAAATCCCGACAAGGTCAAAATCCCGATATGGACAAAATACCGACATTTAAAATACCGACAAGGTCAAAATACCGACATGTAAAATGGCGATATGTCAAAATGCCAACATGAAGTTTTCATGATTTTTTACATTGAAACCGACTTGTTCATACTTTACCATCCCAGTGGACTTGGAGGGGGAATATAATAGTGTGCCGAGCGCAGCATGGCGAGCGCATGCGGTACACTCATATGGTGTCCATGTCAACCTATGTTGACATACACACAAAAAACAATGAAAACGCATGTCGGTATTTTGACCTGTCGGCATTTTACATGTCAGTATTGTGACCTTGTCAGTATTTTAAATGTTGGTATTTTGTCCATGTCGGGATTTTGACCTTGTTGGGATTTTGACCGTCGGTCAATTGCTGTCGGGATTTCAACCGTCTGGATTTTGATTGGAGGTATTTCATACCGATCCCCTTCTAACTACTTCTGCTAGCCGATATAGCTCATCCTGTAATGCCATATAATTTCTCTCTACAATTCTATATTACTTCATATAACAAATCCATATCCTCCTATTACTCTATATTCAACTCCTATTACGACAACTATTTCCAATTATTCTTCCTGCTAATCCAAATTACTCCCACCTACACCTCATTCTGTTGCTTCAGAGAACCCTTTTCTATAACTCCACTTACTACCAGAATGGGTGTGGTTCATTAGGTCGACATGCATTGGGTCGACCACTGAAGGTCAACATGCATTAGGACGACACGGCCATTAGGTCAACATGTACAAGGACGACATGAGTTTTTTTTATTGTTTTTGGTGTCGTTTTCTTCGAAAAGGGACGGGAACACCAATTAGTGCTCCGTGTCTCCTCGCATGGCTCACTTCGCTCGCCATTCTTCGGGCAAGGTGCCTCGCTCTGCTACCGCTGCGCTCGGCACAGGTTACCGTTCCCAATTGTAGTCCATGTGGATCGTTAAGTATGAATAAGGTCAAAAAATGTAACAAATTGTGAAAAACTTATGTCGACCTCTTTGCATGTTGACCTAATACACGTCGACCTAATGACCATGTCAACCTTCAGTGGTCGACCCAATGTATGTCGACCTAACGACTGCCATCCACCAGAATTACTATTTACTAACATTATATTTACTGAAAATGTATAAGCTACTTCCCTGCCACCACCAATTTTACTAACATTGGTAAAGCAAGCGTCCGTAAACGCTAATGATGTTCAGCAAATATCCTCATTACTCCATCATCCAGTCTGAAGCAAGTTCTTCGCCTCACCACAAACTGTTTAGCACTTGATGTACAGTATATGGGAGATGCCGTGCCCCCAGCCTCCACCCCCCCCCCCACCCATTTACCCCACTGCCATCTTAGAAGCGGTTATGGTATAATAGGTCGACACGCACAGGGTTGACATGGCTAATACGTCGACAGATTACCATTCCAAATCGTAGTCAACGTGGATGGTAAATTATGAAAAAGTTGAAATAATGCAAAAAAAAAAATATATCCAAAAAACTTGTGTCGACCATATGCTGAGTTGACCATTGTCATGGCAATTACTTGAACCTCTTGACCTTTTGACCATGTCAACCATAATGTGTCGACCTATGGACCGGGTACACTTAGAAACACAAGAGGATTGGTCATTTAATTGCACTGTAGTGTAGAGCTCTTAATTTACCAGCTATTTTTCTTTTCTATTTCCATCTAACTATATAGATCAGGGGTTGCCAACCAGTCATTGGCAAAGAGCCAGAAAAGATCTGTAGTCAAGGATAAGAGCTATATCATGCGCGCGCCGAAGGTACGCAAGTAAAAATGGGGGCGTGGCATAGTTGTCACAAAGCCACACCCCATTTTTATGCGCACACCTTTTGGTTTGACCATTGTAGGAGTATGACCTTGTGTCATAACCCCATTTTTAGTCATGTTGTACAGTGCCACATACATATAAAAACACCAAAAACTGGGTGCCTCCACAGTGCCAAATACATATATGCCCTCACAGTGCCAGATAAATATATGTCCCCACAGTGCCAGATACATAAATTCCTCCACAGTGCCAGATACATAAATTCCTCCACAATGCCAGATACATATATGCCCCCACAGTGCCAGATACATATATGTCCCCATAGTGCCAGATATGCCCCCACTGCCAGATACACATCTCTTCAGTGCCAGATATGCCCCCAGTGTAAGATACACATGTCCCCCAAGTGCCAGATATGCCCCCAGTGCCAGATATGCCCACAGTGCCAGATATGCCCCCAGTGCTAAATATGCCCCCACTGTCATCTACACATCTCCCCAGTATCAGATATGCCCCCACTGCCAGCTACACGTCTCCCCAGTGCCAGATATGCCCCCAGTACCAGAAACACGCCCCCCCCAGTGCCAGATATACTCCCAGTGCCAGAAACACATGTCCCCCCAGTGCCAGATATGCCCCCAGTGCCAGATACACGTCTCCCCAGTGCCAGATACACGTCTCCCCAGTGCCAGATACACGTCTCCCCAGTGCCAGATATGCCCCCAGTGCCAGATACACGTCCCCCCAGTGCCAGATATGCCCCCAGTGTAAGATACACATGACCCCACACTGTGCCCCCCCCCCCCCCCCAAGTGCTGCTCATCGCTGCGCTGCTGCTCTGCTCAGTCTGCTGCTTGTGAGGGGAGGAGAGCGCAGCGTGCGCCTCTCCTGCCCCTCAGTCTCCACTCTCCGGCGGCGTTGATTCTCTCTAATTAGGCGCCGGTCCGTGAGCCAATCAGAGTTCACGGACCGGCAGCTTAGACTCCTGATTGGTAGCCGGTCTGCGAGCTCTGATTGGCTCACGGGCTGGCGCCGGGCACTGTAGACTAGGGCAGCGGGAGGCACCACGGGAGCTTACGAGCCGCATGCGGAGATAGAAAGAGCCGCATGCGGTTCAAGAGCCGCGGGTTGGCCATCGCTGATATACTGTAGATTGTCATATTCCATCAGTTTGTTTTGAAACCACTTGCATTTATACAATCTAAATTCCGGGTGTGGTATGGAAGGTCAACAGTAACCAGGTCGACAGTGTCTAGGTTGACCACTATTTGTTGACAGTAACTAAGTCAACAGGTTTTCTAGGTCGACAGGTCAAAAGGTCGACATGAGTTTTTGAAAAAAAAATGGTGTCGTTTTCTCCGTACAGTGGGGGTCATTCAGACCTGATCGCTTGCTACCATTTTTTGCAGCACTGCGATCAAGTCAGAACTGCGCATGCGTATGTACCGCAATGCGCAGGCGTGTTACACAGGTACAAAGCGGATCGTTGCCGTGCGATGGGTTTTACAAATAATCTATTCGCACAGCCGATCGCAAGGTGATTGGCAGGAAGAAGGCGTTTGTGGGTGTCAACTGACCTTTTTCTGAGAGTGGTTGGAAAAAAGCAGGCGTGTCCAAGCGTTTGCAGGGCGGGTGTCTGACGTCAATTCCAGCCCCGGACAGGCTAAAGTGATCACAACGGCTGAGTAAGTTCCGGGCAACTCAGAAACTGCACAAACTTTTTTTGTACCGCTTGGCTGCACATGCGATCGCACACTTGCACAGCTAAAATACACTCCCCGGTGGGCGGCGACTATGTGAATGCAGAACTGCAAAAAACAGCTAGCGAGCGATCGGGTTTGAATTAGTGCACCGTGTCCCGTCGTATGGCTCGCTTCGCTCGCCATGCTTCGGGCAAGGTGCCTCGCTCCGCTACCGCTGCGCTCGGCACAGGTTACTATTCCCAATCGTAGTCCGCGTGGATCGTTAAGTTTGAAAAAGGTTAAAAAAAAAAATGTGTGAAAAACTCATGTCGACCTTTTGACCTGTCGACCTAGAACATGTCGCCCTAGTTACTGTCGACCAATAGTGGTCGACCTAGTTACTGTCGAGCTAGAGAACGGATACCCTAATTTCCAACTACATCCTTTTTCTATGGTTTGGCCTCATAGCTAGGCAGGAAATGACTGTATCTGTAGATATCACTGTATAGGGTGACAGTGTGTCAGGTGTAGGTGAGGGCCATGTCATGTACTCTAAGTGTGTAAATACAGTATAAATCTGTATTACCCTAGTCTACACAAGCTCATCAATGGGAAACCCGTCCGATAGCCTGATAGCTGTTGTGCGAATTCGCATAGTGGACGATCATCGTTCGACTGTGCATGCGTACGGATCATTATATGCACACACGAGGCCAAACTGCAGCGTCTTTTTTAGGGGTGGTTACTGGCCGTTTATTGGGAGTGTCAGGGAAAACGCAGGCGTGCCCAAGCGTTTTCAGGGAGGGTGTGTGACGTCTGCTCCGGCCCCGATCAGCCTGTTTGTATCGCACTGTAGGAGTAAGTCCTGGGCTGCGCACAGACTGGAAAATGATTCGATGGTGAGTTGTGAACGGATTTGCAGCTGACTGGCGTACACAGAGATTTTTGAAAGGCGTACGCAGACTTGTATGGGGCGGATTTTTACTCTGTCTGAGCGGCTATCTGATCGCAGACCTATAGATGGAGTTGCGCTCATATGAGGTGGCTCCATCGCATACGATCGATCCGTCCACCAAGTCACACCGGGAGAGCACTGAGACGCTCCCATTCTACTGAATGAGGTGCGTGCGCATCACAGACGTGCGCGTGTCCCAGACCCGGCGATATGTGCGCCAGGGCGGGCGCACCCAGGCACAGACGGAGTCACGATTAGCGTAACTCCATCTCTATGCAAATTCGCAGAGGAGCTATCAATAAACCTGCAATAATTTCTGTTCCGTGCTCTTATAGGGGGTCATTCCGAGTTGATCGCTAGCTGAAAATATTTGCTGTGCTGCGATTAAGGGAAAAAAACGGCACTTCTGCGCATGCGGCACAGTGCACGCGCGCAACATACTTTCACAACGGCCTATGTATTTTCACACAAGGTATAGCGAAGCATTTCAGTCGCACTGCTGGCCGCAGAGTGATTGACAGGAAGGGGGCGTTTCTGGGTGTCAACTGACCGTTTCCAGGGAGTGTTCGAAAAAACGCAGGCGTGCCAGGAAAAACGCAGGCGTGGCTGGCCGAACGCAGGGCGTGTTTGTAACATCAAATCCGGAACTGAACAGTCTGAAGTGATCGCAAGCGCTGAGTAGGTCTGAAGCTACTCTGAAACTGCACATTATTTTTTTGTAGCCGCTCTGCGATCCTTTCGTTCGCACTTCTGCTAAGCTAATATACACTCCCAGAGGGCGGCGGCTTAGCGTTTGCACCGCTGCTAAAAACAGCTAGCGAGCGATCAACTCTGAATGACCCCCATAATCTCTGTTTGTTTGTCTTATTATATTTCACACAGTGCTAGTCTGTATAATCTCCTCCTATTACTCTACATACAGTATCCTCTGCTAACAACACCTGATATTTCATAGAGCCCCTCTCTGGAACTTATTTTAAGCTATATAATATTTATGACCGATAATGACAATATTGGGCGTGTGTGCATGTGGGACTCAACAATGGGGGTAATTCAGGCCTGTTCGCTAGCAAGCAATTTTTGCAGCCCTGCGATCAGATAGTCGCCGCCTACAGGGGGAGTGTATTTTCACTGTGCAAGTGTGTGATCATGTGCAGCAGATTTTGTGTAGTCTCTGCGCAACCCAGGACTTACTCAGCCGCTGCGATCACATCAGCCTGTACAGGACTGGATTTGCCGTCAGACACCCTCTCTTCTAACACTTGAACACACCAGCGTTTTTCCTGACACTCCCTGAAAACACTCAGTTGCCACCCACAAACGCCCTCTTCTTGCGATCGCCCGTGCGAATGGATCCTTTGCACAAACCCATCTCTGACCGGCGATCCCCATTGTTGTTCGACGCGCGTGCACATTGCAGTGCATACGCACGCACAGTACAGACCTGATCACCCGCTATGTGAAAACGCACAGCAGTGATCAGGTCTGGTTACCATGACAACTGGATGTAGAGGGACTCGCAGAGGAGGGGATACAGTGAAGCCTAAAAATAAGAGACATACAGTAGGGGCAGATGTACTAAACCTTGGAGCATGATAAATAGGAGCAGGCTGAGGTGCTGGAGGGGAACAGAGACTCAGAGGGTCGGGAGAAAAGAGGGGGGAAAACAAGAAGACAGGGGGAAGAGTGGTAGAAAAGAAAGAGGGGACAGAGAAGAAAGAAAGAAAGAAAGAAAGAAAGAGAGAGAAAGAAAGAAAAAGAGAAAGAAAGAAGGAAGGGATAGGGAAAAGAGTAAAAGCACAGAGAAAGAAGGGGAAGGGTATCAGAGGGAGAAAGACAATCCTGAAGAGGTTAGGAGAGAGAGATGGGGTAGAGACAGGGGGGGTCATTCAGACTGCATTGCGGCAGCGATCGCAGTCTGAATTACTTTGTGGAGTGTGCACGCGCAACGGCCACACTGCGCATGCGCATCCCGGGAGCCCAGTGAGATGCTATCAGCATCTCACTGGCTGCAATTGCCTCTACCTGATTGACAGGCAGAGGCGGTTGCTGGGCGGAAGGAGGCATGCCAATGGTGTTAGAACGCCATTGGCGGGGCGCGGCCCGGACAACGGTTGCGTGTCTGGACCATTGGGGGGCAGGGGTTGGGCCGTGGCGGCTGCGTGACATCACACACAGCTGCTGCGACCCGGAACGCAGCGGGTAGCTCCCTGCCAGCGCTCAGGAGCTGCACAAGTAGGGAGCTACTCGCCAGCTACAAAAGCATTGCCGCTGTGCAATGCTTTTGTACCTGTGCGTGGGAGTGGGATAAAGCCTGACATGTGGGGCGGACTAGCCCTGTGCTGGGCATCCCCCCGCATGTCAGAGTAAATGATCGTAGATGTGCTAAATTTAGCACATCTACGATCAAATCTGAATTACGCCCAATGAAAACAAAGAGAGATAAAGAGAAACACACAGGCAATGCCAGGAACAGCAGCTAGTATTACATATACCTTTCAATCATTCTGTTATTCCATATAGCCTCTCCCTATAACTCTTACTTCAATAACTTCTCCCTATTTTTGATACATCTTCCACATGTATTACAGCGTCCCTGTGTGCTCACTGATGGGGCGCTATTATTGGTGCTTCTATATGTAAGATAGCACGCCGATGTGCAGGGCAATGAATGAACGGTAAGTTGCACTGACCGCTCTGACACCTGCAGCTGATTTTGACAGCTGCAGGTGTCGTTGCCCTATTATATCTCCACAGCAGGAACAGCACTATCCCTGGCTGCGATGGCTGAAGGCTCCAGGTTGCATGTAAGATCTCGCAGTAAGGAGATCTCACACATGCTCAGTGGAGCCGGCCGGGGGGAGAGACACAGCGCTGGGTGCTCAGGCAGGGACCACCGGAGGGGGAAGTTTTCACTCCTCCGCTCCAGCAAACGAAATGGTCTTACGTCTTGTCGATGTACAGTACCTTCCTGCTTCGCCTTGATACCGAGGCGAAGCAGGAACAGCTATAGCAGCACGATGTGTTCCGCTATAGTACATCTACCCCGTTATTTCATCAAATCTCTCCCTATTACTCCCCTTATTACCCTTATTAATCTATATAACATATCCATCCTACTATTCTTTCTGTTATTATGAGTTTTTCTATTACTCCATAAAACATTTCCCTCAAACTCCTCCCGTCCCTCCATACTGTATAACTGCTCCCTCTTCCTCCTCCTGTTCCTCCATATAACAGCTACCTATAACTCCTCCTGTTCCTCTATATAACATCTTCCGCTAACTCCTATTCCTCCATATAACATAGCAGTCTAACTCCTCCTGTTCCTCCATATAACATCTCCCACTAACTCCTATTCCTCCATATAACATATCAATCTAACTCCTCCTGTTCCTCCATACATCTCCCTCTAGCTCCTCTTGTTCCTCCATATAACAGCTCCCTCTAGCTCAGAGGTTCTCAAACTTGGTCCTCGTGGGCCCACACAGTGCATGTTTTGCAGGTCTCCTCACAGAATCGCAAGTGAAATAATTAGCTCCACCTGTGGACCTTTTAAAATGTGTCAGTGAGTAATTAATACACCTGTGCACCTGCTGGGTTACCTGCAAAACATGCACTGTGTGGGCCCACGAGGACCGAGTTTGAGAACCTCTGCTCTAGCTCTTCCATCTTCATATAACTCCTCCTTTTCCTCTATATAGCAGTTCCCTATAACTCCTCCCATTCCTCCGTATAACAGCTCCCTATAACTCCTCCTTTTCCTTCATATAACATCTCCCTATAACGCCTCCTGTTCCTCCATAAAACATCTCCCTCTAGCTTCTCCTGTTCCTCCATAAAACATCTCCCTCTAGCTTCTCCTGTTCCTCCATAAAACATCTCCCTCTAGCTTCTCCTGTTCCCCCATATAACAGCTCCCTCTAGTTCCTCCTGTATCTCCATATAACATCTCCCTATAACTCCTCCTGTTCCTCCATATAGCAACTCCCTATAACTCCTCCTGTTCCTCCATATAACATTTCCCTGTAACGCCTCTTGTTCCTCCATATAGCAGCTCCCTGTAACTCCTCCTATTCCTCCATATAACAGCTCCCTGTAACTCCTCCTATTCCTCCATATAACAGCTCCCTAGAATTCCTCCTGTTCTTCCATATAACACCTCCTTATATAACTCCTCCTGTTCCACCATATAAAGTCTCCCTCCATCCCCTCTTGCTACTGCATATAACCTCTCTATAACTACTCATGTTACTCTATATAAGCTCTTCTTATACAGTAAGTCATGCTGTTACTCTTCATTAAATCTCCCTATAACTTCTACCATTACAGTACAACATATAACACCTTCCTATAAATGTTCCTATTACTTCAAATAGATTTTGCTCCTGTTTCTTCTGCTGTTAACTTTAACATTTACATCCCCTTCAGTTCCCCCGTATTACCTCTCATTGCCTCTTCATAGTATTCCATATAACATCTCATGTAACTTGTCTTCATCATTCTTACTCTTTACACCAGCTCATATTACTGAACCCATCCTCATAACTTTTACTATAACTCTCTATGCTGTCTCGTGTTGCCTCCACATAACAGACTCTACCCTACATCTCCATTTAGCCTATTCAATTGCACCCACATACTCTTCTTATCAGTCTGACTTTCAAACACTAAATAAAAGTTTCTGTATGGCAGTATCTGTCTAAGGGTGGCTCTATCCTCAAATTTTTCCCCCATAGTCTAAAGGACCATATAGACGGGCAGATGTGCGAGAGATGTGTGCTGAGCGAACCGCTCAGCACACGTCTCTCCCGCCGCTCAGCACAGCGCGATCTGTGCTGAGCGTGCGGGGGGAGACGGGGGGCGCTCATTTCACCCAGCGGGTGGAATGAGCGACCCGCTAGATTGGCCTGCACGGCAGACCAATCTAGCACCAGCGATAGCGATGCGTGGGGCTGCGCATCGCTATCGCTGTATGGGGCACACACAGAGCGATCCTGCTTAAATTCTAAGCAATCTAGTCAGATTGCTTAGAATATCGCTCCATGAGTACCCCCCTTAACAATTTGGACTCAAAGACAGTGGCAAGAACAAATATTATGAAAACTGAGGCCAGATGTTTGGTTCTGATATGAATGGTTGACCATGGCTGACACGGGACAGGTCGACACAAGAAAAGGTCAACATGGATTTTTGAACTCTTTTTGGTGTCATTTTTTCCATAACATGACCAGGAACTCCAATTAGTGTACCGAGTCCTCTTGCATGGCTCGCGATGCTGCGGTTATTATTCCCAATCATAGTCTACGTGGATGAAAAAATAAATAAAAAAAAAGTTTTTTTAAAAAAAGGTTACATCGACCTTTCCACGTGTTGACCATTTTTTACGTACCAACAATTTGTCCATGTCGACCATGTCAATGTCGGCCAATAGTGGTCGACCTAATGACTGTCGACCTAAGTAGGGTCGACCTGCCAAACGGATACCAGATTTTTAACCGACCCTTCTCTGTAGTCACACTAAGCTTCAATATGTTATGAATGTGCCTCCAAGGCCTAGTTGCTAAAATGTTTGCTATGATAACTGTAACTTTAATCAACAATAAAAACAAAACTTGTATTTAAAAAAAAAAAAGAAAAGACTGAAGAGTTAAGTGCTACTGCCTCGGCAATACTGGCTCGTAATGGTAAGAATTACTTTCCACCTTGGTGCGCCAATCTCTGCCTTATCTCAAATGCATAAGCTGACCTGCCATTCAATTCCTCAAACAATATCAAATAATTATTTATAAAGACAGAACAGACATACAAACAAACAAACACACACACACACACACACACACACACACACACACACACACACACACACACACATACACAGTGTATAAATATATATATATATATGTGTGTGTGTATATATATACACATACTATGCATATATATGTACACACACATACATATATATATATATATATATATACATACTGTGTATATATATATATAGATATATATAGATATATATATATATATAGATATATATATATAGAGAGAGAGAGAGAGAGAGAGAGAGAATGTTATTTTTAACGTAGACAATTTTATTAATTATTCTAATAAAAAAAATCTTAGACATTACTGCATTACAAAAAAATGCTTTATATGAAGAGAAAGGTTCTCTTATGCATTATCATATTGCCACTGCCATTGCCAGAGCAGGTCTAGCAGCAGTACAAATAGCAATGGACTGGAGCATGAAGGGCCCACCAGGGAATACAGTGGTAGGAGCCCAAGCTTGAGGGATGTGGCCAGTCTCCAAAGGGGATATGGCCAGCCACCACAGAGGGACTTGACCAACCATTAGAGAAGACATGCACAAAACAGGACCCCTGCATAAAGGAGGGGACAGGGGTGTTGCAGGACCACCCACTTTGATTGGCAGGGACTAATCTTGGTGTGGTTTCCATAGAAACAAAGCTACACTCATGATCCTTCCTCACCAAGTTACTGACCCATAGAGGAGGGAGTGGGGTCCTTAGGCAGTGGGGCTCACTGTGAATTTCACCATTACCCTGGGGTGAATTGAGACAGATCGGCTAACAAAAGCACCCGTTTTTGCAGGCAAAATGGGCTATAAAAAAAGCAAATGCTGAATCTGTAAAGGTGTTTATGAAAATCGATTCACTGGAGGGTGTCTGTGATATTGGTGTCTTACAGCCAGATCTAGGATGAATGAAAATCAGATACACTGGTGATAACTCTGGTGTACAAGGTCTACTCAGTAAAGGCCCTCTTAGGATTTGGTTTACACATGTTGCTTTCTGTGATGGACCATCGTAAGTGTCCTGCTAAGATCTCTTTCTACAAACTCTGTAATCTCTGTTTTTGTGTCTTATTTGCAGGAAGATGTGGTGGTTCTGCAATGCAGCGCCACAATCCATAAAGAGAACCTTAAGATGTGCATGGGAGCAGAGGGCTTTGGGAACCGTCTCTGCTTCCTGGAATCAACATCCAATGCTCAGGTTTGACATGACCCTCTCACTGCCTTTGT
Source organism: Pseudophryne corroboree (assembly GCF_028390025.1). Taxonomy (NCBI): domain Eukaryota; kingdom Metazoa; phylum Chordata; class Amphibia; order Anura; family Myobatrachidae; genus Pseudophryne; species Pseudophryne corroboree. Next base: position 414,534,914 of record NC_086451.1, read on the forward strand.
TTCTGCTTCCCACCGGTGAGTCTCTGCCCTTTCTCTTACACATATTTTCTCTTTTAGAATGTGCCTCCAGACCTGGCCATCTGCTGCTTTATTCTGGAGCAGTCTCTGTCAGTTCGCGCTCTGCAGGAAATGTTGGCCAACACTGTGGAGATGGGAAGCGAGGTATGGTCCGTTCTTCTGCTGCCATTGTACACACTCGTTTGTCTACTGCTTGTGTTTGCCCTTAGTTTTGTCGCCTAGTTTTGTAGCAGTGTGACCAGCATTTATGCTAATGTTACGTTCTCTGCTGCTGGGAACTTTTTATGAAGTTACATATTTGTTGGAACTGATTGTCATCTTCTTTTTCCAGATTTATAGTAACTTTTCTCTTCTTCATCAAAGTTTTGGAGATTTTGCCCAATGCATACTGTAGGTTGTGGTTTCCAGATGCTTGTTTTCTTTTTAAGCATATTTTCATTTTTCATAAAAGCAATTTGAATTCTCATAAGTCTCTTGATTGAGCTACATAAAGAACTGTAAGGTTGATGTATCAAGTAGTAAATTTATGGGAGAAGTGGACCAGTGGAGAAGCCCCCCATATCAACTACTACCTATACTTTCTTTTAGCATGTACTTGATAAATGCTGCCTCAAAGCTGATTGGTTGCCATGGGCAACTTCTCACTGGTCCACTTCTCCACTTTTTTCATTGCTTCATACATGTGTCTTGGAACTTGATATTTTAGTCACTTAAAATATGTTCTCAACTGCAGTAGTTGTTGACAATTATTCTGTATCTGGGTCCTGTCGCTCCCTCATTTCTGGGGCTCGATGTCTAAAAGTAATAAAGACCCTTTGGCCTGCTTTTTACCAGGAGAAATAGGTCCATAACTCCATACTAGTAATAAAAAGCTGAAACAGCAGAGAAACTCTTAGATCTATGCTGAGAGGAAGTGCCTTTCCTAAAGCTTACAATGGGTCCCAGGCACTTCCGTAATTTAAATAGCACACAATAGTTTTGCAGTGAAAAACTATTGTAAATAAACATAATGCAGAATTGCCTACTCTCCCGGTATGGCCAGGAGGCTCTCAAATATTGGGTGACACTCCTGGACACCAGAAAAAGTAGGCAAGTCTCCTGCATCCCACTCACTCTCGCCCGCACCCACGCTCAGCCCCGAAGCCACCCGCTTACAGAGGAAAAGAGGGCAGGGTGATGACACGATTTGCGCTGAATCGCGCCATTACAGCCTCAACCCGCTTTACAAGACTAGTAATGTGGGCATTGTATAGGGGCCGTGATGATGTGATCATGTCTCCACGCCCTCAGACCACCTTCTATTCCAGAACCACGCCCCCTTGTTGTGCCGACCTGGCTACTCCTTCCTAGAGGGAGCAACCATTAAGTTGGCACGTATAGCATAACGCCATATGAAGATGGTGTTATGCCTACTGGGACTGGACTAGAGCTTCCTCTTTCTGCTTTCTCCCTGGGCACCCATTTTGCACATGCGCCTGGTTGTATATGCGCAATGGGCCTACCTTGGCAACTGAAATTAGCATTTTCAAAAGTCTACAAAAAGATAGTTTTCTTCTTTCCAGGACAGACCTTTACTGTGTGGTCTGTCTCACCATTAGAAAATATATAAATGCAATGAAAAAGCGCAATTCCGCAAAAAAGCGTATATATATATATATATATATATACAAAACAGATACTCTCCCTTTTGCGCTATTAAACAGAAAGTGAGAAAGGATTGGGTTAAGGCTGCCAAATTCCACTAAGTCCCTTGTTAGGAGGGACTAAAAAGATACAAATATGTGCCAGTAGAGGAATGGGCGCACTTGGGTTGTTTTTCCACCCAATATTCAATGGGGAAAAACAGCAGTCTCCCTAAGATATTTACTCCTAATTCGTGAGCATAAAACCACATTTAACATGTTCCATGTAAAATTTATTACAACATAAAAGCAATGATACAAAACGGTATAGTATCTCTTCTTGCAGATAACACCATATAGTACAGAGGACCAGTTGAAATAACTTTGATAGATTCCTCCTTCTCCTTTGACAATTCGGAGATTTGATGTTTATGAACAAATAACCCGACGCGTTTCGTCTTACTCTAAGACTTCATCAGGGGTATGTCTCTAGTGCTTGATAAATACTGTTAGTGCATCAATGAAATGGCAATTACGTATTCTGGATACTTGAAAAAACCACACACCGGTGGGGTACACAGGTGAAAGTTAGATTAAGTTAGATTAAGCCTTATGGTTAAGTGCTTGAATAACAAGTTCAAACGCATAGGCCTGAACGCAAGTTCAAATAGGTATGTGACCTTATGATTCAGGGATTTGGATAACAAGTTCAAATACACAGGTCTACCACAATTTCATATGCGTGTGTAACCTTACCAGTAGCTACAATAGCTTCAAGTCACAACCAGTGTTATCAAGCACTAGAGACATACCCCTGATGAAGTCTTAGAGTAAGACGAAACGCGTCGGGTTATTTGTTCATAAACATCAAATCTCCGAATTGTCAAAGGAGAAGGAGGAATCTATCAAAGTTATTTCAACTGGTCCTCTGTACTATATGGTGTTATCTGCAAGAAGAGATACTATACCGTTTTGTATCATTGCTTTTATGTTGTAATAAATTTTACATGGAACATGTTAAATGTGGTTTTATGCTCACGAATTAGGAGTAAATATCTTAGGGAGACTGCTGTTTTTCCCCATTGAATATTGGGTGGAAAAACAACCCAAGTGCGCCCATTCCTCTACTGGCACATATATATATATATATATATATATATATATATATATATATATAGTTTTCTCTAATCTTTTTTTAACTAGAACCCTTAGGGGGAGATGCAAATGTTTGAAAAGTTGGTTGGGTGTCTGTTTTGTCCTGTCTATTAGATAGCAAAAAACAGACTCCCAACTGACTTTTCAAACATTTGAATCTCCCCCTTAGAGTTTTAATAGATAGGCAGTGCCTTTTCACTGCAGCCCTTTCAGTGATTGGCCTACCCAATGAATTTCTACAACATGACACAGTAATCTTCTTAGAGATAGTCAGTTTCATTTTGTTTGGACTCTTCAGTGCAGGATAGGAAATGTTTTGTGGTTAGTCCCATCCATGATGTCTCCATTTGTCAGACTCAATATGGCTTCCTTGCAGATCTCTCTTTGACATAATTTTTTTTCTGTGTTTTGTTTTGGCTTTCTCTTTCTTGTCTTCGTGCTAGGCGCCCAATTTGGATAAATGGGTATGTTCTGTGGCCTTGCTCTACTCCCTCTTGTGACTTCCCGTCCCTTCTTTTGTTGCTGGAACCACATCATACCCCCACTCTTGTCAAATACTGAACTTTGTACCTTTCACTGTTCGTTCATTGAAAATTCCCTACTCCTTGGCACTAGCTCTCCGCTCTTGCCTCCAACCTCAGTAATGCATTGTATCCACTCTGCTTCCTTCTGGCCTCACAATGACACCAGAATTAACGATAGGACAAATCCTTAGAAGGGATTCTGTGACCATGGTACATTGCTGAAATTCTACTATACTCATATTTCATGTCTAAAAATCCCTCTGAAAATAGACAGTCCCTCATCATATGGTTCTCCGTAGCACATTCTAGCTCCATCCTTGAATTTCACTTAAATATTAGCGGCGCGCATCATTTATTTGTCACTTTAAGTGGCAGATGCACATTGTGCTGTGTCAGATGGAAGATTACTAGTGCTTGCCTATCTAAATTTGGTAGCAGCATCTCTGACCCCATACTAGAAACTGAGATACTGTATATTCCTAGTAATTAACAGAATACTAAATTTTCTTTAAAACCAGCTAATTAGTTAAAGGAGAGCTATCCTGACTGTTTAACTACAATTTATTATTGATAGTATTATCATTATCTACTATATATATATATATATATATATATATATATATATATACATACTGCCAAGTGACGCATCTCTACGAAGTATATATATATATATATATACACACATATATACAGTATATGGCATCTACAGTGCAGCACAGTACAATTCCCAGGAGGAGTTAAACGAAACACAATTTTTTCCTAGCAAATGTAGTGGTGGAAACTCAATTAGTTTAGTGATATCATTCAGGTGCTTGAAAGGGAGGGGTATTTCTAAGCAAGGAAAAAAAAATTGTTTCCCCCAGCACCCTGAATGATAGCAGTAACCAGATTTAAATCCCATACAATATCTTAGAATTCAGAGATCTCGGTTACATATATCTGCGCAAATGTATGCGTAAGCCTCCAAGCCGCGTCAAGGCCTTTCTGTATATATATTAGAGCACAGGTTCTCAAACTCAGTCCTCAGGACCCCACACAGTGCATGTTTTGCAGGTAACCCAGAAGGGGCACAGGTGTATTAATTACTCACTGACACATTTTAAAAGGTCCACAGGAGGAGCTAATTATTTCACTTGTGATTCTGTGAGGAGACCTGCAAAACATGCACTGTGTGGGGTCCTGAGGACCGAGTTTGAGAACCTGTGCTATAGAGAAAGTGATACAAAAGTCAGATGTAATTAAAATAAGAAATAGTGTTAAAGAAATTAGTATGTGATAAGGGTTTAATTTTTTCCTAGCATGAAACATTTTTCATCAGCGTGCAGTGACTGAAACATCTTAGGTACCTTCCAACCGAATCTGGAATCCTTATGCAAAACGGTTAATAAATTTATCACAGGTTATGGAAAAAGACCAATGAGAAAAATAAGTAAAATGAACAACATATTTGGGCAAATTTCATGTAAGTTCCTCTTTAAAGTTGTTTCCCTTTGAGAATTCCTGTCCTAAGGATTATGACTTAAGCTCCCCACTTTCTTTAGTCTTGAACTATCCAGTACATGATGTGGTTCCAGCAGTGATGCCTCACCGCACTCCCTATCCGCTGGCCTCCTTGTTTTGCAGCCTGTGTGCAGAAGTCCTATCTATTTTGTCCTCTTCTCTTGACCTCACATTTTACCAACACTAGACCTTCTTCCCACCATTGACTTTTTTTAATTTTTTTATTTATAATTCCTTCTCTTTCCTTTCTCCTCCGCATGGTACATACCAAACCTCCATTCTAACAGGTGTTTACCAGGTGACTGAAGATTTGGGAAATGCAACCCGAGGAATCCTTGGAGTTACTGCAGCTTGCTTGGAGAGGAGGGGGTGGGGGTGGGAGAGCTGTGGAAATTTTGAGCCCTCCTAATGAATGGTTAATTGGATGGCAGCACTCTTCATTGTTCTATTAACTAATACACTCCATTAGCTCACAGTAATAAATACTTTATTGGTGAATGAAAGAACATATCTATGAACATCTCATGACAGAGAACAGTGAGGATTGCTCCACCTGTATGTTTGGGTTAGTTCATCCCTGAGATGGACATAAATTCTTATGACTATAATGTTTGGTAACCCACAACATATTTTGATTTGCATGTAAGCGTTATGAGTAGATGTGCTCTTGTAACCTCACAACAGAAGTCTAGACCTTCTAGATAACAAGCCATGTAACAGCACATCATAAACCTCTCCAGCATTTTGTAAGATAGTAAATAAGTCTTGGTTGGCCATTCCATTTAGGATTAACAGACAGTGGGATGAGGTGGACAATTCATGTGGGTATTGTGCCCTCATTTTTATTCTCTCCTCCTCGTTTCCAGTCTTCTCAAGGTGGAGGACACCGAACGTTACTCTATGGTCACGCTATACTCTTGAGACACTGCCACAGCCATATGGTAAGGAGTGGTGGTATATTTTTTTAAATTATTTTAACTTTTGACTAAATTCTGAAAAAATATAATCAAGTAACATAGCCCAAAGATGGTGTAACCCATATCAGCCAATAATATTATTCCTCCTTAGACTAAAGTTGGCCATACACTACTAGACCAACTTTCATCCAACTAATCAACTGTCCAATTTATCTGTCCAAGTTGCAGTAGCTTTTTAGGAAAGATAATATGATGAGTTAATGTACCATCTAAGTATAGAACATATCCATTTGCTCTTCTTTGTCGGGTTGATAATTTCATGAGGTTCTCCTCCTTGCAAACGACACCTCTGGGGAATGTAATATTCCAACTGGTGAAAGATGCTTAGGTCAACCTTGTAGTTTCTGTCAGAGGTTACACTATGTATGCATAACCAAAGGTCATTCTGAATGACCTAATCTAAATGGATCAGATCTGATAGATTAAACAGAAAAATAAAGTTGGCCCATGATGCATATAAACATATTGTTGATGACACACAGGCAGGGCCATTTTAACAGCATTGTAGTCCCTGGGTAAAGCAATCCCCTACCCACCCATTCACAGAAATACATTTTAAAAAATCACAACTTACCACTCCTGCAGTCCTGCACCTTCTCTCCACATGATTCCATGCAATGAATGGCTGTTGGGCCTTCTGATAACTCCAGCCATCCACCAGTCAGCATGCTGACAACCATTCACTGTCTGGCTGCAGGCTGGGAGGCAGGTCGAGAATGCTGAACTTGATTGATGGATAGCTCCAGCCATCTACCAATCAGCATGCTGACAACCATTCACTGTCTGGCTGCAGGCTGGGAGGCAGGTCGAGAATGCTGAACTTGATTGATGGATAGCTCCAGCCATCTACCAATCAGCATGCTGACAACCATTCACTGGCTGCAAGCTGGGACACCGGTAGAGAATGCAGCCTGCCCACTCTGATTGCGTGTAATTCACAATCAGAGCAGATGTACAGCATTCTCTACCTGCCTCCCAAAAGAAGCTCTGGAGGCTTCAGCCCACATGTGCTCAAAGGGCCCTAAAATCGTGGGGCCCTGGGCTGCTGTCTAGTGTGCCTATTTGTTAAGATGGCCCTGCACACAGACAGTTCTGGTTGTGTGGTTCAGTCACGGAACAACTAGATCTGTGCAATTTGGCCCTGCAAATGGTAATGTTCTCTCTAGTCTGAGCATTTGGTTATGGTTGTGTTAAGAATGTAACGCCGCATGGAAAACCCTGCAGAGCGAGGTCTTCTGTAGATTAATATTTTTAACCGTTTCCTATATTTTAAAGTGTGACCACAAACTGTTATATCAGAAGTTTGTGGAGGGTTCAACTTATCAATTCATTATCAGCAGCAGCTCATTTGTTTCTAAGCGCCATTGACAATTCGTTTTCTGCCGTCTTCCTCTTTAGTATCTCTGCTGTCTCACAACATCTCGGTCTCTCACTGACAAGCTAGCATTTGATGTCGGTCTTCAAGAGGATGCTACAGGTATAGTACAAGCTGTGCAGGCGACAAGGAGAAATGTCTGTACACACTATATACTATAGGGTACCATCTTCTCACTGTCCAGAAGCCAATTATAATACCAGTATGGTTTTTGGGGATGTAGAAGGAAACCAGAGAACCCAGATGAAAGCCAGACCAACATGAGGAGAACATGCAAACTCCATACAGATAATACCTTGAACAGGAATTGAACTCATGACCTTAGGGCTGTGAGACAGTAATGCTAACCACTACATTAACTGTGCTGCCCAAGAAGTTCTCAATGTCTTGAAAATGATGTAGAGCAGCAAACATCTGGTTCTTGCAAGCCCAGTAAACAATATTAGTTACCCTGTATACTGCTACCACGCCAGTCACCCTGAACGTCTTGGCTCATTGCACGCTGAGAACTGAATCCCATAACTTCTGATATACTGTATAATATGCATGTGTAATGGTGCACATGTTCTGCCACCAGGCTTAGGGGTATATTTACTAAGGTGTGATTTTACAGTAGTGGAGATGTTGCCTATAGCAACCACACAGATTCCAGCTATTATCTTCGAGAAGGTGATAGATAAGTGATAAGTAGAATCTGATTGGTTGCCTGTAAAGGAGAATATTGATGTATGTATGGTCATTGCTCTGTCTGTTGATGAGCAGGAGAGGCCTGCTGGTGGACCATCCATCCGGCTTCCAAGCAGCGCTCAGAAGGAGAGAAGGTGCGAATAGGTGATGATTTGATCCTAGTCAGTGTCTCCTCAGAACGGTATCTGGTAAGTTCACAATACAGTTGTGTTGTACATTCAAGAGAAACTACTGAGGCAACTTTCTATTATGTGGGATCCGGACTGAAAGTCGACAGTAACTAGGTCGACAATGTCTAGGTCGACCACTATTGGTCGACAGTAACTAGGTCATCAGGGTGTCTAGGTCGACAGGGTCTTTAGGGCGACGTGTTCTAGGTCGACAGGTCAAAAGGTCGACATGAATTTTTGACAATTTCTTTCTTTTTTTTAACCTTTTCATATTTAACGATCCACGTGGACTACGATTGGAACGGTAATCTGTGCCGAGCGAAGCGAAGGCACCATGCCCGAAGCATGGCGAGCGAAGCGAGCCATGCGAGGGGACGCGGTGCACTAATTGGGGTTCCCGGTCACTCTACGAAGAAAACGACACCAAAATAACATTAAAAACTCATGTCGACCTTTTGACCTGTCGACCTAGAACATGTCGACCTAGACACCCCGTCGACCTAGTTACTGTTGACCAATAGTGATCGACCTAGACATTGTCGACTTTCAATACCACACCCCTATTATGTTACACTCTTCTTACTAATTCCTCTACCCATGCCAGCACCTCTCTACTGCCAGCGGGGACCTCCAGGTGGATGCCTCATTCATGCAGACCCTCTGGAATATGAACCCGATTACCTCAGGCTGTGAGTTGGCTGAAGGTAGGACAACAGAAGTAGCGAGGCTTCAAATAATGCTCTGTAGGTATAATAGCTACAAATAATGCTCTGTAGCTATAATATTTGCAGTAAGAGCACAGGGTTTTCGCACCGGTGGTACAACTATTTTTATTTTTTATTTGGACACTTTGGTCTATTTTATAGGTACTTCCAGCTCAAAATAGAATGTGTTAATAAACAATAAAACAGAAGTGTGGATCTTGTAGATAGTGCTGTAATGGTGGAGAGCACCATAGAACTGGTTGAGTGGTACTACAGTAATCATCTGGATCTGTGATAAAAAGTTGGGTCATTGTCAGGGTTGGACATTTCTATATGCATGTTTGGTATGGTTCCAGGGAAATTACTTTTTGCAAACTGAGAAGAATGATCATTCTTGAATATTTCCATAGGATACCTGATCGGAGGACATGTCTTGCGTCTGTTTCATGGTCATATGGATGAGTGTTTGACCATTTCTTCTACAGACCAAGGGGAGGAACAGCGACGGTAAGTCCCAGCTGAGATGATGAAATGGGCAAGGTGGGCCAGGATTGTAGTTACACTTCTTCCTCTTTCTCCCATACCTGCAGGTTACCCCATTACGAAGGAGGGTCCGTTTGCTCTCATGCACGTTCATTGTGGAGACTTGAGCCCCTAAGAATTAGGTAATTATATATCTAATCTTCATTTGTTATAGTTTTTATAGGTCCAGTTTGCATAGTATTCTGGCTATTAAATCTTAATAAGAACCATTTGTGTTATGTTTCTGTTTGCCTACAAGACTGTAATGAGGTATCAATTAGTTAATGGTAGTCAGCAAGTGTGTTTGTTGCTGATTAGTTCATGTTAATTGGGTGTAATTGGGTGTATTTGGGACTGATATGTTCACAGCTGGAGTGGGAGCCACATGAGATGGGGACAGCCATTTCGCCTGCGTCATGTGACTACAGGGAGATACCTGGCTCGTGAGGAGGAGAAGGGCCTGGTGCTGTTTGATGCTGAGAAAGCCAACACCAAAGCCACCTCTTTTTGCTTTCGTGCTTCTAAGGTAAAGGAGAACTTTGTGAAACTAAATGGATGACATTTATGAAACTTGGTAGACAGTTAATGGTGCAAAAACTGGTGCCGTACTGCAGAAAACTTAATCCACTTCTTTTCTTCATTTGCTGAACTGTATGACAGAGTGGTGCCCAGTTAATTTCTGTATTTGCCCCTGTCCTGATTACCGTCTGGCTTCGCTCTTACTTTCTCTTTGCTTATGCTCCAATTCGGCCTCTTTCCACTGTGACTTCTATTAAACCACTATAGGAAAAGTTGGATGTTGCCCCTAAACGAGACGTGGAAGGGATGGGACCTGCTGAGATAAAGTATGGAGAGTCCATGTGCTTCGTTCAACACGTACAGAGTGCTCTCTGGCTCACTTATGCTGCTGCAGATTCCAAGGTTGTCCGCCTGGGGCCACCAAAGCGCAAGGTGAATGTAATAGTCACACAAATGTCTGTCTTAGATGGAAAGTCATTAGTATCTGTATTTTGGACTATGGAAACATGGAATGTTGGATCATATTGTGCTAACTGTTATCTTATCTCCCGGTCTCTGACACTCTTCTGTTTTTTGTTGTCTGTATAAGGCTATCTTGCACCAAGAGGGTCATATGGATGATGCTTTGTCTCTGTCACGCTCCCAAAGAGAAGAGTCCCAGGCAGCAAGAATGATTTTCAGCACAGCCGCTCTGTTCAACCTGTTCATCAAGTTAGTGAATCACTGATCAATTGTACGGTTATAAATTGCCCTTCATTATCGCACTATATGATTCTCCTGTAAACGTTACAAGATATATTTATCAGTTATGAATACAACCACTGTAATACAGATGCTCTGCCAGGTGTGATGCTATTTGTACGAGAGAAATTATGGGGGTCATTCCGAGTTGTTCGCTCGGTAAAAATCTTCGCATCGCAGCGATTTTCCGCTTAATGCGCATGCGCAATGTCCGCACTGCGACTGCGCCAAGTAAATTTGCTATGCACTTAGGAATTTTACTCACGGCTTTTTCTTCGTTCTGGTGATCGTAATGTGATTGACAGGAAATGGGTGTTACTGGGCGGAAACAGGCCGTTTTATGGGCGTGTGGGAAAAAACGCTACCGTTTCCGGAAAAAACGCAGGAGTGGCCGGAGAAACGGGGGAGTGTCTGGGCGAACGCTGGGTGTGTTTGTGACGTCAAACCAGGAACGACAAGCACTGAACTGATCGCAGAAGCCGAGTAAGTCTTGAGCTACTCAGAAACTGCTACGAGGTGTGTAATCGCAATATTGCGAATACATCGTTCGCAATTTTAAGATGCTAAGATTCACTCCCAGTAGGCGGTGGCTTAGCATGAGCAAATCTGCTAAAATCCGCTTGCGAGCGAACAACTCGGAATGACCCCCTATATTTTGAATGGAGTTTAAAGTGTTGCAGGATTTGCTGATGTCAGGTGTATTGGGGAAAAGAGTGCGGTCAGATTCCATAGTCACTAATAAGTCTAGTCTCTATAGCATAGAACACCAGACTTAGCAGAGCTCAAGCATTTCTAAGTCAATGCATTGATGTATTTATGTCATCTCACTGTGGTGTTTGTATGCCCAATATCCAGGGGTCTGGACAGTTTGAGCGGGAAGATCAAGCCCTCAAAACCAGTCGCTTTGCCTATTGACATGGTCATTCTAACCCTGCAAGATCTGATTGGCTATTTCCAACACCCAGAAGAGGAGTTACAGCACGAGGAGAAGCAGACCAAGCTCCGGTCCCTGAAAAACCGCCAAAACCTCTTCCAGGAAGAGGTGAGAGGTCTCTGGGGATGGAGCTTTAGATGGCTCATAATTCAGACCAACCCTTTCCTCCATTGTTCTTAAGTTAGGGCCTTATTCTGAAGGCCATAATCTCTTACGCACAGCATGAGCTATGTGTATGTTTCGGTGGTAATAAGGACTGATATGGTTGCACACAGAAAAGCAGTGTAACGGTGCAACTACACACAAGAAGCCATACGCAAATTAGCATATGGTTCCAAATCTGGCTGCAGTGGTCCTCCAGGCTTGCGGATGCTTTGCGTGCAATCACACTTCTAGTGTCCTGAAATGTATTATTCTAAGGCTTTTATTGAGTTCCTCCAACTAATTTTACTTAAATTCAATAATTTCCTCACCCTCCATGCATTACTTTATAGTACCTGTTTCCATGTTCCTCCACAGGGAATTATCTCGCTCGTCTTGGACTGTATAGACCGGCTGAACATCTACAGCACGGCTGCTCACTTTGCAGAGTTTGCTGGAGAGGAAGCTGCTGAGTCCTGGAAGGAGATAGTCAATTTGCTTTATGAATTGCTTGGTACGTACCCTGAGCTATAATAAATGGTGGGAGCAGGTCCGTATTCCTGAAGATGTCCCAAATGTCTGGGCAGAAGAAGCGGTCTGTCACTATTTTATCATGTTACCCTAACAACATAAAAAGTCTGTAAAAAAAATCCATAATTATTACAGTAGTCGTATTATATATTCATTTTATACACATGTTGCATGACGAGGAGGAATAGTTGGAGCTAACGCGTTTTGCATTGAAGGTGATTGGTGTTTTGGCACAACAGTAAAGAAGCTAAACAGGGCAAACATGAAATCCAGGACTTTGTGGTGGATATAAAAATTGTTTTCCCAAACATTTTAAATATTTACTTTGGACGAACTAAGCGATAAACCATGCTTCATTTATACCTTTTTTTGTTACACAGCGGCTCTTATAAGGGGCAATCGCTCTAACTGCGCCCTGTTCTCTAGTAACTTAGACTGGGTGGTCAGCAAACTGGACCGGCTAGAAGCTTCATCAGGTGAGGGCCAGAAAGCCTTGCACAGACAATGTTGTGAATTTCCCTCCATGCAATATAAACTTACTGCTCTAATATTGCTAAACTTGGAATGATAAGCACAGGATTTCAACCAGTGACACTTTTGGTATTTGTGCTTACTAGGCATGTCTCTTATTATTACAGGCATTTTGGAGGTTTTGTATTGCGTGTTGATCGAGAGTCCTGAAGTTCTGAACATTATTAAAGAGAATCACATCAAGTCCATTATTTCTCTACTTGATAAGCATGGACGAAACCATAAGGTAACTGTAGATCATATTTGTCACCCTCCCACTGTATTGCCTTTATTGGTAAAATGTTCCATCTCTTCTGCCTTCTACTCTTGATGACCTGTCTTCTTATCTCAGGTCCTGGATGTCCTCTGCTCTCTGTGTGTGTGTAACGGGGTAGCTGTTAGATCCAACCAGAATTTAATAACGGAGAACCTGCTTCCCCGCAGAGACCTTCTTCTCCAGACTAGGCTGGTTAACTATGTCACCAGGTCTGTGTTCTTTCCGTAGGGAGTTTATCTAAGCCACTTTTTTTTTTTTAAATAAAGAGTAGCGCACAAATAGTTATAAATGTTAATTATATATTTATAATGTATTTTAGCATGAGACCTAATGTTTTCCTGGGAACATGTGAAGGATCCACCCAGTTCAAAAAGTGGTATTATGAGTTGATTATCGATCACGTGGAACCTTTTGTGACTGCCGAGACCACTCACCTGCGTGTTGGTTGGGCACTGAATGAGGGGTACAGTCCATATCCTGGTGCTGGGGAAGGCTGGGGAGCCAATGGAGTGGGTGATGACTTGTACTCCTTCTCTTTCGATGGTCTTCACCTTTGGTCAGGTGAGTTGGAGGTCACTGATTAGTAGATAGGTTGCTAACTTACTGTATCTAACTCCACTATTGTGTCCAACAGTTAAAGTAGAACATTGTTTATCATCCTTGATAAAGAGACAAATGACCTTTATTTAGTTTGTATTGAATTAAATTGATTCAAAGAAAGTTATAACATTGTACAGTGACTGCTTTGAGCTGATTGAAATTTGGATTCAACAATTATTTTGACTAAAGTTGCATGAAACGGCCATGTACTGTAGATTGTATTTGTGTCTCTTCTTTTTGGCAGGTCGGGTTTGCCGGACTGTGGCTTCACACAACCAGCATTTACTAACAGTTGATGATGTTGTCAGCTGCTGCCTGGACTTGACGGTGCCAAGCATTTCATTCCGTTTCAATGGCCACCCTGTGCAGGGCATGTTTGAGAACTTTAATTTAGATGGGCTCTTTTTCCCAGTTGCTAGCTTCTCTGCTGGAATTAAGTGAGTTCAGTGCTTACAAGTTAGTAACAGCTTATAGACGCTAAGAAATTTGCATAATAAGGTTTTTATTTGTATGTGTCCGTGTCATCTGCAGGATTCGTTTTCTCCTGGGAGGCCGTCATGGTGATTTCAAGTTCCTCCCTCCTCCTGGCTATGCTCCCGTCTATGAAGCCCTCCTGCCTCGGGATCGTATGCGTGTGGAGCCCATCAAGGAATACAAACATGACTTTGAGGACATCCGTAACCTGCTGGGGCCCACCAAATCCCTCAACCACACCTCCTTTGTCCCTTGTCCTGTGGATACTATGCAGGTATAGGCCTTACAGAAGCTGAGAATATTAACTGCTCATGTCTTAACATTTGCTCTACTATAATGTGTCATTTCTCTGTGTACAGATTGTCCTCCCTCCTCACCTGGAGCGAATCCGTGAAAAGCTGGCAGAGAACATCCATGAACTTTGGGCTCTTACTAGAATTGAACAAGGGTGGACCTATGGACCGGTAAGTGGTACATCGTACAGTATCCATCTTCTTTCCTGACATCAGATGGTCACTATGGGTGGTATTCAAATGATATATCACGCCCAATCATATCGTGCCCATAGTAATTAGGTTTAGCTGCTTAAAGGGTTACGGCACCTCCAGGGTCGGACTGGCCCAGAGGGGAACAGGGGATACCACCGGTGGGCCACACTTCCTCCTTTTATTAATCTTCTACATTACCATGCACGTACAAGCAGTGTTTACTATATATATTTATCAAGGGACCCAGTCCATGCACTCTCTACTGGTTAGCCGTGACTCTGTGGTGGTTGGCCACACCTCCACTATTGCCTGGCCACACCCGTAAGCATGGGCCCCTACCACTGCATTCCCCCAGTGGGCCGTTCTTGCCCCAGTCCGACACTGGGTGCCTCATTACCCCAGAAATGATGATACCACAAGCGTCAGCAGAAACAGAATGAATGTGGAAGGGGATGAAAAGAATTGAATACCGCCTGTGATGTTAGTGTATTAGAATGCTTAATATTTGTAGACATTCCCATACTAATCTGTATAAGCCTGAATCTTCAGTGATGGTCCCTTGGACCAGGGGGATGCTGGGAAGTGGGTGACCCAGTGTGCAGTGTGTCTGGAGTTGGTGATGGAATAAAAACAGCACAGCAGTGAACTCACATGTCTCTGTGTCCTGATGACTGGATTTACAAACATATGAACAAAACATGGTGTCAGAAGAAGTTTAACTTGGACTGCTAGTGCTCTCAGGGTGTGAAAGAATCTTGCAGAAGTCTGTAAGGCTGTGATACTCCGTGTCTGCAAAGCCTGCCGTGTGCTCCTCTCTTCAAACAGTGAGTAACCATGGATAAACTGGCTCCTCCAACCGGCATGCTGATGTCTGGTAACTTGTCTGAAAACTGGAAAAGATTTAAGTAAAGGTTTAATATATATCTTGCTGCATGTGGAGCTGATACAGAGGCTGACAAAACTAAGGCATCCATTTTCCTCCATGTGATAGGAGAGGATGTGCTGGACATTTATAATAGTTTTCAGTTTGCTGAGGGGCAGAATATGGTGCTACCTTCTATAATGCAAAAGTTTGAAGATTACTTTGTGCCAAGGAAAAATGTGACATATGAAAGATCTAAGTTTTTCACATGTGATCAGAAGTCTGTAGATGGATTTGATCAGTATGTTATAGAGCTGCAATCACTCAGTAAAACCTGTGAGTTTGGTGATTTAAAGGATTCACTGATTAGAGATCATATTGTCTGTGGAATACCTGATAATGGACTCAGAGAGAGATTGCTGAGAGAGCAAGACCTAACACTAGACAAGGCAGTGACTATGTGCAGATCTGCAGAAATAACTAGATTTCAAGCCAAAAAGTTACACAAGGAAGCTGATGTAGTGCAGAAAACAGAGCCAAGCAAACCTGTAGTGCAGGTAGTGCAGAAAACAGAGCCAAGCAAACCTCCATTCTCAAGAATGAAGCAGTCTAAGTCACAGTCTAACAAGGAAATGTGTAGTAGATGTGGAAATGCTCACAATCCTAAAATGTGCCCTGCTTATGGTAAAACCTACATGAAATGTGGTAGACTTAATCACTTTGCCAAATGCTGTAAAATGAAAAGTCAAACAACCAAAGTGCATGCTGTTAAACAAACAGAGGAATTCTTTGTGGATTGCATTGAACTTTGCAGTGCAGATAAGAAAGAATGGATTGTCCCTTTAACTGTGAACGAGATTGTCATTCCCTTTAAGCTTGATACTGGCGCGCAGGTAAATTTAATATCGTTTCAAGACTATAAGACTTTTAGAGTAAAACCTAAAATGCATCCAGCCAAAGTGAAAGTTACAGGGTACACTGGGGAGGAAATTCCTGTGAAAGGTACATGCTTAGTGACACTGAAATATAAGGGACAACAGTTTAAAACATCTCTACTGATTGTGGATAAAAATGTTCAACCGATTCTAGGATTAAGTTCCTGTGAGAAACTAAGCTTGCTAAAGAAAGTTTTTATGGTGACATCACAAGTAGAAGATGACTGCAAATCGATGTTTACAGAATACAGAGACTTGTTTGAAGGTCTAGGTTGTTTGCCTGGAGAGCATAAAATAAATATAGACACGCAAGTTTCTTCAGTGATACACCCCTGTAGAACTACCAACCAGAGAAGAAATCATGTCGCAATTTGTGGGAGCAAAATGGTTCAGTAAATTGGACGCATCTTCAGGATTCTGGCAAATGAAGCTAGATGAGGCCATCTCAAAGCTTTGTACATTTAATACACCAGAAGGTAGATACAGATTTCTTCAACTACCATATGGAATATTGTCTGCTCCAGAAGTGTATCACAAAAAGATAACCATGATTTTTGAACATATTCCAGGTGTTGAAACAATGATGGATGACATTATTGTCTGGGGATCTACAAAGGAAGAACATGATTCTAGATTGAGACAAGTAATGGAACTTGTCAAGAAAGTGAATCTAAAGCTAAACAAGGACAAATGTGAATTTGGCGTGAATACACTTACCTTTATGGGCGACGTGGTCTCGGATCAAGGTGTAAAACCAGACCCAAGGAAAATATCAGCCATAGTGAACATGGAACGTCCTAACAACAAAGACGACGTCAGAAGATTCCTAGGAATGATTACTTACTTAGGAAAGTTTATTTCTCAACTCTCTGAACGAACAGCCTCTCTTAGATGGTTGTTGGACAAAGATAACGAGTGGATGTGGTCACATGAACAAGAAGAAAGTTGGCAAAACTTGAAACAGATCATTACAGAGCAACCAGTGCTAAAATTCTTTGATCCTGCGAAAAGAATAAGAATTTCAGCAGATGCTTCGCAATTTGGCCTAGGCTCAGTGCTGTTACAAGAACATGAGGATACATGGCAACCAGTAATCTATGCATCAAGAGCACTGACAAGTGCTGAAACAAGGTATGCTAAGATAGAAAAAGAACTTCTAGCGATCACATATGCATGTGAGTGATTTCATCAGTTTGCGTATGGTCAAACATTTACAGTGGAAACTGACCACAAGCCATTGGTAGCTATCATGACTAAATCATTACATGACTGTCCCATGAGAATTCAACGAATGCTTATCAGACTACAGAAATATGATGTACACTTGCTGTACTGTCCCGGCAAATACATGTACATTGCTGATACACTTTCTCGTGCTGTGGACAAAAGTGAAGGTTCCAAAAATCTGATGGATGAAGAGATAGAAGCCTATGTTAAATTGATCGTTGCTTCTCTACCAGTGTCTCTTGCAAGACAAGAACAGATTAGGAAAGAAACTGAGACAGATGACACAATGAAAGTGTTGAAAGATATCATTCTGAAAGGTTGGCCAGCAGAAAAACATGCGTGCCCGCTGTCTATTCATGATTATTGGATATACTGCAGTGACCTTACAGTTGTCGATGGTATTATTTACATAGGCAATAGGTTTGTCATACCTGCACGATGAAGGCCACTTAGGAGAAGAAAAATGTAAGCGGAGAGCGCGTGAAGTTATGTATTGGCCAAGAATGAACCAAGACATAGCACAGACTACAGCTACATGTGAATTATGTCTTACGTATAGATCGAAACAACAAGTCGAGCCACTGAGTCCTTACGCAGTGCCAGAGAGACCGTACCAGAAAGTTGGCGCAGATTTGTTTGATTGTAATGGGAAAACGTACATTGTTGTGACTGATTATTACTCTAACTACCCTGAGGTGAAGACACTACATACAACTACTAGTAAAGCCATAATCAATTGCATGAAGTCAATCTTTGCAAGGCATGGTGTTCCTATGGGAGTGTTCACTGACAATGGTCCTCAGTTTTCCAGTGCTGAATTTAGACAATTTGCTGATGAGTGGGAATTTGTCCATACTACGTCAAGTCCCCACTATCCACGCTCAAATGGGTTGGTGGAAAGTTCTGTAAAAACTGTAAAGAGTCTCATGAAAAAAGCTCAAGAATGTAAAGAAGATTTCTACAAAAGTCTTTTAATCTACCGCGGTAAACCTCTACAGAATGGACTTTCTCCTGCACAAATGCTGATGGGAAGGAGGATTAGAGCAAATCTCCTGATACATGATGAACTGCTTAATACACATAACTCAGCGTTAGTCAGACTGAGTAAGGAACGTCAACAGGCGAAACAGAAACTGTTCCATGACAGGCGAACAAAAAGCTTATCTGATCTAAAATCGGGTGACCAAGTCCATCTCAGAGATCACGTGAAAGGTATAGTTGGGTGCAGAAAGGTATTGTGCAACCACAAGTAGCACCAAGATCTTATACTATACGTACAGAGCGTGGAATGGAAGTAAGAAGAAATCGGGTGGATTTAAGATCTCAACCTAACCATAATGAAGACAACATGACTGAAGAATACCCTTCATGTGACATGTATGATGATCCTCATAATTGTGAACAAACCATGATTCTAGAAAGGTCCAACATGGTAGATGAAACACAAACTGTGTATAAATGACCCAAAAGGGAAATACGCAGACCTGAGAGACTCATTGAAACGTGTTAGATGATGTTCTTAATATGACGTTGTTAATTGTTGCATTGAAGCGTACAGGGCTTATCTTTAAAGAAAAGAGGATGTGATGTTAGTGTATTAGAATGCTTAATATTTGTAGACACTCCCATACTAATCTGTGTAATCCTGACTCTTCAGTGATGGTCCCTGGGACCAGGGGGATGCTGGGAAGTGGGTGGTCCAGTGTGCAGTGTGTCTGGAGTTGGTGATGGAATAAAAACAGCACAGCAGTGAACTCACATGTCTCTGTGTCCTGATGACTGGATTTACAAACATATAAACAAAACACCGCCCTATGTGCCTGCAGTCCCATTCACACTCAATATCCCCTAATGAAATGGGACTGGATTCTCATAAATAAGCCCACACAATACCTATGAAGGTGATGGGAACACTCTAACACTGTATTGTGCTTTTATTCTTGACATACCTTTATGTTGGCTTTCCCTTTCTTTTGTACTATCGCACCTGCTGTAGCCTGTCTGACACCAGCATGTCTTCCTCCTCCAGATCCGGGATGATAACAAAAGACTACACCCATGTCTCCTTGACTTCCACAGTCTTCCCGAGCCAGAGAGAAACTACAACCTGCTCATGTCTGGAGAAACCTTGAAGTAAGCTCTTGGCCACAACACAGGAAAACAGTAGTTGTGGGTTTAAAGGGGCTTTCCACCATCAAACAAGTTTCATTTAATAGAACTTTGGTCACAATTAAACAATGTTTTTATTCAGCACCTGTGCCGGAGACGCAGTTCGCATATGCTGTGACGGCGCTGTGGCTCCAGTTGCAGTAATTGACAGGCTGCAAGCACTTGTGCTGAAGAAAGGGAGTGGCTTTGAAAACAGAGGCGAGTCACCTCCGTGTTTGGGGCATGCCGAAACCAGTGACTGCGTCTCCAGACACGGAGTTTCTGGCTTAAGGGCCTAATTCAGATCTGATCGCAGCAGCAAATTTGTTATCAGCTGGGCAAAACCATGTGCACTGCAGGGGGGGTAGATATAACATTTGCAGAGAGAGTTAGATTTGGGTGGGTTATTTTGTTTCTGTGCAGGGTAAATACTGTCCGCTTTACACAGCAATGTAGATTTCAGTTTGAACACACCCCACCCAAATCTATCTCTCTCTGCACATGTTATATCTGCCCCCCCCCCTCCCCCCCCTGCAGTGCATATGGTTTTGCCCAACTGCTAACAAATTTGCTGCTGCGGTCAGATCAACTTTGTGGTTGCTCAGATTCCCGGTGGTCCGCTTGATGGTTGTGATGTTTGGCCAATTCTGCATCTTTGGATGCAGACATCAGATCTTAGAAGCCGGCAGCAGCAGATGTCTTTTTAAAAAGGTGGTTCCTGCGGCATTAGCATAAAATCTCTGATCCACTGCAACTGAATACACAGCAGTGACCCACCGGACAGTGTCCACCTCTGAATCCCACCCTAAATGCATGGATTTATCATTCTTACTCTTAGTTGTTGTTTTTTTAATCGCCATGTCAATTACATTAGCCAGACATAGCGGATACAATTGCAGCAAATGAGCAGAAAATACAGTAGCTTATCCAAGTACAGAAAAACCCAGACATAATGTATTTAGCATGAGTTGCCGCAGCATGGGGTAAATTTGCTAAAATGGGAGTTCTATTTAAGATGGGATGTTGCTCATAGCAACCAATCAGATTACAGGTATTATCTTCGAGAAGGTGGTAGATAAATGAGAAGTAGAATCTGATTGGTTGCTATGGGCAACATCCCATATTAAAAAGAACTCCTGTCTTAGTAAATGTAACCCCATGTGTACAAATCAATACTGTAAAGTTGCCTGAGGGTGGATCTCTCCTTGGAGAAGTGCAAAATAACATAGAACAGATATGAAACGGTGATGGCTTCCATTTTTCTTCAGTGGCCTCTGCAGTGATGATCTGAAGGCTGGATACACACTATAAGATTATCTATCCAATCTTTCTGGTTGGAATGAAAATCTGGTAATGTAGGACAAAGTGTTGCCTACTGTAGAACATGAAAGAGGCATTAGATATGCAACCACAGGTGGACGAGGTAGTAACAGACAAGAAGACAGGAGGAGCAAAGGTCAGGCCTGTGAGAGCCTATAACTTAATGGGGAAAGATGAGGATGAGACAAGGGGTTAGAATAATGTATAGTTAGAATGTGGGCAGAGGCAGGCTGTGCCAGTGACAGTAAGATTAGGTTGAAAACTATTAGGTTTTGATGAACGGGTGGGTTTTAAGGAACATTGGAGGTTGGCGGAGAGTCTGGGCATGGAAGTATATCCAATTAATGGGGTAGGGCATTGGAAAAGTCTTGTAGGCAAGAGTAGAATGTGGTTATCAGTAAGGGTGCTGATTCTCCCATCATTGGCAGAGTGGAGAGGGTGGGAGCGTGGTATGACATGAGGTCAAAGATGTAGCAAGGAAATAGTGGCAGAGAGCTTTTGTGATGTAGTGTTTCACACAGTGATAGTGACGAGGGAGCTCAGAGACACTAGAGAGAGGGAAGATAATGATTACTCAGATTTAGCGCTCGTTATATGCTCCTAATTGTACCAATTTTAAACTGAGCAGCTCTTAGTCACATACAGCGCAGTTGTCACATATCTTCTCAGATTTAGACATGTCAAGCTCTAGGCAGTGTCAGTACATCTCTGAGGAGAAAGTAGGGAGATAGCTGGAAGCACAAGAAAGGAGAGAAGGGTAGAGGCCGGGTAGGAGAGGCACATTTTGGTGTCATCAGCAAAGAGTTGGAACTAAAGACAGAGATGAAGATGTACAGTGTGACGAGCAGAGGGCCTGGGTTGGAACCTTGTGACTTCCCAATGGCTGGAAACATTACTTTACTACCAGCGGTAACCCCTTGATGTACTAGGTGAACCCTTATCTCCAGCTCAAACAGCCGTTTTCACCAGCCATAGGAATTTTTGTCTTTTGATTAAAGTACTTTAAAACACAATGGCACTCATTCCGAGCTGTTCGCTCGCTGCTAATTTTAGCAGAATTGCTAATAGGCTAAAATCCGGCAGTTCTGTGCATGCATATGCACAGCAGGGCGCACGCGCTAAGCAATTTTACACAAACCTATGCTATCTTACTCACGGGCGAACAAAGCTTTTCAATCGCTCTGCTGATCGTAGTGTGATTGACAGGAAGTGGGTGTTTCTGGGTGGTAACTGGCCGTTTTCAGGGAGTGTGCTAAAAAACGCAGGCGTGCCAGGTAAAAACGCAGGAGTGGCTGGAGAAACGGAGGAGTGGCTGGCCGAACGCAGGGCGTGTTTGTGACGTCAAACCAGGAACTAAACGGACTGAGGTGATCGCAATCTAGGAGTAGGTCTGGAGCTACTCAGAAACTGCAAGGAAATTGCTTTCGTTAGCAATTCTGCTATGCTAAGATACACTCCCAGAGGGCGGCGGCTTTGTGTTTGCATTTCTGCTAAAAGTAGCTAGCGAGCGAACAACTCGGAATGAGGGCCAATGTGCTGTAAATATAATCTTAATAATCACTTTAATAATGATAGAGATTATTATTATGATGTAAACCAAGCTGTCTTCTGTTTCCCACACAGGACCCTGCTAGCCTTGGGTTGCCATGTGGGTATGGCCGATGAAAAGGCAGAAGAAAACTTGAAGAAGATAAAGCTCCCTAAGACGTAGGTATCTGGATAGTCATCATTTTGTCCGGGGAACGTCATATTATATTCCCAGTGGGAATTGAGAAATTCAGAACACGGAATTGAGAAACCTGTATGATGCACATAAATAATTTCCTGATATCTTTCATTGCCCTTATACAGATACATGATGTGCAATGGATACAAACCTGCTCCCCTCGATCTGTCCCACGTCAAGCTGACACCAGCGCAGAACACCTTAGTGGACAAACTGGCAGAGAATGGGCACAATGTGTGGGCAAGGGACAGAGTGCAGCAAGGATGGACCTATAGCATAATACAGGTACAGCATGGTCCAGACTTAAGGGCCCCATACACTACAGCGACATGTCGGACCCCATACGATTTCCCTTGAACCGCTTGGCAGTCTTCCGGGTGGCAGGATCGCATAGGATACATCGTATTCGGTCCTTTTGCATACGATATATCTTATGCTATCCCAGCCATGCCTGCGGGAACCGACATATCACGAGTGCAGCGCTAATGACCTCCGATCCTATGCCCACGGGACCGCGCATCGGATCGGATGTAAAACACATCCGATTTGCCACTTTCCATCCGATTTATCGACCCGAAAGGTCGAAATCGGATGAAATCGGGCATTATCGTTCTAGTGTATGGAGCCGTTAACATTTTTACTGATCTTGGCTTCTATTGCTTTGCTCCTTCGTACCTTTTATACTGATTCTGCGTAATTCTGCAATGTGTAATTTAGGATGCTGTGTGTGTATGGCAGTGTGCCAGGGAAAAGGAGGGCGTTTGTCATGCCGCACTTATTAAGTGCTTGGCACTCACAAATCACCTCCTTCTCCTAAACCCACCTAACACCCCTGCACCACAGTACACACCTGATCATGGCAGTGAGTGGGGCACACCTCTCAAATGACCTGACTGTTCGGATGGTTCCCCTAAAACCTCCATTTTAGCCGCAGCAGTAATGAGACAAATAGGTGGCAGAGTAAAAGTTTTAGTTGTTCGGTTGTCTGATAAGCTCCAATGGAGGTGTATTTCCTTTTTGTAGAGGCCAGGAGAGAGTTTTAGATAACAGGATGGATTTCAGCCCAGTACAACAAAGTTTTATATACCCAATAAATGCATAACAAGCAGGTGATGAATATAATGATCAAGGGGACATAGAACACCAGTGCAGCGAGCTAGAGTACATAAATACATACACAAACAAACAAACACATATATACAGTATATATATATATATATATATATATATATAATTTATTTATTATTATTAATTATTACCCTTTATTTATATGGCGCCACAAGGGTTTTGCAGCGCCCAATTACAGAGTACATATGCACATAATCAAAACAGAAAAACAGTGACTTACAGTTGAAGACAATATAGGACAAGTACAGGGTAACTAAGCATAACTACACCAGCAAACAACATAGAGATAAGTTCCAAGGTGGCCAAAAAAACTGTTGGATTTGGGCAGATGAGGATTATTAAAGTAAGTAAATGATAAGCACATGAGGGAAGAGGGCCCTACTCGTGAGAGCTTACATTCTAAATAGGAGGCGTAGACAGACAGGGGTGACACAGATGGGGTAGACCGAGCGCGGGACAGAGGGTTAGGATGAGATTTGGCTGGGTTTGGTAAAGAAGTGGGTCGCAAGAGCCTGTTTGAGGTTCTATAGAGAGGTGGAGAGTCTAAGGGGGAGAGTTAGAGAATTTCAGAGTAAAGGAGCAGCACGTGAAAAAAATAAAAATATGTAATATATATATATATATATATATATATGCAAAGAAAACGGAGAGCGCACACATCAACGTATAATTTGGTAACTTTTATAAAGGTAGTAAATATCCACATACATTCTAGTTTAAAATCATCTTTTTCGGCAACACTCTGCCATCCCCTGACGAAGTCGCCCACTGGACGAAACGCGTTGGACGTGGCTAAACGACGTGGGCGTTGTGACGTCACCCGCTGGGTCCGGAGCCGGTGCGAGAGGTTATGCGACCAGATAAGAGGACTGACGGTTTTATTTATGGCAGAGTGTTGCCGAAACAGATGATTTTAAACTATAATGTATGTGGATATTTACTACCTTTATAAAAGTTACCAAATTATACATTGATGTGTGCGCTCTCCGTTTTCTTTGCATAGTATCTTCCATTACACTCCGGTGGCTCAGAGTAGGATTGAGCTGCACTGTGAGAGAATACATAGAGTTAAAACTCCGGATTGACTTGTTGCGCAAAGACTGAGTATTTCTTAGAATAAATGCTACATTAAAATGGACATAAGTTCAGTATAACTCACTTCAATCAAGTCAATGGGGTAAATTTACTAAGGTGGGAGTTTTTTTTAGAACTGGTGATATTGCTCAGATTCTACTTAACATTTATCTAGCTGCTTCTAGAAGAGAATAGATAGAATCTGATTGGCTGATATGGGCAACATCACCAGTTCCATCCTTAGTAAATTTACCCCAATGTCTCAATATTAGTGATTTTATATCTAGAATAGTAAGTCTTCGATATAGAGTGGGTCATCACTAATTGTCAATTTAAACCAAGTAGCAGTCATGCTACTTTATGATATTTAGAAGTCCAGATGCAGAATACGTAACACCATGTACTGTATCTTCTCTTAGGATATCAAGAACAAGCGGAACCCTCGCCTAGTGCCTTACACTCTGCTGGATGAGAAAACCAAGAAGACCAATAGAGACAGCCTGTGTGAGGCTGTGCGTACACTCATGGGATATGGATACAATATAGAGCCCCCCGACCAGGAGACCAGTGAGTACCACGGGAGAGTGTAACAAACACTGCAGTGTGCTTTCAATGATTCTTACAATACCCAGGAATAGGCTGGACCCGCTTGCCTGCAACCTCCTCAGATTAATTAGGGAGGCACCGTCAGCTTTACCCTATTGTTGGTGGTACTTAAAAAACTGAGCAATTATCTTTATACAAATGAATTTAGTGTAATGGATCTGCATAACGTGTTACAAAACAATAGTTTTGTTTCTTGGAGAAGGGAAACATCGGGCACACTTGGGTAACTGGGATACAACAAAACAATGCTGAATTGATATCTAATGGCAAAAGAATGGGGGTGATGGTGCGGGGTGTACAGAGATTAGACAGGCAAGGTTTAGGAGGCCGGAGATAAAAAGGAGATAGGTGAAGGGGATTGGGAAAGAGATAAGAGAGAGAGGCAGATGTGGGGAGGATGGACAGAGATGAGAGAGGCCAACAGGGGTGGTGGTGGGGTGATTAACAGAGATATGAGAGACACAGATGGGAAGACAGAGGGTGGGACAGAGATGAGAGAGAGTGAAGCGGGGAGGGGACAGAGATGAGAAAAAGAAAGGGGAAGCGATGAGAGACTAGGAATGGGGAACAAAAATAAGAGAGAACAGTGGGAGGGGTGTGAGAGAAAGAACAGGGAGAGGGGGACAGAGATGAGAGAGTGACAGACAAATAGGGGGGACCAGAGGAACAGATGAGAGGATAAAAATGGGAAGGTTGGGGAAGAAAGAGCCTTCTGCAATGCTGGGCATGATAGTGCATAATAGCTAGTGACCCGGCGAAGAACAGGTCAAAACTACTAGTATAACATGGGGGGTAATTCAGATCTGATCGCTGCTGTGCGTTTTCGCTCAGCGGGCGAAAAGATCTGAACTGTGCATGCGTATGCAGCACAATGTGCAGGAGCAACGGACGGCTCAAAAGTGGAATGCTGGTCAGCGACGGGTTTGTGCGAAGGATCCATTTGCACGGGCGTTCGCAAGGAGATTGACAGTGTCTGGAGAAACGTAGACGGGACCAAGCGTTTGAAGGGAGGGTGCCTGACATCAAATCCGGCCCCGATCAGCCTGATGTGATCGCAGCGGCTGAGTAAGTCCTGGGCTGACAAGAGAGCACAGTACCTTGGATGTACAAGACATTTACAGGTGTCATTTGCAGAAGAAGGGTGGGGTCTGGGGATGTCTCAGCAGTTCTACTAAATGTAGTAATCCTGATATGTACTGTAAATCAACAAGTGATCTCTTTCACCCATAGCTGCTCTGGGAGGAACAACAAAACCTCGATCTGAAAGGATGCGCATCTTCCGGGCTGAGAAGTCATACGCAGTCAAATCAGGGAGGTGGTATTTTGAATTTGAAGCGGTAACAACGGGGGAGATGAGAGTAGGATGGGCTCGACCTGAGGTGCGACCAGATATGGAACTGGGGGCCGATGACCTGGCATATGTGTTTAATGGTTGCAGGGTGAGTATTGACACTGTGCATGCATTGTTGCATATGCGGTTGCAGTTAAAATGCTGGCTGTTGGCCTTCTGTCAGCCAATGATATGTAAACAGCAGGTGGTTATAGGGCTGTTTAAACCTTCACATCACTTAATTCTACACCTTGCACCTAGAAGGCAGCATGTGAAATTAATATTATGGAAATATTTAATTGACCTAGATAATTAAAACAGGGGTCTAGGATCCACACAATGATGATACCTGAGACTGAGGGTTGAAGGCAGCCCTGAAGCTCCATAGGCACAGTGGAGAAGTGTAAGATGTTTCCTACAAGAGCAGGAACTAATTGAGGTGTATGTGATGTCATATATCTAGTGTTGCATGCCTCTGCATAATGTATGTACTCAATGCTAGTTCATTTTCTGACTTACAGACACCAAACTGTATGGAGAGATATAATATGCTTACTTATGTCTGGGGTTGGGTCAGGATAGGTGTATCAGAAAAAACTAATTGTGCCCAAGAACATTTGTGGGTTTTTTACATATATGTCCATGAGGGATGATGTTTGGGACTTTTTACATTATTTATTTGCACATGATATATATATGTTTATCTGACCTACAGGGCCAGCGATGGCACATCGGCAGTGAACCTTTTGGACGTAGCTGGTTGCCCGGAGATGTGGTTGGGTGTATGATTGACCTGGTAGAGATGAACATCATGTTCACTTTGAATGGGGAGATGCTGATCAGTGATTCTGGTTCCGATCTTGCTTTCAAAGATATAGAAATAGGAGATGGTGAGTGTGATACCTGCAATGGGAGCTGCAGCTTCCACATCTGTAGAACCCTTGTGGCACGATATAAATAAGAAGATACTATTATATCCCTCTGTGCTCAATATTTCACTCATCAATCTCTCCTTCAGGATTTATCCCAGTTTGCAGTCTTGGAATGTCTCAGGTTGGTAGACTGAACCTCGGCCAGGATGTTGGCAGCCTCCGCTACTTTACAATCTGCGGCCTGCAGGAAGGATTTGAGCCATTTGCTATCAACATGAAGAGAGAAATCACCACCTGGTTTAGCAAGAGCCTTCCCCAGTTTGTGCCTGTGCCCCAAGATCACGGTCACATTGAGGTGAGGGGTCATAAAATAGGTTAAACTATGTCAAGCTAAACTGATGTTCCAGCAAACACACCATTAAACTTGTCACTTACCATGGTCATTTTTGTAACTACTCAGGTTGGGCGCATTGATGGCACTGTGGACAACCCGCCTTGCCTCAAAGTTACGCACAAGACGTTTGGGTCTCAGAACAGCAACAACGACATGCTTTTCTTTAGGCTCAGCATGCCAGTGGAATTTTATGAGACGTTTAAGTGTACTGCAGGGGCAACTCCTCTCACCCGTTCTTTCACCATACCTGAAGAAGAGGTCCTAGATGTGGACATGGACTCTGAATTTGAGCTCCTAAAGAAATCTGCCTCCCGCAAAGAAGCTGAAGCAACCAATGAGAAGGAAGCAGCTAAGGAACCACCCAAGGAACTGGCCAAGCCAGAGAATGAGAAGGATGCAGCTTCTGAAAAGTCCAAAGGAAAGAGAGGGTGAGCAATGGCTGTAAATGGTCCATGTTGCTTAGCTACCTGGAAATTACCTATGTTCTCATCCCGTTGTTTCATGGTAACGTCCTATGCCTCACAGGTTCCTCTTCAAGGCTAAGAAACCAGCATTTATCTCACCACCTCCTGTCGTACCTACCATGCCTCGCCTGATGAGGGATGTAGTGCCGGATGACCGAGATGATACTGAGATCATCATGAACACTACTACGGTATAGTGTGTCATTATTAGAGAAAAAGTTCCACGTGGGATACATATTCACATCTGATTGTAACTTTTCATGCATATACAGCACAATGAGGCATATTTACTAAAGTAATTTTATGGGAAATACCCAGGAAATTACTGTTTTCAATTGATTTCCCACAAAATGTAAGTATCACCAGGATGTACAGATGTACTGTAGCTAAGCTAATGATTAGCTGCACCAGGTGCGAATAGCCGTGCCCGCGATCCCATAGTGCCTTTCCTATGGATCTCTGGTGGGAATATTCACATGTGCACATAAACATGCGCGCTAGTTGTGCCTACCTAATTGCGGGGGCGTGACTCGCGATCACGGCTCTTGGCGCGCCTTTGTACTTTTATTAAGTTGGGAGGTATGCAGTAAGCTGCCTAGCAATCTCTGCCTCACCCCTAATTCTTAATAGCTCTTATTCTTAATGCTCTCTGTTCTCTCCTGTGTAGCAGGGCTCAGGCTGCTGACATCATCAAGATACACAAAGAACAGCCAATCAGCACTTTTATATCCCTTTCACACTGCCAATGGCGGATACCACCTGGGAATTGGAAACGGGTCCATCTCAGGTGGGATCCAGCATTGGCCGCTGCTGCAGGCTTCCCCAACCCGGCAATATGCCGGGCGGGTTGCCATAGCAGCGGGGGGCGGCGCTGGGAGATGAGCCTCTCCCTGCTGTAGTAAACGGGTCCCGGGTCGCATCGACCCGGGAGCCCGTTTACGCAGCCACTGCCCGGTAATCAACCCGGGTATAACACTGCTTTATTCCCGGGTTGAATTGCCGGGTCAGGCGACCCGGGATTTCGGCTATGCCCCTTTCACACCGCACGCCGACCCGTGTCAACCCGGCAATATGCCGGGGTCGATACCGGGTTATTTGTGCGGTGTGAAAGGGGCATTACATGAATGTAAGGTTGAATAACCCAGGTTGGATACTTTAGAGTGCACATTGACTCGGATCCAACCCGTGTTTAACACCGTTTTTATACCAGGTTGAAATGCAGGTTTACTCGACCCGGGATATTCAAAAGTGGTGCTCGACCTGACAATATCCCGGGATATATATCTCTTTTGCTGGCCTACTGCAGTGTGCTGGGGGAGTTGTGTGTTTGTTTTTTTCTAGTCTAGATTAATCCCTCCCTTATATGTACCTGTGATTGGCCAATACATTGATTTGATCAACAGTCATTCTATGTACCAAAGCAATGTTTCTCTGTGGATATTACTGTTTAATACAGTAGCCAATCTTCACTCCTTTCCCTTTGCAACCTTATGGGTGGGTGACATAAAATGAACAAAGATAATTGCTGCAATGTGCCTTTGCCCAAATGCACTGGCAGCACTGCCTACATCATTCTGAATTTAATAAGTGTCTTTTTGACTCATGGTGATTTATTTTATTTTCCTGGCTCCCCTTTAGTATTACTACTCTGTGAGGATCTTTGCCGGACAGGAGCCCACTGGAGTTTGGGTTGGTTGGGTGACCCCTGACTATCATCTCTACGATATGAACTTTGACCTGAACAAAGTCCGCATGGCCACAATCACAATGGGGGACGACAAAGGCAACGTATTTAACAGGTGAGCAGAGAGGATGATGAAGGAGACTAGGGAGTGTGAGAAGATGGAAGAGAAACCTTATATATTAATGTAATAATTTCCCACCTCCCAGAGGCTATCAGCCTAACACTGATCATCCCGGGAAGAGTCTTACTGGGGGGCACTCAACTTCAGAGGCACTATTAAGTTCAAATACAAATAATTAACAAGACTGGGTACACTGGAATGCCAATTTTGTTTCTAAGCCTTTCTGTGCATGGTTTCTAAATGGTCCTGATATAAAGACCTACAGTAACTTCCTTCATGTCCCTTTCCTTTCAGCATTAAGCGTAGCAATTGTTACATGGTTTGGGGTGGAGAATTCAGCAGCAATACTCAACAAGCTCGGGTCCGAAAAGAGGACCTCGTGATTGGTTGCCTGATTGACCTGGCAACTGGGCTCATGACCTTCACCGCCAACAAGAAAGAGGTCAACACGTTTTTCCAGGTACGTACTGCATTATGTGCACACCATGACTTTTACTCAAGTCAACATTACAGATGTAAGTAAATGTTATCTACCCTTAATAAGAATTAATCACTTTTTAAAAGTTGCCAAACATGAATGGCCTACAACCCCCCCAACACTATATACAGATAGATATAAACTAGGAAAGAACGGTTTCATAAAAACCAGCTGTGGCCTAAACCCATGTGGCTGCTCTTTTATTCCAGACCATTACTGTATAACTATCTTATCTGGTATGAAAACTCAGAGCTATTTAAAATGTTATAACATTAGATTATCTATACCAAAGTCATTGTGCTTGGTGATTATCTATGGGGTTTTATGCAATCTACTTTCTTTTGAAGATACGTTGTTTTTAATTAGTCAACATATTGACCTGATCATGAATGACGTTTGCTGTATAGATAACGTTTTGTCCTTCTGTGTCTCCTCTCACCAGGTTGAGCCTAACACAAAGCTGTTTCCTGCGGTCTTTGTTCAGCCCTTGAGCCAAAATTTGTTCCAGTTTGAACTGGGGAAATTGAAGGTATAGAACCCTAAAACCTTATAGCAATTTGCTTCAAATGCTGTGATCTTTCACTTTATTTTTTAATTTAGGTTTTAAATTAACGTGGACATATAATGCAGTATGTCTGACTCGTACTTTCCCTCTCGCAGAATATCATGCCCATATCGGCAGCCATGTTCCGCAGTGAAAATAAGAACTCGGTTCCGCAGTGCCCACCTCGCCTGGATGTCCAGTTGTTGACACCTGTGGTGTGGAGCCGGATGCCAAATGACTTCTTGGCAGTGGAATCAGGAAAAGTCAGCGATAGGCATGGCTGGATGGTGGAATGCACAGAACCGCTGATGATGATGGCTCTGCACATCCCAGAAGAGAACAGGTGAAGGCTTCATTTAGGTTTTCTGACATAGGCAACAATAGGTTAGGGTGATATGGTGACCCTGGATATCTTTCTCATACAGCCCGGTGGAAGACAATTTCTTATTGCCGCGGTGGAAAGAAATGATAAATATCTGCTCCAAAACCTGATAATTGATGAATGGGCTCCAATATAATTCTACATGCTATAATTTAATTCCATAATCTGCGTAGCGCGTCGTACGGGTACGAAGTCCATTGTGGTTTTGCACTGGTTCTAGCGACGATTCCAATCGCACAGCCGAACGCAAGGAGATTGACAGAAAGAGGGTGTTTATGGGTGTCAACTGACCGTTTTCTGGGAGTGTTTGGAAAAACGCAGGCGTGGCTGGGCGTTTGCTGGGCGGGTATCTGACGTTATTACCGTGTCACTCGTCGCAGCAATCATCGCACAGGATAAGTAACTACAGGGCTGGTCTTGTTTTGCACAAAGGGGGTCATTCCGAGTTGATAGCTCGCTAGCAGTTTTTAGCAGCCGTGCAAATGCATAGTCGCCACCCACGGGGGAGTGTACTTTCGCTTTGCAGGAGTGCAATCGCCTGTGCAGCAGAGCGCCTGTAAACACATTTTGAGCAAAACAAGACCAGCCCTGTATTTACTTATCCTGTGCGATGATTGCTGCGACGAGTGACACGGTTATGACGTCAGATATCCGCCCAGCAAACGCCCGACCACGCCTGCGTTTTTCCAAACACTCCCAGAAAACGGTCAGTTGACACCCATAAACGCCCTCTTTCTGTCAATCTCCTTGCGTTCAGCTGTGCAATTGGAATCGTCGGTAGAACCAGTGCAAAACCACGACGTGCGTGCGCATTGCGGTGCATACGCATGCACAGATTAGCCTTTTTTTCACTGATCGCTACGCAGCGAACAACGGCAGCTAGTGATCAGCTCAGAATGACCCGCTAAATGTGTTTGCAGGCCCTCTGCTGCACAGGCATTCGCACTCCTGCAAAGCGAAAATACACTCCCCCGTGGGCGGTGACTATGCGTTTGCACGGCTGCTAAAAACTGCTAGCGAGCGATCAACTCGAAATGACCCCCCGATATGTCCAGTTTTCTCCAGGACAGTCCCGTTTTGTACGTTGTTCCCTCTGTCTCACTGGTTTTCCATTTTATCCTGTTCTCAAAGAGTTTATTAACTTATAAACCTCATATAGTCTGAGGATTGTCCGTAACATAAACTATAACATCTTAACACTTAATTATAATAAATAAAGACACGGAGACTTGAATTTGGCAGAAATTGTTAGCTATTTATTTAAGTGAACCATTAACTGTGAATAATTAAACTAAAGTATGGTGGTCAGAAAGAACGGCTAAACAACCCTATCCCATAGATAACTATCTTATAAAAAAGAACTGACATAAACCTTCCAACAAACAAATAGGTATCCGCTCAACCTCCATCCTGACTACCCACCCGTGAAGGTGATGAGGCTGCCACCCGTGAAGGCGGTCTAGCAGATGTAAAACCAGTCAGCGAAGGAGAGCGCACCTAAAAATCAACAACCAAACGACCTCCAATCCACTCTTTAATACAACAAATGTTAACTTGCCGTTCTTTCCCGCCAACAGCGAAGTTCTGTTCCACAGAAACTACGCACCGCCACCATACCCCTAACCTACCGAACCAACCACCGAAAACAGATCCTCCAAAAACATACTGTAGATAGTCCCTGTCCTGTCAAGTGCACACCATCAGGTCTAAACAAGTAGAAGTACCGAAACTTGATCCGCTGATGCCAAACCACGGCACCGCCATGGGCCACCACAAACTTAGCCACTGCGGCATTCACCTTCCGGCGAGCCACATCGATCGCCCGACAATCCACCACTCCACGCCAACACAACCGCGGCACCATACAAGACCAGATAAGCCTACAGCCTGGCCAAGCGCCCGAAATCACTTGCAGATCCTGAATAATGGCCAATCGAAGATTCACTGCCTTCCTCCTACCTAGGTCGTTCCCTCCTAAGTGAATCACCAACAGTTTGGGGATGCCAAATCGCCGAACCTGCTCCATAAGCTTCGCTTTCAGGTAATGCCAAAGCATACCACGCACACCTATCCACCGCACATCATCCGAACCCACAAAGCAAGGAGCCCCTTCCGTAGCCAAAAAATTGGCTGCCCAATAAACATAGGAATGGCCAATCACCCACACATCACACACATCCACCCGCCAACCTAAAAGGGAAAAAACAGATAAACAAATGTGAATATGGGAGATAAAACCAAACCCAGCCCAGAACAGAACAGGAACCAACTACTATCAGAATGAGGATCTGCCAAAAAGAAAAAATTGAATAGAGGACTATAACTTTCCTCTTGAACAAGCTTCAGGCCAATCGAAGCAACAGAAAGAAACAAAAGGAAAAAAGAAAATAACAAAAAAAGGGGGGGGAAAGGTTAGAGCTGGGAGTGGGGGGGGTTTGGGGGGAACACAGAATAACTCGGCTGGAGGTGAAACGTAAAAACCTGCTGAGGAACTTGTAATTAGATGCCAATTAGCCGAATTGAATGAATTAAGCCAAATTAGTTCGTCAGTTCAGGCAAAAAATTGCGAAGAACTCCAGACCCCCACTGCCAGCAGTGGCGAGTAGCTAGCCATCCGAGTAGGGAGGACAGGGGAGACAAACAAAACAGCACGAACACACTGAACTGAAACACAACGCAGTAAACGAACAACATGTTAGTAGCAACAAACTCGCTTACGCAACAGTGGGCTGAATGTAACGCTTATAAGCCGCCGACTTCCAGCGGCCCAAAGCCTTAATTTCGTCCACAGCACGCCCTGCAGATGCTGCGGAAGTGGCGGCCCCGATTCTAAATGAATGTGAACTAAAGTCCCGAGGGGAGAGGCCCAAACTGGACAGGCAGCGCCGCATCATCCATGTAAATTGGTACTTCGTCAATGGCGACCCATCGTAATGTAGCAGCCAAGACCCCTCAGACAAGGGCCTGACCTCCGCATAACGACTAGCCAACGCCACCGGACAACAGTCCTCACCACCCTATGGTGCCAAAGAGATCCAATGACCTCTACCCATCTGATCAGTTTAGGAGCGGCGCAGCCTGCACAGCATGGACCCCCCACCCACGACAACATCCGCGTGCCGCATCATGGCCTCGGACTTCTTAGAAGCCGCAACCAGTTCAGAAACCCTGAATGGAAAAAGCCAGCTGAAACAGGAGCGCTTCAAAACGGGAGTCCGCCACCCCCGCCACCAAGAAGGAAGAAAGCAGGGACGCATCAATAGGGCACCGACCATCAGGAGGGACCGGTTCCGAGTGCGCCCAACCTCTAAGCGCCCTCGCCAGCAGGAAACCCTTCGTAAAATCCGGCATACCCTTCAATTTAGAATAAAAGGATATCCCGGCGAGGTATCGAGACACCACGGCCCTCGATCTCCCAGTTACGAAGAGTTGCCAAACGAAGTCTAGAAACAAGCTCTGACCCCTCGTACCTCTAGGCCCTTGGTCACGGGAAAAGTCTCCCCACTCCTTCCAGGCCCGACGGTATCCAGCGAGAGTGGACGGAGCCAAAGACAGCTCTGCTAGCCCTTCCAATCCGCCATGATGACCTGCCAAACATAAGAAGGGCAGGGCAAACCTGCCGAATCAGCCTCCGGGGCCAGCAAACGGAACCTATCCCACTGCCCCCTGGACAATGCATCGGCGATCCCATTATCAACCCCGGGGACGTGTTGAGCCCTAAACAGAATATATCTGCGCATACAAGTCAGCACGAGTCGCGACAACACCCGGAGGGCCTTAGCTCTTTGGTTGTTAACCGCGTGCACGACCCCTAAGTTATCGCAGCGGAAGAGAATACTGCGATCGCGAAGGCGCTCTCCCCAAACCTCCAAGGCCACCATGATGGGAAAAAGCTACAGCGACAACAGGTCGCCGGTCAGCCCCTCCCGCGACCAAGACTCGGGCCATGAGGCCGCGCACCAAGCCCCGTCTAAGTAACAACCTTCCCCCGACGAGCCCGCCGCATCCGTAACCAACTGCAGGTCGAAACTGTCAACGAGCGGGGCCATCCAGATCAGCAAACTATTGAAATCCGCCAGAAACTAAACCCACATAGCGAGGTCCCGCCTAATCTCAGCCGAGAAACGGACAAAATGGTGCGGCCTGGTGGACACCCCATCCGTGGACCGTTCCAACTTCCGACAAAAAACCCGGCCCATGGGAATCACCCGACAGGCAAAGTTCAACAGGCCTAGGAGGGATTGAGCCTCCCGCAACATCACCTTACGCCGCTCCGAGCACTGCGCAATGGACTCCCGAAGCTTCGCAACCTTGTCCTGAGGCAGCCGGCAAGCCCCCGCGACCGTATCAATCTCGATACCTAAAAAGGACAAACAGGAGAGGGACCCCTCCGTCTTGTCCTCGGCCACAGGGACGCCAAAATGCCCCAACAAGGCACGCAGCGAAAACAGCAGAAAACCACAGCGAGGAGAACCCGCGGGCTCCACGCACAAAAAATCATCCAGGTAATGTGCAATCCTGCTACCTCCGCAAGAAAACTCCACACACCAATGTAAAAAGGCGAACTTTTCGAAAAAGGCACACGAAACGGAACACCCCATAGGCAGACACTTGTCTGCAAAGTATTCCTCCCCGATGCGGAAACCCATGAATCGAAACGACTCCGGGTGCAAAGGGTAGCAAGCGAAAAGCTGATTCAACATCCAGTTTAGCCATGAGGGCCCCGGGGCCACAGCCCCGTACCATGTCCAAAGCATCCTCAAAGGACTGATACACCACCGAACAATATTCCGGCGAAATTGCATCGTTCACCGAGGACCCAGATGGATAAGACAAATGTTGAATGACCCGGAACTTACCCGGAGCTTTTTTGGGCACGACCCCCACCGGGGGGAAATAATCAAATCCTCGACAGGCGGCAGTGCAAAGGGGCCCGCCATTCTCCCCAGGCGAACCTCCTGCTCAACCTTTTCCCGAAGCACGTCGGGGAAATCCCGAGCAGACTGCAGGTTCCTGGCGGCCCGAACCAAAACCTCCCCCCACCACTGGTAAACGAAAACCCGACGCAAAACCCTCCCGCAGAAATTTTGCGTCGTCTGTGTTTGGGTACCACCCCGACCATTTTAGCATGGCCCCCAAACGAACCGGGGTCGGCGCCCTAACTAGCGGCAAGCCCCCCAGCTGTTTTTCTGTCTGGGCCCGCGGCCGCCCTGGCACCCGGTCGCCCCCCGCGGAAGCAGTTGGAAGCAGGGTGGGATCCGTTACATCGTAAGCAAAGGTGGCGAAAACGACACCGTTGCCCGAGGGGGCACGTGGAATTGTTGAGCGCGAAACACTTCCCCTTCGCCGGCGCCTGCTGCGGAGAACGGGCCGCGGTCCAAGGGCGGCGCGGCGGAGCCTCAACCGCGGGCCGAAACTGACTCGCCGCCGCGGCCTGCGCCACAGCCGCCCCCTTAGTCACCATCTTCATATCCTGCGCTCGCGTGACCCGAAGCCATACCTCCACATCTTTGCATCCGAAGTCAATGATGTGCAGGCAATCCTGCTTCTGACGAAATTGCTTGTCATAATGCAGCCACGAATCGTCCTTAGACTGACGCTGCATGTCATGCACGAGGTGGATATACCTGATGACGTTCATGTGTTCATCAGGGTGATCCTCCAAGTAGCACGCCGCAAAGACACAGAAACCCGACAACCAGTTGTCATATGAGCGGAAGGCCTCCGCCCCAATACCGCCCTTCGCAAGCGCTTCCTTACCTTCCCTCTTGGTGTCCTCCGTCAACGTAAAAAGGTTGACGTATTCCCCCCGTCTAATCTTCCTCCTGCAACTCTCACGCAACCCTCGCAAGACTGCCGTGCACTCGCAGCGAACCACGCCCGGCAAATTACGCCTCCTCCTTTCCCGACGGGAACTACTACTACTCTTCCGAGACCGTTTATCCCGGTGCCGCGCCTCGCGCGTACTTGATAGCCCTCTTCCTAGCCTTTGCGGTGCTACTAACCGCAGGCTGGCATGACGAAGAAGAGGAAGAAGATCTACTTGATGTACTGCCGTACGAGGAAGAAGAGGACCCCAGCGACATAGAAACTGTATCGGCGTCCCACTCACCAGCAGGCCCGCCTACGGAAGGCGAAACGTCGGCCACGACTGGCTCCTCGTCCTGATCGCCATCCGGGTCCGCACCTGAAAAAGAAGGGACAACCGCCACAGGAGCCGAAGCCCCCCCGGTGGGAATGAAAGCAGACGCCCCTGCGGGCGATGGGGTAGCACTACCCAGCAATGCAGCGGCGGAGCCCAGACTGCGACACGCCTGTAGAAACTGCGCCATGGCGGGGCCAGAAGCACCTGGGAGAATGGCCGCGTCGACCGAAGCGGGAACCACGAGGATGGCTCCAACCGCGTCTTCACGCCTGGGACCGGCGCTAGCCGCCCCAGGAACCCCCATTTTCTCCTGCGGTGCACCACGAGCCACAGCGCTGCCCCAACCCCTACTGCCCCCCCCCCAACGGGAGAACTCGCTGACCGCCGCCTCCAGGCATCACCCCCCCCCCCCTCTGGTCCCGTACCGACACCACCAAAGGCCCCCGGGAGCCCCCCTGCTAGAGCGAGGAGAGCGCCCAGGGAGTCCAGCAGCGACACGGAAATCGCCTGGCTTAAGGGACGGCCAGTGGAAGAGCCACTGGCCCCATCCCTACAAGCAGTCCCCTCATTCTCTGGGGAGCCGCCGGTGACTCTCAGCGGTGGAGGGTGCAGGGAACGCGCGCGCACGCGTCCCCGCAGCCGGCGGGGGATTCACACCAGCGGGCACCCCGGCCGGCTCCCCCCGCCGGCTGCCAGATCCAGTTCGCCACTGGCGGCCGCCCTGACCCCCTGCCAGCCGCCGCCGCGCCGGAGGGATCCCCCCGACGCCCGCGGCCTAGCCGGCGAAGGGGTGGACGAACGCGCCGCCGCACGCGCCCGTGGACGGGCGCCCGCAGCAGCGCCAGCAGGCTCAGCCCCGGCCGTGAGCAAAGTGCAGGAGCTGCATCAATATAGCGGGCAGGGGGGCCAGAGGAGCGGCGGGGACGGGGCATGGCAGGCCACAAGTTCATACCCTCCAACTGTATCTTTTTAATAGGTACAGTACCTTTTTTTTTAATGGTCTGTACCGATTTTTGGCTCTCCAAACTTCCATTGAAAGCATAGGAAAAGGGGCGTAGCCACGCTCCCCTTACCCGCGGCCACGCCCCTTTTTCGGATTTGTACCGATTTTTCTGTGTAAAATGTTGGAGGGTATGCAAGTTAATCCCAGGTAATGGGGACAGAGGAGGCACAGTATAAAGCAC
Organism: Pseudophryne corroboree; assembly: GCF_028390025.1. Taxonomy (NCBI): domain Eukaryota; kingdom Metazoa; phylum Chordata; class Amphibia; order Anura; family Myobatrachidae; genus Pseudophryne; species Pseudophryne corroboree. Next base: position 414,574,007 of record NC_086451.1, read on the forward strand.
ACTGCCACAGCAGCAGCAACCTAATATTTCACAATGTGCAAGCAGCACAGCAAGGAGACAAAGGGGGGAAGAGCACTCACCCTCACCACAACAAAAGCAGAAGAGGCTGACCCAGCCCCTTTCTCAGGCTTAAGAACCCATTCCACCTACCCCCAACATTCATTCCTATTGGCTAACAATAAAACTCCCATAATGCCTTACCGTCCTGCCCCCAGACTAGCTTAGGTTTAACCCACTCCTCTCCTATTCTGTCAATTCGTTCTCCAAATATTTACAACACTGAGATGTTGAAAAGAAAGAATAAAAACCTGAATTGTTCAGAACAGTGGTATGTGCATTAGGGTCAGGTTATACACCGAGCCTGCCCCTAACCAACTGCTTCCGATTAGACTAATTCTGTGCTTTACAAAGCAGAGAGTAAGGGGTATATTTATTAAAGTGTGTTTTTTTTTACAAGTGGAGATGTTTCCCATAGCAACCAATCAGAATCTATTTATTATCTTCTTGCAGGTGGATAAATGATAGAATCTGATTGGTTGCTATGGGCAACATCTCCACTTCCAAAAATCTGCACGTTAGTAAATATACCCCTAAGAGTGAATGGGAACAACTGGCTTCTGTATTATGAGACCACAGCACAGCGAATCAGAGGAGGATCTGCCTCCTTCTTATAGGAAGTTGTACTACGTACCCTATTCAGGATGAGTAACAGATTCTGCTACTCAGTACAATCGCACACTGGGGGCCGCCCAGCACAGGGCAAGGCCACCCAGCATGCTAAGTCCCGCCCAGCTTTGCGATCGCAATCTAATTGCGATTGCATCTCTGACCAGGGAATTGCTGATGCTGCAGCATCGCCATTTTCTTTATCAGAGAGGCTGCCTGTGATGTCACGCAGCTGCCCCAAAAATTTTCCGCCCACACCTGTGTTGTCTGGACCACGCCCCTGCAACGGTCTGTCGCCACCCTCCCCTCCCCGCGCACACGGTCGGCGCTGTTAATCACAGCGTGATCACATCATTCAGGGATGCGCTCGCACTGTGAACGTCCACGGATGCGTGTTACACAAGCTGCACATGCGCAAATGTCCAAAAATCGTTTGCAATTTTTGGACATTAGCAATGCGTACTGAATGAGGCGCTATATTTGCACTATTTTGTCATCAGAAGCTAATGGTTGAATGTTATATGTTTTTGTTCAATGATTTCTATACTAAAATGTAGTATATGTTAATGTTTAATAATATATACTGTGTATACATGTATTTTATATTGTTCATTTCATTCTTGTTTAGAATTTTATTTTTATTATTCTAGTCAAACCAGCGCCTCATTTTTAGCCTTTGTTGTATATAAATGTTGGTTTACTAAAATACCTCAGGTGCCCTGTTCTGGAAATACTGTATGGTCGCCGTAATCATTCTATATTGTCATCATTCTATACTGTTTACAGCTAATGTTACCTGGTTTTCTTAGTTGCATAATGCTAATTATGTTAATTGCAGGTGCATTGATATCCTTGAGTTGTCTGAACGCTTGAACATGCTGAAATTCCACTACCATACTCTGAAGCTGTATTGCTCGGTCTGTGCTTTAGGAAATAACCGCGTGGCACATGCCCTCACCAGCCACGTGGATGAATCTCAGTTGCTTTACACCAGTGAGAGTAACCACCTGTCAGGTCTCCTTCGGGGTGGCTTCTATGATCTACTCATCAGCATCCACCTGGAGTCAGCCAAGAGAGCACGTCTGACAATGAACAGTGAGTTCATTGTGCCAATGACTGATCAGACAAAGAGTATCACCCTGTTCCCCAATGAGAACAAGAAACATGGACTTCCCGGTGTAGGTATGAGCACCTGTCTGAAGCCAGAGCTTCACTTCTCCCATACCTGCTTCGTAAGCACCATTAGTGAACTTTACCTCCACAGTCCTTATATCCCACTGGATATACTGAAGACCAAAGCTATCAACATGTTGACAGAAGCTGTGTTGGATGGTGGACAGCACACCAGGGATCCTGTTGGGGGTAGCGTGGAGTTCCAATTTGTACCAGTCCTGAAGCTCATCTCCACACTCCTAATCATGGGTGTCTTTGAAGATGACGATGTGCGGCATATCTTGAAGATGATAGAACCCAACGTGTTTTCAGAAGAAGAGCAAGCGGAAGAAGAGGAGAAGGTTGAGGAAGGTGGGGAGGAAGGCACAGAAGAAGAAGAAGAAGAAGAAGAGGAGGCTACTGAGAAAGATTGGGAGGCTGAAGTAGCTGAGGAAGAGGAAGAAGGTCAGGAAAAGACAGAAGAGGGAGAAGAGAAAGCAGTAGAGGCTGGAGAAGAGGAGGCCAAAGAGGAAGAGGAAGGCCTGGAGGAAGGTTTGCTGCAAATGAAGCTGCCGGAGTCTGTGAAGTTGCAGGTGGGTTTTTTGCATTTAAAATCAAGTTGAATGTGTTTTTAATGTATGTACAACTTTTGGATATGATTGGCAATTCAAAAATGTTACTCTTCTTTTGTTAATTTTGAGCAACTCTGCCAGATAATAGTGTTCTGTTAATCAACAATCTCTTCTCACACAGATGTGCAACTTGCTTCAGTATTTCTGTGACCGGGAGTTGCAGCATCGTGTTGAAGCCATTATCGCATTCTCAGAGCGGCATGTAGACAGCCTGCAGACCAATCAGAGGAAGCGCTACAAGGAGCTGATGCAGGCATTCACTATGTCAGCAGCGGAGACTGCTCGCCGCACACGGGAATTCCGATCCCCTCCACAAGAACAGGTGATAAGGAATCCTTATCATTCTTCATGTTAATGTCTCACAATAGCCCACTCATCCTGACAGCTGTCTCATACCTTTAGAGCACAAGACTCATATTACACCTGTATCAAGGTATACAAAATAGGGAAATTAAAGATGGATTTCCATGTTCAAAAAGCGGAAGGATAAAACAAGATATTTCATAAAAGTTGCAGGATTGCTGGTGTCCAGCCAAGTTATACTCTTCTCATTCAAGAACACAAAGCCACATTTCATTTTGATATAGGAGGTCATTCCGAGTTGTTCGCTCTGTATTTTTTTCTCGCAACGGAGCGATTAGTCGCTAATGCGCATGCGCAATACCCGCAGTGCGACTGCGCCAAGTAAATTTGCTATGCAGTTAGGTATTTTACTCACGGCATTACAAGGTTTTTTCTTCGTTCTGGTGATCGTAATGTGATTGACAGGAAGTGGGTGTTTCTGGGCGGAAACTGGCCGTTTTATGGGTGTGTGCGAAAAAACGCTACCGTTTCTGGGAAAAACGCGGGAGTGGCTGGAGAAACGGAGGAGTGTCTGGGCGAACGCTGGGTGTGTTTGTGACGTCAAACCAGGAACGACAAGCACTGAACTGATCGCAGATGCCGAGTAAGTGTGGAGCTACTCAGAAACTGCTAAGAAGTGTCTATTCGCAAATTTGCTAATCTTTCGTTCGCAATTTTGATAAGCTAAGATTCACTCCCAGTAGGCGGCGGCTTAGCGTGTGCAAAGCTGCTAAAAGCAGCTTGCGAGCGAACAACTTGGAATGAGGGCCATAGAACCATGATCTTTGGTGTTATACTACATACATGTTCTAACTTTGCTTGTAGGATCTCCCCATAGTAGAGTAGACGGCCCTTACCCAAGATTGTGTTTCACCTCCACTTTTTCACGTGTGTTGCATTGCTCTTCTTTAGATTAACATGTTGGTGAACTCCAAGAACACGCCTGAGGAGGATTACCCCGTGCCCGAAGAAATTCGGGATGAGCTGATCGAGTTCCATAGTGACCTCCTGTCCCACTGTGGTAAGCAAACCTACTGTATATTTAACATGGAGGCAAACTGGGCCCATGATTTGACCGGCTCTGTACAGGGCCCAGCATATACATGTTTTGTGTTGCATTTATAAATACATTTTGTTAACTTGGTCTTTGACAAATGCCTATTGTATAGTTACTAGCAAAATGTGTATAGGACAGAGGCTGAGAACAGGGATGACACACTGAGTCTGACTTGTTGTATCTAGGTGCTTTGGCATTATGAAAAGGCATTGAGTATGTGATGCCGGTGGCTGGGAACCCAGTGGTCAGCATACCAACATTCTGGCCACCAGAATGCCGGCAGGGGGGCGAGCACAACAAAGCCCCTTGCGGGCTCGCTGCACTCGCCACAGGTTCTGTTCCAACTCTTGGGAATAGACCCTGCTAGCCCCTGATTCCGGCTGGCGGCATTGTCAGTGGTCAGGATTCTGGCGTCAGGTGTAAAAAAAAGCTTACATTTGTGGGCTACATGCAAAAGCAGCCAGTAGTTACCCTGTACAGAAACAATATAACTCATCCAAATCTAAATCTCTCTGCACGTTACATCTGCCCCACCTGCAGTGCAGTATGGTTTTGCCTAGTTGTGTAATTTTTTGCTTTACTTGCAAACCTGAATCAGACCCCAAGTCCTGTGAGACTGCTAGCGACGGCCTATTTCTTTTTTGTCGAAAAGTACAGTATGATAAAACTGGAGACTGTGCTGATTAATTTGATATATAACACTTGTATATCTGTGTGAGACTGAGGAGTAAATTTAGTAAGGGTCGATTTTCTTTTTCATTCAATTTTGAGGTGATTTGGTGGTGATTTTGACAATCAGGTATTTACTAAAAGCAAAACTGGCTCAAAATCCCCAGAAATTCAACTTCACACACAAATAGAACCTTTAATAGACCGCGTTTCATGGCATATTGAAGCTAGATGTATGAGGACACATCCGTAACTTTGCATCTGGAACAAACCATGTTGCAATGCAAGAGGAGCAAATAAAAAAAAGAATTCTGTGCAGGATAAATACTGGCTGCTTTCGCATGTAGCCCACAAATGTAAGCTTTATTTTTCCACTGCAATTTAGATTTCAGTTTGGACACGCCCCACCCAAAGCTAAATCTCTTTGCACATGTTACATCTGCCCCACCTGCAGTGCAGCATAGTGTTGCCCAGGAATGTACAGCTATTTGCTTTTTCTTGCTTTACTTCCAAATCAGAATCAGGCGCACCCGGGGCAAGGCAATAATTTAGCGTGCACCCCCAAATCCTCCCCTACACACACACATTAATTACATTTAAAAAAAAAAATATACAAAATCCATTTTATATATATATATATATATATATATATATATATATATATATATATATATATATATATATATTTAATGTGCAAAAAGAAGACAAGGAAAGATGGAAAAATCTCCAAATGGCATCAAATTACAGATTAGACATTCTTATAACATGTCAAAAAAAGTTTGATTATATTTCCATCATTTACACTTTCAAAAGAACAGAAAACAAAAAATGGCGTCTGCAAAAGTTGGGGCACCCTGCAGAGTTAATACCTTGTACTGCCCCCTTTGGACAGCTGAGACCTGGCAGTGTCATGGATTGTTCTCAATCATCGTCTGGAAAAACCAGGTGATGTCAATCTCAAAGGTTTTAAAAGCCCAGACTCATCTGACCTTGCTCCAACAATCAGCACCATGGGTTCCTCTAAGCAGTTGTGTAGAACACTGAAACTGAGAATAGTTGATGCTCACAAAGCAGGAGAAGGCTATAAGAAGATAGCAAAGTGTTATCAGATGCCCATATCCTCTGTTCAGAATGTAATTAATAAATGGCAGTCATCAGGAACAGTGGAAGTTAAAGCAAGATCTGGAAGACCAAGAAAAATATCAGACAGAACAGCTCGCAGGATTGTGAGAAAAGCAAGTCAAAATCCACGTTTGACTGCACGATCCCTCCAGGAAGATCTGGCAGACACTGGAGTTGTGGTACACTGTTCCACTATAAAGAGATACTTGTACAAATATGGTCTTCATGGAAGAGTCATCAGAAGAAAACCTCTTCTACGTCCTCACCACAAAAATCAGCGTTTGAAGTTTGCAAATGAACATATAGACAAGCCTGATGCATTTTGGAATAAAGTTCTGTGGACCGATGAGGTTAAAATAGAACTTTTTGGCCGGAATGAGCAAAGGTACGTTTGGAGAAGGAAGGGCACAGAATTTAATGAAAAGAACCTCTGTCCAGCTGTTAAGCATGGGGGTGGATCAATCATGCTTTGGGGTTGTATTGCAGCCAGTGGCACAGGGAACATTTTAACGAGTAGAAGGAAAAATGGATTCAATAAGATTCCAGCAAATTTTGGACGCTAACTTGATGCCATCTGTGAAAAAGCTGAAGTTCTACAAATGGATAATGATCCTAAACACACCTCAAAATCCACGGTGGATTACATCAAGAGGTGTAAACTGAAGGTTTTGCAATGGCCTTCACAATCTCCTGACCTCAACATAATTGAAAATCTATGGATAGACCTTAAAAGAGCAGTGCGTCACAGACAGCCCAGGAATCTCAAAGAACTGGAAGACTTTTGTAAGAAAGAATGGGCGAAGATACCTCAAACAAGAATTGAAAGACTCTTGGCTGGCTACAAAAAGCGTTTACAAGCTGTGATACTTGCCAAAGGGGGCAGTACAAGGTATTAACTCTGCAGGGTGCCCAAACTTTTGCCGACGCCATTTTTTGTTTTCTGTTCTTTTGAAAGTATAAATGATGGAAATATAATCAAACTTTTTTTGACATGTTATAAGAATGTCTAATCTGTAATTTGATGCCGTTTGGAGATTTTTCCATCTTTCCTTGGCTTCGTTTTGCACATTAAAATGAATTTTTGCCTGGGGTGCCCAAACCTTCAATCCCCACTGTGTGTGTGTGTGTGTGTGTGTGTGTATATATATATATATATATATATATATATATATATAATTAAATAAATAAAAATGAAATTAAGTAAATAAAAATTTAATACAGCTGCTCCGGTGCCCAGTAAAGATAAATCAATATATATCCAAAAGAATAACTGGCACTCTGGAGTCTAAGCGAATAGATGAAAAATAACTTTTATCCAAGTCAACGTTTCGGGGGTCTTAGCCCCGTCCTGTTATGTCCTGACGACGGGCCTAAGACCCCCGAAACGTTGACTTGGATAAAAGTTATTTTTCATCTATTCGCTTAGACTCCAGAGTACCAGTTATTCTTTTGGATATATATATATATATATATATATATATATATTTCTATCAAACAAGATGCGGCACTCACTGGTCCTAATGTAAGAAGGGAATGAACAGAAGGATCAGTGGTGTGGCGATGAGACAGCTCAGATGTAGGGAAAACACACAGCTGCCAGTAGCATAAATATTTTCTCGCTAGCACACTTAGAGCAACTGGGACGTTTCTTCCTGTTTACTGGCTGGTCGCTGTGGTGCGCACCTCACAGCCCAGGGGGAGTGGGGAAGGACTGGACAGTGGCGCTGGGTACTTCCTGTTACCGGGGCATCAATATTAAATTCTGCCCTGCGGCTGCGTCCTCCATATTCACTCCATAGCAGCTCCGCATCCCGATCACAGCCCGTGTCTGATCAGTATGCCACAGGCGGTATTGGCAATGAATTGGCGCGTGCGCAGGGGGGGGGGGAGAGTTCTGTGTAATCAAACCCCTCCTGCCTGCGCCATAATTACCGGCTCTGCTCTGTTGGTGTCCGCTCTCCTGGGTGTCGAGTGCTGGCAGATCGCAGCGGTGGAGAAGCAGCTGACTTAGGCTGGAGCCTAACGTAGGTCCCCGGCCCCGCCCCCTAAAATCCGGCACCCGGGGCACATGACCCCTTTATAAGTATGTTGTTCTCCATTTTATAGTCGTACCATGGTACTTCTTGTGTCTGATCCAGAGTCGCATGCAAAGTGACTACATTGGGATAAGAGAGGATGGCACCTGTGTGCATGCTTTGTGACAGCTCCCTCCTCTCTGTTGCACAGTAGAATCTGGTCTATTGTGCATGCTTAGGTCTTCGGGAACATGGCTGCCGTGCCGTTTTCCCAGTGATTTCTGCTGCTGCAGCATTGACTCTGGACTCCAGAGAGGCAAGGATACTTAGGATGGTGCAAGATGTGGTGTGTGGTCTGTTGAAACTACCCGGGAGCGAGCAAGGTTGAACATGGGTTCAACCCAACTTGCTGTGCAGTGTAAATGGGTAACACGGGTCGATGTGACCCAGCACCCATTCACAGCAGTGGAACAGCCGGTGCTTGGAGATGCTCTGGATTCCTGCCTTACTAACATAACACCTGTAGCTGTACTCAGAAGAGGCATTGCCATATTGATGAATGATAGTTCCCCTTCTATTGTTAAACTGGCCACTGTTTCCCTTGTCTTTCAGTCCTCTGGCTTTGAATCAATATAATTAAAATGTATGAATGGTTGAACTTGATGAACCTGATTCTTTATTCAAGCAAACTGTGTATCTATCTCTTCCTTAATTTTTCCTTTTCAGCAGTGTTGGCTATCGTCCTATTTCTGCTATCCATAAAACGGATGAATAATAATTTCTGCAGTTTCTGTTCTACATTTTTGGCCATTGTCAGAGGTCGGTTTGTATGAGGTACATTAACAATAATGTCTTTTAACCCACAGGTGTCCACATGGAAGGGGAAGAGGAGGAAGAGCAGGAAGACACAAGCCTGACCAGACGTCTCCTTAATTTAGTGGAGAAAGTGCGGCACCTGCGGGGCAAAAAACAGCCAGAACCTGAGCCAGAAGAAAAAGTAGAAGAAGAAGAGCCGAAGCCCAGTAAGTGAGGGATTATGGTGTGGCGGTTAGTTTTGAGTTTTACTAAGCAGGGAAGTTCATAGAGTGAAGAATCTCTCTTTGTTCCTGACCAAGGAACTCACCTCTTGGAGCATCCATGGTTGGGATTGAGGATAGAAATGGTAATTTCCTCTTGATTGGGGCTGTGACATCTTATGGTTCAGGCTGGTAAACCTTTCTTCATATGATACACTCTAGTCATCATTCATTATCATGTACTTTGTCTTTAAATCCAGGCACCTTGCAAGAGCTCATCTCTCACACCATGGTTCACTGGGCACAGGAGTCTTTCATCCAAAGCCCTGAGCTGGTCCGAGTGATGTTCAGCCTGCTTCACCGCCAGTACGATGGGCTAGGGGAGCTTATCCGAGCCTTGCCTAAGGCCTACACTATCAATGCTGTATCGGTTGAGGACACCATGAACCTTCTGGAGAGTCTGGGACAGATTCGATCTCTGCTCATTGTGCAAATGGGACCCGAGGAGGAAAACCTGATGATCCAGAGTATTGGGTCTGTCCTAATGCATCTTTTTTATATCTTAAATAAAAAGCAATTTGAATTTTTTTTTTTTAAATGTTTGTACAGTGTTTACTATGATGATAATCCAGTATATTTATTATGTGGCAGTTTACCATTCTATATGTATCCTGATGTCCCAATTGTCTCTTTTTCTAGAAACATCATGAACAACAAGGTCTTTTACCAACATCCCAACCTTATGCGAGCTCTGGGAATGCATGAGACTGTTATGGAAGTCATGGTTAATGTTTTGGGTGGTGGTGAATCCAAGGTAATTCTACAGAGTTGTCAGAGTAGTAATATAGATGGGGTTCAGAGTGCAAAAAGAGGAGGTTCTTTCCAAGTTGTGTTCTCCTTTAGCTTTGTTATATAAATATGGACTAGCTGGAGAAGGTGGGAGGGTTTGGAAAGGGGGGGGGGAGGGAGAGTTTAAACTCCAAGAGATAACTGTTTAGTGCCTACTCCTCAGCCCCTCCTCTAAACCCAGAGTCACAGTGTCCCCAAGATGAGATGAAAGAGGAAGGGTATTGTGATGGAACATGAATGAAAGGTAGTTGGTGTTTTGAACTTGGGTTCATACCTAGATACAGTAGCTGGGCTTCCAGATAGGTGCATACTGCAGTATGTGCAATGTAATCACATGGTGTAGTACTGTTGTAAATGTCAGTCTATTGCAAGCAACAAAATAAGGATTTTTCATCACAATATATTCCATCTCATTTGCCGTTATTTGTATCAAAATATACCTCATCTCAACAGGAGATTCGATTCCCCAAAATGGTCACCAACTGCTGCCGATTCCTGTGCTATTTCTGCAGAATCAGTCGGCAGAACCAAAGAGCCATGTTTGACCATCTGAGCTACTTGCTACAGAACAGTGGTATTGGTTTGGGTAAGTCCACCACTGTGTACATCTCGAACTCCAGGATGCTTAACGGAGCGCCGTGGTCTAAATTCTCTGTGTGTTTGCATTGCAGGGATGAGAGGGTCAACTCCTCTAGATGTAGCTGCTGCTTCGGTGATTGACAATAATGAGTTGGCTTTGGCACTGCAAGAGCAGGACCTAGAGAAGGTGCGACAAGAGTCCTCAATTCTGAGTAGTGTCCTGATATATATCCGTATTCACCAACAATCACAATTGTTTTTATTTTTCTCATCTGTTCCCTGATTGTTTCCAATTCAACTTTCCATTCCTCTTCTGTACAGGTTGTCTCCTATCTTGCTGGCTGTGGCCTACAGACCTGTCCTATGCTGCTGGCGAAGGGTTATCCTGATATTGGATGGAACCCAGTAGGTGGGGAGAGGTACCTGGATTTCCTGCGTTTTGCTGTCTTTGTAAACGGTGAGTGTGGAACGAGAAACTAACTTGTTGACTCATCTAGTAGTGTTTGGTGTCTGGCTTCGGAAAACAAACTTGGAATTGGTATTTCTTAAACTAGGAGCCTTTAAAAAAATCAACCCATATCTGAACAAAATATAATGTCTACGGTGTCTCCTGATTAATTTATTTCTATTCCCAGGTGAAAGCGTGGAGGAGAATGCCAATGTGGTGGTACGTCTCCTGATCCGACGGCCAGAGTGCTTTGGTCCTGCCCTCAGGGGTGAGGGAGGCAATGGTTTGCTGGCTGCTATTGAAGAAGCTATCAAGATCTCCGAGGACCCTGCCAGGGATGGGCCAACAGTCAAGAAAGACCGTCGCAGGGAGTTGTGAGTAGAATTTTCCTTCACTCCTAAATGTACTCTTGATGCATTTCACAAAATTGTCATTGATCTGTATCACAACCATTGATTACCCGAGGACACTTATTTTCTGTCTCCTCTGTCTTTCACTCTGACATCTTTTCTCACATTGGGGCTGATGTATCAAGCAGTATAAAGAGTGGAGAAGTGCACAAGAGGAGGAGTTGCCCATAGCAGCCAATCGGTTTTGAGGAAGCATTTATCAAGTACACCCTATAAAATGATAGGTAGATGCTCAATGGTTGCTATGGGCAACTTCTCCACTGGTCGAAAATGTCAACATAGACATAATATCTGCATTGCCATGTTGACACTGTGAATGTCATCAGTCCATGTTAGTGTTAGGCTGTGGTTCGGGTAGGGTAGGATTGGGGCTCAAATGCGCTAAAAATGATATGTTGACAAGCTGACATTCAAGCCATGTCGCCATTGTGTTGACAATCTGAATGTCGATATTTTGTGCCACACCCTTCTCAGCAGCTTCAATAATTTCGGCATTTCCCCAAATATTCTTCTTATTTTCTTGCATATTCTTAAATCATATTTTCCATCTCTGCTCCTTCTCCAGGTATGGCGGGGAGGAAGTCCATGAAGAGAACCGTGTGCACCTTGGCAATGCAATCATGTCTTTCTATGCAGCTCTTATTGACCTGCTGGGTCGCTGTGCTCCAGAAATGCATGTAAGTATGAGAAGGCTCCTGCGTATATTTTGTGTATATTTATCATGCTCATGGATTTCTGCGTTGGCCTCTACATGGGGCTGATTCTGTGTTGGACATAAGTGGATATTAGGAGGATACTTCGCATGCGGGGTAGAAAGTAATCGCTGTGATCATGCACACATACGCCCATGCAGATGGCAAGTGTGGACTGATTGTCTAACGTCCACTTTCTCTCTGTGAAATGGGCAACTCTGAGAGGTAAATGGGCAACAGCCATGTGGACATATCGAACTGGTCCATCTCGTGTGGGAGTGTTGTGGGTTTGTAGTTCGACTTCCTCACTACCTTGTGCTACTGGTTTATGTTTCACTGCTTTCCTGCAGCTAATCCAAGCCGGTAAAGGTGAAGCTCTGCGAATCCGAGCCATCCTCCGCTCCTTGGTACCCATTGAGGATCTGGTGGGAGTTATTAGTCTTCCCCTGCAAATACCGGCCTTCGGAAAGGGTAAGACGTGCAGGGTGCTACTGAACAGAACTTAGCTATTTATCATTCTTAGCTGAGCCTAAGGGAGGGCTGAAGTATCAGGCCACCAAACATTGGACATATAAGAGCCATGTACTAAAATGACAACTTATTTTCACCCTGTTTTCATTTATTTTACTAGATGGCAATATCATTGAGCCAAAAATGTCTGCCAGCTTTGTACCAGACCACAAGGCGCCAATGGTTCTGTTCTTGGATCGTGTCTACGGCATTGACAATCAGGATTTCCTGCTGCAAGTGCTGGAAGTTGGGTTCTTGCCGGACATGAGGGCAGCAGCCTCTCTGGACACTGTGAGTTACTCCACAGCCCCATAGCCACCTCTTGTGTTTAGCCATTTTTGACTGTCATTTTTATATTGTGTATTCATGTTATGTTGCGTTTTATGTTATTTTTTTGTTTCATCTCAACTTTTAATCTTCCTTGTGTCTGTTTTCCACTTTCCGTACATCATTAGATAACATTCATTATCTCCTCTCTCCTTTTCACCTCAGGCCGCCTTCAGTACTACAGAAATGGCCCTATCCTTAAATCGGTACCTGTGCTTGGCAGTTCTCCCGCTCATCACCAAATGTGCCCCTTTGTTCGCTGGCACTGAGCACCGTGCCATCATGGTAGACTCCATGCTGCACACCATTTACCGCCTGTCCCGCGGACGCTCCCTCACTAAGGCTCAGCGAGATGTTATTGAGGAGTGCCTAATGGCGCTGTGCAGGTACAGCAGTCGTGGGATCTCTGTTGTGCGGAACCAGGGGAGAATTCTGCTTTACTGACAATTCCTTCTGTAATTCTTGTACAATCTTTATATCTTACTCACAGGTTTACAGATGCAGCCCTGCTCATCTATCCCTTTAATAGGATGAACTGTGCCAGTGCTGTCGGACTTAATCCGCTGCTGTAATGACTTAATCCCCTGCTGTATTGTTCTCTCTGTATTTGTCACTTTTATTCTCTGTAATTCATCCCTGAAGGGAGCGCCCATTGTACAAGTATAGGGAACAAATCAGAGCTATGTGATGTCTGTTCCTTTTTGGACAGGTTAAAAGACAGAGTAGTTAAGAAAACAGTCATAGCTCATCCTACAGATGTGTTCTCACTTCTCATGCACCTAGAGTCTATACAACGTAAGGTGCGATACAGTCAGCGTGACTGAGACGCTCGGAGAGGTGTAGCGTACTGTACTTGTCTTTACATTTAGAATTGCAGACACAGCGAAACACCACACACAGTGTCCTAGAGGTGCTACCATAGGTGCAGGAAGTGCAACTGCTATGGGGCCCAGAGCTGAGAGGGGCCCACCTTCCCTGTCACAGATACATGTGTTATATACAGGGTGTAGATACCATAGGTGCAGGAAGTGCAGCTGCTATGAGGCCCAGAGCTGAGAGGGCCCCACCTTCCCTGTCACAGATACATGTGTTATATACAGGGTGTAGATACCATAGGTGCAGGAAGTGCAGCTGCTATGAGGCCCAGAGCTGAGAGGGGCCCACCTTCCCTGTCACAGATACATGTGTTATATACAGGGTGTAGATACCATAGGTGCAGGAAGTGCAGCTGCTATGAGGCCCATAGCTGAGAGGGGCCCACCTTACCTGTCACAGTTACATGTGTTATATATAGGGTGTAGATACCATAGGTGCAGGAAGTGCAGCTGCTATGAGGCCCAGAGCTGAGAGGGGCCCACCTTCCCTGTCACAGATACATGTGTTATATACAGGGTGTAGATACCATAGGTGCAGGAAGTGCAGCTGCTATGAGGCCCATAGCTGAGAGGGGCCCACCTTACCTGTCACAGTTACATGTGTTATATACAGGGTGTAGATACCATAGGTGCAGGAAGTGCAGCTGCTATGAGGCCCAGAGCTGAGAGGGGCCCACCTTCCCTGTCACAGATACATGTGTTATATACAGGGTGTAGATACCATAGGTGCAGGAAGTGCAGCTGCTATGAGGCCCAGAGCTGAGAGGGGCCCACCTTCCCTGTCACAGATACATGTGTTATATACAGGGTGTAGATACCATAGGTGCAGGAAGTGCAGCTGCTATGGGGCCCAGAGCTGAGAGGGGCCCACCTTCCCTGTCACAGTTACATGTATATACAGGGTGTAGATACCATAGGTGCAGGAAGTGCAGCTGCTATGAGGCCCAGAGCTGAGAGGGCCCACTTTCCCTGTGAAACTTAAATTTTTCATCACTGGGTACATACTGTAGGGGCCCTTGCAAACTTTTGCCTTGGGGCCTGCTATATACTGTATCTTGTTATGCCCCTGGACCTACTCATTATAATGTGGTATACAATTAACTGTAGCCCATTATAATGTTACACAATATGGACTAGAGCACTGCAGTGTCTCACAATATGAAGTGAAGGCACTATAGTGTGATAGATATATCTTTTATACAGATGTGTCCTCATAAACTGTGGCTCAAGTTGCGGCAAACATCCCCTTTGCATGCGCCAGGACAAAGCTGACTCAGTTGCACAGAGCGTATTTCTCACTTAAAATGTGCATCTTTTTCGCATAGATAACTGGGAGCAACAAAACTACTGCGCTAGATTACAGTGATCAATTTTACGTGCACCATTTGTACATCTGTGTGTGAATGGGTCTGACTCTGGGTAAGAAATGTTCAGATGTAGCGACTGCGGCTGTTTCTCCCGCCAATTTCTTTTGTGCGTCATACGTGCTTTAAAACGAATTCCTGCGTGGTTACAGTCAGGGGCGTAGCCAGAACATTGTGGGTCCCATAGCAACATTTTGAAGGGGCTCCTTTCCCAATACTTCCAGAGACACTCCTCTCTGCAGCAGTTGTTAGTTTTATGCCCCATACTAGTGCCCTAGTTCACATTATGTCACATTATGCATCACAGTACCCACAATTCACATTGACATACAAGCAGTGCCCCAGTTCATATTATGCCACATTACAGTGCCCCCAATTATATTATTTTGCAGCCGGTGAAATATTCTTTGTAGGTTTGTAATCTATGTAGGATTGTTATTACCTGTTTTCACCCTAAGGTTATTTGCTATGTATGTAGCCTCTTGATAGACCTCTTGATACATTTTGCTGAGACCAGTTGGTTATACTGAATCTCACATTGACTCTCTAGATATCTCCGTCCGAACATGCTGCAGCATCTCCTGCGAAGGCTGGTCTTTGATGTTCCAATTCTAAATGAGTTTTCCAAAATGCCACTGAAGGTAAGGACTTGACTATTTTTATGTCTGCCGTCATCAGGTCACGTTCATTTTTTCCAGTAATGCTACTTAGACTGCCTTTCTTGTGTTAGACAAGAATTCTTGTAGAGTCATTTTTTTGGAGCACTGTTACCGCCTGCTCGGTCCAAAGTATATGCTCTTGTGCCATGACCCACGTCATCCTTGCCTGTTTCAGCTACTCACCAATCACTACGAGCGTTGCTGGAAATACTACTGTCTTCCAACGGGATGGGCTAACTATGGTGTCTCATCAGAAGAAGAGCTTCACCTCACTAGGAAACTCTTCTGGGGAATTTTTGAGTCTCTGGCTCACAAGGTAATGTGGTCATCTTACTAAATGCTATTTCTTATATACATTAAGAACATCACCACTGTGTTTCTGAAGATTAATCTGGAAGTCTTTATTTCTGCAGCGGGGTACACTGGTATTCCACAGGGAATAACATTGGGGGTGTAGAGTTGGATCTTGATCGGAGGCACCAACAGTCTAAATGCTTTGACTGTTCCCAGGATGCACTGCACCGCCTCCTCTATATCCTCGCTTCCAGGCACTGGAGCTCAGTTTTGTAAGTTGGTGCCTGCAGTGCAGGCAGCTAACAGGATGTGCTGCGTTAGGCAGCCCTAATAAGAGCTTTTTGTGAGAAGAAAGAAGACTTCAAGGGCCGCAGCATAGGCACTAGATGCCCTGGATGTCACTGACATTCTGTGCTGCGGCTCCACCACCTCCCCCAGTGGCGCTGCATACTCCCGCGCCCTGGTTGCCGGGTACTTGCAGCGGAGTCCCTCCGGTTCCCATAAGGCACACATCACCGCTGCTGCTCTCCTGGATCGTGTGGCCGCACTTTAGGGAGGAGGTAAGAGGGTCCCCCAGGTGGGACCCGCCGAAATCGCAATCCTGACACGGTCCCAGGAGACGGACCGCGCCGCTGGTGTGGACACTGTGGCCGTGCAGGGACCCCACTATATCCACCAGGGCAAGGAGCACAGGTCGGATTTACTAAAATCTGTTTGCTATAGGCTCCATAGTACCCGGTGGTGAAGTCCAGCAGAGGGGATAAGGCGCTTACCTGCAGCAGTAGCGGATCTAGACTTTACTTTTAGGGGGGACGGTTTAAGAATCATGGCCCTCTACTCATAGCTCCTCCCACTTTGTTATGCCCCTCCCATTTTCAATATTGGAAAAAAAAAAAGAGAGCAACAGAAAGAGAAAGAGAGGTGGGGAGAAAAAGGGTTTTGAGAGAAAGAGGAGAGACAGAGAGGGAAGGTGAGAGATAAGGTTGCGTAAGACGGGGGAGGGTTAAAAGAGGGAGAGGGGGTGGGGGAGAACAGGGCAGAGAGAGAGGGTGGATACAGAGAAAGAGAGAGAAAATATGAGAGAGGAAGAAAGAGCACATGAGAGAAAAAGAATGAGCGAGAAAGAGAAGGGGTGAGAGAGAAGGGACGAGTGGGGGAGAAGAAAGAAAGAAAGAAAGGGGTGAGAGAGGAGACGAGGGGAGAAGAAAGAAGAAGGGTTGAGAGAGAGAGGGGGTACAGGTGGCACTGTGTACCACGCTGTCCCCACGATACAATCGTCACTGTGTGTGTCCCTTCAGTACAAGCAGCACTGTGTACCTCGGGTAGCAGCAGGTCCCCCTTCTCATCAGCGCCGGCTGCAGCGGGTCCCCACTTCTGGTTTTTGTGGGATCGAGACATTGGGCAACAGCATCAGAGAGGGGAAGAAAACGTGCTGGATTGGCTGGACTCCTCCTCCTGCTAGTACTGGGATGACAGTGCTGCTGCATGCACCCTCATTGCACCATACTGCCGCAGGTTTCTTTAAAAAAAAAAAAAGTGGGGGATGTGGGGGGAGGTTTTTGCTATAGGTGCAAAAGTACACAAAAAAGGCCCCCCGAGGCAGTGAGCGGAGAGTCAGCTCACGCTGCCACCATGGGGCTATATTTATCCTTATCCATCTGCCACTCTGCACTGACTTAGGGCTGTGGGGGTGTATCTATCTATCTATCTATCTATCTATCTATCTATCTATCTATCTATCTATCTATCAATCAGGGACGTGCGTTGGGCTAAACAGCTCAGGAGGCACTGGCTAGCACCAAAGACAGATTTAAAGGTAATGTATGAGTCAAAGGGTACATCTGGGCATTATACACAGGTGCAGCAGTATAAACTCCTAGAAATTTGCTGAGTTTTGATCAGAGATGTGCAGAAAAGATAAGCAGATGAGACACTGCCTCACCTGCCATAGACTTTTTGCTCCACAGTTTTGGCTATAAAAATTATTAGAATAATACAAAGAAGATATTTCAAATATATTCTTTATATTTTTTATATACTTTATACAGTCAAAACTCTGGTTCGAACGATAGTATGACAGGAAAGGCTCTGCCTCACCTGCCTCACCCCACCGCACGTCACTGTATATATATATATATATATATATATATATATATATGTATATATTAAGGCCTCAGTCCAGCTTAGTTTAATACTGAGCCTGCACAGGGTGTGTCTAGCTGGTGCATTCCATAGGTGTTAGGGCTGTTTACATACCTATAGGTAAACAGCCTATTCAACATATAATGAGGATATATTCTTTATATATATATATATATTTTTTTTTTATTATTTTTTTTATTTGTGAGTGTATCTGTGTGTGTGTGTGTGTGTTCGTTTTACATTAGTACAAATTACATGCTGTGAACCCCATTTACAATTCCTGTTTCCTCCAGGAATTTGGTGTTCGTCCTACAACACATGGCCACTGAAGGGGGCAGGGGTGTTGGTAGGGTTCTTCACATACTGCACAATATCACGTACTGCACAGCATATAGTGTGTGCCAGTGGTGCACTCGCGCACACTTCATTTATTTATGTATTTATTTTTGTTAAAATTATTCGTGGCTGTGTGTATGCATGATATTAGAACAGCATCCACTTGCACGGTGTGTCTTATACATACGGGTCCCAATAAGGACCTCTGCCTGTTCCTCCTTGTGCAGCGATGGCTGGTGTAATGGCTGATTTACAGTCACCGTTCTCCGCTGCACGGAACAACGTGAGGCGGCTAAGTCTGTTTCAGTAATACCGTCTGAGCAGCCACAGCGCTCAGTCTTACTGTGCACGGTGTATAAAAGTCCATGTATAGATACAAGTAGTCATCTTTTGTCTCAGAGTTTACCGTTTTACTCTGTGTTACAGTCTGACGATTCAATGCTAGTCCTGAATATCTCAGGAAACAGATGAGGTTTTATTAAATCCCGATAGACGCTTTCTGTGCAAGCAATTTCTGTTTTACTATCCTTTCCCTAACTAACTGTGACATTTCGTCACCACTGGACTCTTTAGTTTAACAAAGTTAACTATTCCAGTCCCATCTGTAACAACGCTATAAGAACGGTCCCAGCATAAGCAGAGAGCCCTGCTAAGTCCTTTTATACTGCAGCAGTAGTGTTGTTTAGAATTGCTTTAGTTGGAGTTTGGGTTAACATGCCTGTAGTTGTGTAGGCGACGCAACTCAAATTAGGCCTACAACAGGGTCATTCCTCGGACCACCTTTTACTTCTAAACGATCACATTTGCGAATCAACGGAGTATTTGGCTACGGTATATCTGGATATTGGCCAAGTAAGTTCTCGTTATTATTGCGGACGCTTTGAGGCCAAGGCTGATTCACAAATGGTGAAATGCTGGTGATATGTTATTAGTCCTTAAAACAACAAATTAGGTTTCTCAGGCTACTGGGGAAAAGTCTGTTTTCCTACCATTGCACACACAAGTTCCTAAAAGGACATCCGATAGTCCAGCGTTCAAAGTTTTGACACCTCAGTCCTTTTGAGTCCGTACTCAAACAACAACCGTACACAGTACACGTGGTAGAGAACGTGCTTTTCAACAAATCACTAGCCGTTGTCAACACACAAAGCCAGCTGACACACCAGTGGCATGACGGCCTTCCAGCCTATCTCTGCTCTTCGGTTGTATGAGCATTTCCTCAAACATTTCATTTGATGTTTCAAAAACAGATAGGTGGCCCTGCAATTTCGAGTTCAAAGACTACACAATGCAGTTCAATGGTTTTCCACCAATGCGTTTTTTAAGGACACATTTGCCTGTGTCAGCAGACAAGAAGGCAGTGTTGTAGACCCCTATTCAGTCTCTTGTAGACTCAGCAGTTTTAATTTATCTGGAACACAGGTTCAGGGATTATATACCAATTTTTTTTTTTGTAGTACCAAAACCGGACGGCTGAGTCAT
Source organism: Pseudophryne corroboree (assembly GCF_028390025.1). NCBI lineage: Eukaryota > Metazoa > Chordata > Amphibia > Anura > Myobatrachidae > Pseudophryne > Pseudophryne corroboree. The sequence continues at coordinate 414,593,645 of NC_086451.1, forward strand.
ACCGATATTGAACCTAACAGGGCTCAATCAGTATGTCACTTACTACAAATTCAAGATGTCGTCACTGTGGTCAGTGATTGTGGGTCTAAACCGCAGGAATTCAGGTTTTCACTGAATCTGAAGAGTGCGTACTTACACATTCCAGTTTGGCCACTGCACCAGCGTATTTTCGGTTTGCGGTAAAACAAAACCATTATCACTCAGAAACTGTCGCTTGGTGTCTCATCAGTGCCTCCGGTATTCACAAAGTGATGTCTGTGAAAAGTGATGTCTGTGTTGATTGCTCAGCTCAGATGCATGAAAGTGATAATAGTTCTGTACTTTGGCCCTCATTCCGAGTTGTTCGCTCGCTAGCTGCTTTTAGCAGCACTGCACACGCTAGGCCGCCGCCCTCTGGGAGTGTATCTTAGCTTAGCAGAATAGCAAACGAAAGATTAGCAGAACTGCTACTAAATAATTCCTTGCAGTTTCTGAGTAGCTCCAGACCTACTCCTAGATTGCGATCAGCTCGGTCCGTTTAGTTCCTGGTTTGACGTCACAAACACGCCCTGCGTTCGGCCAGCCACACCCCCGTTTCTCCAGACACTCCTGCGTTTTTCCCTGACACGCCTGCGGTTTTTAGCACACTCCTGGAAAACGCTCCGTTACCACCCAGAAACGCCCCTTTCCTGTCAATCATTCACCGATCCAGCAGTGCGACTGAAAAGCGCCGCACGAACACCAGCAAATCTACTAAGTTTTGTGTAAAATAACTTAGCACATGTGCTCTGCGTACCATGCGCATTTAGCAACAAATCGCAGCATAGCGAAAATCGGCAACGAGCGAACAACTCGGAATGACCACCTTAGACAACTACTCAATACATTGTAACAACACATACTCTTTCAGCATAATTTACTGCCGTACATTGGCCTAGTTTAACATGATTTTATCTGTCAGCGGTAAAAGCACAAAGTGTTCATCATCATAGTACAGTTAGTGCTCTAACCACGGACAGTCTCGGTGCACTTATGCATTCGATTGTTAGTAAACATAAGGGTGCCTTTCCAAGCACTCCAGTTCGTAATATTTCACTCACGTCCTTTTCACCTTAATCTGCTCGTACAGTGGTCGGGCTCTCATCTAGAAATCATCAGAGAGAGCGGTTGTCTCCAGGGGCCAGAGTATCGCTTCTCAAGTTTCTCCAGATACAACATTCGGAGTCTGTACTTGGATTTTTCTGACAACGGACGCAATTATCAACTGTTGGACAGCTATAGTCCAACATGGTCAGCTTCAGGGTCTGTGGTCAGACCAGAAAAGATTACTGTCAATGCCCGGGAAACGGCTTTGCACAGGCAGTTCACATCTTACAGTCTCACACTGTTCATGTTCAGTCAAACAACGTAACAGCAGTCGCATACTTCAAGAAAGACTCAAAGTAGCATGGCCATGCGAGACATTTCTTTATTCATAACTTGAGCCGAGAATCACCCGGTGATATTATCGACACTGTTTATTCCAGGAGTGGACACCTGGAACACAGACTGACTCAGTCGTCAGGATTTTCATCCAAGGAGCATGGACGTTACATCCACAAGTGTTCCAGATGTTAGTCCAGCGGTGGGGTTACCCACAGGTGGATCTAATAGCATATCGCCAAAATCATCAGACACCCAAGTATGTGTCCAAAACAAGAGATCCAAAGGCAGTGGATGCTCTCACAATAGCATGGCCATACAGCCTTGTATCTATTTCCACCATACCCCTGTTTACTCATGTAATCAAGTAAGAGAAGTCCACGACCGTCATACAAGTGGCGCCTCATTAGCCTCGTAGAGTGTGGTTCTCAGATCTCTGCTGTCTACTCGTAGATAATCTGTGGCCATTCTGCTACGTCCATACTTTTTGCAACAGGGTCCGTTTCTTTACCCCAATTCAGCGCGGCTGCATTTGACGGGGTGGCTGTTGAAACTTCAAACGAATTCCGCTTTTCTACCTAAGGTAGTATCCTCGGTTCATAAATTAATCAATCGTGGTTCCTGCTTTCTCAGAAAGTTCAGGAACTCCAGGTAATGGGAATGGTGTTCGGGCACTTCGCATTGTTGTAGCCCGAACATCTACAGTACATACACAGATACATTGTTTGTTCAATATAATGCAGGCAAGATAGGTTGGCCAGCTTCCAAACGGACCTTGGCTAGATCGATTAAGCTAACTATTCGTCAGGCTTAATTTCATACTAGTCTATAAACCGCCTGCATCTATTTCAGCCACTTCATGGGCAGCAGGTCGTGTAGTTTTCACGATATAAATTTGCCGTGCGGCTACATGGTTGTCAGTGCACACGCTTGTGCACTTTTACACGTTTTCTAAGTTGGCGGCATCAGCATTTAGCTTTGGCCATCTACTGTTACCGGTGGCAACCAGCTCTCCCGCCCAAGGGAGAAACTTTGGTACGTCCCAAGAGTACTCCAGTGACCCCCAGTGGATGAAAAAGAAAATAGGATTTTGGTACTTACCAGATAAATCCTTTTCTTTGAATCCATAGGGGGCACTGGACGCCCATCCAGAGCAGTTTCACCTGTATTGTGGTAGGTTCCATTTATACTTATAGTACACATTATCACCTGCTTGTTTAAAGGTTAAGGTGATTGTTATCGGTTCTCGTTTCAACTTTTTAGTTGTCCGTTATATTATAATGTTATATGTAATTCTCCATTGTTCATCCCCTCTTTCGCTCCAGTTTGTCTCAGCACAAAAACACTGAGGCATCTGGGGAATATGGAGGAGGAGGAGGGTTACACATTTAAATATTTAAATGTGTCTTTCCCTGCTAACGCACCGTCCATATCCAAGAGTTACTGCAGTGCCCCCTATGGATTCAAAGAAAAGGATTGATCTGTTAAGTACCAAAATCCTATTTTATGGATTCAGCCTCCCTATAGGTCCCTCCTGTGGCTCCATGGGATCTGTCTGTTGTTCTCGATGCCCGACAAGAGTCTCCATTTGAACCTCTTGAGATGGTGGACCTTAAATGTCTTAACCTTAAAGTCGTGTTTCTGCTGGCTATTGCCTCTGCTAGGAGGGTGTCGGACTTAGGCACTTTGTCCTGTCGTTCACCCTTTCTGATTTTTCACCGTGACCGTGCAGTTCTTCGAACTCGCCCTGCTTATCTACCTAAGGTGGTGTCCTCGTTCCACCTTAACCAAGTGATTGTGGTTCCGCCCTTTATCTCTCCTGGTTTGTCCTCCAAAGAGCGGTCTTTGGATGTAGTACGGACTCTCCGTATATATGTGGAGAGGACTGCCTTCGTCAGGAGGTCGGATTCTCTTTTTGTCCTTTTTGGTTTTCACAAACGTTGCTGGCCTGCAAATAAGCACACTTTGGCCAGATAGATTAGTATGGTGATTGCACAAGCTTATGCGCATGCTGGTCTTCCAGCTCCTGCTGCTATCAATGCCCATTCTACTCCGTCTGTTGGACCTTCCTGGGCGGCCCGCTGTGGCGCCTCCGCAGAACAATTGTGCAAGGCGGCTACGTGGTCCTCAGTGAACACGTTCATTAGGTTCTATGCCTCCTTTGGACGCCGGGTTCTTGTGCCCGCTACAGTGCGTGCCCTCCTATGAGGAACTGCTTTAGGACATCCCCGATGTTATTCCCTGTGGAATACCAGTGTACCCTCTGCAGAAAAGGAGATATATGGTAAGACTTGCCATTGTTAAATCTCTTTCTGCGAGGTAAACTGGATTCCACAGGGCGCCCATCCTGATGCACTTAGCTTTTTTGGGTTTGTATGGCATTAGCCGCTGGTATCTTCTCCTGTCGTGAGAATGTGAGTCTCTGTGGCTAACATCTACCGTCTCTTACCTGCTACTGCATTGGACTGGTTAACAAAACTGAGCGCCAGTGCCTAGAGGCGGGGTTATAGAGGAGGCGGTGCAGAGCATTCTGGGAACAGTCAAAGCTTTAGCCTGTTGGTGCCTCGGATCAAGATCCAACTCTACACCCCCAATGTTATTCCCTGTGGAATCCAGTGTACCTCGCAGAAAGAGATTTAACAATGGTAAGTCTTACCATAAATCTCCTTTTATAGAAATTTGATGCTGAACTCTACAAGATCACCATGCCATGCCTGTGTGCAATTGCTGGCGCTATACCACCTGACTACGTAGATGCCAGCTACTCCTCCAAGACTGAGAAGAAGGCATCTGTAGATGCTGAAGGAAACTTTGACCCCAAGCCTGCGGAGACCTTAAAGTAAGACGACTCCTAGTCTGAATGAGATGTGTACTGTGTAGAAACTTGGGCCGGTGTGGACACTAGGGGCAACTATATCTCAATGGACTGTAAGGTATAGATTATATATAAAGTATATATCCTACAATATTTATATGTATTATTTGTTACAGTGTTATCATCCCTGAAAAGCTAGATGGCTTCATCAACAAGTATGCAGAGTACACCCATGACAAGTGGGCCTTTGAGAAAGTGAGAACATATTTCCTGTGTTTGGTAATGTAGGTTTTAAGCTCTGTGCCAGGATCATTAATTTATGTTGCACATTTTTAATATGCTACAGATACAAAATAACTGGTCCTATGGAGAAACCGTGGATGAAGAAGCCAAAACTCATCCTATGTTACGGCCATATAAGACCTTTTCGGAAAAGGTAAGTTAAAAGTTCTGTTCATGAGACACGTCCCCCAAAAGAAAACCACAGAGGAGATTTATCAGAACGTGGAAAGAGATAAAGTACCATACAATCAGCTCCTAACTATCATTTTCAAACACAGCCTGTAACATGACAGTTAGAAGCTGATTGGTTAGTTACTTTATCTCTCTATATACTTTATCTCTCTCCAGGCTTCAATTTGGTTCTTCCTCATCCTTTTGGTACCTTCTTCTGGACAACTAAAATGAGAGGACATTGGTTTTCACCTCTCCATCACTTCTCTTTCATAGGACAAGGAGATCTATCGCTGGCCTATCAAAGAATCGCTGAAAGCCATGATAGCTTGGGAATGGATGATTGAAAAAGCCAGAGAAGGAGAAGAAGACCGAACGGAGAAGAAAACAAAAACTAGAAAGATCTCACAATCTGCTCAGGTGAGAAGCGCTTTGTGATCCGTGTTACCCCAATGTTACAGTACTGTACCTCTGAGAGTGCTAGTGTTGGAGATAAAACCTTCTCCTATATCAAGTTCCTTCGGTTGTCTGTTTAAATTACCTTGCACCAATCGATTGGGAGGTCACAAAGTAGGCATGACACGAGGTATGTTCCACAAGATGAGTCTGAAGCAGTTTATTGTCTAGGGCAGGCATTCCCAACCTCGGTCCTCAAGGCACACTAACAGTCCTGGTTTTAGTGATATCCAGACTTGAACACATGTGACTTAATTAGTACCTCAGTTATTTTGATTTAACCATCTGTGCTGAAGCCCGGATATCACTAAAACCTGCACTGTTGGTGTGCTTTGAGGACCGTGGTTGGGAATGCCTGGTCTAGGGGTTCTTATAGGCATATACAGGAATTTGTTATACGTCACAAAACATAAGTATAAGCGTCATTTCTCACACATAGAAGTTATGAGACATTACAATCCTTGAGAGTCAATCTGTAGACACTGTTCCCAAAACATTACTATTCTCAAAATATCACTGTTCTCAAAACATGTTCCAGGAGATAAGTGATTAGCTTAACCTTGGTTCTCAGAGGAACTTTTTTCTAACTAATAAAATGTCAGCATTACTTATAACCTTAAAGCAAAAGCGTTTCTTTATATTCAAACATATGGCTACTGTTATACAAAATGGCTGAAAACTATTCTAGCATAATGCTGTCTTACTCACTCATCACACAGTTACTGTCTATAGGTGCATACACTTTTAGCGATATTGTAAACTATATCGCTCATTTTCCCCCTCCTGAGTGATATCGTTTATATCGCCCAGTGTGTATGCAGCCGACGACGAGAAATGCGTGACCCCGCGGGTCGTTAACGACCCTCGGTCTTGACCATGCATGGAGCTTAATTTGGATTCATCGTCCAAAGCAGCATGCTTCGGCTAGCTGCTGCATGATGTCGCTGGGCGATATTGCTAGCGGTATCGCACAGTGTAGGGTGGCCTAGCCTGGGAGCACATCGCCTAGTCACCTTTACTCTGACATATATTTATTCTCAGAACACTTATTATATTGTTTATTTTGTTATGGTAATTTCTCAATATTTTGTCATCTTTGTTTTTAGGCAACCTATGACCCCACAGTGCAAACCTTTAGTCCAACCCCTATTGACCTCACTGGGCTTACCCTCTCCAGAGAGCTACAGGTAAGGGTTACAACGATATACTAGCGAATCCAATGGCAACTTTTCTGTGCTCTCTTTCTATGAGCTGGTCCCAATATAGCACAAATAACCTAGGGGCCCCATAAATGCCGCTGTAGCCATATAAATATTTGGGATTTCTGTGTTTCAATAGGAAATAAAGGGGGTAATTCAGACCTGATCGCTGGGTTGCATTTTTTGCTGCTCTGTGATCAGATAGTCGCCGCCTATAGGGGGAGGGAATAAAGCTGTGCAAGTGTGCATTCGCTTCATTAGCAGAGCTGCACAAACATCAGTTTGTGCAGCCTTTGCTCAGCCCAGGACTTACTCAGCATCTGCGATTGTGTCCTCCTGATCGGGGCTGGAGCTGACGTCAGACACCCTCCCTGAAACTCCAGATCACGCCTGTTTTTTTCCGGACACTCCTGTAAAACGGTCAGTTGCCACCACAAATGGCCACTTCCTGTCAATTACCTTACAGTCTATAGGGAAATGATGGCTAGATAAGCAGACATAGAGCCACAGGGCGGCATTTGTAGGTGGAAGTCAGCAGCTTATTATTGACAACTAACCACCATTCCTGGTATTTCCCCTTGTTGTAGTCAATGGCTGAGCAGCTTGCAGAGAACTATCACAACACATGGGGGCGTAAGAAGAAGCATGAGTTGGAGGCCAAAGGTAAGACCCTAATCAGCTACTCATTATGTTGGCTGATGCCTACAAATTGGTAGGTGAGCAAGGAGGTTAGTATACATGTTGATTCCAAACCATTGTAATGTTTATTCAAACTAACAGGATACACTCAGATATGAGACAGCTTGTAGCGTTTAACCATTAAACTACATGTCAACACATTAATCGTGCTCTACCATCCATAGGCCAACGCTTGTCCATGTGCACATACAGTGTCCTGCCCAATGCTCCATTGCTTTGTACCATCCAAACCAAGACACTCCTATGGTATCCTTCCTTTTCCCTCTGCGGGCAGTATACCTCTGAGAGACTAGTGTTCCATCCTTCTGCCATGCATGTATTCCTGTCAGCACTCAATATGTAATTTGTGTTGGTTTGCAGGAGGTGGCACCCATCCGTTGCTCGTACCCTATGATACCCTAACCGCCAAAGAGAAGGCCCGAGACAGAGAGAAGGCACACGAGCTACTGAAATTTCTCCAGCTCAATGGTTATTCCGTGACCAGGTGAGTAGGACTGACAGTTCCTGCATAACACAAAATTGATGTGAATGGGATTGTGCTGACATACCTTTATCTTTCTGAAGGGGATTGAAAGATATGGAGCTGGACACTTCATCCATTGAGAAACGCTTTGCTTATGGCTTCCTGCAGAAACTCCTGAAGCTAATGGACACGGCCCAGGAGTTTATTGCTCACCTGGGTACGAGGCTTTGTGGACTCTGCAGCTAAGCTTGCATCACCTTCTTGCACAGAACCTAATATAAAAGCATAAATGCATCCACAATCTAATGTAGACAGATACTTGTACTGTATCATTCTGTCCTGTCACTAGCAATGGTCTTTGGTTGTGTCATACTCAGTACCAGTGTTACTGTTTTGTGCTTTTAGAGGCTGTGGTAAGCAGCGGCAGAGTAGAGAAATCTCCACATGAACGAGAAATCAAGTTCTTTGCAAAGGTGGGTGCATCTAATGTGTCTGTTTTCCTTATGTCAGAGCTTCTCAATCGTGGTCATCAAGGCAAACCAACGGTCCAGGTTTTAAGTTTATCCATGCTTGGCCACAGGTGCCTTAATTAGCACCTCAGTCAATTTGATTTAACCATCTGTGCTGAGCCATGGATTTACCTAAAACCTGGACTGTTGGGGTACCTTGAGAATCGCGTTTGAGAACCTCTGCCCTATGTCCATCTAACATTTGGGGGGAGTATTTGCTAACAAAGCCAAAATGTTTAGATACCCATAGAAACCACTCAACATATGCCTTAATTGGCTAACTTGCAGATAAAAATTATTGTTGCATGGTTCTTAACTAAACTGAAGAAAAAAACAAAACAAAGAAAAATACTTATTTTAAAACCCCATGTAAAATAAAAGTGTTCATTCATTCAGTCACATGAAAGTGATAAATGGGCTGTGATTTTCAGATACAGCTTGACATAAAATGATATACTGTATACATTTATCAATGGACAAAGAATGCCAAATCATGCAGGATCCATACTCATGAAGTGTTGCGCTTCCATGGTGTCATCCTCACCTCACACAATGTCACCTTTCTGTTCTACAGATCCTTCTGCTTCTCATCAACCAGTACTTCAGCAACCATTGCCTGTACTTCCTGTCTACTCCAGCTAAGGTCCTGGGAAGTGGTGGCCATGCGTCTAACAAGGAGAAAGAAATGATCGCCAGGTTAGTGCACAATATTATGAAAGGAACAATTAAAACATGGTATTGCACTCCACTGATTGGATTTCTCACAGTAATAATACTGAAGCCCAAGCAAGTATACAAATATATATCATAAGTTTATTGACTCAATAAAAACAAAATATAAATATTCATATAGATATAATAAACTCACTCCAAGTGGGTCCAAATAATCGTGAGTTATTATAGATACTGTAAGTTTACAAGATAAATATTCTATGCCCTTTTATAGAGGTCAATGTTCCACAATAAATATAGTACATGTGTGGGCTTTGTCTGTCACGTTACAATTACACAGGGGTTGATCAGTCCTGTCTGGCAGAGTAAATACTGTGATTAAGCCGTGGAGAGACAAAAAAGTGCCAGCTAATCAGCTCCTAACCGCCATGTTACAGGCTGTGGAGAAGATGTAAGATCCTCCGATATGGGGGAGAAGTGGTATCAGCGCATGTTATGTCCGCTGCTACTGCTTCTCCCCCATGTAAGACTGCGGCAGTGTGTGCTCAGTGACAGGGACACTATGTGCCCCTGTGTATAATTATATGCAGGGGCAATGTATGAACAGTCAGTAGCACTGACCATTCCGATACCTGCAGCTATCGATTTAGACAGCTGCAGGTGTCGTTGCCCACACAACACAGCCAGGGTAAGCAATAGCCTGGCTGCGCGATGGAACGCTACCGGCTGCATATGAGATCTCGATAGAGTAGCAAGATCTTGCGCATGTGCACTGGAACCAGCCAGGGGAGAGACACATCGCATCAGCACTAGGCTAATGCGCTGTGTGCTGTGGCAGCGATCGCCAGAGGGGGCAGTTTTCACTCCCCCACTTTGGCATCTCAGGCTTTGCTGCTTCCTACTTCGCATCGGTAAAGAGGTGAAGCAGGAAGCATTGTACCCGCACGATAATATATCTACCCCTGTGTATGAAATATAACAGGCATTGGCGTTTCTATAATGGGTGCGGTGCACAAGGGCCCCTGGGTCCAGGGGAGGCCCACACCGCACCCATTGCACCCATTTTAACACTTACCTTTACGGAGTCCAGCGCCGGGACCTGCAATCGTGGCGGAAATCGGCGCCAAAATGGCCGCCGCACATGCGCGGTAGCCAAATTGGTCTCCGGATCATGGCGGGTGCCATGTTTCCGGAGACCTGCGCATGCGCAGTAGACTCTGACACAATGCCGGAGTCTACAGCGCCGTACAGAGGAGGGGGCGCACCCGGAGGTGCACACGGGCCCCCTCCTCTATAGAAACGCCCCTGATGAGAGGAGCTGATTAGCTGGTACTTGATCTCCGTCCACATTATCTCCCTCCAAAGCTTAGTACATAGACCGCTAACTGACCATACTTGGTTAGTAAAGTACGTTACTCTGGGGGTGTGGCTAGTATCGAATAGTGTTAGCGGTGGGGTGGTGCTAATCCTCGTATTGTTCCGGCTTGTTATATGCTTGTACATTAGCCATGGTCACGGAGGGCGTTCACCCTGTCTGCCCCACTAACTTGCTTCCGTATATGCTGCTAAGGTCAGTCCTCTAAGGCACCAATTCCACATCGGGATATTCTTTAACAGCCTGCTGAGTTAATTTATAATATAATGGTTCGCTTGTTCAACTCACATTAATCTACCTTAGCATAAATTCCTTCTGGAAGCAATAAGGAACGGCTAACGCATTTCTGTACCCTGCTGGCATTTTCGTCAGATGTACTGTATATTAGTGCAGAATATTGTGTGTAGCTGCTGTTGTGTATGGATAACTATACATGTGTGTCTGTGAGCTATCTGGGTACAGCAATAGTATACTTGAGGGGAAAGTTGTACACGTGCTGGTTAGAACCTTGTGAAGGCAGTAGCATTGAGAGAGAAATAATTTAGTTACTTAATACACATCACTGCAGTATATTTCTCCATGGCATTTTCTAAATCTAAGGTAAATTAGTCATTATTTCCAGATTGTTATTAGTGTGCTATTAATAATACGCCTGATTCAGAGATGTATGCCGTGGCGATATTTCTGACGTTGATCGATTATTTTTCGACTCCGCAAGGGTAAAGGTCACACTGCACATGCGCCAAGGTACCTTAGCGATGTCGCTGGCAGTGAGGATTTATTCACAAAGTGATTGACAGTCAGGAACCGTTTAGGGGAGGTAACGGCGAGTGGCCAGTATGTCGCGATCATCTTCAGAGCGTGTCTCAGCTCAGAACTGCGATCCCACACGCAGGAAACATGGTGCCAGCATCTCAGTTCCCGCGACCATTCTGCACCAACACAGTACATCTCTGAATCAGGCCCAATGTACTGTAGAAATCCCTGTTATGGTTTATTGAACTGATGTTACCTTTTCACTTCAACTCACTTTCGCTGTCTCTCCTCCTCCTTCCCCTCTCTCACTCTCCTCAGCCTATTCTGTAAGATGGCTGCTCTGGTCCGACACCGCGTGTCTCTGTTTGGTAAGCGGTCAGAGATTGCTGCTGTGCTGACCCCGTCATTCTCTAATCTTTACTGCATGAGCTGTTTAAGAAACCCCCATACTGATTGTTCAAGAGGCCTCCAGCTTCCACATGTCTTCTCCTGTGGATTTGTGGTGTGGATGGGGGCCATTTACGTTTGAAATTTGTTTGGGTTGCGTTAAGGATTTTAATTGCCTGTAAAACTAAATATTCCATGTTTCCACAGGAACTGACGCTCCAGCAGTTGTCAACTGCCTACATATTCTGGCTCGTTCTCTTGATGCCAGGTAGGTATATACTCATTAAGCCTACTATTGGGATATTAAGATGTGTTCAATACAAGTTGGGTACAAAATCCTGGCAGTCTTAATCCCGACGGTCAGGATACCAACAGCGGCATCCCACCGGTAAAAATCCTGATAGATCCCGGTAATTATTTTTACCAGAACCCTAGCCCGCCCCTCCTGCAGCCTAACCTTAACCAACCCACCCCACACACAGCCTAACCCCAACCTCCCCCACACCTGCAGCCTAACCCTAACCTCCCCTGCAGCCTAACCCTAACCACCTGTATTTACCGTCGGGATCCATCGGAATTCTGACAATCGGGATCCCGTTGTCTGTATTCTGACTATCAGGATCCTGGCCGCATCCCTTCAATACACAGATCCCCATAATATAAATGACCCGTACCAACCTCATCTCACTTTTCTGTTTCACTCTTCATCTCATTTTTCTCTTTCACTCTTCTTTTCTTCATTTGGCTATGCGTCTCTCACCACCACCTAATGTTACCTGAGATATTGATACCCTATCTTTCTCCAGCAGGGTCCACAGGTTATCCACAGGATAACAATGGGATATGATGGAGCGACAGCAGATTGGCACCAAACGATCAAAAGCTTTCTGGCTTCCCAGGATGCAACGGGCCCGTCCGTATATATCCCGCCCACTGGCTCAGTCGAATCATTTTTTTGTTTGGTGCGGCAGGAGCCGGACCATGGTCAGAGGGCTGCTGTTTCCTTAGCAGCCCTAAGCTTTCTTATTTTATTTTTATATTCTTACTATTTTTTAAGTAATCTTTCTAAACAGCGTCTTATACGCATATTGGAAAGAGTCGTTCCAACAACTCTCCACTGGGTCGCAACAACGCTTACCCACGAGTACAGTGCTGCTTTGGCGGGCGTCTGAGTCGGATATACTAGCAGGTCCATCAGACGTTACCAGGCTGTGGCCGGAGCACGGAGGGGAAGGTAAGGCATCTGTTCCGCTTAGTAGATGGAATACGGACACAGCCGCACTGTTTTGGGAGTAGACTACCAAACAGTAGCTGACGCGCCGCCACCACGGGTGCTCCAGCGCTAGGCCTTAGGGATCATAGGCACCAGGAATAGCATGAGGCCGCGATCCCTAGGGTTGATGTCAGCGGTGGGGAATCAGACGCTCTCCTGGTTGCCCCTCCCCCCAATTCATGACCAGTTTCCGCCGAATCTCGCGCCATGAACTGATTCCTCTCTTCCGTCTCAGACGCTACCAGAGGGGACTTGGTCGCAGCATAGGCCGCTGCGTCAGTGTTCACTAAGCGCTACCACAAGAGATCCGGTCGCAGCATAGGCGGCTATGTGACCTCTGCGTCTGTGTTCACTGAACGTTACCATGAGACCGGATCGTCTGTGTCCGCTATAGGTTCCTGGAGCGGCAGTGTACACTAGTAGCGTCTGGTCCACTCAGCGTTCGCTAACGTATTGATCGATCACTGGAAGAGAGGTGAGTCTCCCTGTATCCCATTCTACTGAGTATGGGCTATACAGCACTAAATTTCTATCTACTTTGACAAGTACGAATAGTTATGTTAAGTGACTATTGCATATGAGTCTGTGTACATTTACTGTGGTTTCTTCGCATTGCGTCTGAATACGTTAGATCTGTTTATACAGGATTCAGTAAACGACTACATACTTTTAAAAGTGTAGTTGATGATGTGCTCATATGACTAATATATAACATGTGACTGCTAGTGTGATTGCTGACTTTAATATATGTTTGTCAGTTGTTTCTTCTGATCCTCAATGCTGGTGCATGGGTAGGGTTAGATTGATATAACTTTAAGAAGGTTAAAGTGATTACAGTCACAAATTGTGTAGTACACTGTGAAAGTGCTGATTATTTATCATGTCTAAGAGCCGCAAAGGTGACAAAGGTACACTTACAGCAACACTCATATCATGTTTGTCTTGCAAAACTGTATTATCCTCTCAGGATCTGGTTCAGGATGGTTTATGTGTAAATTGTTTTGCTTTTCAGCAAAACACAAGGCAGATCCCTGTACAACATCAGGTACAGATGGATCCACCTTGGGTTATGTTTGCACAGACTTTGTCCAGTATAGCTGAACGGATAATTCCTACAGCTTCGGTACCATGTATAGGGTACCCATACATGCAGCTCCCTACCTATGGTATATAAATTCCCCCAGCAACTTCTCAAATGAAACAAGCTGATAGACCGATGGTATGTAAATCTTCACCTTCACAGGCTACACATGACGATTCATCGGAAGATGAAAGCTCAGTTTACTCTACCTCAACATATGAAGAGGAGGAAGAAGGTCTCAGCTCAATAGATATAGCTGAATTCATTAGAGCAGTGAAGATCATTCTGTCCTTAGAAGATTCAGCAGAGCCTGTGTTAAAAACCACGGCACCTGTGTTTAAACGTCCCAAAACAGTTAAGACTGAGTTTCCAAGGTCAGACCAGCTGACTGAAATCATGGAAGAGTCTTGGGTAACACCCAACAAAAAATATAGAATTCCCAAAAAATGGGATTCAAATTATCCTTTTCCAGCCGGGGACTGTTCAAAAAGAAAGGTGGCGCCTAAAGTAGATACGCATGTGATTCGATTAGTGCGAAATCTATATTGCCTTTGCCGTCAACATCTTTAATGATGTCACGGATAGGAGAGTGGATGGTTTTCTAAAAACCATATTTTCCCTGTCTGGAGCAGTCATAAGGCCGGCCATGGTGTCAGCTTGGATAGCAAAGGCAGTGGCTGCCTGGGCTGATGCATTGGAAGGTGATTTGTCATCAGCTTCTAGAGAGCAAAAATCCTATATAGCCCATATTAAACAGGCTGCAGTATTCTTGGTAGAAGCGGTATTAGATATGGGTACTATTTCCTCTAGGGCATTAGCCTCAACAATAGCTGCTCGCAGAGCAGTTTGGTTGCGTACGTGGAAAGACGATTCAGACTCTAAGAAGGTTTTGGAATCTTTGCCTTTTTCTGGAAATATTTTGTTTGGTAAGGAATTGACAGATATTCTGGAGGCAGAAGCAGACTCCAAGAAGGTCAAGTTTCCTTCCACATATAACCCCAAATCTAGGGTTCCAGTTTTCCGTCCCTTTCGGTCTCAAGGAAAACCAAAGGGAAAAAGGGATCGTAAACAGCCCCAATACAATAAGTTTGGTAAGTCAAAAAAGCACTGGGCTACCAGAGGACCAGCTTCCAAACCTGAAGATAAGCCATCAGCCTGATGGTGCGGGCCTCCTCCTGGGGGACCCCAGGGTAGGGTGCCGACTTCTTCAGTTTGCACAGATCTGGCGGCAGTCTACAACAGATACCTGGGTGCAAGAAGCGGTATCTCTAGGTTATGTGTTTCCCTTCAAGAAGCAGCCTCCTCGAAGGTTCTTCTGCACCAGTTCGTCTCGGGTAGAGACAAAGGGGGTCATTCCAATGTTGATCGCTCGCTAGCTAGTTCTAGCAGCCGTGCAAACGCTATGCCCCTGTCCACTGGGAGTGTATTTTAGCTTAGCAGAAATGCGAACGGTTGTATTGCAGAGCGGCTACAAATTTTTTTTGTGTAGTTTCAGAGTAGCTCAAAACCTACTCAGCGCTTGCGAACACTTCAGACTATTCAATTCCGGATTTGACGTCACAAACCCGCCCAGCGTTCCCCCAGCCACACCTGCGTTTTTCCCTGGCACGCCTGCGTTTTTCCGCACACTCCCTGAAAACGGTCAGTTGCCACCCAGAAACGCCCGCTTCATGTCAATCACTCTGCGGCGAACAGTGTGAATGAAATGCATTGCTAGACACTGTGCAAAACTACATTGTTCATTGTGCCCGTACATCGCGCGTGTGCATTGCGCCGCATACGCATGCACAGAACTGCCGTTTTTTAGCCTGATCGCAGCGCTACGAACAAATTCAGATAGCGATCAACTCGGAATGACCCCCAAAGGCCAGGGCTTTGCAAGAAGCAGTACAGAAATTGCTTCAGTCAGGAGTAGTCATTCCAGAACCCCCTGCACAACGGGGACAGAGTTTTTACTTCAACCTATTTTTGATTCAGAAGCCAAATGGGTCATTTCGGCCCATTCTCAATCTCAAAATGCTAAACAAATATATTTGGGTACCAAGGTTCCACATGGAGACGTTACGCTCCATAGTTTTGGCCATGGAGCCAGGGGATTATATGGGTGTAGTAGTGTATGCCGGCACCCGATTATATGGTATCCCTGGATATACAGGATGTTTACCTACATGTTCCAATAGCACTGTCCCATCAGTGTTATCTCAGGTTCGCTATCCTCCAGCAACATTTCCAGTTTCAGGCCCTACCTTTTGGGTTAGCCACAGCCCCCAGAGTATTTACCAAGATTATGGTGGTTATGGCAGCTTATCTCCGCAAGCAGGGGATTAGAATTTTTCCATACCTCGACGACCTTTTAATCCTGGCACAATCACAGGAATTGCTCCTGTGCCATCTCCAACAGACAATACTGTGTCTGCAGAGGCACGGGCGGCTCATAAATTGGGCAAAATCATCTCTGGTGCCGTCACAACGGATGACTCACTTGGGGGCTGTACTGCATTCATGTCTGCAGAGAGTACTCTTACCTCAGAACAAGATATCCAAGGTACAGTCAAAAATTCAGGACTTGTTACACAGCCAGAGGGTATCCATTCACGCAGCTATGCGAGTGATGGGGTTGATGGTGTCAACATTCGACATGGTGGAGTATGCACAATTGCACTCGTGGCCTCTGCAGCGTCTGATTCTGACCAGATGGAATGGAGTACATCAGACAATAAAGAAACAGACGATAGTACTTCCAGTAAAGGTAATGAAGTCATTAGCCTGGTGGCTACAGACATCCCATCTAGACAAAGGGAGACTTTTTTGAATGTCAGATTGGGAGATCCTGACAACAGATGCCAGTCTTTAGGGCTGGGGAGCAGTGTCCGGAAAATTATGGTTCCAGGGACAATGGACCAGAGAAGAAAGTTGCCTGCCGATAAACCTGTTAGAACTTCGGGCCATGTAAATGGCACTGATACAGGCAAAGGACATTCTTCAGGAAAAACCAGTCGAGATCCGCTCAACAATCAGGGAGGAACTATCAGCCAAAAAGCAATGAAGGAGGTAAGTCACATACTAAAGTGGGCAGAACTCCATCTTCCAGCCTTGTCCGCAATGTTCGTTCCGGGAGTCCTAAACTGGGAAGCGGACTTTCTCAGTCGACACACCATTCAAGCAAGTGAATGGGCCCTACACCCGGAGGTCTTTCAGACTCTAGTAGACAAGTGGGGGTTGCCAGAGATAGATCTCATGGCATCCTGTCTGAACAACAAAGTGCCCGTATACGGGTCAAGAACAAAGGATCCCGGAGCGATCTTTGTGGATGCCTTGTCGGTGAAATGGGACTTTCATCTGGCTTATCTGTTTTTTTCTCAGATTACCCTGTTACCCAGGATGGTGAGGAAAATAAAGCAAGCAAAGGGTGCTGTGATTCTAATAGCTCCGGCTTGGCCCAGAAGGCATTGGTACACAGATCTGCAGAGAATGTCGACGGACGCTCCACTTCTGCTTCCTCAACGTCCAGATCTACTGATGCCGGGTCCCTGTTATCACAGACATCTGGATCGACTGTCTTTGACGGCGTGGCTCTTGAAACCTCTATCCTAAAGTCAAGAGGATTCTCTAAACAGGTAAATCAAACAATGCTCAGAGCAAGGAAACCCTCCTCACCGAATATGTCAGGCCTATATTCATTGGTGCAGTAAAGGAGGTATGGACCCGAAATCATTTAGAGTTTCCAGGGTCCTCGCATTCCTTCAGGGAGGAATGGATAAGGGTTTGAAGGTGGCTTCCTTGAGAGTGCAGGTATCGGCATTGACTGTATGGTTCCAAAAGAAAATTGCCAATATACAGGATGTGCATACTTTTTTCCAGGGAATGCTACGCATTCAACCTCCCTTTGTTCCACCTACAGTACCGTGGGACTTATGTTTAGTCCTGAAAGCCCTTCATGTTGCCCCATTTGAACCACTTAACAAGGTGGATCTTAAATGGTTGACAGCAAAAGTACTCTTTCTACTGACTATGGCATCAGCTAGAAGAGTATCAGATTTAGGAGCGCTGTCATGTCATTCCCCATTTCTTATTTTTTATCCAGATAAAGCAGTTCTCAGAACTAGGTTTGGGTATCTTCCAAAGGTGGTGTCTAAATTCCACCTTATTGAAGAAATTGTAGTCCCGGATTTTCAGGTATCGGGACTTTCTGCGGGAGATGCGTCGCTGGACGTAGGGGGTCATTCCGAGTTGATCGCTCGCTAGCAGTTTTTAGCGGCCATGCAAACGCTATGCCGCCTCCCACTGGGAGTGTATTGTAGCTTAGCAGAAGTGTGAACGAAAGGATCGCAGAGCGGCTACAATTTTTTTTTTTTTGCAGTTTTAGAGTAGCTCAATACCTACTCAGCGCTTGTGATCACTTCAGACTGTTTAGTTCCTGTTTTGACGTCACAAACACGCCCTGCGTTCGCCCAGCCATACCTGCGTTTTTTCTGCCACGCCTGCGTTTTTACGAACACTTCCTGAAAATGGTCAGTTGACACCCAGAAACGCCCACTTCATGTCAATCACTCTGCGGCCACCAGTGCGATTGAAAAGCTTCGCTAGACCCTGTGTGAAACTCCATCGTTCGTTGTAATAGTATGTCGCGCGTGCACATTGCACCGCATGCGCAGAAGTGCCGTTTTTTTGCCTCATCGCTGCACAGCGAATTAATGCAGCTAGCGATCAACTCGGAATGACCACCGTAGTCCGGGCGTTAAGGATCTACGTGGATCGAACCAATGCCATCAGAAAGACAGATTCTCTCTTCATTCTCTATGGATTTCACAAGAGGGGGATGGCCTGCTACTAAACAGACGCTGGCAAGATGGCTTCGAATGACAATTTCAGAAGCATATTCTCGAGCTGATCTCCCTGTTCCGGCTAATGTCTCTGCTCACTCTACTCGAAGGTAGGTCCTTCTTGGGCAGCACAACATGGTGCTTCAGCAGAACAGATATGTAAGGCAGCCACATGGTCTTCCATTAACACATTCATTAGACATTATGCCTTGGATACTTTTTCCTCTCATGATGCTGAATTTGGGCGTAAGGTTCTCTTGTCCAATCAGGAGCGTCCCCACCACTAAATTCCTTTGGGAAATCCCATTGTTAGTCTGTGGATAACCTGTGGACCCTGCCGGAGAAATATACGTTATGGTAAGAACGTACCGTTGATAACGGTATTTCTCCTAAATCCATAGGTTCCACAGGGATCCCACCCTGACGCACCTGATTTGAGGATCTTTCTACTCACTAACCTCTTCCTTCTTGTATGGAAGGGTGTGCATGTGTGTTCTTCTCGCCTGATTAGGGCTCTACATGATGCTCCTGCCTTGTGCTTTGGAATACAACTGATTTGCCTGAGCCAGTGGGCGGGATATATGGACAGGCCGTTGCATCCTGGGAGGCCAGAAAGCTTTTGATCGTTTGGTACCAATCCACTGTCGCTCCATCATATCCCATTGTTATCCTGTGGAACCTGTGGACTTAGGAGAAATACCGTTATCAATGGTAAGTTCTTACCATAACGTATATTTTCCTTACAGGACGGTTATGAAGTCTGGCCCAGAGATCGTTAAGGCTGGTTTGCGTTCCTTCTTTGAAGGGGCATCTGAAGACATAGAGAAGATGGTTGAGAACTTAAAGCTGGGAAAGGTTTCTCAGTCCCGTACTCAGGTCAAGGGTGTGACCCAGAACATCAATTACACCACAGTGGCCCTCTTGCCGGTTCTGACCTCACTCTTTGAACACATTGCACAGCACCAGTTTGGCGATGACGTCATATGTAAGTTGAGGGAGCGAATCAAAAGAAAGCTCATAATCTTGGATTCAGTTGCAGGATGTATGCAGCAGTGCACAACCACCATATTAGGTCACAGCAGAGGCGGATTGGCCATAGGGTTTACAGGGGAGATTCCCGGTGGGCCGACGCCCCAGCAGGGCCTGTTTTGTTTGAGGACATGTGGTCCTATTTATAGACATAATGAATAAGATGCCAAACAATTTGCACATATGAAAATGACTTTGCCACTTAGTCTGCCTGCTTGGCTGACATATAAGATTGAGTGAACAGTGATTGGGATACGGTTGGTGTAATAAGCAAGAAAATATATCTTTCTAAAGAATTGTATAGTTTCCTAAATTCTAAAGGCGTATCATGTAATGTGCTCATAACATTTAATTTTATTTCCTTTTAACTTCCCCTTGATGCTGGACATCCCCACTATCTGGAAAGTCTTGGGGGGAAAGTGCTGCTGCCATGGCCCATGGCTAGACCTTACACCTCTGGTGCTGCCCAAGTGGGGCCACTAGTACAAATTTTTCCAGGGCTGCTTTTTGTTCCCAATCCCCCCCTGTGTCACCGTATTAGGTCACGAACACCTTTGAGCGATGGAACTCTCTGTTATGTTCCTGGAGTTCCTGTGTATTTCTACATCAGTGTACATCTGATTCTTAAGGATCCATGTCAAATGACGCAGTATTACATGTATTACATTGTCGGAGGTCCTTCTCTAGACTGCCAGCTACCCAGCATGGATGGAAATTTACAGATAGATTTGTATTCCTCTAGCTACGTATTTTCTTGATAATGTCCTGTTGCTCACAGAGGACTGTGTTGGGAATAGTAGTCTACTAACAGGTTGTTTTCTTCTGTCATTTCAGTGGACGATGTACAGGTTTCCTGCTACAGAACATTGTGCAGTATCTACTCTCTGGGAACCACTAAGAACCCCTACGTTGAAAAGTAAGGAAGATCTGTTTAATGATCATCCATAACTGTGTCTATTAATCGGCTAAATGTAATAGCCTCCGAGTTCCTGAGGGGTGGTACTTTTGAGCAAGACTGCCGTTTTTTTATAGCAGCAATCATTTACAAGGCAGGACCAGGTTGGTTTTGCCTTGTAAACGATTGAGGCTTTAAAAAAACAAAACTGGGTAATTACCTCCCATAGGACGGGATGTACTAAGCGGAAAATGCGGTAAACTCCCTGTTTACCGCATTTTCCTAATGTACTAACCCCCGGCCGGCAGGACAGCGCCGCGGCGTCCATAGAAGCCTATGGGCTTCTCTCCGCGGCGCTGTGTGAGGGATCCGATCGGATCCCTCCCAGCATGCCCTGCGGCCGCCCCCGTCACCCCGCGCATGCGCAGACTGACTTTTGGGGCCGAATCCCGGAAGTCAGGCTGCCGCTGCGCATCGCGGAGGACAGCTCTTATCGGAAGAGTTGTCCTCCGCAATGCTGATCGCTTATGTTAGTACATATGCTATCAGAATCGTGGCGCAGGGCGGCGATGTACATTAGTACATCCCGCCCATAGAGTCTTGCAAAACTTACTTACATCACCACTTAACTTATTAGTCTACAGTGCCATCTACAGTCATACACTGGTAATACACATATACTTTCTTACTGGCGGATATGATGTCAAAATTGTCTCATGGCTTAGCATGCAGACTGTCTCTGGGAAAGCCGCAGTCAGTGAAAGACAAAAATCTCAGCCTTTTTATTAAATACATTTCTTACATTTCTTAAATATGCAAAAAGGAAGTGAATATAAGCAGAAACAAGAAACAATGGCCGTCATTCCGAGTTGATCGCTCGCTAGCTGCTTTTAGCAGCAGTGCTCACGCTAAGCCGCCGCCCTCTGGGAGTGTATCTTAGCTTAGCAGAAATGCGAATGAAAGGTTCGCAGATCTTCTTCAAAATATTTTCATGCAGTTTCTGAGTAGCTGCTGACCTACTCCTACCTTGCGATCACTTCAGTCTCTGTAGTTCCTGTTTTGATGTCACAAACACGCCCTGCATTTGACCAGCCACTCCCCCGTTTCCCCAGGCACGCCTGCGTTTGTATCTGACACGCCTGCGTTTTTTAGCACACTCCCGGAAAACGGTCAGTTACCTCCCAGAAACACTCACTTCCTGTCAATCACTCACCGATCAGCAGTGCAACTGAAAAGCGTCGCTCGACCTTGTGTGAAACTGCATTGTTTTTTGTGAAAGTACGTTGCGCGTGCGCACTGCGGCCCATACGCATGCGCAGAAATGCCGATTTTTAGCCTGATCACTGCGCTGCGAACAACGGCAGCTAGCGATCAACTCGGAATGACCCCCAGTATGCCATGGCATGTCATTATGATCTGAAATATCCATATTCAGCTATGCCTATATCCGCTTGCTTTGACCTCAAACTGAGAGTTCCAAGCCTATTCTTGGATATGACTTTCCATTAAAAAAGAACATGCCTATGTCTCCTTGTCATGAACTAACACTTGGATTCTGTAGGAAGTGACACAAATGAATGTTCTAAAAGGTTAATTCTTGGTTATCTTCAGGCAGCGTCCAGCTTTGGGGGAGTGTCTTGCCCGACTTGCTGCCGCGATGCCTGTGGCCTTCTTGGAGCCACACCTGAATGAATACAACATCTACTCTGTATACACCACCAAGTCTCCCCGGGAACGAGCCAGTGAGTATATCAACAAGAGAATGAATATGTTCCTTGTAGCTTCGTCTCATCCGAAACAAATGTAAACATTTCCAGTTCCCTTCAATCCTCATGCCACATTTTTCCTCCCATCTACTTTAGTCTTGGGTCTCCCCAACTCTGTGGAAGAAATGTGCCCAGACATCCCTGACCTAGGTACCCTGATGAAGGAGATTGGGATGTTGGCAGAATCTGGTGCTCGATATACAGAGATGCCCCATGTGATCGAGGTCACCTTGCCCATGCTGTGTAATTACCTTCCCCGCTGGTGGGAACGAGGCCCAGAAAATGTCCCAGATGACTCTTCACCCTGCTGCACCAGCGTGACATCTGAACATCTCAATGCTCTACTGGGTAACATCCTGCGCATTGTTGTAAACAACCTGGGCATAGATGAGGCCTCGTGGATGAAGAGACTCGCAGGTAAAGATTTTTTATTGTCTCTCTCCTGATTTCATATATCTCCTGATAATATAATCCCAGCATGTCTTCTTAGCCAAAGGCAGTATGTGCTGGTATTTGCGGTTCCGCAAGAGCTGTATAGTGATATAAGGGAAGATGAACTAAGCTTTGGAGAGTGATAAAGCAGAGAGAGATAAAGTAAAAGCCAATCAGATCCTAACTGACATGTTACAGACTGTGGGGGAGATGTACTAAGCAGTGAAAAAAGTGGAGAAGTAAGCCAGTAGAGAAGTTGCCCATGGCAACCAATATGCATTGAAGTAACATTTATAATTTGCATACTATAAATTTATACAGAGCAGCTGATTGGTTGCCATGGGCAACTTCTCCACTGGCTCACTTCTCCACTCTTTTCACTGCTTAGTACATCTCCATCTCCATTTGAAAAATGACAGCTAGGAGTTGATTGGTTGGTAGTTTATTCTCCCCCCCCCCACCTGTGATAACTTTTCCATTAGGCTATGGTAGTGTGCTCACTAGCTTATGCTGGTGCGATTATCTGCCCATACAGTATATGCCGATTATCCCTCTCAGCGAAGGCACTGGTAAACCAGTTGTTAGTGTTTGCTGCCTTTTAAAGGAATGAGAGGGATCCAGAACATCTTATGGTGAATCTGGAATAAGAAAGTTCCTTTTGGCGCTGGTTCTACCAATGGGAAAGTCAGCACCACTTGATTGAGATGGCTTCCAGATAATTTAAAAGTTAATTGAAAAATGTAGACAAATGATTCAGATATCACAGTGGTGGGTAGGAAAACATCAGCTTGTATGAGGCACGTGGAAGAAGAATTACATAAACCTATTACGCGTTTCATGGGTGTGCCACCCGTTTCTTCAGACTTGTTTATGTCAATAAATGTTATGAGTCTCCTGGTTGTTGTAATGAGGTAAATTTAATTTTGCAGTCAGAGTGGCAGCATTACGTCCTCTCAGTGTGCAGATCAAAGGCCAACGGTCTTAAGCTGGGCACACACTGAGTGATATGTCATCAGCCGATATGTCAGCCTGATGGTCCAACATATCGGATCTTGAATACATATCAGAACAATCTAATGAAGTACGGAACAATTACTGTTCTGTTCATCATAGCATACACCATGTCGCTAGGTTGGCCGTGCAGCAGGGCTGACCGGGTGACGTCGCTAGTGACCACAGGCTACCGCATATCACGCATACACACTCAACAATATGTCCGATAAGTCGTTTCAATTCGGCCAGAAACTACATATTGGGCCGATATTGTCTCAGTGTGTATGTACCCGGCTTTATTCTACAAGGGTAGTATGTAGTACATTGGGATTTGCTTATTAGATGGGATGAACATTGTGTGCTTTCACAAGCTGTAGGTGGGTTAGGTATGTGTGGTTCTTATTCATATCTCTTCTATCTTCTGTATTAGTGTTTGCCCAGCCCATTGTGAGCAAGGCAAAACCAGAGCTCCTTCGTTCGCACTTCATTCCCACCATGGAGAAGCTGAAAAAACGGGCAGGGAAGGTGGTTGCAGAGGAGGAGCAGCTACGTCTGGAGGCCAAGAGCGAGTCTGAAGATTCAGAGACTCTGATACGAGATGAGTTCTCTGTCCTTTGCAGAGACCTCTATGCTCTGTACCCTCTGCTTATCCGCTATGTAGATAACAACAGGTACAGTATCAGATCATCAAACCATTGGCAGAGCAGATTTGGGATTTAATATTGCCCGGCAAAAAATTACCGATGACTCGCTACCTGCCCTGAAGAAGTCTTCTGTCATTGTCATGTGTATGCTGAACTTGTATCATATAGCTTCCTTGTAAATGGAATATTATAATTTTCTAAATTAATATTAATAAAACTAGTATTAATAAAAGTGTACAAAGGTAGACAATATGTTTTATTTTCCCAGGGCAAACTGGCTGACACTCCCGAACTGTGATGCGGAGGAGCTGTTTCGAATGGTTGGAGAAGTGTTCATATTCTGGTCTAAGTCCCACGTAAGCTGTAGACGCTGATTTTCAGTGGTTGTAGACCTCTGTCTCAGCCAAATTAGGTACCATACTCAAATCACTATAGCCCACTGTGCCTGATTCAGTTGTGGACGGAGGTGCCATCTCTACTGCTTTCGTGGAAGCATCAGAGATGCCCTGATATGGTAATGCAGCAGAAGGCGTCTGGTATAAGTAGACGCCTCCTGCATACATTAGAGATCCTTGATGCATCCTAGGACGCAGCATCGGATCACCTGTGACATATCAGCGGGCTGCATGACCCCACGGCCGGCCCCGGCGTTTTGGGAAATGGAGGCCATCACCGCCATCTCCCCATGGCACCCCCAAACATCTGCAGACTGTCAATCTACTGACGTCTGCAGTCGTAGTGCTTCCAATGAAGCAGAACCTGTTCTGTACATGTGCATCTGAATTAGGCCCACTATGCGGGTCTCATAGAAAATGACAACCATCTGCCTTTTCCTGCCACAATGAGCAATATTATGTGACCTAGTGTCCTGTAGCCACAAAGAGCCTCAGATGTAATCACATGAGACCACTCACTAGACTGGAGGTGCCACCAGTGATGGTATCAGTTTTATGTATGATGACCTTTCTTCTCTGCTAGAACTTTAAACGGGAGGAGCAGAACTTTGTGGTAATGAATGAAATCAACAACATGTCCTTCCTCACGGCAGACAGCAAGAGCAAAATGTCAAAGGTGGGTACAATGGTCAATGTAGCTGTTCTCTACACTCCTCCATACTGTGACACTTCTCCAACTCTTTCTTTTGACACGGACTCTGCCCCATCATCTCTACTGACCGATATTTCCCCATACTATAATCTGATATAGTCTCTCTCCGACACCTCTATACCCTCTCTGTAACTCTGACCAGCCTGAACATTGTCCTAGATCCTTCTATCATGCCCAGTACCTCCTAACCCTTTGTCATTCTTCCCTCTATTATGGTTGTCATTAATATGGACCCATTGCCTTCTCTACAGACTACTTATTGCCCTCTCAAGGACAAGTAACACCAAATAATTCTGTCTCCCTATAATAACTGTTCTGTAAGAAATATTCTTTGTGTAGTTGAAAGGTATGTTCTTCATTACATGCTTGGTAAGAGAACCAACGATGGACAGAGGCCACATCAGAGACTACATCACTGACTCTTTACCAGTTGTTTTTCCTAGTACGCCAGGAAGTTGTATAGAGTGTGTTTTTGGTGTTACTGGTCCTTGGTTTCCGTTTTGTTTATTACACATTTTATCTTCTTAGTACGGTGTCCAGCTGACACTACCAAGCCGTCGGCATAATTGGCCCTTTTGTTTATAAATTGTTTTACTTTGATATCAAGTAAGTTTATAGTGTAACAAACTCTTGTGTTTCTCTCTCTATTCCCTTGTTAGTCTGGAGAATCCCAGGTCAGCAGTCGTTCTCTTTGTGGTGGGGCTGCTGCCATGTTGCCCTGTGCCTGTGTGGGAAGCATGGCTCCTTCTGTCTGTCTGTCCTGTGCTCGCTCCTGTTTCACTATCCTCCATGAACTGCCCTGCCTCGCTGCACAGTGGCAGCCATTGAGGTCGATTCAATTCACCGACAGTTGAATAGCGCCGGGAATTAGCTCCCGGCGCTATTCAATACAGCGACAAGTGACCCTCAATTGTCGGGAATTCTTCTCTCACCCCCGGGGGATGAGAGAAGAAGTCGGACAAAAGTGCTGCCGTGCGGCCGGCGCAAGGCTGATTCTGTCGGGAATCAGCATCGCGGCGGGGAGTTAATTTGGTGAATGCCTGTTCTCCCGACAATTCAACCTGTAAAGTCCGGGAGAACGGGGCTTCGCCGACTTAACTTGAGCTGAATTGAATAGCGACAGAAGCTAACACCCGGCGCTATTCAACTGTCGGTGAATTGAATCGACCCCATATTTACTATTGGCGTACATGCTCTGTACAGCTGTGCAGCTCATCTCCAGGAGGAAACATCAGTGTGATTTCAGCGGTAGAATCCAAGTTCTCCATGCACGTTGCTGCCCGAAAGGTCTTGCAGGACATTCTTTGTGCATCTGTTTCGGCCATAAGTCAAGCTAACAGTAGGTTCTTTATAAAAAAAGAAAAAGAATAACCACCAGATATATTTTCCTACATGAAGCATCAAGATAATCAAGAGTTCATCTTTTTTTTACTTCACAATTCAACACTGATAAAAAGGTAGTTCAATTAAGCACTATCTCATACAGCACTTCATCACTAATGCCACTCAGTTATAACCCAGCTGGGGAGATGTATCAAAACTTGGAGAGAGAGAGATAAAGTGGAGAGTGATAAAGTACCAACGATATGTAAAAGACTACGACTTGCTTGTACCGGCATCATTTCGGACAGGTACTGTAAGTGCTAGATTTTAAGCGACAATTAGTTTTAAAGCCAAACCGGGTTGCTTTTGCTTTAAAACTAATTTCTACTTTAAATCTAGCGGCTATCTCACCAAAATCAAGCTGGGACCGGCAAATTGCAACCTATTATTACATATGGGCCAAAGTCTTATTAAATGCGGTTATATTAAATGCCATATATCACTAGTTATAACCTATTTTTAAACCTACCAATAAGAATAGAGCATTCCTGTTTACTAGGAGACTCCAAGCCAATTAAACAAGTTGCAAGGCCCCAGACATTTCTGAACTTAGCCCTCTGCTTTCTCATACGTCCTAGAGGATGCTGGGGTCCACTTCATGACCATGGGGTATAGGCGGTTCCGCAGGAGCCATGGGCACTCTTAAGACTTTTCAATGGGTGTGAACTGGCTCCTCCCTCTATGCCCCTCCTCCAGACCTCAGTTTTAGAAATGTGCCCAGGCAGACTGGATGCACTCTAGGGGAGCTCTACTGAGCTTCTCTGAAAAGACTTATGTTAGGTTTTTTGTTTTCAGAGAGAACTGCTGGCAACAATCTCCCTGCTTTGTGGGACTGAGGGGGCAGAAGTAGGAACCATTAGCTCCTGAAGGGTACTGAACTCTAGCCGTGTCTAGATGCTCACTCCCACAGCACGCCGTCACCCCCCTCACAGAGCCAGAAGTCAGAAGACAGCTGAGTAGAAGAAGACAGATCTTCTATCAAGAAAAGTGACGGCTGAGGTACAGTGCGGCTGGCGGGAGTGCAGCGCGCCATTGCTGGCCACACACACAGGCACTGCAGGGCGCCCTGGGCAGCAAAAACTCCTATATAAACTGGCAAAAAGGGGGCATAAGATGCCCAGGCACAGCCCTGCCCCCGCCAGTATAAATATTATGAAAAGTTTCTGAGGTAAAAAGGGCGGAGCTTCTTTCTCAGGCAGCCAGCACACTGCTCAGTGCCATTTTCTCTCTCCTCAGGCTGCAGAGACATCGCTGGTCCTCCTTCACTTCTGACTACAAGTATCAGGGTGCAAAACAGGGGGGGGGGGGGGGGGGGCACAAGCGAATTTGGTGCTTTACAGGTGTGTTTTACTGTGTGAAAAGTGCTGCATGTCAGTGGGCATTCTGTGTTCACAGGCATTAGATACTGGCGCTGGGGTTGTGAACTGGCTGCTCCTAAACTGTCCCTCTGACAGATTTTACTGTGGGTCTGTCCCCTATAAGTCCCAGTGTGTCTGTGTGTGTGTTGTACACGTGTGTAAGACATGTCAGAGGCAGGGAGTTCCTCCCTGGAGGAAACCATTTTAGGGACACAGAAGTGTAATGTGGTGGCGCTGCCGGCACACCAAGAGCCTGCATGGGTGAAAGAAATACGTGATAGTATGCATCATATCAATAGGAGATTAGATAAGTCTGAATCTCATGCTGAGTGCTGGAGAAAATCTGTGGAGGATGTGATTTTTCAGGGCTCTGTTCTTCCATCCGCAGGCGACCCCTCTGGGTCACATAAGAGACCATTTGCGAATATTGTGAATACTGATACCGACACGGACACTGATTCTTGTGTCGACGATAGTGACTCCAGAGAAATAGATCATAAATTGGCAAAAAATATACAATATATGATTCTGGCTATAAGGGAAGTTCTGGAAGTCACGGAAGCCACTCCTGTACCTCAGGAGAAGGCTTATTTATATAAAGAAAAGAAATCTAAGGTCACTTTCCCTCCTTCCCACGAGCTTAATACACTCTTTGAAGGGATGTGGGTGAATCCTGAAAATAAATTTTGTATTCCCAAGAGAATTTAGATAGCTTATCCTTTCCTGGTGGAGGACAGGAAAAAATGGGAGTCACCCCCTGTGTTAGACAGTGCACTGTCCAGGTTGACAAAGAAGGTAATTCTCCCTGCACCTGGCACGGCTTCACTAAAAGAGCCGGCAGACCGAAAGATGAAAACTACATTAAAATCCATTTATGTTGCCAATGGTACGCTGCTCAGGCCCACAATTGCTTGTGCATGGGTGAGTCGCGCTATTGAAAAATGGTCAGAAAGCGTGTCATCAGAAATTGACACGATTGATAAAGATGAGATACTCCTTATGTTAGGGAATATCAAAGACGCTGCCGCATACATGCTAGAAGCGATGAAAGATATTGGACTCTTGAGTTCACAAGCCGCTACCATGGCAGTATCGGCTTGGCGGGCATTGTGGAACACGGATGCAGATTCCAAAAGCAATATGGAGGCTCTTCCATATAAAGGTGAGGCCTTATTTGGTAATGGACTGGATGCGTTAGTCTCAGCGGCTACCGCAGGTAAGTCGACATTTTTGCCCTCTGCACCTACACCGGCAAAAAAGACATATCACCCGCACATGCAGTCCTTTCGGCCCAATAAATACAAAAAAGCGAGAGGTTCCCCCTTCTTTGCGGGTAGCGAAAGGGGAAAGGGAAAGAAGTCCACAGTAGCTTCAGGTTCCTAGGAGCAGAAGTCTACCCCTACTTCTGCCAAATCTTCAGTATGACGCTGGGGCTCCTTTGCGGGAGGCCGCTCGGGTGGGGGCACGTCTCAAACTGTTCAGCCAAGGTTGGATTCTGTGTGGACTGGATCCCTGGGTGTTGCAAATAGTGTCCCAGGGATACAAGCTGGAGTTCAAGACGTTCCCCCATGCCGATTTTTCAAATCGACCTTACCAGCTTCTCTTCCAGAAAGGGAAGCAGTAACAGCGGCAATCCAAAAATTATGTCAGGATCAGGTCATAGTCCTGGTACCTTTGTCACAATAAGGGGAGGGGTTTTATTCAAGCCTTTTTGTAGTTCCGAAGCCGGACGGCTCGGTCAGACTGATCCTAAACCTGAAAAATCTGAATCTCTACTTGAAACGATTCAAGTTCAAAATGGAATCACTGAGGGCAGTGATTTCCAGTCTGGAGGAGGGGGACTACATGGTGTCTGTAGACATAAAAGATGCTTACCTGCATGATCCCATTTATCCTCCTCACCAGGCTTATCTGAGATTTGCGGTTCAGGATTGCCATTACCAATTCCAGACGTTACCTTTCGGTCTCTCCACGGTGCCAAGGGTATTCACCAAGGTGATGGCGGAGATGATGGTTCTCCTGCGTCAAAAAGGAGTCAATATAATTCCTTATCTAGACGATCTCCTGATAAAGGCAAGATCCAGGGAGCAGTTGTTACAAAACATCACACTCTCCCTGTCAATACTCCAACAACATGGTTAGATCATAAATTATCCAAAGTCACAGTTGGAACCGACGACAAGGTTGTCTTTTCTCGGGATGATTCTGGACACAGAAGTTCAGAGAGTATTTCTTCCGGTGGAAAAGGCTCTAGAAATCCAGAAAATGGTAAAACAGATATTGAAACCATCGAGTGTGTCGATCCATCAGTGCATTCGGTTGTTGGGGAAGATGGTGGCGGCCTACGAGGCCATACAGTTTGGCAGGTTCCATGCCAGGGTACTCCAGTGGGACCTGTTGGACAAGTGGTCGGGATCCCACCTACACATGCACCGGAAGATAATCCTGTCGTCAAAAGCCAGGATTTCGCTCCTGTGGTGGCTACACAATTCTCACCTACTAGAGGGACGCAGATTCAGGACTGGGTCCTGGTAACTACGGATGCAAGTCTCCGAGGCTGGGGAGCTGTCACTCAGGGGGAAAGCTTCCAAGGAAAATGGTCAAGTCAGGAATCCTGCCTTCACATAAACTCGCTGGAATTGAGAGACATTTACAACGGCCTTCAACAATCAGTACATCTTCTTCAAGATCATTCTGTGCAGATCCAGTCGGACAATGCAACAGCAGTCACGTACACAAACAGGCAGGGTGGAACGAAAAGTAGAGTGGCAATGGCAGAGGTGACGAAGATCCTCCTCTGGGCAGAAAGACATGTAAAGGCTCTGTCGGCAATTTTCATTCCGGGAGTAGACAACTGGGAAGCAGACTTCCTCAGCAGACACAATCTCCATCCAGGAGTGTGGGGCCTCCACCAAGAAGTCTTCGCAGAGGTGACAAGTCTTTGGGGATTTCCTCAAGTAGACATGATGGCATCTCGTCTCAACAAGAAGCTTCAGAAATATTGTTCCAGGTCGAGAGACCCTCAAGCAATAGCAGTAGATGCACTTGTGGCCCAGTGGGTGTTCCGGTCGGTGTATGTCTCCCCTCCACTTCCGCTGATCCCAAAGGTGCTCAGGATCATAAGGAGAACAAGAGTTCGAGCAATCTTCATTGCCCCAGACTGGCCAAGGAGGGCTTGGTACCCAGATCTTCAGGAGTTGCTCATAGAAGATCCTCTGCCTCTTCCTCTTCGCGAGGACCTTCTGCAGCAGGGGCCGTGCGTGTATCAAGACTTACCGCGGTTACGTTTGACGGCATGGCAGTTGAGCGCCGGATCCTAGCCCGTAAGGGTATTCCCAAGGAAGTCATCCCCACCGTTAGTCAGGCCAGGAAAGGAGTAACGTTGAAACATTATCACCGTATTTGGAGAAAATATGTGTCTTGGTGTGAATCCAAGAAGGCTCCTACGGAAGAGTTTCAGTTGGGACGTTTTCTCCATTTTCTGCAGGTTGGTGTGGAGGCGGGCCTACGATTGGGGTCAATCAAGGTACAGATTTCTGCCTTGTCAGTGTTCTTCCAAAAACAATTGGCCTCTCTTCCAGAGGTTCAGACCCTCGTGAAAGGGGTTCTGCACATCCAGCCTCCATTTGTGCCTCCAGTGGCACCATGGGACCTTAATGTGGTGTTGCAGTTTCTTCAATCGGATTGGATTGAGCCTCTTCAAGAGATAGAGTTGAAGTTTCTCACTTGGAAAGTGGTGATGCTTTTGGCATTGGCATTCGCACGGCGGGTGTCTGAGTTGGGGGCCTTGTCTCACAAGAGCCCTTACCTGATCGTCCATGAAGATAGGGCAGAGTTGAGAACTCGTCAACATTTTCTTCCAAAGGTGGTTTCATCTTTCCACATAAACCAACCTATTGTGGTGCCAGTAGTTACTGACACATTCACTGAGTCAAAGTCTCTAGATGTGGTTAGAGCTTTGAAGATTTATGTCGCTAGAACAGCTCGTATACGGAAAACAGTCTTTGTTTGTCCTGTATGCTCCCATCAAGATTGGGTGTCCTGCTTCCAAACAGAGTATTGCGCGTTGGATCAGAAGTATGATTCAGCACGCTCATACTACGGCTGGATTGCCGTTACCGATGTTGGTGAAGGCCCATTCCACTAGGAAGGTGGGTTCATCCTGGGCGGCTGCCCGGGGGGTCTCGGCATGACAACTTTGCCGAGCAGCTACTTGGTCGGGGTCAAACACATTTGCAAAATTCTACAAGTTTGACACCTTGGCCGATAAATACCTCAAGTTCGAGTTTGATACCTACCGGTAAATCCTTTTCTCCTAGTCCGTAGAGGATGCTGGGCGCCCGTCCCAGTGCGTACTTTACCTGCAGTTTTGTTTATTAGAGTTACACATGTTGTGTTTTATTAGTTTCAGCATGTTTGCTGTAATTGGTTCATGCCTGTTGGCGTGTGTTATGTTGAATGCCATGTTGTGCGGCATGGTTGAGGTGTGAGCTGGTATGTATCTCACCATTAGTATTAAAGTAAATGCTTTCCTCGAAATGTCCATCTCCCTGGGCACAGTTCCTATAACTGAGGTCTGGAGGAGGGGCATATAGGGAGGAGCCAGTTCACACACATTGAAAAGTCTTAAGAGTGCCCATGGCTCCTGCGGAACTGTCTATACCCCATGGTCATGAAGTGGACCCCAGCATCCTCTACGGACTAGGAGAAAAGGATTTACCGGTAGGTATCAAAAACCTGTTTTTTAATCTCAACAGTAATGTAAAATGGAGCAGATAAGAATCTCTACATAAGGCCTGGCCAACCTGTGTCTCTCCACCGGTTGTGAAACTAAAAGTCCCAGCATAACCTCCCACCGATCATTTGGTAAAGCATGCTGGGACTCCACAGCAGTTGGCCAGACCTGCTCTACATACTTTAAACACGTCAGCACTCAAGAATGCAATTGGACCATTAAGTATAAAAGCAGTGAAAATATATGCGTATATATAGTAAGTGTGAAAAAACAGTTCAGTTGTTTTATTTAGTTTGGTGAGACACAGTATTATGGGGGTAATTCAGAGTTGATCGCAGCAACAAATCTGTGAGCTAATGGGCAAAACCATGTGCACTGCAGGTGTGGCAGATATAACATTTGCAGAGAGCGTTAGATTTGAGTTAGAGATGAGCGGGTTCGGTTCCTCGGAATCCGAACCCCCCCGAACTTCAGCCTTTTTACACGGGTCCGAGGCAGACTCGGATCTTCCCGCCTTGCTCGGTTAACCCGAGCGCGCCCGAACGTCATCATCCCGCTGTCGGATTCTCGCGAGGCTCGGATTCTATCGCGAGACTCGGATTCTATATAAGGAGCCGCGCGTCGCCGCCATTTTCACACGTGCATTGAGATTGATAGGGAGAGGACGTGGCTGGCGTCCTCTCCGTGTAGAATAGATTAGAGAGACACTTGATTTACTACTTGGGGAGCATTAGGAGTACTCAGTACAGTGCAGAGTTTTGCTGATAGTGACCAGTGACCACCAGTTTTATTTATAATCCGTTCTCTGCCTGAAAAAAAACGATACACAGTCACATACCATATCTGTGCTCAGCCTCAGTGTGCTGCATGATAATATCATCTATGTATATCTGACTGTGCTGAGTGCTCACTGCTCACACAGCTGAATTGTGGGGGAGACTGGGGTGCAGTTAATAGCAGGAGTACAGTGCACACTTTTGCTGCCAGTGTGACTGACCAGTGACCACCAGTATATTGTCTGCCTGAAAAAGTTAAACAAACACTCCTGTGGTGTTTTTTTTTATTTATTCTATAAACGCATTCTGCTGACAGTGTCCAGCAGGTCCGTCATTCATTATATTATATAAATATTTACCTGCAGTAGTGTTATATTTTTTTTGTTCATCTCTATCATCTTTATCATCTCTATATTAGCAGACGCAGTACGGTAGTCCACGGCTGTGGCTACCTCTGTGTCGTCAGTGCTCGTCCATAATTGTATACCTACCTGTGGTGGTTTTTTTTTTCTATCTTCTTCATACTAGTAGTTTAGGAGTCTGCTGACAGTGTCCAGCAGGTCCGTCATTATATTATATATACCTGCAGTAGTGATATATATATTTTTTATATCATTATCATCTCTATACTAGCAGACGCAGTACGGTAGTCCACGGCTGTAGCTACCTCTGTGTCGTCAGTGCTCATCCATAATTGTATACCTACCTGTGGTGGGTTTTTTTTTTCTATCTTCTTCATACTAGTAGTTTAGGAGTCTGCTGACAGTGTCCAGCAGGTCCGTCATTATATTATATATACCTGCAGTAGTGATATATATATATTTTTTATATCATTATCATCTCTATACTAGCAGACGCAGTACGGTAGTCCACGGCTGTACCTACCTCTGTGTCGTCAGTGCTCGTCCATAATTGTATACCTACCTGTGGTGGGGTTTTTTTTTCTATCTTCTTCATACTAGTAGTTTAGGAGTCTGTTGACAGTGTCCAGCAGGTCCGTCATTATATTATATATACCTGCAGTAGTGATATATATATATTTTTTATATCATTATCATCTCTATACTAGCAGACGCAGTACGGTAGTCCACGGCTGTAGCTACCTCTGTGTCGTCAGTGCTCGTCCATAATTGTATACCTACCTGTGGTGGGGTTTTTTTTTCTATCTTCTTCATACTAGTAGTTTAGGAGTCTGCTGACAGTGTCCAGCAGGTCCGTCATTATATTATATATACCTGCAGTAGTGATATATATATATTTTTTATATCATTATCATCTCTATACTAGCAGACGCAGTACGGTAGTCCACGGCTGTAGCTACCTCTGTGTCGTCAGTGCTCGTCCATAATTGTATACCTACCTGTGGTGGGTTTTTTTTTTCTATCTTCTTCATACTAGTAGTTTAGGAGTCTGCTGACAGTGTCCAGCAGGTCCGTGATTATATTATATATACCTGCAGTAGTGATATATATATATTTTTTATATCATTATCATCTCTATACTAGCAGACACAGTACGGTAGTCCACGGCTGTAGCTACCTCTGTGTCGTCAGTGCTCGTCCATAATTGTATACCTACCTGTGGTGGGGTTTTTTTTTCTATCTTCTTCATACTAGTAGTTTAGGAGTCTACTGACAGTGTCCAGCAGGTCCGTCATTATATTATATATACCTGCAGTAGTGATATATATATTTTTTATATCATTATCATCTCTATACTAGCAGACGCAGTACGGTAGTCCACGGCTGTAGCTACCTCTGTGTCGTCAGTCACTCGTCATCCATAAGTATACTAGTATCCATCCATCTCCATTGTTTACCATTGTGCCTTTTAGTTGTGCCTATTAAAATATGGAGAACAAAAATGTTGAGGTTCCAAAAATAGGGAAAGATCAAGATCCACTTCCACCTCGTGCTGAAGCTGCTGCCACTAGTCATGGCCGAGACGATGAAATTCCATCAACGTCGTCTGCCAAGGCCGATGCCCAATGTCATAGTACAGAGCATGTAAAATCCAAAACACAAAATATCAGTAAAAAAAGGACTCAAAAATCTAAAATAAAATCGTCGGAGGAGAAGCGTAAACTTGCCAATATGCCATTTACCACACGGAGTGGCAAGGAACGGCTGAGGCCCTGGCCTATGTTCATGGCTAGTGGTTCAGCTTCACATGAGGATGGAAGCACTCAGCCTCTCGCTAGAAAAATGAAAAGACTTA
Organism: Pseudophryne corroboree; assembly: GCF_028390025.1. Lineage (NCBI taxonomy): Eukaryota > Metazoa > Chordata > Amphibia > Anura > Myobatrachidae > Pseudophryne > Pseudophryne corroboree. Next base: position 414,629,342 of record NC_086451.1, read on the forward strand.
AGCTGGCAAAAGCACAGCAAAGAACTGTGCGTTCTTCGAAATCACAAATCCACAAGGAGAGTCCAATTGTGTCGGTTGCGATGCCTGACCTTCCCAACACTGGACATGAAGAGCATGCGCCTTCCACCATTTGCACGCCCCCTGCAAGTGCTGGAAGGAGCACCCGCAGTCCAGTTCCTGATAGTCAGATTGAAGATGTCAGTGTTGAAGTACACCAGGATGAGGAGGATATGGGTGTTGCTGGGGAGGAAATTGACAAGGAGGATTCTGATGGTGAGGTGGTTTGTTTAAGTCAGGCACCCGGGGAGACACCTGTTGTCCGTGGGAGGAATATGGCCATTGACATGCCTGGTGAAAATACCAAAAAAATCAGCTCTTCGGTGTGGAAGTATTTCAACAGAAATGCGGACAACATTTGTCAAGCCGTGTGTTGCCTTTGTCAAGCTATAATAAGTAGGGGTAAGGACGTTAACCACCTCGGAACATCCTCCCTTATACGTCACCTGCAGCGCATTCATCATAAGTCAGTGACAAGTTCAAAAACTTTGGGCGACAGCGGAAGCAGTCCACTGACCAGTAAATCCCTTCCTCTTGTAACCAAGCTCACGCAAACCACCCCACCAACTCCCTCAGTGTCAATTTCCTCCTTCCCCAGGAATGCCAATAGTCCTGCAGGCCATGTCACTGGCAATTCTGACGAGTCCTCTCCTGCCTGGGATTCCACCGATGCATCCTTGCGTTTAACGCCTACTGCTGCTGGCGCTGCTGTTGTTGCTGCTGGGAGTCGATGGTCATCCCAGAGGGGAAGTCGTAAGACGACTTTTACTACTTCCACCAAGCAATTGACTGTCCAACAGTCCTTTGCGAGGAAGATGAAATATCACAGCAGTCATCCTGCTGCAAAGCGGATAACTGAGGCCTTGGCATCCTGGGCGGTGAGAAACGTGGTTCCGGTATCCATCATTACTGCAGAGCCAACTGTAGACTTGATTGAGGTACTGTGTCCCCGGTACCAAATACCATCTAGGTTCCATTTCTCTAGGCAGGCGATACCGAAAATGTACACAGACCTCAGAAAAAGAGTCACCAGTGTCCTAAAAAATGCAGTTGTACCCAATGTCCACTTAACCACGGACATGTGGACAAGTGGAGCAGGGCAGACTCAGGACTATATGACTGTGACAGCCCACTGGGTAGATGTATTGACTCCCGCCGCAAGAACAGCAGCGGCGGCACCAGTAGCAGCATCTCGCAAACGCCAACTCTTTCCTAGGCAGGCTACGCTTTGTATCACCGCTTTCCAGAATACGCACACAGCTGAAAACCTCTTACGGCAACTGAGGAAGATCATCGCAGAATGGCTTACCCCAATTGGACTCTCCTGTGGATTTGTGGCATCGGACAACGCCAGCAATATTGTGTGTGCATTAAATATGGGCAAATTCCAGCACGTCCCATGTTTTGCACATACCTTGAATTTGGTGGTGCAGAATTATTTAAAAAACGTCAGGGGCGTGCAAGAGATGCTGTCGGTGGCCAGAAGAATTGCGGGACACTTTCGGCGTACAGGCACAGAAGACTGGAGCAACACCAAAAACGCCTGAACCTGCCCTGCCATCATCTGAAGCAAGAAGTGGTAACGAGGTGGAATTCAACCCTCTATATGCTTCAGAGGTTGGAGGAGCAGCAAAAGGCCATTCAAGCCTATACAACTGACCACGATATAGGAGGTGGAATGCACCTGTCTCAAGCGCAGTGGAGAATGATTTCAACATTGTGCAAGGTTCTGCAACCTTTTGAACTTGCCACACGTGAAGTCAGTTCAGACACTGCCAGCCTGAGTCAGGTCATTCCCCTCATCAGGCTTTTGCAGAAGAAGCTGGAGACATTGAAGGAGGAGCTAACACTGAGCGATTCCGTTAGGCATGTGGGACTTGTGGATGGAGCCCTTAATTCGCTTAACAAGGATTCACGGGTGGTCAATCTGTTGAAATCAGAGCACTACATTTTGGCCACCGTGCTCGATCCTAGATTTAAAACCTACCTTGGATCTCTCTTTCCGGCAGACACAAGTCTGCAGGGGTTCAAAGAACTGCTGGTGAGAAAATTGTCAAGTCAAGCGGAACGCGACCTGTCAACATCTCCTCCTTCACATTCTCCCGCAACTGGGGGTGCGAGGAAAAGGCTCAGAATTCCGAGCCCACCCGCTGGCGGTGATGCAGGGCAGTCTGGAGCGACTGCTGATGCTGACATCTGGTCCGGACTGAAGGACCTGCCAACGATTACGGACATGTCGTCTACTGTCACTGCATATGATTCTCTCACCATTGAAAGAATGGTGGAGGATTATATGAGTGACCGCATCCAAGTAGGCACGTCAGACAGTCCGTACGTATACTGGCAGGAAAAAGAGGCAATTTGGAGGCCCTTGCACAAACTGGCTTTATTCTACCTAAGTTGCCCTCCCACAAGTGTGTACTCCGAAAGAGTGTTTAGTGCCACCGCTCACCTTGTCAGCAATCGGCGTACGAGGTTACTTCCAGAAAATGTGGAGAAGATGATGTTCATTAAAATGAATTATAATCAATTCCTCCATGGAGACATTCACCAGCAGCAATTGCCTCCACAAAGTACACAGGGAGCTGTGATGGTGGATTCCAGTGGGGACGAATTGATAATCTGTGAGGAGGGGGATGTACACGGTGATGAATCGGAGGATGATGATGAGGTGGACATCTTGCCTCTGTAGAGCCAGTTTGTGCAAGGAGAGATTAATTGCTTCTTTTTTGGTGGGGATCCAAACCAACCCGTCATTTAAGTCACAGTCGTGTGGCAGACCCTGTCACTGAAATGATGGGTTGGTTAAAGTGTGCATGTCCTGTTTATACAACATAAGGGTGGGTGGGAGGGCCCAAGGACAATTCCATCTTGCACCTCTTTTTTCTTTTTTTCTTCTTTGCGTCATGTGCTGTTTGGGGAGTGTTTTTTGGAAGGGCCATCCTGCGTGACACTGCAGTGCCACTCCTAGATGGGCCAGGTGTTTGTGTCGGCCACTAGGGTCGCTTAGCTTACTCACACAGCTACCTCATTGCGCCTCTTTTTTTCTTTGCGTCATGTGCTGTTTGGGGAGTGTTTTTTGGAAGGGCCATCCTGCGTGACACTGCAGTGACACTCCTAGATGGGCCAGGTGTTTGTGTCGGCCACTAGGGTCACTTATCTTAGTCACACAGCTACCTCATTGCGCCTCTTTTTTTTCTTCTTTGCGTCATGTGCTGTTTGGGGAGTATTTTTTGGAAGGGCCATCCGGCCTGACACTGCAGTGCCACTCCTAGATGGGCCAGGTGTTTGTGTCGGCCACTAGGGTCGCTTAGCTTACTCACACAGCTACCTCATTGCGCCTCTTTTTTTCTTTGCGTCATGTGCTGTTTGGGGAGTGTTTTTTGGAAGGGCCATCCTGCGTGACACTGCAGTGCCACTCCTAGATGGGCCAGGTGTTTGTGTCGGCCACTAGGGTCACTTATCTTAGTCACACAGCTACCTCATTGCGCCTCTTTTTTTTCTTCTTTGCGTCATGTGCTGTTTGGGGAGTATTTTTTGGAAGGGCCATCCGGCCTGACACTGCAGTGCCACTCCTAGATGGGCCAGGTGTTTGTGTCGGCCACTAGGGTCGCTTAGCTTAGTCACACAGCTACCTCATTGCGCCTCTTTTTTCCTTTGCGTCATGTGCTGTTTGGGGAGTGTTTTTTGGAAGGGCCATCCTGCGTGACACTGCAGTGCCACTCCTAGATGGGCCAGGTGTTTGTGTCGGCCACTTGGGTCGCTGAGCTTAGTCATCCAGCGACCTCGGTGCAAATTTTAGGACTAAAAATAATATTGTGAGGTGTGAGGTGTTCAGAATAGACTGAAAATGAGTGGAAATTATGGTTATTGAGGTTAATAATACTTTGGGATCAAAATGACCCCCAAATTCTATGATTTAAGCTGTTTTTTAGGGTTTTTTGAAAAAAACACCCGAATCCAAAACACACCCGAATCCGACAAAAAAAATTCGGTGAGGTTTTGCCAAAACGCGTTCGAACCCAAAACACGGCCACGGAACCGAACCCAAAACCAAAACACAAAACCCGAAAAATTTCCGGTGCACATCTCTAATTTTGAGTGGGTTATTTTGTTTCTGTGCAGGGTAAATACTGGCTGCTTTATTTTTACACTGCAATTTAGATTTCAGTTTGAACACACCACACCCAAATCTAACTCTCTCTGCACATGTTATATCTGCCCCCCCCCCCCCCTGCACTGCACATGGTTTTGCCCAACTGCTAACAAATTTGCTGCTGCGATCAACTCTGAATTAGGCCCTACTGTATATCCAATAGTGCAATAGTGTGGTCCTGTTAGGTTTGAAAATGAATGCACTGGACAATGTTCTGCAGACCTTTCCCGCAGTAGACATGTAGATGGAGTCATTTATAAGTACGTGAGAGGAGGTCAGTTAGACAGAAGATATTGCATGTTCTCTGTACGCATTTCAGAGACGGTAGTGGCTGTGTGTATTCTGCCGTAGCAACACATGGCACGCAGTATGTGTTGGCACAGAGTGAGGGCACAGATGTGGGTGAGGTTGGGGTGCAGGAAGGCTGCACCCCTCTGAGATCCGCTCTTGGAATTGCTTTCCTGTGATCTCTGCGTCTGTTCGGGAGGTGGGCTGTTTTGTTTGACGCTTTGGAGTATTACTTATTGTTTGTCATTCCGCCAGTGCTCACCCAGTAGAGCAAAAAAGATTCTGCTCTCACCGCAATAAACACGCACATCCGTACAAAACTATAATCCACACAAGAACATTGGTGACTACATGAAGAATGTACAGTATTTATGAATGTTACACATTTCAGGTTCCCACAGAGTCAATATTCTTTTATGGTCAGTAATGCTAAGTACACCCCGGCCATTTTTTTGCCGTCCCGACAATCTGGGAAATTTTTCAGCGAAAATGAAAGGTCCCAAAATCACACTAAGTAATTAAAAAAAATTGTCGATTTTCTACTACACCACACTGAATTTGCATATGCCTGCCCACAAGTAGTATGACGTAGTCGCAGGAAAACGTGGGAAATCTGGTCAGATTATCGAGAATATCTACAAACTGCATGATATTGGGATATTGGGGCTGAGATTTTCTGTCTTGGAGGACCGATACGATAATCGAAGGAGCATGTATGTGGCCATGATTTCTCTAGTTTATCTTCAAAACGCAGAAATGATCGTTCATACACACTATGCAATAACCGATCACCCGATTATTGGCATATGAGTCCAATAATTGTATAGTGTTTATTTATCAGAAGACTTTGTATGGGCGCTGAAAATTCAACAAACGTTGTGCCACTGCATTGATATGCGTGAGGTCACTTGACATCGCAGTAGCGTACCAGGCTAACGTTTCAGGCCAGTACACCAGAAAAATACAGTAGCTCTGATCAGCTATTTGATTGAGGGCCTAATATTGCCAGAAAAACGCTACTCACCTAAAGTCTATTCTTGTGCACAGCTATTTACACAACACAGAAGGAGAATAGATATTACAAATGTCAGGTACGCAGTATAAGCTGACACTACATAACAAATAGTCTGCATGTAGCGCTAACTGCCGCAGTATAAGCTACAGGTTATGCATGTCTTTGATATAATTTTACAATAAGTCCCGGAGGATGTATAGGATGATTCCCTGTGGAAATGGTCTTGTATTTATGCTACCCATATCCATGGGCCTTCATTATCAACTCCACCTCCCAAAACCATTACTTCATACATCCATTCTTCTTTGTGTAACTTTATGTGTAGTTAGAATGTCATGTCCTTTACGTTTCAGATGTTCTTTCTCTTGCTTGGTCATCTGTACTTTACACTATCCTTTACATCTGTTGTTCTCCTGTATGCTCTTCACAGCAGCCAGTTTTTTGTTACATATGCCAAGTCCATGTCATGTTATGTCCATCTCCGCTTCCATACACTATGGGGGTTATACAGAGTTGTTAGCAAACCAAAAAAGCATACTAAAGGGCAAAACATGTTGCAGAGAGATTTTGCCCATTACTGTACTTTTTGGGTTTGCCAACAACTCAGACTAACCCCCTATTTCTTCTTTGGGATCTATACATCTCCATATCTGCAAATGTTTATCCCTTTGCATCCATATCATTATGTTCTCCTTAATCCATCTGTGCATGTTCATGCCGTAGCCTTCATACATGCATGTTCATGTCCTACCTATCATCCGTGTATGTACTTCATGTCGTAGCCATCATACATGCATGTTCATGTCCTACCCATCAACCGTGCATGATTATGTCCTACTCATCATCTATGCATGTTCATGGCCTGCCCATCATCCATGCATGTTCATGGCCTGCCCATCATCCATGCATGTTCATGGCCTGCCCATCATCCATGCATGTTCATGGCCTGCCCATCATCCATGCATGTTCATGGCCTGTCTATCATCCATGCATGTTCATGGCCTGCCCATCATCCATGCATGTTCATGGCCTGCTCATCATCCATGCATGTTCATGGCCTGCTCATCATCCATGCATGTTCATGACCTTCCCATCATCCATGCATGTTCATGGCCTGCCCATCATCCATGCATGTTCATGGCCTGCCCATCATCCATGCATGTTCATGGCCTGCCCATCATCCATGCATGTTCATGGCCTGCCCATCATCCATGCATGTTCATGGCCTGTCCATCATCCATGCATGTTCATGGCCTGCCCATCATCCATGCATGTTCATGGCCTGTCTATCATCCATGCATGTTCATGGCCTGCCCATCATCCATACATGTTCATGGCCTGCTCATCATCCATGCATGTTCATGGCCTGCTCATCATCCATGCAAGTTCATGACCTTCCCATCATCCATGCATGTTCATGGCCTGCCCATCATCCATGCTTGTTCATGGCCTGCCCATCATCCAAGCATGTTCATGGCATGTCTTTCATCCATGTTTAACTGTATAAGTTCACATTTACTGAAAGTAAATACTGGGAGTATTTGGAAGGCCAAAAATTTTATTTTAATTACAATGCAAAAACATTTCATGATGAGGCTATGAAGGTCCACGTAGATAATACTGTCCCTGGAAATGATTATAAAATGTTAGAAACTAATGTGCTGCACCTTTATGTGCACCTCTGACCCTTTAGCCTTATCTTTATGTTCTACACACTCCTACGCCTGATGTCCTTCTCCGTATTTCGGCATCTTTTATTGTTCTCCACATTCACCGACCATCGTTATGTCCTCCTATGTACCCTTATGTCCTCCTATAGCCATAAAGTCAACTGTATGTTCTACATCCATGTATTTTTATATCCCTCTCTACTTCCACAACCTCCATAGCTTTGTACCATTTGTACTCACCCACATCTGTGCATCTGTATCTCTACCCCAAATTAATTATACATTTGGTTTGAAACTAAAACTTGTCTTGTCTCAGTTTAATGTCCATCTGGCCATGCTATCATGTGTTCTGTCTTATTTTTCAACTATAAAACGCCACCCATGACTCCTTGACAGGTCAGCGTTAGTCTTGTAAGTTGCGTAAATGTCCGGAATACTTTATTGTCCTGATTCTGAGTTGCATGCAGAAGCAGCCACTTTATCTTTTTCCGCAGCCACGTCTGCAGCTTTACGCTATCGCAGCTACAAAGCCCTTCCCTGGTGGACATCTGTGCATATTACTGTGCGAGGACCGAGGCGCCCATTTATAGCCCATCTGTAGCAAGTGCAGTTCCACTCTCTGGGCCTAATCCACGTCTGTGCGCACTTCCCTACACAGCTGCGATTTCTCAGGCTCTGGCCTTGCTAATCATCGCAAGTGACGCTGCCGCCCAGGAAAAGAATAGTGACACCCACAATTTGCCAACGCGAAGTCCTCGGCAGCTTCGTACACCTATGCAGCACTGATGTAATAAGGAGGAACATCGACTCCCTGAGTGAGTCTGTGGTCAGGCAGCCTGGAAGCGGCAGTAGCGACGCTGGCTGCCATGTTTCTCTGCGTTCCATGATCGCAGCTGACAGCAGATACACGCCCCGAAAATGGGCGTGATACGCCTGAGTTATTGCCACCACTCCCCTTACATCTCCCCGAAAGGGTCCTGTCAATCACTCATTAAAAATCTCACTGCAAGCGGCATTGCAGAGATACCTTGGCACAGTGCGATCGCGGCGGCAGCACAGCCTGCTGATAATCGCTCAGTTGCGTGAACATCGCCATCGCGTACAAATATTAATTATGCCTGCCTCCTATGTGAGCGGTAGATCATCTCTGTAGCAACCATTTTCAGCAACAGGCCTAAGACACTCCCATAACAGACCCCTATTTTTTGCCACCCCTTGCTGCCTAATGCCCCATACGTTGCCTGTACAGTTCTTGCTGCAAGCGCCTGAATCTCTATTGCGGCTTTGTAAGCACACCATAGGGACCAGTGGTGTGTCCAGAGGTGGGGTTGCAGCACAGTCCAAACTTTAAATAGGGGAGCCACACCAACTGCCACCCCAAACGCTGCCAAACATTGCTGTCATGGACTCACTGGCAGTTGGTGTGGCTCACCCTATTTGAATTTTGGATGGCGCTGCAGCCCCACCTCTGTCACTGCCACTGATTGGGCACATGCACAATATGACTTTTTAGGAGTCTTCTTTCATTAGCAAAAACTCTGTGACAATTGGGCGACTCAGTATCTGGCCCTATACCTTATGCATTGCCTCTTCTGTGGCCCGAGCACTAATGGCCATATCCTATGTAGCAGCTGTAATTTACTAAGGCACGTGAAGCATTATCACTGATGGGTCCGGAAACTTGTCCAAGATCCCATGTGCTATCACCCGATAACAGGAATTTTTTGTCCAAAAATAAACATGCTTTAATAGGATAGCGCAGTACTCACCATCGGGCTAAAATCGCAATATGACCCCGTTTTTTGGGGGGAGCAAAAAATGAACGGGGCTAATAGGATATTACCCTAAATGTTCAAATTATACATAATCCCAGTATTGCTAAATTGAATCCAACAAATGATGTCAGTATGGATCTATCCCAAATTTGACAACGATGATTACTACTCGTACAAGAGAGATGTACAGAATGCCCAGTGATGTTATATTATATCACATCCAATTGCTAAGAAGCTGCACACCCACTGTGTTACGATCGCATTACATCAGGGGTGGGGAACCTGCAGCCCTCCAGCTGTTGTTGAACTACACATCCCAGCATACCCTGCAACAATTTAGTATGGCCAAATAGCAAAACTGTAGCAGGGCATGCTGGTATGTGTAGTTCAACAACAGCTGGAGGGCCAAAGGTTCCAAACCACTGCATTACATGATAGAAGAGTAGCTGCCATATTACTGGGGCCAGGAATTAAATCCATAATACATGTAGATAGTTTATACTCTGGAGAAGCGCACAAGCGCCGGTTGTAATGGAGGGCGAGATGGCCGGAATTCCGAGATTCTAGCAAAACTCGTACGTTTTTTTTTTTTTTACAGAGGTTGGTTTTGCCTTGTAAATGATTGCCGCTTTAAAAAAACATACGAGTTCGGCCGGAATCTTGGAGCTCCAGCAGTCTCGCACTGCATTTCATCTGGCCCCATATCTGGTTTTTTTCACAAGTACTCATGTACTCCAGAAGGGCCTGTGTAGATTAACTTCCCATGGGGTGATGCATGGTGAGCTCTGGTGTTGGCTGACACTTGGTACTTGGCAGAGACCCTGGCTGGGCAGACACTTGGCAAATTTCGGCTGGAGGCCGGAAGTACATGGAGCTGATGCCTGCAGTGGTTGGTGACCTGTTAAGGTGATTGATGTTCCCTCAGGTTTACATGGAAGAACACAACACTGCCGAGTTGCATGCACTTGTATGTCCAGAAAATGCACTGTGTATGCCACGTCTAGATAACCTAACTCTCCTTGCCCACTTTAGTCGGGCGGCTCCGACCAGGAGCGCACAAAGAAAAAACGCCGCGGGGACCGTTACTCTGTACAAACGTCGCTCATTGTGGCCACCCTGAAGAAGATGCTTCCAATTGGGCTGAACATGTGCTCACCGACTGACCAGGAGTTGATTACATTGGCCAAGACACGCTATGCTCTGGTGGGTGCCATATGCACCGGCATTTTCCGATACCAGAAATAAATATATGCCACACTCCTCTAACCTGGCACATTATCTTAGTGGTAAATCTCACTTGTCATAACTCACTTTTATATTTTTATTTGCAGAAGGATACAGATGAAGAAGTCAGAGAATTCCTGCAGGATAACCTCCACCTGCAAGGCAAGGTGAGTACATGCATGGGGCCCTTGAGACAGCCATGGGAGTCAGGTACTGAATAGGGTGTGGCCAAATTGTGGAAGCATAGCCACGCCCTTACCAGGAAAAAGTAAAGTACTATATGTGGCTCTGTAACCAGCGCCACATACTGCAGGGGTGGCCAATTGTCCCCCTCTCCAACTTTCTCAGCCCCGCTGGCACCCTCCAAGACACCTGATGCAATTTTCATGCCAGGCATCAGGGTCTGTTTGTCAAGACCCCACTAAAAATTTTAGTTCAGCCAATTTATCAAAAAATATTATGCCAATTCGTCAGCTCAGGAATGTTCAGCTGCTTGGCTACACTGGTGTCCAACGGTAAGAGTAGTCTTACCGCTCAACAGACAGTCATTTGGGAATCAGTGCATGCGTGAGCTGAAGACCTGACTCCCATTCGTATACTGGAACTGGGTGAAGCCTGGACTTGGGTTTCTAGTTCCAGATTCAATTGAAAAAATAAAATCAGATTTTTGAAAACTGGTAGAAAAGTAAAACCAGAATAGGAAAGCTTTGTTTTCCTCTAATCTGCATGCGAGTTTGGACCTAAGAATGAGCTACACGTCATCTTTCAGGGGCCATTTGTCAGCTTGTCGGAAATCTCTGCTCTCATGCGGTTTGGCTTGCAGATAGAGCATATGTGAGTCAAAACACTAGTGAGACGAGATTTCCAGTTTGTTGCCATGAAGCCAACGGAAAAAAAACTCTGAAAAAAATGCTTTATTTAATAACAAAGCATTTATTCCTGTATTCATGCCATCCTAAAATTTTATTAGTAATCAATACTTCAATACTTTTATCACTGCTGTCCATGTTAAATAAGCATTTATGGGGATGGAGGCACCAGTGAAGGCTACCACAGTCGATAGTCATCACCAGGAAGGGGTTCTTTTCATAGAAGGGCAGGAGCCCTAAATCCTGTAAAAACAATAGTGAACAGATCATCAGGGCCACGGTAATAAGTAAGGGAGTGACAGTCACTTATTACTATGGCCCAGAGTGTTCACTACACCCCATGTTGGGGCATCAATACTAGCTGACCCACCGGGAGTCCATACTTTCCCCTTATATATTTTTAGGTGGGACCTTTTAGAACTCCATTCCGTAACTTGTCTTGACATTTTATAGAGATGTCAGCATGACTTTGTCTTTCATTTATGTTGAATTTGAGATTTCTCTCATTAACCAATTTGTGACACATCTCATTAGTTCTTGCGAGAGAATACTTTTTAATATGTTTGACTTTTTATTATCAAACCGGACTCACATGCTACTGTAACCCAGTCTTCTCAATCCATCAGGAACCTGATCTCAGTGTAGCGTATTGTAAATCAGAAGCCGGGGAGGATTCTGTATTTTTGACATAACAACTATATAACAATGTACTGAGGCTTCAGAAACACATTTCAGTTCTCAAAATGCAGGAGAAGGTTGTGAGTGTTCACATTGCCTTTTCCTCTCTTTCCGTGTCTGCTGTCTTTGACTGCCTTCTCTCTCTGTAACAGTCCGTGTTCCTTTTCCATCTCTCCTTCCCCTTCAGTGTGAGAATTCTTCAATGCGCTGGCAGATGGCTCTTTATAATAAAATGTCAGGTAAAGCAGAGGACTCCAACAGCCCAGAGAAGATTGTGAAACGCGTGCAAGAGGTCTCGGCAGTGCTCTATCACCTAGAACTAGTGAGTAACATTGGGCATCTGTAATAAAACATGCTAAAAGAATGAACTATTGCCCAGCTCTTCATTCTGTTTTCCTTTTGTTTTCTTGCCCCCCTTTCTGTGTCTAATACCCCCAGACTGAGCACCCCTTTAAATCCAAGAAAGCAGTTTGGCACAAGCTACTTTCCAAACAACGTCGGCGTGCGGTAGTGGCCTGTTTCCGGATGACGCCCCTGTATAACCTCCCCAGGTGCGTACTCTAAAAGCGTAGATACCAATGCGATTGAGCTAGCGCTTCTGTAGTATAAGGAACCGCTCACACAAATGCACCTCCTGTATACCAGCAGAAACACACATATGCACCGTTTAGTAGGCGTATCATTTACAACTGCTATAGGGCAGCTGCAAATTTACGCTGATTATGATGACTCAGGTGTATATGCTGTACTTATGGCGCTGGCGCGGAGGCCTGTGCATCATCATGTATATACGGCTCTGCATGTGGGTGGAATCCATGGTGTATCTGTGTCCTTTATCTAAGTGTAATATACTGTACGTCCTCTTTGCTTCAATCTCTGCATCAGCCCTTATGGTAGTGGAATCCGTTTTCCATCCAGCATATGGGAAACGTAATCCTGAACCGCATTATACAATTGCAGTAAGTACATTTTATATTATATTAAATATTCTAATTATCTACAAGAGGTAGAGGTAGGGGTAACATACATTTCTAATCTATGATGAATGCATTATAGATGTGCACCACCATTACTTTTGGTGGCATTCATCTACTCCACCTTTGGAACATTTCAGAATAAAATCTATTTAGTGTGCGTGCGTAAGCCATTGTAGATTGCTATAATTAATAAGTATTGGGTTTTGGATGCGGGATATAAAGTAATAATAATATTTAAAGCAAAACCAGGAGTGTTTTACATTACATCTTATTACCATTTTAAATCTTGTGGACAAAAGCATAGAAAATTGTTGGCTTCGAAAACCTACTGCATAGTAGATAGGTCCCTTCCATAGGCGTATTTATAATGGGTGCAGAGTGTACAGTGCACAAGGGCCCCTGGGTCAAGTGGGGCCCCACATCCTGCAAGGAGATTATAGTTGCCATACGCTACCAGCAAGTAGGTCTTTCCTCTAGCAAGGGGTCATTATCCCAGTGACATCGAGGGGATGATGGGCTGCGCAGTGAAAGCAAAGACTCTGGCACTGTGCCTGAATCTTTACTCTCTAGTGCACATGCGCCACAAAGGAGAAGGGACCCACTTGCCTGCACAAGGTAAGCTGTGGATTGGGCACCCCCATTTTTGCTGTCATAAAATGTGACCAAATATGCATACGGATAAAAGCGTAAGACTTCACGCAAAAGAGTAGCTTAAGTCCCACTCTTAGTGCCTAATCCAGACCTGATCGCAGCAGCAACATTGTTCACTAATGGGCAAAACCATGTGCACTGAGGGGGGGGGGAGGGGGGGGATATAACATGTGCAGAGAGAGTTAGTTTTGGGTGGGTTATATTGTTTCTGTGCAGGGTAAATACTGGCTGCTTATTTTTACACAGCAATTGAGATTTCAGTTTTAACACACCCCACCCAAATCTAACTCTCTCTGCACATGTTACATCTCCCCACCTGCAGTGCACATGGTTTTGCCCATTAGAGAACTATGTTGTTGCTGCAATCAGGTCTGAATCAGGCCCTTTATGTGTTGATTGATTCCCCCAAATATATTTGTTTCTTAAAGTACCAATACTTTAGTCACATTTGTCCAGGCTAATACTTCTTTTACACCCAGCTTTTGACCCGGGTTATTGCTGGTTCTACCAGATCACAGTGTCTTTAGTCCTGTTGGTGAAAAAGCACTATATAAATAAAATTCTTACTATTATTATTATTATTATTATTAAATTAATCTTGAAAATGAACCCAGGTCAAGTGACCAGGGAATCCGACCCTGGTAGCTACAAGAGTTTGACCCAAGTAACGGTGCAGTGTAAACAGCTCGACCCGGGGTTATCTGACCGGGGTTATGCTTAAAAGCTGCTGATTGGCTGTGTATGCAGAGGTCCGCCTCAGGGGAGGGTCTGCGAGTGACATGCAGGACAGACCCGGGTTCAGCGTAGATGGGGCTGACCAGGGAATAACCTGGGTCCAATGTGCAGTGTAAACAGGGTCTGACCCTGGTCTGACCCGGTTTGGAACAGTGTCCGGAAACCTGGGTCGAACCTGGGGTTTTTTTTTTGTGTAAAAGTGGTATCAAGGATCATTAGCAACTTGCAATGATAGAAATCAGGGGCCGGATGTAATTCCGCCCGAGTTCAGCGGCCGTGCGGGATGCTGGACGAACTCTGAGTTTTTTTTAAAGGGGCATGGTTTTGCCTTGTAAGTGATTGCCCCTTTAAAACAAAATGTCTGAGACTGGCCAGCATCCCGCGTGGCCGCCGAACACTGGTGGCATTACATCCCGCCCCCGATCTGTCATATCATTATATTTCCTGCATTAGACAGAGAAAGGGTCATTTATTTTGGGCTGCTGTAGTTATTTTGCAACTCTTGTAAGTGAAGTCTTAGTAATTAATTACAGTTTTGCAGATAAGTAACCACATGCCATAGTCACGCACCTTTTATCCTCTGCGTTATAGGCACCGCGCCTGTAACATGTTCCTGGAAGGATACAAACAAGCCTGGATAGTGAGCGAGGAACATGACTTTGAAGACAGAATGATTGACGACTTGGCTGTGAGTAACAGGGATGCTGTAATCCTTCACAAGATGATTCAGATGGGGTGTGGTATGCGTGACCGGCGGTCTCATACCGCCGCCGTAATCCCGGCGGAGAGTGGCGAGTGCATCAAGCCCTTGCAGGCTTGGTGGTGACCTTCCCACTCTATGGGTGTCGTGGATATCCACGAGTGGGAAAAGTCCCTGTTGGTCGGCATGCTGACCGTCAGGATAGTGAGGGAGCGGGATGTAGGGGGTGGTTATGTGACCGTCGGCCTCCTGACTACTGGTCACATGACTACATCCCTCCAGAAGACAGGGCAGAATCTAGTACAGGTTTTCACCAGGGCCCCCGTGTCAATATATCAATGAACCATGTGTGCACTGATTCTATATAACTAACTTTGAGGATAATAATACATAATAATCAATATATTTTTATGTTTTTTGTCATCCTACCTGTAACACAATTGTGTAACTAGAACTGCTGTCACATTTTGTGTACATGAAAGAAAATACTGTGCTTTAGACACTTTCCCATTTGTTTTTAATACTGGAAGAGGGCTGATGACAATAAGCAAATCAATTGTATGCAATAGATAGTCTTGCGGCTGTTAATGGTTGTGCGATTGTTACATAGAAACCCGGAGAAACAGAGGAGGAAGAGGAGGAAGAAGAAGAGAAAAAGCCAGATCCCCTGCACCAGCTTATCCTGCATTTCAGCAGAACGGCCCTGACAGAGAAGAGGTGAGTGATCTGACTCCTTATTCATCTATGGAATAGACCTTTCCAAAGTCCAAGCTACTTACATAAATCATTCCTCCGCAGTAAACTGGATGAAGACTACTTGTACATGGCATATGCGGATATCATGGCAAAGGTAAGGCATAAAATACAATGTATATTATTATTATTATATATGAAAGAAAAATTACATATATATTGTATTGTATGGTATGGTATTGTAACTGAAGAACATTATAAATTGTATTAATTACAATTATTTTCAATGAGGAACTTAATATAATAGTCCATTGTATATAACAGACATCCTTATAGACAAAAAGGGGATATCACCTCAAACAGTATGTTACTAGTAGGAGGCCATTTAAAGTATAGTGATCAGATCTACAGTATGCATCAGATCACCAGGAAGCAGCGAGGTAGTGATATCACTGTATACATCACTGGTAACATCTCACCTGCAGTATAGTGATCAGTCCTATACACCAGATCACCAGGACGCAGCGAGGTAGTGATATCACTGTATACATCACTAGTAACATGTCACCTGCAGTATAGTGATCAGTCCTATACACCAGATCACCAGGACACAGAGAGGTAGTGATATCACTGTATACATCACTGGTAACATGTCACCTAGAGTACAGTGATCAGTCCTATACACCAGATCACCAGGACACAGAGAGGTAGTGATATCACTGTATGCATCACTGGTAACATCTCACCTGCAGTATAGTGATCAGTCCTATACACCAGATCACCAGGACACAGAGAGGTAGTGATATCACTGTATACATCACTGGTAACATGTCACCTAGAGTATAGTGATCAGTCCTATACACCAGATCACCAGGACACAGAGAGGTAGTGATATCACTGTATATATCACTGATAACATGTGTCACCTACAGTATAGTGATCAGTCCTATACACCAGATCACAAGGACACAGAGAGGTAGTGATATCACTGTATACATCACTGGTAACGTCACCTAGAGTATAGTGATCAGTCCTATACACCAGATCACCAGGACGCAGAGAGGTAGTGATATCACTGTATACATCACTGGTAACATGTCACCTACAGTATAGTGACCAGTCCTATACACCAGATCACAAGGACACAGAGAGGTAGTGATATCACTGTATACATCACTGGTAACATGTCACCTACAGTATAGTGATCAGTCCTATACACCAGATCACAAGGACACAGAGAGGTAGTGATATCACTGTATACATCACTGGTAACATGTCACCTAGAGTATAGTGATCAGTCCTATACACCAGATCACAGAGAGGTAGTGATATCACTGTATACATCACTGGTAACATGTCACCTAGAGTATAGTGATCAGTCCTATACACCAGATCACCAGGACACAGCGAGGTAGTGATATCACTGTATACATCACTGGTAACATGTGTCACCTAGAGTATAGTGATCAGTCCTATACACCAGATCACCAGGACACAGAGAGGTAGTGATATCACTGTATACATCACTGGTAACATGTCACCTAGAGTATAGTGATCAGTCCTATACACCAGATCACCAGGACACAGAGAGGTAGTGATATCACTGTATACATCACTGGTAACATCTCACCTGCAGTATAGTGATCAGTCCTATACACCAGATCACCAGGACACAGAGGTAGTGATATCACTGTATACATCACTGGTAACATGTCACCTAGAGTATAGTGATCAGTCCTATACACCAGATCACCAGGACACAGAGAGGTAGTGATATCACTGTATACATCACTGGTAACATGTCACCTAGAGTATAGTGATCAGTCCTATACACCAGATCACCAGGACGCAGAGAGGTAGTGATATCACTGTATACATCACTAGTAACATGTCACCTAGAGTATAGTGATCAGTCCTATACACCAGATCACCAGGACACAGAGAGGTAGTGATATCACTGTATACATCACTGGTAACATGTCACCTAGAGTATAGTGATCAGTCCTATACACCAGATCACCAGGACACAGAGAGGTAGTGATATCACTGTATACATCACTGGTAACATGTCACCTAGAGTATAGTGATCAGTCCTATACACCAGATCACCAGGACACAGAGAGGTAGTGATATCACTGTATACATCACTAGTAACAGGTCACCTAGAGTACAGTGATCAGTCCTATACACCACATCACCAGGATACAGAGAGGTAGTGATATCACTGTATACATCACTGGTAACAGGTCACCTGCAGTATAGTGATCAGTCCTATACACCAGATCACCAGGACACAGAGAGGTAGTGATATCACTGTATATATCACTGATAACATGTCACCTACAGTATAGTGATCAGTCCTATACACCAGATCACAAGGACACAGAGAGGTAGTGATATCACTGTATACATCACTGGTAACATGTGTCACCTAGAGTATAGTGATCAGTCCTATACACCAGATCACCAGGACACAGAGGTAGTGATATCACTGTATATATCACTGGTAACATGTCACCTACAGTATAGTGATCAGTCCTATACACCAGATCACCAGGACGCAGCGAGGTAGTGATATCCCTGTATACATCACTGGTAACATGTCACCTAGAGTATAGTGATCAGTCCTATACACCAGATCACCAGGACACAGAGAGGTAGTGATATCACTGTATACATCACTGGTAACATGTCACCTAGAGTATAGTGATCAGTCCTATACACCAGATCACCAGGACACAGAGGTAGTGATATCACTGTATACATCACTGGTAACATGTCACCTACAGTATAGTGATCAGTCCTATACACCAGATCTTCAGGATGCAGAGAGGTAGTGATATCACTGTATACATCACTGGTAACATGTCACCTAGAGTATAGCGAATAGTCGTATACACCAGGACGCAGAAAGGTAATGATATCACTGTATACACCAGGTCACCAGGACACGTAAAGGTAGTGATACAGGTTGAGTATCCCTTATCTAAAATGCTTGGGACCAGAGGTATTTTGGATATCGGATTTTTCCGTATTTTGGAATAATTGCATACCATAATGAGATATCATGGTGATGGGACCCAAGTCTAAGCACACAATTCATTTATGTTTCATATACACCTTATACACACAGCCTGAAGGTCATTTAATACAATATTTTTAATAACTTTGGGTATTAAACAAAGTTTGTGTACATTGAGTCATCAAAAAACAAAGGTTTCACTATCTCACTCTCACTCAAAAAAGTCCGTATTTCGGAATATTCCGTATTTCGGAATATTTGGATATGGGATACTCAACCTGTATCACTATACTGTATATATCACCTGTAACATCTCACCTAGGGTATAGTATATGAATTTTGGTAACTTAACTTTCTAAATGATGATACTCTTCTTGATCCCACCCAGAGTTGTCACATGGAGGAGGAAGGGAAAGCCCCCGCTGATGAGGAAGAGGAAACTGAACTTACATTTGAAGTATGTTCTTCTCTTTTGTTATTCTTTTAGATTTCCTCATCTCTTGCCACCATTTCCATGTCACTCTGCTCAGTCATAGGTAATGCAATATAACGCACAATGTGTACATTCTTAAAAGTTGATGATAGATCTTTATAATTCAACCTTGTGATTCCAGGTAAACTTCCAAATCAGCCTAAGCCTACTTTATCAAATAGTTTTTAGCACCTTGTCAGATTTGCCTCTTCAACATCCCTATTAACCAGCTGCCTCCTCTGCTCACAGGAGAAAGAGAAGGAGAAGCAGAAGCTGCTGTACCAGCAGTCTCGTCTCCATAACCGTGGTGCCGCAGAGATGGTCCTGCAGATGATTAGTGCATGTAAAGGTGAGAGGGGAGCAGTCAGGCACCAGGATAAGAATTAGCGGCAGGAGATATTCTCCGTGCTGGGTCAGGTGTCTGTCTTACTCTGCTCATGAGTAGCTTTCTTTCACAGGTGAGCCGGGGTCCATGGTCTCCTCAACGCTCAAGCTGGGAATTTCTATCCTTAATGGGGGTAACTCGGAGGTCCAGCAGGTAAGATATCGGCCAGTGTGAGGCTTTTTGTATCAGACACGCAGGGGGAGATGTTTTAAACCTTCTAAAGAGGACAAGTGTAGATGTTGCCCATAACAAATAATCAGATTCTAGTTATCATTTATAAATGCCTTTAACCACTTGCCTGGCATGGTCGCATCAGATGTGACCACACCAGCCAGTTCGTTATCTGACCTGGTCGTACAGGATGCGACCAGTCAGATAAACTGTGTTCGCAGCGGCAGAGAAGGGAAACTTCCCTCCGCCGCTGCTCTCAGAGGGATCGGAAGGTCCCTCTGCCTTCCAGCCCCCAGTGTTGCTGTGCTGCCGATCATTGCTGATTGGTCAGCACGGCAGGATCCCCCACCCCCAGCGGCTGCAGACAATAGTAGCCACTGGTAAGTGTAAATCATCGCCCCCAAGCCACACCCAGACCCCCCCCTGCGTACCTGGCAGCTGGCCGGGTTCTAAAAACTAAAGTCGCGATGGTCGCAATGTTACCTATATTCCGATGGTCGCAATGTTCCCGATCGATGTTTCAATGTTTTGTAAAAAAAATATATATTTTTTTTTAAATCAAAAACTAAAATCATTTAAATTCATGTTCTTCAATTAAATTCATGTTCTTCACCTAATTCACGCATTTAAAAAAACAACAATTTCTGAACGGTTTTTTGGGAAAAAAATCGTCAGTTAA
Organism: Pseudophryne corroboree; assembly: GCF_028390025.1. Lineage (NCBI taxonomy): Eukaryota > Metazoa > Chordata > Amphibia > Anura > Myobatrachidae > Pseudophryne > Pseudophryne corroboree. The sequence goes on from NC_086451.1 coordinate 414,649,559, forward strand.
GTGGTTAAAAAAGAATGCTGCTTTAAATCTACTGGCTAAATCGGCAGCATCACGTGGCTTCCCGCAACTCACTTGGGTATTACACATATCCCCTTGGTCTCCAAAACCTTTATTCTGAAGTATAAAAGGTTATCCCAAATATTAAAATATCACCAGATGTTCAGCTCAGTTTTGTACAAATTTGGCATAATGGAAGCGTGGGTGTGGTTCATTGGGTCAACCCTAACTAGGTCAACAGTCACTGGGTCGACCACTATTTATCGACAGTGAGTAGGTCGACACCTGAAGTAGGTTGACGTGGTCATGGGGTCGACACAGAAAAAGGTTGACGTGGAAAAAGCTCGACATTCGGTTTTGTTTGTTGTTTGTCATTTTCTTCGTAAAGTGAGCGGAACCCCAATTAGTGCACCATGTCCCCTTGCATGCTTCGGGCAAGGTTCCTATTCCCAATCATAGTCCATGAGGATCGTAAAGTAAGAAAAAGTTTTAAAAATGATTTTTATTTATTTAGAAAACTCATGTCGACCTTTTCATGTGTCAACATTTGCCGTGTGGACCTACTGATCAGGTCGACCTAAATACCATGTCGACCTAATGCATGTCAACCAATAGTGGTCGACCTAATGACTGTCAACCTAAGAGTGGTCGACCTAAAGACCGGATACCTGGAAGCGTAGACACAAGTGCTGGTAATTGTAAAGTTACTGGTGCAGAGATCAGTGCTCAGACATATGGGGAGTAGTGGTAAACGTAAAAAAGATTCTTCTGATGTATCAAACCTCGGAGAGAGATAAAATACCAACCAATCAGCCCCTAACGGTCATTTTTCAAACACAGCCTGCAACGTGGCAGTAAGGAGCTGATTGGTTGGTACCTTATCTCTTTCCAAGCTTTGATACATATGCCCCTCTGAATGTAAAGTTCTCACTTTTCCTATTCTCCGTTCCTTCTGCAGAAAATGTTAGATTACCTAAAGGACAAGAGGGAAGTTGGCTTTTTCCAGAGTGTGCAGGCCCTGATGCAGACCTGCAGGTGAGGACGGTTCTCTTGGTATACTGTGTATACTGTATATGTATTATTTTAAGCCGAAAGAGACTTCATTTAGGCAAGACTGTATTCTTTAATGAAGCATTATTAATTATCAATCAACTCATAAGTTACCTGTAGTTATAACTTCACCTATAATATGTGACTTTTTTGAGCAGCGTCCTGGACCTGAATGCTTTTGAGCGTCAGAATAAGGCAGAAGGACTCGGCATGGTGACAGAAGATGGGACAAGTGAGTACAAACAGGACTCTGACACAGAGAGTCAGCATTACATTATGATTCCGCCACCACTATTATCTGGCATTGAGAAAGAATGTAAAGGAAATATAGCATTGTGCAATACCAACAGGATGTGTGTGTGTGTATACTGTGTATATATATATATATATATATATATATATATTATATGTGTGTATATAGATAGATAGATAGATAGATAGAAAGTACTCTTACAGTAGTCCTGTCCAATCGTCGCCTAGCAGCACATTTTTGGGGCCCTATCCCATTTTGTAAATCTCTATAGACTCTAGTACTATTATTCCTTTTCAATATATAATAACGCACTGTGCACGGTAGTCTTATTCAGTGCTTATTAATTTGCATTAGTCTCAGAAGAGCTTGTACAATACTATATACTATACACCTTAATAACCTACCCCCAGGGTACTGCATTGCATAAGGACACTGACAGGGGGTGTATTAGTCCTATTACATTTGGATGCACGGATGTAAACCAGGAAACTAATTTGTAACTGCATTACGTCACACGATTAGTAACCACACATAAGCACGTGAGAGAATTGACATTGGGGGTCATTCAGACCTGATCGCTCGCTAGGTTTTGGCACTGCGCTGCGATCAGGTCAGAACTACGCATGCGTATGCAACGCAATGCGCAGGCACCTCGCACGGGTACAAAGCAGATCATTGCTGTGCGATGGATTGTACGAAGAATCCATTCGCACAGCCGGAGACTGGAAAGGAGATTGACAGGAAGAAGGCGTTTGTGGGTGTCAACTGACCGTTTTCTGGGAATGGTTGTAAAAACGCTAGTGATGTGCACCGGACATTTTTCGGGTTTTGTGTTTTGGTTTTGGATTCGATTCCGCGGCCGTGTTTTGGATTCGGACGCGTTTTGGCAAAACCTCACCGAAATTTTTTTGTCGGATTCGGGTGTGTTTTGGATTCGGGTGTTTTTAAAAAAAAAAAACTAAAAAACAGCTTAAATCATAGAATGTGGGGGTCATTTTGATCCCATAGTATTATTAACCTCAATAACCATAATTTCCACTAATTTCCAGTCTATTCTGAACACCTCACACTATTATTTTTAGTCCTAAAATTTGCACCGAGGTCGCTGGATGGCTAAGCTAAGCGACACAAGTGGCCGACACAAACACCTGGCCCATCTAGGAGTGGCACTGCAGTGTCAGACAGGATGGCACTTCAAAAAAATTGTCCCCAAACAGCACATGATGCAAAGAAAAAAAGAGGCGCACCAAGGTCACTGTGTGACTAAGCTAAGCGACACAAGTGGCCGACACAAACACCTGGCCCATCTAGGAGTGGCACTGCAGTGTCAGACAGGATGGCACTTCAAAAAAATTGTCCCCAAACAGCACATGATGCAAAGAAAAAAAGAGGCGCACCAAGGTCGCTGTGTGACTAAGCTAAGCGATACAAGTGGCCGACACAAACACCTGGCCCATCTAGGAGTGGCACTGCAGTGTCAGACAGGATGGCACTTCAAAAAAATTGTCCCCAAACAGCACATGATGCAAAGAAAAAAAGAGGCGCACCAAGGTCGCTGTGTGACTAAGCTAAGCGACACAAGTGGCCGACACAAACACCTGGCCCATCTAGGAGTGGCACTGCAGTGTCAGACAGGATGGCACTTCAAAAAAATTGTCCCCAAACAGCACATGATGCAAAGAAAAATGAAAGAAAAAAGAGGTGCAAGATGGAATTGTTGTATAAACAGGACATGCACACTTTAACGAACCCATCATTTCAGCGACAGGGTTTGCCACACGACTGTGACTGAAATGACTGGTTGGTTTGGGCCCCCACCAAAAAAGAAGCAATCAATCTCTCCTTGCACAAACTGGCTCTACAGAGGCAAGATGTCCTCCTCATCATCATCCTCCGATTCCTCACCCCTTTCACTGTGTACATCCCCCTCCTCACAGATTATTAATTCGTCCTCACTGGAATCCACCATCTCAGATCCCTGTGTACTTTCTGGAGGCAATTGCTGGTGAATATCTCCACGGAGGAATTGATTATAATTCATTTTGATGAACATCATCTTCTCCACATTTTCTGGAAGTAACCTCGTACGCCGATTGCTGACAAGGTGAGCGGCTGCACTAAACACTCTTTCGGAGTACACACTGGAGGGAGGGCAACTTAGGTAGAATAAAGCCAGTTTGTGCAAGGGCCTCCAAATTGCCTCTTTTTCCTGCCAGTATACGTACGGACTGTCTGACGTGCCTACTTGGATGCGGTCACTCATATAATCCTCCACCATTCTTTCAATGGTGAGAGAATCATATGCAGTGACAGTAGACGACATGTCAGTAATCGTTGGCAGGTCCTTTAGTCTGGACCAGATGTCAGCAGTCGCTCCAGACTGCCCTGCATCCCCGCCAGCGGGTGGGCTCGGAAACTTAGCCTTTTCCTCGCACCCCCAGTTGCGGGAGAATGTGAAGGAGGAGATGTTGACGGGTCACGTTCCGCTTGACTTGACAATTTTCTCACCAGCAGGTCTTTGAACCTCTGCAGACTTGTGTCTGCCGGAAAGAGAGATACAACGTAGGTTTTAAATCTAGGATCGAGCACGGTGGCCAAAATGTAGTGCTCTGATTTCAACAGATTGACCACCCGTGAATCCTGGTTAAGCGAATTAAGGGCTCCATCCACAAGTCCCACATGCCTAGCGGAATCGCTCTGTTTTAGCTCCTCCTTCAATGTCTCCAGCTTCTTCTGCAAAAGCCTGATGAGGGGAATGACCTGACTCAGGCTGGCAGTGTCTGAACTGACTTCACGTGTGGCAAGTTCAAAGGGTTGCAGAACCTTGCACAACGTTGAAATCATTCTCCACTGCGCTTGAGTCAGGTGCATTCCCCCTCCTTTGCCTATATTGTGGGCAGATGTATAGGCTTGAATGGCCTTTTGCTGCTCCTCCATCCTCTGAAGCATATAGAGGGTTGAATTCCACCTCGTTACCACCTCTTGCTTCAGAAGATGGCAGGGCAGGTTCAGGATTGTTTGGTGGTGCTCCAGTCTTCTGTACGCGGTGGCTGAATGCCGAAAGTGGCCCGCAATTCTTCGGGCCACCGACAGCATCTCTTGCACGCCCCTGTCGTTTTTAAAATAATTCTGCACCACCAAATTCAATGTAAGTGCAAAACATGGGACGTGCTGGAATTTGCCCAGATGTAATGCACGCACAATATTGCTGGCGTTGTCCGATGTCACAAATCCCCAGGAGAGTCCAATTGGGGTAAGCCATTCTGCGATGATCTTCCTCAGTTTCCGTAAGAGGTTGTCAGCTGTGTGCCTCTTCTGGAAAGCGGTGATACAAAGCGTAGCCTGCCTTGGAACGAGTTGGCGTTTGCGAGATGCTGCTACTGGTGCCGCCGCTGCTGTTCTTGCTGCGGGAGGCAATACATCTACCCAGTGGGCTGTCACAGTCATATAGTCCTGAGTCTGCCCTGCTCCACTTGTCCACATGTCCGTGGTTAAGTGGACATTGGGTACAACTGCATTTTTTAGGACACTGGTGACTCTTTTTCTGACGTCTGTGTACATTTTCGGTATCGCCTGCCTAGAGAAATGGATCCTAGATGGTATTTGGTACCGGGGACACAGTACCTCAATCAAGTCTCTAGTTGCCTCTGAATTAACGGTGGATACCGGAACCACGTTTCTCACCGCCCAGGCTGCCAAGGCCTGAGTTATCTGCTTTGCAGCAGGATGACTGCTGTGATATTTCATCTTCCTCGCAAAGGACTGTTGGACAGTCAATTGCTTACTGGAAGTAGTACAAGTGGTCTTCCGACTTCCCCTCTGGGATGACGATCGACTCCCAGCAGCAACAACAGCAGCGCCAGCAGCAGTAGGCGTTACACTCAAGGATGCATCGGAGGAATCCCAGGCAAGAGAGGACTCGTCAGACTTGCCAGTGACATGGCCTGCAGGACTATTGGCTTTCCTGGGTAAGGAGGAAATTGACACTGAGGGAGTTGGTGGTGTGGTTTGCAGGAGCTTGGTTACAAGAGGAAGGGATTTAGTGGTCAGTGAACTGCTTCCGCTGTCATCCAAAGTTTTTGAACTTGTCACTGACTTATGATGAATGCGCTGCAGGTGACGTATAAGGGAGGATGTTCCGAGGTGGTTAACGTCCTTACCCCTACTTATTACAGCTTGACAAAGGCAACACACGGCTTGACACCTGTTGTCCGCATTTGTGTTGAAATAATTCCACACCGAAGAGCTGATTTTTTTTGTATTTTGACCAGGCATGTCAATGGCCCTATTCATCCCACGGACAACAGGTGTCCCCCCGGGTGCCTGATTTAAACAAACCACCTCACCATCAGAATCCTCCTTGTCAATTTCCTCCCCAGCAACACCCATATCCTCATCCTGGTGTACTTCAACAGTGACATCTTCAATTTGACTATCAGGAACTGGACTGCGGGTGCTCCTTCCAGCACTTGCAGGGGGCGTGCAAATGGTGGAAGGCGCAAGCTCTTCCCGTCCAGTGTTGGGAAGGTCAGGCATCGCAACCGACACAATTGGACTCTCCTTGGGGATTTCTGATTTAGAAGAACGCACAGTTCTTTGCTGTGCTTTTGCCAGCTTAAGTCTTTTCATTTTTCTAGCGAGAGGATGAGTGCTTCCATCCTCATGTGAATCTGAACCACTAGCCATGAACATAGGCCAGGGCCTCAGCCGTTCCTTGCCACTCCGTGTCGTAAATGGCATATTGGCAAGTTTACGCTTCTCATCAGACGCTTTCAATTTTGATTTTTGGGTCATTTTACTGAACTTTAGTTTTTTGGATTTTACATGCTCTCTACTATGACATTGGGCATCGGCCTTGGCAGACGACGTTGATGGCATTTCATCATCTCGGCCATGACTAGTGGCAGCAGCTTCAGCAGGAGGTGGAAGTGGATCTTGATCTTTCCCTATTTTAACCTCCACATTTTTGTTCTCCATTTTTTAATGTGTGGAATTATATGCCAGTATCAATAGCAATGGCCTACTACTATATATACTGCGCACAACTAAAATGCACCACAGGTATAGAATGTAGATGGATAGTATACTTGACGACACAGAGGTAGGTACAGCAGTGGCCTTCCGTACCGTACTGCTATATATACTGGTGGTCACTGTGTCAGCAAACTGCAAAACTAAAATGCACCACAGGTATAGAATGTAGATGGATAGTATACTTAATGACGACACAGAGGTAGGTACAGCAGTGGCCTTCCGTACCGTACTGCTATATATAGTATACTGGTGGTCACTGTGTCAGCAAACTGCAAAACTAAAATGCACCACAGGTATAGAATGTAGATGGATAGTATACTTGATGACACAGAGGTAGGTACAGCAGTGGCCTTCCGTACCGTACTGCTATATATACTGGTGGTCACTGTGTCAGCAAACTGCAAAACTAAAATGCACCACAGGTATAGAATGTAGATGGATAGTATACTTAATGACAACACAGAGGTAGGTACAGCAGTGGCCTTCCGTACCGTACTGCTATATATACTGGTGGTCACTGTGTCAGCAAACTGCAAAACTAAAATGCACCACAGGTATAGAATGTAGATGGATAGTATACTTAATGACGACACAGAGGTAGGTACAGCAGTGGCCTTCCGTACCGTACTGCTATATATAGTATACTGGTGGTCACTGTGTCAGCAAACTGCAAAACTAAAATGCACCACAGGTATAGAGTGTAGATGGATAGTATACTTGACGACACAGAGGTAGGTACAGCAGTGGCCTTCCGTACCGTACTGCTATATATACTGGTGGTCACTGTGTCAGCAAACTGCAAAACTAAAATGCACCACAGGTATAGAATGTAGATGGATAGTATACTTAATGACAACACAGAGGTAGGTACAGCAGTGGCCTTCCGTACCGTACTGCTATATATACTGGTGGTCACTGTGTCAGCAAACTGCAAAACTAAAATGCACCACAGGTATAGAATGTAGATGGATAGTATACTTAATGACGACACAGAGGTAGGTACAGCAGTGGCCTTCCGTACCGTACTGCTATATATAGTATACTGGTGGTCACTGTGTCAGCAAACTGCAAAACTAAAATGCACCACAGGTATAGAATGTAGATGGATAGTATACTTGACGACACAGAGGTAGGTACAGCAGTGGCCTTCCGTACCGTACTGCTATATATACTGGTGGTCACTGTGTCAGCAAACTGCAAAACTAAAATGCACCACAGGTATAGAATGTAGATGGATAGTATACTTAATGACAACACAGAGGTAGGTACAGCAGTGGCCTTCCGTACCGTACTGCTATATATACTGGTGGTCACTGTGTCAGCAAACTGCAAAACTAAAATGCACCACAGGTATAGAATGTAGATGGATAGTATACTTAATGACGACACAGAGGTAGGTACAGCAGTGGCCTTCCGTACCGTACTGCTATATATAGTATACTGGTGGTCACTGTGTCAGCAAACTGCAAAACTAAAATGCACCACAGGTATAGAGTGTAGATGGATAGTATACTTAATGACGACACAGAGGTAGGTACAGCAGTGGCCTTCCGTACCGTACTGCTATATATACTGGTGGTCACTGTGTCAGCAAACTGCAAAACTAAAATGCACCACAGGTATAGAATGTAGATGGATAGTATACTTAATGACGACACAGAGGTAGGTACAGCAGTGGCCTTCAGTACCGTACTGCTATATATACTGGTGGTCACTGTGTCAGCAAACTGCAAAACTAAAATGCACCACAGGTATTGAATGTAGATGGATAGTATACTTAATGACGACACAGAGGTAGGTACAGCAGTGGCCTTCCGTACCGTACTGCTATATATACTGGTGGTCACTGTGTCAGCAAACTGCAAAACTAAAATGCACCACAGGTATAGAATGTAGATGGATAGTATACTTAATGACGACACAGAGGTAGGTACAGCAGTGGCCTTCCGTACCGTACTGCTATATATACTGGTGGTCACTGTGTCAGCAAACTGCAAAACTAAAATGCACCACAGGTATAGAATGTAGATGGATAGTATACTTAACGACGACACAGAGGTAGGTACAGCAGTGGCCTACTGTACCGTAATGCTATATATTATATACTGGTGGTCACTGGTCAGCAAAACTCTGCACTGTACTCCTCCTATATAATATTATACTGGTGGTCCCCAGTCCCCACAATAAAGCAGCACACTGAGCACAGATATGGAGTGTTTTTCAGGCAGACAACGTATACTGGTGGTCACTGATCAGCTGCTATATTATACAGCTGCTCCCCAGTCCTCCCCACAATTAAGCAATAAAGCACAATCAAGTTCAACAATAACGGAGAGGACGCCAGCCACGTCCTCTCCCTAACATTTCCAATGCACGAGTGAAAATGGCGGCGACGCGCGGCTGCTTATATAGAATCCGAATCTCGCGAGAATCCGACAGCGGGATGACGACGTTCGGGCGCACTCGGGTTAACCGAGCCATACGGGAGAATCCGAGTATGGCTCGGACCCGTGTAAAAAGGGTGAAGTTCGGGGGGGTTCGGTTTCCGAGAAACCGAACCCGCTCATCACTAAAAAACGCAGGCGTGTTCATGCGTTTGCAGGACGGGTGTCTGATGTTAATTCCGGGCCCGGACAGGCTGAAGTGATCGCAGCGGCTGAGTAAGTTCTGGGCAACTCAGAAACTGCACAAAGTTTTTTTGTACTGCTCGGCTGCACATGCGATCGCACACTTGCAAAGTAAAAATACACTCCCCTATGGGCGGCGACTATCTGCTCGCAGCACTGCAAAAAAAAACTAGCGAGTGATCTAGTCTGAATTATGCCCATTGAACAGTATATATTATGTACAGTAACTGCTACAACGTCATGCGATTAGTAACCACACATAAGCACGTGAGATAATTAAAGACATTGTACAGTATACATTATGGGATCGGTATACCTCCAATCAAAATGCCGATGTTCAAAATCCCGACACCAATTGACCGATGGTCAAAATCCTGACATGGACAAAATACCGACATTTAAAATACTGACAAGGTCAAAATACCGACATGTAAAATGCCGATAGGTCAAAATACTGACATGCGTTTTTGTGTGTATATGTCGACATAAGTCAACATGGACGCCATGTAAAGTGTACCGCGTCCCCTCGCATGGCTCGCTGCGCTCGCCATGCTTCGGGCATCATTATATTCCCCCTCCAGGTCCACTGGGATGGTAAAGTGTGAACAAGTCGGTTTCAATGAAAAAAATCATGAAAAACTCGTGTCGGTATTTTGACCTGTCGGCATTTTACATGTCGGTATTTTGACCTTGTCGGTATTTTAAATGTCGGTATTTTGTCCATATCGGGATTTTGACCTTGTCGGAATTTGACCATCAGTCAATTGGTGTCGGGATTTTGATTGGAGGTAAACTGACTGCATCCCTACATTATGTACATTGTTTGCTACATTACTTGATTCAACCATTTCTCCATTTGTAATATTCCACTTTAGGCTCTTTGATCTTCTGTAGGTGACATAGTCAGACATCCAGTGTGCAGATGAATAGTTATTATAGTGGAGCTGGGTCATCCACTAGGCAACCTAGGCTCCTCCCAGATTTCTCTAGTCCATCTAGGCTCCTCCCAGATTTCTCTAGTCCATCTAGGCTCCTCCCAGATTTCTCTAGTCCATCTAAGCTCCTCCCAGATTTCTCTATCCCATCTTTTACGCTTTGTTATGCCCTTTTTTACAAATATAAAAGAAGGGGCTCTGTCCTGTATCTTGCCAAAGTCACCATAGAGTCTTAAGGCCCATACACACTTGCCGATAAAATGAGCGACGTTGCTAATTTTCCCCCTCCCTGAGCGGCGTCGCTCATTTTATCGGCAAGTGTGTATGCCGCCAGCGAGGATCGATGCGCGGCCCCGCGGGTTGGCAACGATCGTCGCTGTCGGCAGTGCATGCATTCTCGATCTGGACTGTCGTCCAGGAGCTGCATGCACGGCCGGCGGAGGCGTGATGTCACTGGGCGATATGAGCGGTCCTATCGCTCAGTATGTAAAGGCGGCCGCCGACCGGCCGGCCCGGGAGGGGGAACACTAGACGACATCGCTCAAAGAGCGACATCGTCTAATGTGTATGGGCCTTTAGTTCAACTCTGCTTAGGATAAATGTCTCCAGTACTTAAAAGATCCCAGAACTTTTACATGTTACGAGTTCCTTTTTTTATATACAGTTAGTTTGTATGTTTAATTGATATGGTTATAACTAATGGGTTTTACCATTCATTTCTGTACAGTATATACATTTCCTTATATAAGCCACTATTGTATCACAAGCTAACGTAAACCTGAAATGACCTGCAATGTGATTTTTCATCTATATCTGACCTGTGTTTCCCAACTTCTCCATCTCTTCTCTAATCACATCATTGCTAAACACAGGAAATAATTATATGTTCTGTATTACAAACTATTTTTCTCTCTCTACCTGTTTCTGGTTTGGGGAGTGGGAGGGGACTGTTGTTTTATTCTTGGCGCCATCCAATTAATGTGTTTGAAATAATGATATTCACCTTTTCCTTCCTGTTCCCTGACCTGTGATTGTGCCCCCCTCCTTTCCCGCCTGCCTCTCTCTCATTCCCTGACCTCCTTGGTTCCCAGTCATCAACCGTGAACAGGGTAAATGTTCATTTAAACCTCACTCCACCGATGCTTCTACTAACAGGTCACTATCACCCGCCTTTTCCTCTCCCTTTGCTGACCGAGCCCACCCAAAAGGGAAAATGATTATCATATGGAATAATACATAAGTCTCAAAAGAGAATGTTCCTTCCTACCATATGGGGTGTGTTTAACATCAACTGTACATGCTACATTTATTCGAAGTGTAGATGCTGCAGATGGAGATCTGCCTTACTTAGGTGTTACTCTGAATACCTCACTCTAAATAGCTGAGATACGTATCTACAAATCAGGCTCCCATCTTAGGTATTATTCGTACTATGTGGACCTGAAGATCTAGCGGCTATCAATGTTTACATCATAGTAGGATATCATCTTGAGTACAGTGATCAGTTCTGTACAGGAGATCTTTAGGAGGACATCAACAGACATATGTCATGTTTCATGTTTATAGGTTTCATTCTATGGGGCTTATTTATCAATAATTATTTTTTGGGATCCCCAGAATTTACCATTGGGGAACATTTCTGAAGGCACAGCAGCCCTCATAGGTTTCTAAGGGAGTTACTATGCAGATATATTTACCAATTGACCTCAGCCCCCGTAGCTGACACCACCTGAAGATGGCATTCGCCTATGGGCTATTGTATTGGGGATTTTTCGGAGGGGGATCCTCCTCACTGACACATGCGCCATGGACCCGAATTGGGAAGCAGAGTGACAGCGTAAGCTATCACTCTTCTTCCAGGTCTTCCCTGGGATGGGGGATGTCAGAGCCCGTCTCCCAGCAAGAGCGTAATACTTAATTTGCATGAAAATATAATTTTTTATGATGCAAATTTAGGCAAAGAATATTTATCACATCAACATTAATAATGCAGATTGTGATAAACATGCTCCTATATGTCACCACTAGATATTCATGTACACGTCTAATACATTATTTCTTTAATGATTACTTCTGCTCCGTCGCAGAAGCTTATTTTGGTTGGGTTAGTTCAGCAGATTCCATCACAACTAATTTCCTTGCACATTGTTCCTCTTCCCTAACTAATCGTTTAATGACTCCCGCCAAGCCTCAGGTGTCAGTGCTTACTAATGGGTTATTTCCAGGTGACCTTCAGGCATGTCATCTCTGGCATCCCCAGCAAGTTCTTTGAATAACTTGAAATTACAATTTTTTTCTCATAATTGGGTCTATTCATGAAGTAGTGAAAAGAGTGGGGTGACTCCAGTGGAGAAGTTGCCCATGGCAACCATTCAACATTGAAGTAACATTTATCAAAAGCATTCTATAAAATGATACGGAGCAGCTGATTGGTTGCCATGGCCGACTTCTCCACTGGCTCACTTCTCCACTCTTTTCACTGCTTCATGAATAGACCCCAATGTTTGATTTTTTTCGAGTTATATTTAAGGATCATTTGTAGAAATACCAGATAGTGTAATTCCATTGCTTTTGTATAGTACATTTCTGACACTTCTAGAACTTTACACTCTGGGGGGGGGGGGGGGGGGGAGATGTACTAAGTCTTGGGCAGAGATAAAGTGAACGGAAATAAAGTACCGGCCAAGCGGCTCTTAACTGCCATGTCACATTCTGTGTTTGAAAAATGACAGGAGCTGATTGGTTGGTAGTTTATCTCTCTCCATTTTATCACCCTCCAAGGCTTAGACATCTGCCCCCAGGTCTCGCTGACAGATTTAGCTAAGGCAGGGACACCTGTGAGGGTCACCTGTGCCCAGACCACCTGCTGGCCCACTAACTGCATGGGCTCTGTTTTTGCTGTTTTGTAGTGTATTGAGTTTGAGAAGAAACTAATATTTCCTTTTCTGAGTGATTCTCACCGAGCCGGACTATAACACACCTCCTATACCAGCTCTTGACTATTATTATTTGTTATCTGTTTAACTATCACTCTAATAATTCTATCTGCACCCTATATTTGTTCTCATTGTGTTATCTCTATCTCGGCCTTTCTATGTTCTTCTATTTCTTACATTAAGTATATTTCTTTACAATCTAAACTTTTTCTTTTTTTTCTAAGTTCTACTTTCCTACATTTCCTTCTATGGTTGGGATGTATCAATCCTTACCAACTAAACAGAATGTACAAGATTTAGATAAACGATAGAAGAAGTTTGATTGGTATGGTCAACTTCTTTAGAAGATTTGATACATCTCCCCCATAAGCTCCTACTGTTGTGTCCTTATTTTCTTGCTAGTGTACTCTTTCATTCATCTGCATCCTTCTGTCTCTCTCCTTGTCCTCACCACTCTGCTTCCTCGCTCTAAGCATTTTCCTCCTCCGAGCCTCCTTCTTTCACTCACTCATCTTTCTCTTTGTCCTCCTGATTTTCACCACTTTCTCTTCTTACCAACACCAGGAGAGAAAGTGATGGCAGATGATCAGTTCACCCAGGATCTCTTCCGCTTCCTTCAGCTGCTTTGTGAGGGACACAATAACGGTATGAAACTAGGGGATTTATGCTGGCCATAGTCCGCAGTATATTCAGGATGATCTAATTAGGCTGTAGAGGGGCTTAGGGATGGTCCGATAACGGCCATGAACCATAATGTATGAGAATGATGCACAGTTCAATGCATGGAATTATCAGAATGATGGTAGAAACAATTGAACGGGATTGATATTTACATCAAACAACCCTATTGGTTTTCTGCAATTTCCAAGCATTCAACGGTAATCATTCAGACCTATCGGGGGAAATGTAATAGGGTGTGAGAATCAGAACGTGAGAGATTTTGGTAAAATTCTCCTGTTTTTTTTTTTTTTTTTTAAAGTGGCAATCACTTACACGGCAAAATCAACCTGGTTTTACCAAAATCTCTCACTTTCTGATTCTCACACCCTATTACATTTCTCCCATTATGTTTAGGCCTGATTGCTGGCTTTATTCTGACCCAAAATAATGTCCAGTATCAAAGCAACAAAACCATGATATGGGATAGGCACAAGTTGCCTTGGGCATTACAACTCATTGGCTTAACTATCTAGATATAATAATATTGTTCCTGCATCAGATTATGAGCAATGATGTGAATTCTGATCTAGACCACCCAAGGAGGAGCTCCAGTCTTTCCATGATGTGCTAGATTATAGGCCCCACTCTGTGTCTACAAGTGTTTCTTGCCCTAGTTTCCTGGAGACATTTGTTTGTGTTTACTTGATTTAAGCCTTTTAGTAGATAGTGTAAGCTTTAGCTTCTTCCCGTACGTGACAGAAACACATTCTTCCCCTTCAGATTTCCAAAACTATCTGCGCACCCAGACTGGAAACACCACAACCATCAACATTATCATCTGCACAGTGGACTATCTCCTGCGTCTACAGGTAAACTTCTAAAGCAGAACCTACAGATCCTTTACCTTAGTGTCATGTTATATATTCTACCAACTGAAGCCTGACATCCCGTTCCCACCCCAGGAATCCATCAGTGACTTCTACTGGTATTATTCAGGAAAGGATATTATTGATGACCAGGGAAAGAGGAATTTCTCCAAAGCCATGTCTGTGGCAAAGCAGGTGTTCAACAGCCTGACAGAGTATATTCAGGTAAGAGGGAACTTGATGTAAGAAGATTGCTCCCTTTGCAGTTGCTACATCAAGACAGAAAAACTAGATTACACCTTTATGACCAGGAGCAAAGGGGATTGTTTATATCTCTGGAAGTTGATCCCTGATTTTAGAAACTTCTTGGTAACATATAAACAAATGGGTTCCCTCTTGTGCAAAAGAAGAGCAGCTGTAAATTCAACAGGTGTAATCAATCCCGTAATTCTAAAACCAATTTCACAAAACAATGAATTACGTGCGTAATTCTTGGTGACATGTATGGTTATTCAATAATGCTGATGGCTGTTTAAGTTCTATAGTGGACACATGTAATATATGCACCATAAGAGCAAGTGCCACCTAATAAGGCCTTACTCCAATCTTCGCCTTCTGTGCACTGTGCAGTGAGCCAAAATTCTCCTCCGTAAATAAAAAATATAAACTAGTTCAAATTTCAAAATAACTCTTTACATTATAGTATTATGTTGAAGCTTAGAGGGAAAACAAGAACGTTTGTCTTGGACTTTTGTTAATTGAGAAGATCCACTGTAACAAGTCCCTGTGACTGGTCTATTTACTAAGCCTTGGATGGCGATAAAGTCGCTGGCGATAAAGCACCAGCCAATCCGCTCCTGTCATTTTTCAAACAAAGCCTTAGGAGTTAGGAGCCTATTGGCTGGTACATAGACCCCTTCCCAAAACACATTATAAGTAAGATATAAAAAAAATATAAAACAGCAGAACTTTTCTGGTGACCACGTTATCTAACATGTGTTCTGAATACTTGCATTTATTATTACTATGTATTTGTTCTACTATACTAACTGCATGACTTAGGGCGGTCATCTAACATCAGTAAAATGCACTTTCCCATCTCTCCCCTAGGGCCCGTGCACTGGTAACCAGCAGAGTCTGGCACACAGTCGTCTGTGGGACGCGGTGGTTGGTTTCCTGCATGTCTTTGCTCATATGATGATGAAGCTAGCCCAGGTAAGCGCATTAGCTACCTCCTAAATTACAGCCCCATCCCCCTCTCCAGGATCAATCACTTGTTATTCCACCAGCGAGTGACTGGAGCCTGTGCCTCTCTTTTCTCTGACATATTCAGCGTAGTCCTTCCGCCAGGATAAATGTAGTCCCAGCATTGTGCCAGATACGTAATACAGAATCAGGCCTAATACCTAATATCTATACCAGTATGCGGCTTCCTCTAGGTTATACTCATCGGGGTCGATTCTATTCGGCAACTAATGAATAGCGCCGGGAATTAGCTCCCGACGCTATTCAATTCAGCAACTAGTTACGTCGGCGATGGCCCGTTCTCGCCGACAAAACAGGTTGAATTGTCGGGAGAACGGGCATTCTCCGACTTAACTCCCCGGCGCGAGGCTGATTCCCGACAGAATCAGCCTCGCGCCGGCCGCGAGGCAGCACTTTTGTCGGGTTTCTCTTCTCATCCCCCGGGGATGAGAGAAGAATTCCCAACAATTGCAGGTAATTAGTTGCTGAATTGAATAGCGTCGGGAGCTAATTCCCGGCGCTATTCATTAGTTGCCGAATAGAATCGACCCCATCATTATTTAGGCACCTTGTGTAGAATTAAAGTCTGAAGCTGGATACACACTATAGGATTATGGGGCACATGTAATAGGCAGATGTAGTAAGCCTGCAGCAGTGATAAGTATAAGGTGATAACGCACCAGCCAATCATTATGGGTTTGAAAAATGGCAGTTATGAGCTGATGCGTTATCATCTTGCACTTATCACTGCTTTATCACTTCTCCAGGCTTAATACATCTGCCCCGTTTGAGTTTGCCAGAGGTGCAGGATGCCTGTCAATCTCTGAGGTTTTTTTTAAAGTGGCAATCGTTTACAAGGCAAAACCATTGTTTGTAAAAGATTGCCGCTTTAGAAAAAAAACTCCCAAGATCGTCCGGCAATCCGCACCTCCAGCAAACTCGGACTCTATTACATATACACACATCTGTCCAATTTTTCTGATTGAAGCGAATATCTAGTAATGTCTGGAGGCAAATGACAATCATCCAATTGCTCCCAAAAGCCGGAAAATGGGCAAAAATGGTTGCTCGGATAAATTGGTTAAATTAAATGGATTTAACCAGTTTGTCTGAACGTCCATTTTTGTCTGTTTTCCAGTGTTTGAGAGTAAATGGTTGATTGTCATTTGCTCCAATACATTACCAGATATTCATTCCAAGCAGAAATATTGGACAGATAATCGTATAGTGTGTATCCAGCATTATTTAAACACACTAGCTGATAAGAATGAACCCTGGTGTGACTGAATCTCACTGCTGTGGAATATTTGGGGGTCATTCATTGTGCACATCTGTGTGCAGTGTCAGTGTATTAGTGTAAGGACACCCTCACTTTAATGGTTCCAAAAGTCTGCAGACACTTCAATTCTTTCTTATATTTTCTTTTATGCCTAGTGTAAGGAGTCTCCAATGGCCCCCAGCCGACATAAAAGTACAATAGACCCAGTGTTTGGCCTGTGAACACAATCTTAAAACAAGGGTGTGGCCATCTTCATGGAAATACTTTGAAAGCAATGGTTTAGAGCAGTGGTTCTCAACCTCGGTTCTCAAGAACCCCCAACAGTTCATGTTTTCCAGGTCTTCTCACAGGATTGCAAGTGAAATAAATTGCTCCACCTGTGGGTCTTTCAAAATGTGTCAGTGAGTAATGAATACACCTGTTCAACTGCTAGGTGACCTGGAAAACATGAACTGTTGGGGGTACTTGAGGACCGAGGTTGAGAGCCACTGGTTTAGAGCACAGGTTCTCAAATTCAGTCCTCAGGTACCTACACAGTGCATGTTTTGCAGGTAACCCAGCAATTGCACAGGTGTATTAATTAATCACTGCCACATTTTAAAAGTTCCACAGGTGGAGCTAATTATTTCACTTGTGATTCTGTGAGGAGACCTTCAAAACATGCACTGTGTGGGGTCGAGTTTGAGAACCTTGTATTATGTGCGAGAAATGTGTGAGGAAGGGCGTAGCCACCAAAGGTGCAGGGAGTGCGGCTGCTATGGGGCCCAGATCTGAGAGGGGCCCAACTTCCATGTCACAGCTGATATGGGGCCCATAGCTGAGAGGAGCCCATCTTCCTTGTCACAGCTGCTATGGGGCCCAGAGCTGAGAGGGGCCAACTTTCCCTGTCACAGATGCTATGGGGCCCAGAGCTGAGAGGAGCCCGCCTTCCCTGTTAAAGTGACATGGCTATATACATTTATAACCATTGGGTGATACATAGGGGCCCTTACACACTTTTGCCTTGGGGCCTGCAATATTTATAGTTATGCCCCTTGACCTACTCATTGTAGTGTAGTATAAAATGAACTGGAGGGCATTATAATGTTACATAATGTGTACTGGAAACATTGTATGGCAAAATGGGAATTGGGGGTACTGTGTTGCATAATTTGTAGTGGAAGCCCTACAATGTGACATAATGTGAACTAGGGTACTGCTATGGGCCATAACCTTAACTAAGGCACTACTATAGTTAAAAAAAAATTAACTAGGGCACTATTTTGGGCCTAAAATTACCAATTGCTGTGGAGAGATTTCTCTCTAGAAGCATTGGTACAGGGATCCCTTCAAAATGTTGCTATGGGGCTCATAAAGTTCTTACTACGCCCCTGGTGAGGAATTACCCAGTATGACACCCACCGCGTGTGAAGCTCAGGAGTTTGACTGTTGCTATGTAATTCCGTGTGTGAAAACTAGCAGTGAGTGTACACGGAAATCTCTGAGCCTTGCTCAGCACAGAGGGCGTTTCCTCAGTTTACTCCCAGTTTGTATAAGCAGGGATGAATAATGAACAATCTCACTGTACACCCAGAAACGCCCCCTATGTGCACTAAAATAGGCCTCTCTTTACATGTGAGGGTTAGTGGCTGAGTGAGGATCAGTGAGAAGTAAAATTATGTTTTGTATGAAGTGATTCTGAATAATACTTTTATTCTAATATGTAACAGATGCCCCAAAACGGAGGACTACGAAATGGCGTAAGAATATATCTCTGTGGCACAGCTGTATTCCCTAAAAGTCTTTCAGCTAGACGTGCACCCTGCCCTTCTCCGTCTCTGTCTGTGTCCCCACTGTGTATTCACGCTACCCATCTCCTTTATAATCCAGTTTGCTTTCAACCTTTTTGTCTCTTCCTTTTCTCTGAAGACTGGTCTTTCGCCTGGGAATATTTAAGGAATATTAACAGTCATTATTGTCCTTCATACACACCAAGTTTAAGAGTGTGTGCTTGTGCCAGGGGGTTAAGAATAATATGTCAGGTGATTTCACTTAGTGACCCCCTTACACGTATGCAGTGAAGGCCATGTTTTGTGGGCGGAACTAATATTCACATGAATGCAGCAGCATTAGGATGGTGATGTATCAACGCTTGGAGGGAGATAAAGTACCAACCAATCAGCTCCTAACTGGCCTTTCTCAAACACAGCCTCTAAAATGAAAGTAAGATGCTGATTGGTACTTTATCTCCCTCCAAGCTTCAATACATTTACCCCTATTGGAGATATGTATCAAACCTTCTAAAGAGGAAAAGCAGATCATCCAATCAGCTTCTAGCTATCATCTGTCAAGTCCATTCTATAAAATGCTAGCTATAATCGTATTAGTTGCTATGGAGACTTTACCATGCGTGCTCTTTGAAAGGTTTAATACATCTCTCTAGTGTTAAATAGGGATCTTTGGATTCCTGCCACACAAGATCACTTCATACATGTAGCCTGTTTGCAGAGGAAGTACCCTCCAATGGTAGTATAGTATTCAAAAAGAATAATCTACATTCATGACTGAGGTGGTTATACCCTAATGGCCAGACTAATTTGCACATACAGGAGGTGTGCCAGTTTCACCAACTTTTTCGTTAAATGTAACCTGTCCTGGTGAACTTTTATTTTGGGGGACTCTGAGATCTTTTGTTTTATATCATAGTCACGTAATCTATTTTTTATTTTATAACATTGCATAAGGAATCAGAGGCAAAATGATTCATTCAGTATTTCTATACATGTAGATAGTGCAAATCCCTGAAAAAAGTCCACTTTAGTCAGCTTGTTGTCCTGCGTATAGGGGTAGTACACAGATCTTATTACTACGGAAGACTTGTTACTAGAACTTAAGAGTAGTTGAGTCTGGGCAGGGGGGCAGGTTGTATACATGTCAGAGTGTTTGACAGCTTAGGTGGAGATATATCAAACCAGGTGACGTTGCCCATAGCAATTAATTCGTTTTTAGCTCACATTCCATAGAATGAATGAAATGACAGCAATACGCTGATTAGTTGCTATGGGAAACCTCTACACTTGTCCTCTTTGGAAGGTTTGACACGTTCCATTAACCAAACTGTGTAACCAATCACTGCTGCTCGTACAGTATAACTTCGGGTGATTGGAGAATGACAAATGTGGTTGGGAATGGATTTCATAGAATTCATAAATAATTTTAATGGATTAGGCACCTAACAAATGATGGTGCAGCTTCCCAAATTGGACTTTGTTGGTGTCAGAGGAGGATATCAGTTGAAGGACATTTAGGGAGGAATACATCCGCCCAGCTGAATCAGCGGGGCAATAGCCGGGCTTTACGGAGCCAGATGTCGTACAAAAATGTTCACTGCCTCATAGCGTAGTGAGCGAAGGGTGCGAGATGCGTTGCAGTTGCCTGCAATTAAACGCAGTGGCAATTCGCACCCTTTGCCCGAGATTGAATTTCCCCCTTATTCCAAAAATGGGATTCTCTGCTCTAACTCCTACGAGGGCCACTCAGTGACAACACAGGGTTTATTTTTGTGGTTGATTATCTTTAGAGACTTTGTATAGTAGTTTGGTGTATTATCTCTAGAAACTTTGCAGTTTTGTCCTATTTAATTTTCCCCAGTCTGTCTCTGCTTCTCATAGTCTTTACCTCTGTCCTCTATCTTCTGTATTCTCCCATCTGCTGTCCCTCTCTTACATCACCCTACTCTCACCCATTTCCCCCCTTGTTTTGCCAGCAGCCGTGTGACACTACAGAGTTTTGTGACCACTGCCCGCTTTCCTGGGGTGGTCTTCCTGCTTTCCTTGTGAATTGGCACCTCTCGACATTTGTCAGTCACAGGGGGGAGGAAGGAAGAGGAGAGACAGAGTATCTGAATGGTGTTACCTCCCGTTGAACCTTAGACTACCCCTTGTACAATCACAATGTAGCACAATGTTTGGGAAGTCCTGCTCAAACCATAATATACATGCCCTGTGCCCCTAAAGTGGATCATCCATAGTAGATCACATCTAATATCCCCCCCTCTATCCACAGGCGCATTTACATACAGGACTAGTGCACACATAGGTACCCCCGTGAGTCACAAACAGATGTATGCATCATGTAACACATGGAGCCCAGAGATGGTTACCCCCTGGATACCACATCTCTCCCTCCTTCTCCTCCCCTCACATGATACCTGTCTGTCTGTTCCATACAGCATCTCTTAATGTTGCACAATGTCTGGGGGGAAGAGGGAGGGAATGTGGGAACATGTTATACTGCCTTTCTCACCCCTTTGCCCTTAACCTTTCCGTCGCTGGTGTGCAATCCATCTCTGGTTCTCTGGCAGTTGGTAGACCTAAGGGTGGAGAGTTCTGAAGTTCTTTAGATAATGTAGTTTAAAAAATGTTGCTGCTTGGTCTGAAGTCTTTGTAGAATTCGCTGTTCAGGTATAATGACGTGCTGAGGTTGTTCTGATAGCTTGTGTGTGAGGTAACGCTAAGGGCTGTTGTTAGACTGACAAGTTATTGGAAGTTTCTGACCAGAGTTTATGGGTTATTAGGATTCATTGACTTGTTCTTTCTAAATGGAAGATCTGCAGTACAGTTCCGTTCTAAGGAGCAGCTCCCTTATTGTACCAGCCTGCAGCCCACTCTTCATGAGAAAAAGAACATTACAGGGTTCTCTGTTGCGTAAGGTGGCCCTCTGAGTTCTTGAGACACTTCCAGTTATGTGGCTTAGGCGTGAAGATTCACCTGTCTATACACAACAGAGATGGAACACCATGTACTTCAGAAAGAATAAACAGCTGACTTACTAAACCTATTGAAGATCAGCTAGAACTATTCACATATTAAATTAGACAGCACATTCATACGTAAACTATATACTATACTATTTAAACTATTTTTATATACGTATTCACCACAATATGTGCTAAAAATAAGTGCTAATAAGAACATATAATCATTATCTAGAGAGTGTCCTACAAATGTCAAGAAGGCATGTTCAGTCATTCTGGATGGTCACATTAACCTTTTGTAGATCATTATGGTCAGATTTGGATTGACTGGAATTGTGCAAATCCGTGTTATTGCTCTGAATTTAGGCTGGAACACAAATTACGTATGACCCAAGAGCAGTTAGAGTTTTCTAAGTCACAAGTATATTGATGATGTCTTCAAGATTCCCTCTTAGTCTTTCAGCGAATGGTGTGAACTACCATGTTATAATATATTTCCTTTCTATGGGCCGGAGAAGGGGTCAAAGCTATGTCATAGTGTTTTGGGACATTTCTTCCTAGTTGTACTTACATAGTTGTGTTTTTATTGCACTGCACACAAGGATCATTTCTGGAGTCGCTTCTACCCTGAGGTAAGAAGATCGCTGTACTAGACGATGCAGTTCATCCCAAAAATGGACAATTTTTCAAATGTTTGGGTGACCTTGATCATGGCTGGTGACTTGACTATCAGGCCCTTTAATAAACAGATATAATGACTGGAGACATCTCAGGCACTGGTCCCAGTTTTTCATGCGTTGCAATCACTGATACGCCGTGCAGTATTGCACAGTCCTTCTCTAACTCCTTACTGGACAGGGACAGACAGAATAATAAGCCAATATAACTGGAGAAGAGCTTTTTTTCAAAGTTACTGTAACTGTCACAGTATAGACAAGTTCAGACACGTTGCAATGAGGAAAACTAATTTCGAGAACTCAACAACTGCTACACTTGGGTTCTGCTAGGTTGTAATACTCTCATTTTGTTTGATTGTATATGTTAATGTTTATTTGTCCAATTTTCTTTCTTCTATGTTTGGCTAATGATATTTCTTTAATCGATACATATTTTTGGATAGTCTGAAATAAATTTTCACCATTGGTGGTACAAGTCACAATGTCCATATATGCAATTAACCGACTGGTGTGCCATTGTATGTGTCTCTGTAGGACTCCAGTCAGATCGGGCTGCTGAAGGAACTACTAGACCTGCAGAAAGATATGGTGGTCATGCTGCTCTCTCTTCTTGAAGGTGAGCAATGGCTCTCAAGTGTGTCTGAATGTTATTTGTCATTAATTGCATGTGCTGTACACTGAATATTGCAGACGGACTATGCCTCAGTGACATTGGCGAGTATGGTGAATGTCTTCCATTGAGTGACACAAGCATTGGTTGAAGATATGCATTACAGACTATCCTAAGTAAAAATGGAAAGTTCCATTGAGTGACGATAGTGAAGACTAATGTCTTCTACAGAGCTACTAATGTGTTGATTGGAACACTGAAACTAGTAATGATGCAAACTTTGTTCTGTTGCTGGGCTTTAGTGGAGAACATAGGGCCCGTATCAGAAGTAATCGCTGTTGTGCGAAATCACACAATAGACGATTATCGAATGACTGCGCATGCGTATGCACCACAATGCGCATGTGCGTCACCAAATAGCGACAGGATGGTTCGAAAATTTCAAACGCACGGGCATTCGCAAGGCGATTGACAGGAGGCGGACGTTTGTGGGTGGTAACTGACCGTTTTCTGGGAGTGTCAGGAAAAACGCAGGCATGCCCAAGAGTTTTCAGGGCGGGTGTGTGACATCAGCTCCGGACCCAAACAGCCTGTTCTCATCGCACTGTAGGAGTACGTCTAGGGCTATGCACAGACTGGAAAAATCATTTGATGGTGAGTGAGTTGCAAGTGGATTTGCAGCTGTCTGCTGTCTGGCGGGATTTTTGCACGCCGTACTCGTGCATTCACACACTTGCACGGGGCAGGGTTTCACTCTCCCTGGGCGGCGACTATCTGATTGCAGACCTCTGCAAATTTGCAGTACAACGATTAGATCTGAATTAGGCCCCATTCCACTGGGTGACACAAGTGATTCTGGGTAAAGTCTTCCATTGTGTGACAATAGTAATAATACCCAGGAAGGTACTCAGGATGCAACATCTTGTGTTAGATTTTAGTAAATCCATTTATCTGTTCTACAAAGAGTCTACTGTATGCTAGAGGGCCTGTGTAAGTCTTCATTTAGTCACCACTAATTGTGCCAGTCACAATGCAGAATGTCTAGTGCTAGGTGGCACTAGCATTTTATTCCTTCATGATCATAAAGAACACTTTTCATGGAATGACATTAGTAACAATGGGGAATGAAAGTCAATAAGGGACGCTAGTAAAACTGGATATTGAATGCCTGGTTTAATATTGGCAGTGATGAAGATCAACCTTCAAAGTAAGATACAATTGTGCTGATGGACTATATGCATTTCTCTGTCTCTAGGCAATGTGGTCAACGGGACAATTGCTCGTCAGATGGTGGACATGCTTGTAGAATCTTCTAGCAATGTGGAAATGATTCTTAAATTCTTTGACATGTTCTTGAAGCTGAAGGATATTGTGGCTTCTGATGCATTCAGGTAGAGTATTGATGGCTGATAGAAATGTAAGGCAAGGCAACCACAGCATAGCTGATTAAGCAGTGGTACTATATTCCTTTTATTGCAGAGATTATGTCACAGATCCCCGGGGTCTCATATCCAAAAAAGATTTCCAAAAGGCAATGGACAGCCAGAAGCAATACACACCATCCGAGATCCAGTTCCTTCTCTCCTGTTCCGAAGCTGATGAAAATGAAATGATCAACTTTGAAGAGTTTGCCAACCGCTTCCAGGAACCAGCCAAGGACATTGGTTTCAACGTGGCAGTATTACTTACCAATTTATCAGAGCATGTCCCTCATGATACCAGGCTACAGAACTTCTTGGAGCTGGCAGATTGTATCATCAACTACTTTAAGCCTTACCTTGGCAAGATTGAGATTATGGGAGCAGGTAAAAAGATAGAGCGCATTTACTTTGAGATCAGCGAGACCAATAAAGCGCAGTGGGAGATGCCTCAGGTGAAAGAGTCCAAGCGCCAGTTCATCTTTGATGTGGTCAATGAAGGCGGTGAGTCGGAGAAAATGGAACTCTTTGTCAACTTCTGCGAAGATACCATTTTTGAGATGCAGATTGCAGCTCAGATCTCAGAGCCGGAAGAAGAGAAGGTGGAGGATGATGATGAAGATGGTGGAGGAGCTGAGGGATACGGGGAAGGAGAGGAATCAGAGGATGCTCCGCCTGAAGCAACATCAGCATTTGGAGACTTTATGAACAATGTGATTAATTTCTTTAAGATGTTCACCTACAAGAACCTCAGAAGACAGTATCGAAAGGTGACTAACAATTTTTTTTTACCGTTGATACGACTGAAAACCATTAATTTAAACAAAATGCAGCTTTATATGTATCCCCCTAATTGAGTTTAATTGCTGTTTGACTTTAACGAGTTAGTGGCTTTTTTATTAAACTTCTTACTCCCCCCTTTCCTTACAGGAATTTCCGCATGATTTTTGTATCACTGCTACTTACTGTAACAAACGGTAAACACAGGAAATATTAGAGATATCTTCTGGCGCCATTCCTGCCATATAGCCTCTAGATGTTCATATCGACTGTTAGTAAATATGGGTTAGGAATTGGACTATGTTACAGTATTGAAGGTTTTATAGTAGTTCTATTTAAGTGTAGAGTTCTATTTCAGTCGATTTTTAGTCGATTTTGACTTTAGTAAATACCTGTTACACAAAATTGACTGAAAATCGACTGAAAACCAAAATCGATTTTTAGTAAATATGCCCCCTAGTTCCCTGCGAACCATCCACATAGTCATACTGTATGTAGTATAGATGTTTTTCAAGATTCATCCATTATAGAAAGCAAATAATTGGTGATTGCAAGAAGGGCTAGAACATTAAGTACCACTAGATGAGTGTGCAACCAGCACCCCTGAGAGCAGGCAAAGCCAAAAATGAATGAATTTATTAGTGCGTATTACCTCTGTCTCCATTTTTCTTTCTCATCAGGTCAAGAAGATGTCAATAAAGGAGATAGTCATGGCTATTGTCTCATTCCTGTGGACATTGTTAATTGGAATCCTTCACTTCATCTACAGTGTCTGCAAGGGTATCTTCTTCCTAATATGGCACACATTATTTGGGGGTAGCCTGGTGGAGGGTGCCCAGAAATTAACTGTAACTGAGCTTCTGGCCAGCATGCCAGACCCCACGCAGGACGAGGTCCACGGAGATGGACTTCCTGCAGTGGTTAGTGATGAGTTACCCGACGCTGGCGATGAGACCGACTTTGTGGATATGAACAAAGAAGAAGTGCAAGAGGAAGGTGCAGAAATATTTGGAATGGAGCTTAAGAAAGATGGCAGCCACTACAGACTCAGTTCTCCAGATGCTCCTGGTGGCTTAGGGGATATGGGAGACGCCACTCCAGTGGAACCTCCAACTCCAGAGGGATCTCCCATTTTGAAGCGGAAATTTGGAGTAAGTATATTTATGCATCTTCGAACACCATGCCATAGTTACGATGTGGCAATCACTGGTAGGGCTAATTTCTTGGAAGGCATGTTGATGAAACTAATGCGGCTATGCAGAGCATGACATTATAGAAAAAAAAGGCCTATTTGGAGGCATATCATTTGCACCAAGAACAGAGCAGGTTAATGTGTACACCAATGATGGTGCCAAACACCAAACCAGGTGCTCACAAGGCCCAAATGTAATATGAGTCAGTTTACTGTCCTGACGCCATTCCTGCAAAATAGCCTCCAGATTTAAGGCAGCAATTAGGTTGTTTTTGCCTTAAAAACTAAGTGCCGCTTTAAATCTAGCTACATTGCTGAAATAACACTGGGGACAACCAATCAGGTCTCTTATATTTGGGCCATAGAGGCAGTGGCTTCTCCAGAATTTACAAAACATTTTCTGAGCGTGTTTCTTTGGAGCAGTGTATGCCCGCAACTCTGCAACAGGCGCAGTTTAATCAATTTATTGTGTCGCCCAAAAAGATCTGTATCTGTCTCATATTTTTTAGTGGATCAGTATTTGTATGGATAGATCACCCTCATACAGTAATTAATGTATTTTTATCTATGTGATATCTATGTGATAACCGTTAAAATGTTCACAATTTCCTGTAGGATGAAGATATGCCAGGACACTTAGATGGTGCAGTTGAACCAGAGCCGCCTGCAGAGGAGGAGGAGCCAGCACCAGAGGCGGAGCCAGAGAAAGCAGAGTGAGTGGAGTTCCTGAGCTCCAGATTGCACCGTTCCACCTCTGAATCCTTACCCTTGCATCATCATCTAATATTTGGAATATTCTGTATGCAACTTTCTGAGATAACTGTAGATGATATTTGCAGGTCAATTCTAAAAGCC
Organism: Pseudophryne corroboree; assembly: GCF_028390025.1. NCBI lineage: Eukaryota > Metazoa > Chordata > Amphibia > Anura > Myobatrachidae > Pseudophryne > Pseudophryne corroboree. The sequence goes on from NC_086451.1 coordinate 414,676,708, forward strand.
AATTTTCCCATTACATACATATATACTGTATATACTTAGAAAAGTTAAATATTACAGTGAATTTTCTCTATTTTTTTTTGCACATAATTTTGCATGTTTTATATGTGGTAAATAATAAAATATTTATAAGTCATAGACTCGGGAGCATTTAGTGGGTAAACTATCCATAAAAATGTAAATAAGTGTAGGACAAAGAAATAATCTCTTAGACATGACTGTGTCACTTAAATGTCCATCCAATGCCTCTAGCTCAGAGAATGGGGAGAAAGGTGAGGTGGTGGAGGAAGAAGCTGCAGCTCCTGCTCCCGAAGAACCTGGAGATCCAGAGGTCACTGTTAAAACCAAAAGGAAGGCTCCATCAAAGGACAAGAAAGCAGAGACATCAGAAGGAGGGTTTGAGTTCTGGAATGAGCTGGAGATCCAGAGAATAAAATTCCTGGTCAGTGAGGAATCATAACTTCTCATCAGTGTTACTATCCATAAGGGGACATGTATCAAACATTCTAAAGAGGGCAAGTGGAGAAGTTGCCCATAGCAACCAATCACATTCTAGTTATAATTCACTAAATATATTCTATGAAATTATAAAGATGGTTGCTATGGGAAACTTCACAACCTATCCTATACAGAAAATTTAACACAACTCTCCCTTAATGTGGTTGTCCTCCATGTGACTGTGGTCTTCACAGTGATGATAAACCACTATATTTCTTGTCTCTTCAGAACTATCTTTCTCGGAATTTCTACAACCTTCGGTTCCTGGCGCTCTTCTTGGCTTTCGCTATCAATTTCATTCTTCTGTTCTACAAGGTGAGTTCTAGTTACAACGATCATGTAGGACTTAAACTAGGACCTCTCTCAATTGTTAAAATATGGAAGAGTCAGTCAACTACTGTAAGTGCCTGTTCTCATCTGAGCTACTGTATGTTATTTTGCATTGTGCCATTGATCTCTATTGACTGCTTACAGACTGATCTTGAACATTTCTTGAACCTTAAGTAAATTTCTGGACCAAGCACGTTCCGAGATACTTTGCAAGACCCACTTATATTCTGCTGTATAACAGTTATGATTACTTAGATATCTTTTTATGCCAGATTCTGCATACTACCCCAGTCATTACGCAGCTCTGTCTCTATGGGCAGAGTGCACAGTAGTGACCTGGGTGGACACCCAGTGGAGGTTGTAGTTTATCCACCCAACTTCTCCTTATGCTAGAACAACAAGAATGGCTGCGCTGTGTGTCAGTAGTTATGCACAAAAGAGAGCAAACGTGTGATATGTGAATCTTATATTTAATAAAAAATGCAAAAATAAAATCAACATAAAAATTGGTATCAACACACCTATATCTGTCTCAAGTGATAATTGACTGATGAATAAAAATAAAGGAAAAGTTCATATTCCACAGTTCAAGAGAAAATTCAGTGTGGTGCAATTCCAAATGGTTATCTCATATACGTCACCAGGTAAGTCGTTGGAAGCATATAATACCTCTCCGAATGGGCTGTTCACATATATCTCGTAAATGACAAGTTTTATTGCGATAGGGATAAAGAAAGTGATTAGGGAGTTGTTAATAAACTCTTTGTCTGTAAGTTCACTACGTATGTGCTGCAGCTTGCGGCGTCCCGCACAGCTGCTGATAGTCACACCCGCCGCATACGGAGACTCACCTTCTGTTTTCTCCTGTTTCCCCGCCGCACACCGTCAGAAACAGAAGGTGAGTCTCCGTATGCGGCGGGTGTCACTCGTGAAGCTGCTCCGTAGAGCGCTGACCGAGTGTCCCCCTCACCCTAGGCAGGTCAGCCTCTCGAACCCTCTAGCTTCCAGGCGTGTCTGTACCAGGACACACCATGAGAAGCTGAGACTAGAGAGAAAGACCAGTCCGGAGCAACCTACTTTATCCCTGCTTAACCCTAAACACTCCTACCGTGAAGACATCAAAAGACTGTGTTTATGTTTGCAATACACCTCGGATTTTAACACGGAATTTGGACTTTTACCACAAACAAAAAGACTATCAGCAGCTGTGTGGGACGCTGCAAGCTGCAGCACATACGTAGTGAACTTACAGACAAAGAGTTTATTAACAACTCCCTAATCACTTTCTTTATCCCTATCGCAATAAAACTTGTCATTTACGAGATATATGTGAACAGTTTGTTTGGGAAACATATCATGATTTATCTGTGAGACTATATACCATGTGAACTTTGAAAAAAGAAAAAAGAAGACTCTTGTTGGGAAGCACTCATATACAGATAATGTTGTACGACTAAATGTCAAAAATAACTAACTAAAATACAATATTTTATTAATTCTCATTAAAATTGATTATTGAGGAGTTCAATAGGCGCCAATATTTTGTTAAGTAGTGACATTGCGAAAATATAAAGAATAATATATAGATTACAAGGTGCCAATACCTGATTCAGGCCGAGATGGGTATATCTATGATTTTGTTTATACTCCAACTGTAGGACAGCCTGTGATAATAAATTGCTCATTTGTTGTAAATATGACCGTCATTTGTAAACTGCTATATATCCCAAATGGGAATTTTGATCCTAGCAGATGGTTGAATCATAGGTCATGACCGAGACGTAAGACAATGCTCTATATTAGTGACAGATGGGTGGCAAATATTTGCCACCCATCTGTCACTAATATAGAGCATTGTCTTACGTCTCGGTCATGACCTATGATTCAACCATCTGCTAGGATCAAAATTCCCATTTGGGATATATAGCAGTTTACAAATGACGGTCATATTTACAACAAATGAGCAATTTATTATCACAGGCTGTCCTACAGTTGGAGTATAAACAAAATCATAGATATACCCATCTCGGCCTGAATCAGGTATTGGCACCTTGTAATCTATATATTATTCTTTATATTTTCGCAATGTCACTACTTAACAAAATATTGGCGCCTATTGAACTCCTCAATAATCAATTTTAATGAGAATTAATAAAATATTGTATTTTAGTTAGTTATTTTTGACATTTAGTCGTACAACATTATCTGTATATGAGTGCTTCCCAACAAGAGTCTTCTTTTTTCTTTTTTCAAAGTTCACATTGCGATTAACTGACTCGGGGGAGCACCACTGATGGGTAGTCTTTTGATACAAAAAAATAAGGAATGTGTTACCTTACGTATCTGCTCCCCAAAATAAGGATTTGAACCTTAAATTTTATTATCAGTTTATACAGATAACTATCATTACACATATACACCAACTATACCAGTGCGGTTTCCAATTTCTTTGTTTCTCAATAGACTATATACCATACAAGAGCTATCACCTTATTAAATATAATTGGTTATAATTAACCTAAGGGTACTCACAGACAACACTTATTTTACTTAGGCAAGCAAAACTAGTAGCTAGGACTGAGCGCTACACTACAATTCAAATATTTCTGCAATCTGTAGTCTGGTCGCCTACAAGTGTTAGCAGCTCGTCCACACATTAGGATCTCAGTGCGCAGATAACCCAACAACAATACAATTTACATATTAGAGCTGATTGGCTGGTGCGTCACCCTTCACTTATCACTGCTTTATCACTTCTCCAGGCTTAATACATCCGCCCCACAGAGAGTTGGAGTAGGTATATGGAGTAGGTGGAAAGGTTGACTGCAGGCATCTTTGTCACTGCGTATGTTTGTTTGTCGGACACACTAGCAAGCAACTGCAATCCTGTGCCGTGTAAACTGCAAATAGGCACTTATTTTGGACAAGGATATCTACAGTATATACACTGCAGTGTAAATATTGCCATTTGTGCTTGAGGACATTGGAATTTCTAGATTATTTGTGCAAAATATACTGTGATGTGTCTGAGTAAGCTGCACCCCAAAGAAGACCTTTTTTTTTTGTAAAAAAAACAACTTTTTTTACGTAGTGAAAAGTCTTTTATAATTCAATTAAAATGTAATTTTTACAACTATGTGTTTTGGAGAGCATATATTATTGTACTTACTGGATGTGTACACGTCCCCCTGTCAGCTGCACCCCAAAAATAATAAGTGGAAAAATGTCTTTTTTTTTGTTGTTGGTGTTTTTGTTTTTTTTATTTCCAAACAATTTTATTGAGATTAAAAAAAAAATGACAAGTCTTTTATAAATAACTTTAAATTTTATTTTTTCAAGAGTGTGTGTTTTTGGCGTATATTACCGTGCTTATTGGGTGTGGATGTGTCATGATCAGCTACACCCCAAAAATAATAAGTGGTAAAAAATGCTTTTTTTTTCTTTTCTTTTTTTCTTTTTATTTGTGCTGGTGTAAAACAAAAACAGAAAAAAATTCAAGTCTTTTATTATAACTTAATGTTGACTTCGCGGTTTCGCTGCCTGGAATTGCCTTTATTGACCTGGGGCCTGTGATTGCTGCTTGGTGACATTAGTTATTAACTTCTTAATTCAAGTTTGATTTTGACTAAGTTTTCTTTACCTTGAATTGTCTGTGTTGGCATAAGGCCTGTGATTTGAGAAGTTAGTTATTAACTTTTTAATTCAATTTTGACTAGGCTGTTACTCTGCCTTGATTCGCCTGTATTGGCCTGAGCCCTGTGATTTGCTGCTTGGAAAAGTTACAGATTTGTCCTCATGCAACTAAGCCCTAGTAGACAAATTGTGAGAGTGAGTCACCAGGTTTCCTGTGACTCTACCTGCAGTGGGCATCTTTTTTGTGTCTTTATACCTGAAAATGTGTCTTAGTTGGACTATACCATACCAGGAGACTGTGCTGACTAATTTGATATGCAACAATTGTATATCTGTGTCCGATTGAGTCTGTATACATAGCACAAGCAAACTTGGAATGGAAAAAAACTGTGACCGCTGCATAGTAGTGGTTCGTATGCAATTTCAGACTCAGTCGTACACAGATATACAAGTGTTGCATATCAAACAGGACTCAAATATTTTTGATGTTAATAATACTGTAGGAACAGGTCCAACATTTTTAAGAAATCCAGATCAAAAACCAAAATATCTGTGGGTGGTTTTGACGAAACCAAAACATTCTGAATATTGAGAACCAAAACACAGGGGTTTGCGCAAATCTCTTACCGTACACCGTGCTGCCTATCCTGTATGATAGGATTCAATGTTCAGCTTCTTGACTTCTGTCAGACACCTCAGATGGGTCTTCAGTAGACTGAGTTCAGTTCTGCTGCCCTGCACACCACAGTGACGTCTCTGTGCATCATATATCCAATTAAATGACAAAGTTTGGAAGTCTAAGCATAATTAACCATTAATTCTAGGTGTTTCCAAACAACACCACAAAGCAAAGCAGGGAAGACGTTTGATCATAGAGTTCATTGTCTCTTCTACCCCATACTTTCCTCTTAACCAATGATCCATTTTAAATCTCACCACTGCTACTAGAGACCAGTTTCTTTCTATGCACTGATCCGTTCAAGCGTGTCCATGCTTTTAATTCATGTTGATTTTAATTACCCCAGGTGTCTGATTCCCCAAAAGGTGAGGATGACTTTGAAGGTTCAGGAATGGAGGAGGATCTGCCCATACTTGATGAGGGAGGGGGTGACGATGATGAGGAAGAAGAGAGCATTGTATACTTCTTCTTGGAGGAAAGCACCGGCTATATGCAACCAGCAATGAATATTCTGTCCATAGTACACACACTTATTGCCTTCTTGTGCATCATCGGCTACAACTGTCTGAAGGTGAGGCAGAAATACACGATGACCATGTTTTAAGACTAAGGAGTCAATGTACTATGCCTTGGAGGGAGATAAAGTGGACGGAGATAAAGTACCAGCCAATCAGCTCCCAATTGTCATGTAACAGGCAGTGTTTGAAAAATGTCAGGAGCTGGTTGGTTGGTACTTTACCTCCATCAACTTTATTTCTCTCCAAGGCTTAGTACATAGATCTCTCAATCCTATACTCCATTCTTGTGTTTCTACCATTTGGCAAAATTTTAATCTCAAGAAAAGTAGAACTAGAAACTGATAACTTGTCTGCCTCACATATGGCTTCTCTGTTTATTAGGTTCCTCTGGTTATCTTCAAACGAGAGAAAGAGTTGGCACGTAAGCTTGAGTTTGATGGTGTCTACATCACCGAGCAGCCGGAAGACGATGACATCAAAGGACAATGGGATCGTCTGGTCTTGAATACACCGTGAGTGATTCTGATTGGGTGGAAGCTGATAAATGTAAAGTTACTTTTTATTTATTTATTTATTTTAAGAAAAAAACATTTCTACTAGCTCCTGTTTGGAAACTATTCCAGTGCTGGTTACCTATATTAAGGTGGGTACACACTAGTAGATCTGCAGATATATCAATTGATCGGCAGATATATCTATGGACGGATCGGGCAGTGTGCTGTGCATACACACTGCCCGATCCGTCGGGGACTGACGTCATGAACTGGGCGGGCGTGTACACACGCCCGCCCAGTTCAGCTGTCAATCACCGCCGGCCGCTGCAGCATGTGTACGGACGGTCGGCCGACCGCCCCGTGCACACACAGCGACGCGCCAATATATCGGTAGATATATTGGCCGTCGGCTGTGCTGCGCGGCCGACGCGATACGTCTGTGAACGACGGAGTTCACAGACATATCGGCCGTACACACTGGCCGATGGTCCCGCAATATGGGGGTCATTCCGAGTTGTTCGCTCGTTATTTTTTTCTCGCAACGGAGCGATTAGTCGCTAATGCGCATGCGCAATGTCCGCAGTGCGACTGCGCCAAGTAAATTTGCTATGCAGTTAGGTATTTTACTCACGGCATTACGAGGTTTTTTCTTCGTTCTGGTGATCGTAATGTGATTGACAGGAAGTGGGTGTTTCTGGGCGGAAACTGGCCGTTTTATGGGTGTGTGCGAAAAAACGCTACCGTTTCTGGGAAAAACGCTGGAGTGGCTGGAGAAACGGAGGAGTGTCTGGGCGAACGCTGGGTGTGTTTGTGACGTCAGACCAGGAACGAAACTGACTGAACTGATCGCAGATGCCGAGTAAGTGTGGAGCTACTCAGAAACTGCTAAGAAGTGTCTTCGCAATTTTGCTAATCTTTCGTTCGCAATATTGATAAGCTAAGATTCACTTCCAGTAGGCGGCGGCTTAGCGTGTGCAAAGCTGCTAAAAGCAGCTTGCGAGTGAACAACTCGGAATGAGGGCCTATATCGGCCGTTCTCTTGAATATATCGACCAGTGTGTACGGGCCTTAAGACTCAGTACCCAGACACAATTAATTAATTGTGAAACTATGTTATCATTTGTGGAATGCAGTGTTGGGGCTTTTAACTAGCACCAGGGCAAATACATTTTGCCCCCACAATTTTTTGTGATGGCTTTCTGAAGTTGGTAGGCCAGGTATAACTACCCCATGCGGCTTTTTGTCATATTATAACCTTCAAAGTCCAGTGGATCATTAATAGTTAAAAAAATACTGTATATTGTAATATGTGTCTGATACATCCTATAAATGATTAAAGATACAACTGTTCTGAAGATTTAAATATGAATCAGTCTCTTGTTTTACAAACGTTTGCAGATCGTTTCCAAGTAATTACTGGGACAAGTTTGTGAAGCGGAAGGTAATTACCATAAACTCGTTAACGTAAAATCAGATTATTCCTACTTCCAGTCCTTTCTCCTGCTCAGTGACCTTCTCTTCCCTTCCAGGTACTGGATAAATATGGAGACATCTATGGCCGTGAGAGGATAGCGGAACTGTTGGGAATGGATTTGGCCAGTTTGGAAATCAGCTCTCAAAATGGCAAGAAGCGAGAGCCAGATAAATCCCTGATAACATGGTAGGATTATACACTTTGGGGGAGTTGTATCAAGCCTTGGAGAGAGATAAAGTGAAGAAATTGCACAAAGTCATTTCAATGACTATTCTAGATAACTTACAGTAGCTACTTGGTTATTTTGGGCATCGTCTCCATTTTATCCCTCTCCAAGGCTTGGTATATCTCCCCCTATTTATTTTACCTATAACCCAGCAATATCCCATTCATCAGTCCCTATATTCACCATGATCCTTCAATCCTTTAGATGACTTTAGTCTTATTTACATTTAATAGCCTCTTCTCCACCCTACTCAATATAATTATTTACTCACATCTGAACCTCCTTTGTACCCTACACTAAACCACACTATGGGGCTAATTCAGGTTGGATCGCAAATCGTGATCCAACTGGAATTATTATGATCGCCCCGCGGGTGCTTGTGCAGCGCCCGTTGTGCGCATGCGCCTGTCCTGCGCATGCACCCGCACTTTCTACGGAGGGCCCCCAGAAAATGCGATCGCCTCTGCTTGTCATTCAGCCAGGGGCGGAGGCGGCCAAAAGGGGGCACTCCGAGGGCGTGATCACGGTGGCTGCGCGACGTCACGCGCAGCCTCAGTTTCTGCCAACAAGCAGAAATTGCGATGTGTTCGCAATTTCTGCTTGTGGGACGGGGGTAGGCGCTGATCATTATGGCGGCCCCCGGTTTGCGATCTAATTAGCAGAATTTGCAATCCTTACTGAATTAGGAACTTTAAATGTAAACTACATCTTGACGTCAGGTTTTTTCCCTACGTTTTTACCACTTCCATCCAAGCATCTTGTTTTTATCTCCATAAATGTTCTCCAGAATCGAAATAAGTTGTTCCTCTTCTTTTTCATCAGTATAAAGTAGTTTATTGCACAAGTCTCTTTGACTCCTCTGTGAGGCTCTTGTAGAATGTACCCCATATTTCTCAGAATTGTCCCCTTTTTGATGCTCGCACTCTGGATTAGGGGTCTAATTCATACCCCGTCGCTGATGTACAAAAATCGCTAGGTAGCAATTTTTGCACATGCTTGTACGCCGCTATGTGCATGTGTCAGGTCCTAAACTGCATTCTCTGCAGAACGCAGTTTAAGACCTGGAGGGGGCGGGAACAGGGTGTCGACGCCACGTTTGTGGGCGTCGATGCTCCGTTTAAGGGGCACGGCCTGTAGAATGCAGGCGTGTCCAGACCGTTGCTGGGGCGGGTCGCTGCGGCTGCGTGATGTCACACGTAGCCGAAGCGACCAAAAACATGGCAGGTATCTAGGCTGCGTAGGCAGGGAGCTACTTGTCAGGTGCAAAAGTATCGCTGCTGTGCCATACTTCCGCACCTCTGCGGGGGGGGTCATGTGGGGTGGACTAGCCCTGTGCTGGGCGTTCCCCTGCATGTCAGAGATTTTGATCAGCTCTGAATTATTCTGTTTCTTCTCATTCTGGGGGAGATGTATCAAATATTAAATAGAGATAAAGTACCACCCACTTAGCATCTGTCATTTTTCAAACATAACCTGTAAAATGACAGGAGCTGATTGGTTGGTACTGTATCTCTTTCTACTGTATCTCTCTCCACAGCTTGATACATCTCCCCCTCTCCATATTAAACTGCAAACCTTACAGAACATGTTTTCTTCTCTATGTGTATTGCTGGTGTCCTACTTACTTTTAGCAAAAGTGGTCTCCTGGAGTTCTCTGTTCTCATACAGATGTGGCACTTTAATCCCAGCAAATGAGCAGTGTTGGCCGCGATTAGCTTGTAGAATGAGCATGGAAACATCTGTATGTCCAGAACAGAAGCCTTCTCCTCACCATACAATTATTCCACACATTGAGACCGGTGTAGAACCAGCCTGAATTGCACCCGCACTACGGTGGTCATTCCGAGTTGTTCGCTCGTTGCCGATTTTCTCTATATTGCGATTAGTCGCTTACTGCGCATGCGCAAGGTTCGCAGAGCGCATGCGCTTAGTTATTTTACTCAAAAGTTAGGTATTTTACTCACGGCATAACGAGGATTTTTCATCGTTCTGGTGATCGGAGTGTGATTGACAGGAAGTGGGTGTTTCTGGGCGGAAACTGGCCGTTTTCTGGGCGTGTGCGAAAAAACGCTGGAGTTTCTGGGAAAAACACGGGAGTGTCTGTAGAAACGGGGGAGTGTCTGGGCGAACGCTGGGTGTGTTTGTGACGTCAAACCAGGAACGAAACTGACTGAACTGATCGCAATGGCTGAGTAAGTCTGGAGCTACTCAGAAACTGCTAAGAATTTTCTATTCGCAATTCTGCTAATCTTTCGTTCGCAATTCTACTAAGCTAAGATACACTCCCAGAGGGCGGCGGCTTAGCGTGTGCAATGCTGCTAAAAGCAGCTAGCGAGCGAACAACTCGGAATGAGGGCCTAAATGCGGATATTTGCCCATACTCTGAGTTGTACAAATCTGTGCGACCACACTGTCACTATCTATACACTTGGTTTCATAGCCACCAGTCATTAGAACAAGAGAACTCATAGTATTCTGCATATTATAGCAGAAATGCCCTTATCCATGACTTTTTGTTTCCTCCTACAGGATCACCTCAATTGATATAAAGTATCAGATCTGGAAATTCGGCGTTGTCTTCACAGATAATGTAAGAACAGCTTGAAATATAAACTACTTTCTATGACAAGATCGTACTCAAAACATTTTCTGAAAGTGTGAAACGCGTGGTCATTTTGCGCTTAGCTGCCTAGCACACTGTCAGTTTGTCAGCTTAGCATATTCACTGCTGCAAGCCTACGCCTTAGCTTCGGGCACAGTCTCTGCTCCCACTTTAGTGGGATCATACGTCTGTTTGGACATGCAAATAGGGGAGAGAATTAAAATGTTGCGTCACTGCCCAGTGTACTACTAACTTAACTGCCACTATCTTTCTCAGTTTTCTGAAATACTGCTAGTTTAGCCTTGTTAATGTCTTCATTTAATGAAGGTGCACACAGGGTTATGAGGCTATTCATTACGATGCAGGATAGGCGTTACTTTCTCTTACCTTCCATGCACCATCATACATTGCTGTTGTGCAGAGCTGCACAGTGGGGGTCATTCTGACCCGTTCGCTCGCTGCTTTTTAACACAGCAGAGCGAACGGGGCCCTACTGCACATGCGCCGTAGTGCGCCGGCGCATGCCAGACGGCCGTAGCAGGGATGCGATCGCCTCTGCCTGATTGACAGGCAGAGGCAATCGCTGGGCGGGAGGGGGCGGAACCGCAGCATTTGGCCACCGTTTCGTGGGTGCGGTCCGGCCAACGCAGGCGTGGCCTGACTGAACGGAGGGGCTGGCCGCAGTGGCTGCGTGACGTCACACGCAGCCGCTGCGGGCCGGGAAGCGATGAGTAGCTCCCGGCCAGCACTCTAAAGCTGCGCTGGCCGGGAGCTGCTCTTGAAGTGCAACAGTCCAGGTTTTAAGGATATCCATGCCAAAGCACAGATGGTTAAATCAAAATGACTGAGGTACTAATTAATTCACTTGTGCTCAAGCAGGGATATCCTTAAAACCTGGACCGTACAACATGGAAATCTGTCCTGCTCCTGCTGTGTGTGGCCTCACTGACACTGCAAGTTTTGTACCTTTGTCCCCCAGACCTTCCTGTACCTGGTGTGGTATACCGTCATGTCCATCCTTGGCCACTACAACAATTTCTTCTTTGCCGCCCATCTTCTGGACATCGCCATGGGCGTGAAGACTCTGCGCACAATCCTGTCCTCAGTCACACACAACGGCAAACAGGTTAGTGCGCAAATTCCTAATAAGTCAGTGCTGTCTTCTACACAGGAAACTGGATTAAATGCAGATAGGAAGAGCTCCCCAAAGCCCAGGATTATTCCTCTGCTTCTCTTGTCCTTATATATTGTCTTTGTCCTTATTGCAAAAATATGTGTTTAATGAAATTAGTGATTTTAAATGTGTATTAAATCAGACTTTATTGTGATGTTTACGCTTCTGCACACTAATGCCTATGGACGCGTTCTTATACACCACCATCGGTCGCAGCATCGGAACTTGCACCAGGCCTATGGCAGTCTGACATCGTCCTCCTATGCTTGCAGCTGTGCATCTTTGTACTCTGCCGCTTTCACTGACACGCCTGGGAAAGGCCCATAACACACCCACTAAACAGACCATTTCTGCGCACGTCTAGCCATCGGCCAGGAACACTCAGCACTTTTTCCACATCTCTGATACTGTGCATCTGGATTGCAACAGCGCTTTTCTGCGTACACTCCATTTAACGCATGCGCTGTACAAGTTTTAATTCATTGTGGTGCAAAAAAAATGCTGAACTACGAGCGTCTCTGAATCAGCCTATAAGTCTCTTGGGGGTGATTTACAGCAAAACATAATTACGTGTAAGGATCACATAGGCAAATGCAGGGGGGGGGGGGTTCTGGTTGCCTGGAAACCCCCCCTCGTCTTGGCCAGCAGTACAAATTATGACAGCAATAGCAATAGTATATGATACGATTACTAGAGCTGCCGCCACAACATACAGTTTAAGGAACAGAGTGGAGCTGCTGCACATGCCCAGTGGTAGCAGCTTTTTCTGCCAAGTCTGCTGTGTGTGTGGCTCTGACCAGAGAGTAGCCGCCAGGAAGAAGAGACAAGTGCCTTACGAAGAGGTGGAAGAATGTGTGCTTAGAAAGTGCAGTTGTATCCTACTGATTCTATTATGTTTGTGTATTTATTTATGGGATGTTTAAACTTTTCCTGAACACTTATTTTATTTATATTACTTAAATATGTTTGATATAGCCTCAGTGGCGCACCCAGGGGGGGTTTCCGAGCACCCAGAAACACCCCTCCACCTGTCTTCCTGGTGGCACTTGTAAGTGCTTAATAAAAGTTTACTTTATTTTAATTATAGTACATATATATCCATGTGCATACATATATACACATGTATATACATACATACATACATACATACATACATATAAACACACACATACAGTATATGATATAAGTTGTAACACTGTAAGGGTACAAGGTGCCGTTTCCTGGGATAAATGGCAGCACGCAGCAGCTAAGGAACCACACAAGTCCAGCTTCCGGTACAACTGGCCCCGGACAGTTTTATTATACAGAAAATAAACAAACACCAAAAGAAAATACCTTGCCTGTCCGGCACTAACTAAACACAAGATGTTCCTAACTATCACTAAACAAAAACACAGAGTTCTCCAGTAAACACTGTATAGCTCACTTGTATCAGGAAGCGTGTTTCTCTCACAGAGATCCTGCAGTCTTCCCAGGCAGTCTGCACACATTAATCAAGCTAGAAGCCCTGTAAGGCTCTTGCACAGCTGAAAGCCCTGATTAGCCCTCTGTGAGGCCAAAGATCCGAACTGGGCCCAATGTCTGGAACTCGCCCTATCTCTCTCTCAGGGCCCTTATCCAGCTTTTCCAGCAAACCGAAAAGGTTCTAACAAAACAAAAGTATTTTCCTAGAAATTTTCATTTTCTAAAACATGTAAGACAAGAACCTGGGACAAACATACCTGCCCTCAAACACTATCCCAGTGTTCTGGTCACATATCCCCCTCCCCTGTTTCGACCTAGGGGCCGGAACACTTGTAGCCTCCAAACAGAAGATGCGGGACAATGCATCTGCGTTGGCCAATTGTGTACCCGGTCTATGTTCGACAGTAAACTTAAAATCCTGCAACGCTAGAAACCATCTAGTTACACGAGCATTCTTGCCTCTATTTACATACATCCATTTTAAAGGGGCATGATCTGTCACTAGTCTGAATTGTCTACCCAAGAGGTAATATCTCAAGGTATCTAGTGCCCAGGGGCGGATTGGGAACAAAAAGCGTCCCTGAAAAAATTTGTACCAGTGTCCACACATGGGCAGCACCAGAGGTGTAAGGTCTAGCCATGGGCCATGGCAGCAGCACCCTCCCCCCCAAGACTTTCCAGATAGTGGGCATATCCAGCATCAAGGGGGAAGTTAAAAAGAAATAAAATTAAATATTATGAGCACATTAGATGATACACCTTCAGAATTTAGGAAACTATATAATTATTTAGAAAGATATTTTCTTGCTTATTACACCAACCGTATCCCAATCACTATTCACTCAATCTTATATGTCAGCCAAGCAGGTAGACAGAGCATACACTAGATCATCTGTAATCACAGGCTAAGAGGCAAAGTCATTTTCATATATGCAAATTATTTTGCATCTTATTAATGTTGTCTATAAATAGGACCACATGTCCTCAAACAAAACAGGCCCCACGGGTGCGTCGGCTCACCGGGAATCTTCCCTGTAAACCCTATGCCCAATCCGCCTCTGCTAGTGCCCACTTAATGGCCAAAGCCTCCTTTTCCACAATGGCATACCTTTTTTCATGCTCATTGAGTTTCCTACTCAAATAAATGATAGGGTGTTCGTCCCCATCTCTGGTTTGGGACAGCACAGCGCCTATCCCTACTTCTGAGGCATCTGTCTGTACCACAAATTCTTTTGAAAAATCTGGTGTTATCAATACCGGTTGTGAACACAAAGCCACTTTTAACGCTTGGAACGCTTTTTCTGCATCAGGGTTCCATTTCACCATATTTGGCTGCTTCCCTTTGGTAAGATCTGACAACGGCACCGCTGTGGTCGCAAAATTGGGAATAAACCGTCTATAGTACCCAGTTATTCCCAAAAAAGCCCTTACCTGTTTTTTATTCACTGGACGAGGCCAGTTTTGAATAGCATCAATTTTATTAAATTGGGGCATTATTAGACCTCTGCCTATGGTGAAGCGTAAGTATTTGACCTCCTCCATTGCGAGACAGCACTTCTTTGAGTTAGCAGTTAACCCTGCCTCTCTGATTGAGTCCAGTACTGCTTGTACTTTAACCAAATGGGACCCCCAGTCTGTACTGTGAATTACCACATCATCCAAATAGGCAGCTGCATATTTTCTATGGGGCCTCAAAATTTTATCCATCACCCGTTGAAAGGTTGCTGGAGCCCCATGCAACCCAAAGGGTCACATTTTATGCGCTATCAGATAAAGGTATTTGCCAGTAACCTTTGTTCAGGTCCAACGTGGTGAGAAACCTGGCTGTTCCCTATAAGCTCATCCTCACGGGGCATGGGGTATGCGTCAAACTTGGACACCTCATTTAACTTACGAAAGTCATTACAGAAGCGTATGCTACTGTCGGGCTTCGGGATGAGAACTATGGGACTGGACCACTCACTGTTAGATTCCTCTATGACTCCAAGTTCTAACATGGTTTTAACTTCTTTAGAAACAGCTTCTCGCTGAGCTTCAGGAATCCTATATGGCTTTAAATGAACCCTGACCCCTGGTTCTGTGACAATGTCGTGTTTTATTATGGTCGTTCGGCCAGGCAGCTCTGAAAATATCTCCCTATTTTGGATGAGAAATTCTTTAACCTGATTGTTCTGATCAGCTGATAATGTCTCTGACACCTTTACTGCGGGAAGCAACCGAGGTGAAGACACCGAAGGGCAAGGCTCCGCTGACAGAGACAACCTATCTTTCCAGGGTTTGATTAAGTTAACATGGTAGATTTGTTCGGGTTTTCTCTTTCCCGGCTGGTATACTTTGTAATTAACCTCATTCACTTTTTCCCTAATCTCAAATGGACCCTGCCATTTAGCTAGGAATTTGCTTTCCACAGTGGGTACCAAAACAAGAACTCTATCTCCAGGAGCAAATTCCTGTATCTTGGCACTCCGGTTATATACCCTCTGTTGAGCACTTTGGGCCTGTTCCATGTGCTTTCTGACAATAGGTACCACGGCTGCAATCCTATCCTGCATTTGTGTTACATGTTCAATAACTCTTCTATAAGGAGCGGGCTGTCCTTCCCACGTCTCTTTGGCAATGTCCAACAGCCCTCTGGGGTGTCTACCATACAATAAATCAAACGGAGAAAACCCCGTAGAGGACTGAGGAACTTCTCTGATGGCCATTAACAAGTAGGGCAACAAACAATCCCAGTTTTTCACATCTCTCTCAACAACCTTTTTTAACATACTTTTTAATGTTTTATTAAACCTTTCCACCAACCCGTCAGTTTGGGGATGGTAGATGGACGTCCTGAGGGGAGTGACCTTAAATAATTTGCACAATTCTTTCATGATCCTTAACATAAATGGAGTACCTTGGTCAGTCAAAATTTCTTTTGGTATTCCCACTCTACTAAAAACCTGCACCAGCTCCCTAGCTATCACCTTGGTTGTGATAGTGCGTAAAGGGCAGCCTCAGGATATCGAGTGGCATAGTCCATAATTACCAGGATATACTGATGGCCCCGAGCAGACTTTAACAAGGGCCCCACGAGATCCATGGCTATTCTGTCAAACGGGACCTCTATAATAGGCATGGGAACTAGTGGGCTCCTGAAATGGGGTCTAGGGGCATGATACTGGCATTCAGGACAGGAAGAACAATATTTAGACACTGCTTTAATAATCCCTGGCCAAAAGAACCTTTGTAAAACTCTTTCAGTGGTTTTTTCTGCCCCTAAATGTCCTGCGGTAACATGACGATGAGCTAAATCTAGTACCGTTCTCCGATAAGGCTGGGGAACTACCAGCTGTTCCACCACATCCTCACCCCTTTTGACAATGTGGTACAAGAGCTCATTACAGATGGCCATGTGGGCATACGTAACCCTGTCATCTGGTACCACAGGTTCCCCATTAACAACCTTAACATTCTCTCTAGCCCTCATTAAGGTAGAATCCTTTAACTGTTCAGACGCAAACAGATCCTTCTTTACCTCCAGGTCAGGCACGCTTTCAGTTCTAACTACTATGTCTCTGTTCCCAGCAAGAGGGTCCTATCTGGACTCCCCATCTGTCACTTCCACAGCCAAACTAGCAAAAGGCAAAGGGTCAGAAAGTTCCGAAGACACACGTATATCCATAAAATCACCGGTATTATCAACTGGCTCTTTACTTCTCACATCTGTTGATAACCGTGATTCCCACAGTTTCCAAAAATGAGGAAAATCCCTCCCTATTATGGCCTCATGCACCAAGGTGGGGACCAGTCCTACTTTAACAATTGCTGACCCACAACAAGTTTCTATATTCACTTCAGCAGTGACATAATGTTGGGTATCCCCATGTATGCAAGTTACCCAAATAGGTATTTGCTGGACCTTTAAGGGGTTCACTAACCCAGCTTTCACGAGGGTAACTAAACTTCCTGAATCTAGCAAGGCCTCTACCCGGTTACCCTCTAAGAACACATCACACATTTGTTTTTCCAGCTCAGGTGAAGGTACCACAGTACAGGCTAACCTAGCAAAGAAAGACATTCTGCGACATTCAAAGGCAGCATCACATTGCATGGGTTCTTGCGTGACTGGGCAATTGGCAATAACATGACCTGGCATACCACACCTAAAACATTTAACCACAAGATTATCAACCCGTTTGGGCAGCATAGACCATTCTAGCCCCATTGGCCTGTCTCCAGGGCCAGTGTTTACAGTCTCTCCAGCCTTGCGTTCCCTTAACCGCCCAGCAACGTTTTCCCACGGAACAGTCTTACCAGTCTTTACTGAAGGGCGCTGTCGAGGATCTATGGGTTGCTGGGTGGTCATCAGTAGTTCCTCTGCTGCCAAATACCTCTCTACCATGTCCACTAATTGGTCAGCAGTACCCGGGTTTCCATGGCTCACCCACTTGCGCAGGACCATGGGCAAAGATCTTAAGTAGCGGTCCATGATGACTCTTTCAACCATCTGGGGACCAGTTAATGTCTCTGGCTGTAACCATTTTTTTGTTAGCTGAATAAGGTCGTGCATCTGGGAGCGAGGAGGCTTCTCCATGGCGTACACCCAACGGGGCACCCGTTGTGCTCGTACTGACAGCGTGACTCCCAGGTGGGTCAGGATCTCAGTCTTTAGTTTATCATAGTCCCGAGCCCCAGCAGGGCTTAAATCAAAGTACGCTTTTTGGGGCTCACCTGACAGAAAAGGTGCCAGCAGACTGGCCCACTGTGCTTTCGGCCAGTTCCCACGCTCGGCAGTCCTTTCAAACGTGGTCAGGTAGGCCTCCACATCATCAGCCTCTGTCATTTTCTGCAGGAAGTGACTGGCCTGTATAGAACTAGACCTGGTCGGAGCACTGACGGCCATATCTCCAATCCGGGCTGCAAGGCTCTGCACCACTTCTGTTAAGGCCTCTCGCTGTAGTCTCCAATTTTCCTCCATTGCCACCTGCTGCTGTCTGTTGGCCTCCTGCTGAGCCACTGTAGCTTGCAGCAAGGCTTTGAGCAGTTCCTCCATGTCAACAGACTTTTCAGGCGGCTTTGTAGCTGCTTTCACCCAGGACATATATCAAATCCTCAGGGCGAGTCTCAGTAACTTCACACTGGGCTGTATCTGCATAAACCACCGTTTTCTGCAGGCCTCACAAAGCTACTGCTTTCACTTATGCGCAGAACGGCATGCTCGCATTCTCCACCAAGTTGTAACACTGTAAGGGTACAAGGTGCCGTTTCCTGGGATAAATGGCAGCATGCAGCAGCTGAGGAACCACACAAGTCCAGTTTCCGGTACAACTGGTCCCGGCCAGTTTTATTATACAGAAAATAAAACAAACACCAAAAGAAAATACCTTGCCTGTCCGGCACTAACTAAACACAAGATGTTCCTAACTATCACTAAACAAAAACACAGAGTTCTCCAGTAAACACTGTATAGCTCACTTGTATCAGGAAGCGTGTTTCTCTCACAGAGATCCTGCAGTCTTCCCAGGCAGTCTGCACACATTAATCAAGCTAGAAGCCCTGTAAGGCTCTTGCACAGCTGAAAGCCCTGATTAGCCCTCTGTGAGGCCAAAGATCCGAACTGGGCCCAATGTCTGGAACTCGCCCTATCTCTCTCTCAGGGCCCTTATCCAGCTTTTCCAGCAAACCGAAAAGGTTCTAACAAAACAAAAGCATTTTCCTAGAAATTTTCATTTTCTAAAACATGTAAGACAAGAACCTGGGACAAACATACCTGCCCTCAAACACTATCCCAGTGTTCTGGTCACATATCCCCCTCCCCTGTTTCGACCTAGGGGCCGGAACACTTGTAGCCTCCAAACAGAAGATGCGGGACAATGCATCTGCGTTGGCCAATTGTGTACCCGGTCTATGTTCGACAGTAAACTTAAAATCCTGCAACGCTAGAAACCATCTAGTTACACGAGCATTCTTGCCTCTATTTACATACATCCATTTTAAAGGGGCATGATCTGTCACTAGTCTGAATTGTCTACCCAAGAGGTAATATCTCAAGGTATCTAGTGCCCAGGGGCGGATTGGGAACAAAAAGCGTCCCTGAAAAAATTTGTACTAGTGGCCACACATGGGCAGCACCAGAGGTGTAAGGTCTAGCCATGGGCCATGGCAGCAGCACCCTCCCCCCCAAGACTTTCCAGATAGTGGGCATATCCAGCATCAAGGGGGAAGTTAAAAAGAAATAAAATTAAATATTATGAGCACATTAGATGATACACCTTTAGAATTTAGGAAACTATATAATTATTTAGAAAGATATTTTCTTGCTTATTACACCAACCGTATCCCAATCACTATTCACTCAATCTTATATGTCAGCCAAGCAGGTAGACAGAGCATACACTAGATCATCTGTAATCACAGGCTAAGAGGCAAAGTCATTTTCATATATGCAAATTATTTTGCATCTTATTAATGTTGTCTATAAATAGGACCACATGTCCTCAAACAAAACAGGCCCCACGGGTGCGTCGGCTCACCGGGAATCTTCCCTGTAAACCCTATGCCCAATCCGCCTCTGCTAGTGCCCACTTAATGGCCAAAGCCTCCTTTTCCACAATGGCATACCTTTTTTCATGCTCATTGAGTTTCCTACTCAAATAAATGATAGGGTGTTCGTCCCCATCTCTGGTTTGGGACAGCACAGCGCCTATCCCTACTTCTGAGGCATCTGTCTGTACCACAAATTCTTTTGAAAAATCTGGTGTTATCAATACCGGTTGTGAACACAAAGCCACTTTTAACGCTTGGAACGCTTTTTCTGCATCAGGGTTCCATTTCACCATATTTGGCTGCTTCCCTTTGGTAAGATCTGACAACGGCACCGCTGTGGTCGCAAAATTGGGAATAAACCGTCTATAGTACCCAGTTATTCCCAAAAAAGCCCTTACCTGTTTTTTATTCACTGGACGAGGCCAGTTTTGAATAGCATCAATTTTATTAAATTGGGGCATTATTAGACCTCTGCCTATGGTGAAGCGTAAGTATTTGACCTCCTCCATTGCGAGACAGCACTTCTTTGAGTTAGCAGTTAACCCTGCCTCTCTGATTGAGTCCAGTACTGCTTGTACTTTAACCAAATGGGACCCCCAGTCTGTACTGTGAATTACCACATCATCCAAATAGGCAGCTGCATATTTTCTATGGGGCCTCAAAATTTTATCCATCACCCGTTGAAAGGTTGCTGGAGCCCCATGCAACCCAAAGGGTCACATTTTATGCGCTATCAGATAAAGGTATTTGCCAGTAACCTTTGTTCAGGTCCAACGTGGTGAGAAACCTGGCTGTTCCCTATAAGCTCATCCTCACGGGGCATGGGGTATGCGTCAAACTTGGACACCTCATTTAACTTACGAAAGTCATTACAGAAGCGTATGCTACTGTCGGGCTTCGGGATGAGAACTATGGGACTGGACCACTCACTGTTAGATTCCTCTATGACTCCAAGTTCTAACATGGTTTTAACTTCTTTAGAAACAGCTTCTCGCTGAGCTTCAGGAATCCTATATGGCTTTAAATGAACCCTGACCCCTGGTTCTGTGACAATGTCGTGTTTTATTATGGTCGTTCGGCCAGGCAGCTCTGAAAATATCTCCCTATTTTGGATGAGAAATTCTTTAACCTGATTGTTCTGATCAGCTGATAATGTCTCTGACACCTTTACTGCGGGAAGCAACCGAGGTGAAGACACCGAAGGGCAAGGCTCCGCTGACAGAGACAACCTATCTTTCCAGGGTTTGATTAAGTTAACATGGTAGATTTGTTCGGGTTTTCTCTTTCCCGGCTGGTATACTTTGTAATTAACCTCATTCACTTTTTCCCTAATCTCAAATGGACCCTGCCATTTAGCTAGGAATTTGCTTTCCACAGTGGGTACCAAAACAAGAACTCTATCTCCAGGAGCAAATTCCTGTATCTTGGCACTCCGGTTATATACCCTCTGTTGAGCACTTTGGGCCTGTTCCATGTGCTTTCTGACAATAGGTACCACGGCTGCAATCCTATCCTGCATTTGTGTTACATGTTCAATAACTCTTCTATAAGGAGCGGGCTGTCCTTCCCACGTCTCTTTGGCAATGTCCAACAGCCCTCTGGGGTGTCTACCATACAATAAATCAAACGGAGAAAACCCCGTAGAGGACTGAGGAACTTCTCTGATGGCCATTAACAAGTAGGGCAACAAACAATCCCAGTTTTTCACATCTCTCTCAACAACCTTTTTTAACATACTTTTTAATGTTTTATTAAACCTTTCCACCAACCCGTCAGTTTGGGGATGGTAGATGGACGTCCTGAGGGGAGTGACCTTAAATAATTTGCACAATTCTTTCATGATCCTTAACATAAATGGAGTACCTTGGTCAGTCAAAATTTCTTTTGGTATTCCCACTCTACTAAAAACCTGCACCAGCTCCCTAGCTATCACCTTGGTTGTGATAGTGCGTAAAGGGCAGCCTCAGGATATCGAGTGGCATAGTCCATAATTACCAGGATATACTGATGGCCCCGAGCAGACTTTAACAAGGGCCCCACGAGATCCATGGCTATTCTGTCAAACGGGACGTCTATAATAGGCATGGGAACTAGTGGGCTCCTGAAATGGGGTCTAGGGGCATGATACTGGCATTCAGGACAGGAAGAACAATATTTAGACACTGCTTTAATAATCCCTGGCCAAAAGAACCTTTGTAAAACTCTTTCAGTGGTTTTTTCTGCCCCTAAATGTCCTGCGGTAACATGACGATGAGCTAAATCTAGTACCGTTCTCCGATAAGGCTGGGGAACTACCAGCTGTTCCACCACATCCTCACCCCTTTTGACAATGTGGTACAAGAGCTCATTACAGATGGCCATGTGGGCATACGTAACCCTGTCATCTGGTACCACAGGTTCCCCATTAACAACCTTAACATTCTCTCTAGCCCTCATTAAGGTAGAATCCTTTAACTGTTCAGACGCAAACAGATCCTTCTTTACCTCCAGGTCAGGCACGCTTTCAGTTCTAACTACTATGTCTCTGTTCCCAGCAAGAGGGTCCTATCTGGACTCCCCATCTGTCACTTCCACAGCCAAACTAGCAAAAGGCAAAGGGTCAGAAAGTTCCGAAGACACACGTATATCCATAAAATCACCGGTATTATCAACTGGCTCTTTACTTCTCACATCTGTTGATAACCGTGATTCCCACAGTTTCCAAAAATGAGGAAAATCCCTCCCTATTATGGCCTCATGCACCAAGGTGGGGACCAGTCCTACTTTAACAATTGCTGACCCACAACAAGTTTCTATATTCACTTCAGCAGTGACATAATGTTGGGTATCCCCATGTATGCAAGTTACCCAAATAGGTATTTGCTGGACCTTTAAGGGGTTCACTAACCCAGCTTTCACGAGGGTAACTAAACTTCCTGAATCTAGCAAGGCCTCTACCCGGTTACCCTCTAAGAACACATCACACATTTGTTTTTCCAGCTCAGGTGAAGGTACCACAGTACAGGCTAACCTAGCAAAGAAAGACATTCTGCGACATTCAAAGGCAGCATCACATTGCATGGGTTCTTGCGTGACTGGGCAATTGGCAATAACATGACCTGGCATACCACACCTAAAACATTTAACCACAAGATTATCAACCCGTTTGGGCAGCATAGACCATTCTAGCCCCATTGGCCTGTCTCCAGGGCCAGTGTTTACAGTCTCTCCAGCCTTGCGTTCCCTTAACCGCCCAGCAACGTTTTCCCACGGAACAGTCTTACCAGTCTTTACTGAAGGGCGCTGTCGAGGATCTATGGGTTGCTGGGTGGTCATCAGTAGTTCCTCTGCTGCCAAATACCTCTCTACCATGTCCACTAATTGGTCAGCAGTACCCGGGTTTCCATGGCTCACCCACTTGCGCAGGACCATGGGCAAAGATCTTAAGTAGCGGTCCATGATGACTCTTTCAACCATCTGGGGACCAGTTAATGTCTCTGGCTGTAACCATTTTTTTGTTAGCTGAATAAGGTCGTGCATCTGGGAGCGAGGAGGCTTCTCCATGGCGTACACCCAACGGGGCACCCGTTGTGCTCGTACTGACAGCGTGACTCCCAGGTGGGTCAGGATCTCAGTCTTTAGTTTATCATAGTCCCGAGCCCCAGCAGGGCTTAAATCAAAGTACGCTTTTTGGGGCTCACCTGACAGAAAAGGTGCCAGCAGACTGGCCCACTGTGCTTTCGGCCAGTTCCCACGCTCGGCAGTCCTTTCAAACGTGGTCAGGTAGGCCTCCACATCATCAGCCTCTGTCATTTTCTGCAGGAAGTGACTGGCCTGTATAGAACTAGACCTGGTCGGAGCACTGACGGCCATATCTCCAATCCGGGCTGCAAGGCTCTGCACCACTTCTGTTAAGGCCTCTCGCTGTAGTCTCCAATTTTCCTCCATTGCCACCTGCTGCTGTCTGTTGGCCTCCTGCTGAGCCACTGTAGCTTGCAGCAAGGCTTTGAGCAGTTCCTCCATGTCGACAGACTTTTCAGGCGGCTTTGTAGCTGCTTTCACCCAGGACATATATCAAATCCTCAGGGCGAGTCTCAGTAACTTCACACTGGGCTGTATCTGCATAAACCACCGTTTTCTGCAGGCCTCACAAAGCTACTGCTTTCACTTATGCGCAGAACGGCATGCTCGCATTCTCCACCAAGTTGTAACACTGTAAGGGTACAAGGTGCCGTTTCCTGGGATAAATGGCAGCATGCAGCAGCTGAGGAACCACACAAGTCCAGTTTCCGGTACAACTGGTCCCGGCCAGTTTTATTATACAGAAAATAAAACAAACACCAAAAGAAAATACCTTGCCTGTCCGGCACTAACTAAACACAAGATGTTCCTAACTATCACTAAACAAAAACACAGAGTTCTCCAGTAAACACTGTATAGCTCACTTGTATCAGGAAGCGTGTTTCTCTCACAGAGATCCTGCAGTCTTCCCAGGCAGTCTGCACACATTAATCAAGCTAGAAGCCCTATAAGGCTCTTGCACAGCTGAAAGCCCTGATTAGCCCTCTGTGAGGCCAAAGATCCGAACTGGGCCCAATGTCTGGAACTCGCCCTATCT
This sequence comes from Pseudophryne corroboree, assembly GCF_028390025.1. Classification (NCBI taxonomy): domain Eukaryota; kingdom Metazoa; phylum Chordata; class Amphibia; order Anura; family Myobatrachidae; genus Pseudophryne; species Pseudophryne corroboree. The sequence continues at coordinate 414,700,922 of NC_086451.1, forward strand.
CTCTCTCAGGGCCCTTATCCAGCTTTTCCAGCAAACCGAAAAGGTTCTAACAAAACAAAAGCATTTTCCTAGAAGTTTTCATTTTCTAAAACATGTAAGACAAGAAACTGGGACAAACATACCTGCCCTCAAACACTATCCCAGTGTTCTGGTCACATAATACATGAGTATATATACGTGTACTGTATGTGTATATATATATATATATATATATATATATATATATATATTGTATGCATGTTTAATATGCTATGTATATGTATGTATATATTTATATATATATATATATATATATATATATAGGTGTGTGTGTGTGTATATATATATATATATATATATATATATATATACACACACACACACAGACATACTAGTTTTACGGACCCAGCATATGCTGGGTCACCTTAGTCCCCACCCCCGTGATTGGCTCCACCCAGTTCTGGAAACCCCCCCATGCAAATCCTGCGTTTGCCACTGAGCCTGAACTGTAGAGTATAGTGTTAAATATTAATATTGTATTCTATACAGTATCCAGTGTATAAAAAGACCAATGTGTACATTAATGTCCAGGGTCAGTACTAGGTTCTTCTACCGCTCCCCAAGCTCCTGCACTTGCTCCAATGTTCCGTGGAGTGAGAGATTGTGGATTGCATTTGAAAACCCCCTCTAACAGTTCCTGCGTTTGCCCCTGGATCACCTTGTACAAACATCTTGTTTCTACTGTTGGTAGAGGTGGCCCATCTCCATCTGCCCCAAAAGGGTTCCATTGTATAGGTCGACAGTCAGTAAGTCATCCCAGGGGGTAAATGTAATAGGGTCCGAGTTACTGGAGGTGCAGGACTTCAGGCGAGAATGCCCGTGTTTTTAAAGTGTCAATCATTTAAAAGGCCAAGCCAGGTTGGTTTTGCCTTGTAAATGATTGCTGCTTTAAAAATACGGGCTTTCATGTCCGAAATCCCGCACCGCCGGCAACTCAGACCCTACTACATTTATCCCCATATGGTCAACATGCATTAGGTCGACAGGTACAAAAGATTAACATGGTCAAAAGGTCGACAAGGAAAAAGTAGACATTGTTTAAGGTCGACATGTTCAAAAGGTCAATGTGACAATGGTTGACACGTGGTTTTTTTTTTTTCCAACTTTGGATTGATTTACTATCTATTTGGACTAAATTGGTAATAGTAACCTTGCCCGAAGTGTGGCGAGCGAAGTGAGCCAGCGAGGGTACACGTTTCCACTAACTCGGCGTTACACATACAAATGACACCCAAAAATGTAAAAAAAATCTCATGTTCACCTTTTATGTGTCAACCATTTTCATGTCGATCTTTTGAACCTGTCGACCAAATGCATGTCGAACATATGGGGTCTACCTAATGACTAATGTAGATCTTCTATACCACACCCCCCACAAACATGCACAGAAATCATATAATCCACACGATGGATCAGTTCTGTGCATCCGCATTGTTCCTGTCCAGCATTGCCCATTGCACGGAAAGAGTGATCTGCCAATACACGGATCAGTCCATCCACTCTATCAATCTCCATCCGTGTGTATATATATGGTGCACACGTGTGGTGTGCCATTGCTTTCTATGGCACATGTGTGGTGTGCAACTATCTGTGGGATCCGTCCACATTTGTGCGGACAGCCGACTCACAATCAGGCGCCTAGTGCTCTCTTATTCTGCATTTTACATTTTCTAGATCAGTCTTGACTCTATACTTTACCTCCTGTATGTATAGGACGTGTGATCTGATCTGGACAATAATCCTCCCACTCCTTCTGACTATAGTCTAGTATCAGCCCCACTGTATGGTGGTTCCTCATCCTGCTTCTTTCTCTAATTCCCCCCAGCTCATGATGACAGTCGGGCTCCTGGCCGTGGTTGTATACCTGTACACCGTGGTTGCCTTCAACTTCTTCCGGAAATTTTACAACAAGAGCGAGGATGAGGATGAACCGGACATGAAGTGTGATGACATGATGACTGTGAGTAGACCCACATTGTATATGTCTTGTCTATCCATGTGCCAGTCATCAATGTTTATCTACATGGCTTCCCATCCGTCCACACCCGCCTGAGGCTTGCCACGTTACTATAATTGGGATCGGCATCCCGAGCGGTGGTATGCTGGCAGGTGGGCGAGTGCAATGAAGCCCCTTGAGGAGGGCTTGCTGCGCTCGCCACGCTGCAGCCTCGGTGGTGAGTTATGCTCGCCATAGTTTCTATTCTCCCTCTATAGGTGTCACGAACACCCACAGAGGGGGAATCACCTACCTCGCTGGTATACCGGTGGTATGGTGGCCCAGTCGGGATTCCAGCGTTGGTATTGTGACAGACTGGATCCTGACTAGTGGTATGCTATCCGCATACCCTATAATCTGGTAACACTCAGGTGATTGTATTTAAATGAAGGGAAATTTTTTCAGCTGCAGCCATCAAGATTCTCAAACTGAAAAAGCAATAGTGGTGCCACGATCTTGAAACGATAAATCCTCTTACCATACTAATTCTAGAGCTGCTCAGAAAAGAGTACAAGTCTAAACGTTTAAGCAGAAAAGACAAGCACGGAACTACTGTATACCCACATCCTATAAGATTATTATGATATTGCTTCCCCTTCTGTAATATAATATGCTTGGTGGTTCCCTCTCCACAGTGTTATCTCTTCCATATGTACGTTGGGGTACGAGCCGGTGGAGGCATTGGAGATGAGATCGAGGACCCTGCAGGTGACGAGTATGAGCTCTACCGCGTCGTGTTTGACATCACTTTCTTCTTCTTTGTCATTGTCATCCTGTTGGCCATCATTCAGGGTAGGTAGCAGTCAGGGATAACCCCCTCAGTCCAACTTTTGATTATGTAACCGCTTAAAGAAACCTGTGTTTTTATTAATGGACAAGAGCTTGGTAAATATCTCGGTCATAACTTTTGACCCTGCAATTAAAATAATTATTTACAACTAAACATGGATTCCTCCTTCAGGTCTGATCATTGACGCGTTTGGAGAACTGAGAGACCAACAGGAGCAAGTGAAGGAGGATATGGAGGTGATGTCCTTTTTTATCTGGCATCTGCTGTCAGTGAGCTCCACCATCCCTGTCCTTATCTTTCTTTGTCACGCCTCATTCTTCGATACTTATGTCATTCTTACACGGTCAGCCGATGTAACCCATTCCCTCTCATGTCTTTCTTACTATCTACACGCCTTCTTTCTAATCAGTTGCTCAACCATACCCATCTCAATGGCCCATCATATCTTTTCAGTTATTCTGCTTTCTTCTCCACGTTTTCCATTACCCTCTCTCTGTTATCTCCTTATGGGCCTGCTTCTCATTACCTGTACTCGCTCCCTTGTGCTGCCTCTTGCCTCTCTCCATTGTCCCCCACCATATGTACTGTTCCATTTATTCTGTACATTTCATCTTCCACCACCTCTGGCCTGACGTTATGTGTTCTCTCCTCCAGACCAAATGCTTCATCTGTGGCATCGGAAGTGATTACTTTGATACCACGCCGCACGGCTTCGAGAGTCATACTTTGGAAGAGCATAATTTGGCCAATTACATGTGAGCTGTGGAATTGGGAGCAGGGATATTGACCAGGGATTGCATTTGGTTAAAGCCCATAGTGGTTTAACTTGATCTGTGCTTTTTTTCAGGTTCTTTTTGATGTATCTAATTAACAAGGATGACACAGAACACACGGGGCAGGTGAGTTGCAATAAAAGTATAAAATGTTTAACCTTTTGCACTAACGCTCATTGTCATGCTGATTTTCCATAGTGATTGGAGTAGATGGGCATTTTAGTATTATGGAAACCTCATTTGGGACACTAGTCCGATATTTAACTCCTGTAATCAGCCGATATGCGGGGATCAGTTTCCCAGAAGAGCATGCCCATAGAGAGCAGGGCCGGGCCTGGGTACTGTAGGGGGCATGGCCTAGTCGAGAAGAAATAGCCACACCCCCTATGGTACCCACTGAGCCAGGGGCAGATGCTGGGGGAGGCAGAGCCGGCCTTAGGCATAGGTAAACTAGGCAAATGCCTAGGGCATTTGGTATGCTTAGGGGCACCAGCAGCTTCTGCTGATTAAAATGATGTGCAGCATGCCTATATTCTGTGTGTATTCCTGGAAATCACTGTAATGTAGCATTTCGTATGCAGATACAGCCGCAGTCGCACACAGAATATAGGCATGCTGTATATCATTTTAATCAGCAGAAGCTGCTTGTGCATCCTAGCCACATAGTAATGCAAATAAGATGCATTTTCATAAACAAAAGGCACCCGACGTTAGCAGAGCTGCCAGCTGACTCATGCCAGGCATCTCTTGCAGAACTAGCGGCGGTGCTAGGGGGCACCAGCCAAAATCTTGCCTAGGGCATCATATTGGTTAGGGCCGGCTCTGGGGGGAGGAGATGATCACTGGGGAAAGAGGCTGTTGCCACTGTTAGATGAGTAGTGAAGGTTGGCGGATCTTGGCCCCTCCAATAAGCCAGGTAATTAGTACCTGCTCCCCCCTTTATCGGGTCACCTACCACGGCTAAAATACTGTAGCTTCTGTGAGCAGCTAGGGGGAAAAAGCAACTTGGTTAAACAGTAGCATTTAAAGTAACTGAGGGTGCTCATTTAATAAACCCTCTGCTGGGGGGGTTCCATGCAGATACTAAATGTTCTGCAATTATAATTATTTTTTTAGTTGTATTTAAGTGTACCAGCTCTCCTACAGTATGTCATAACTGCATTTTTCCATGCACGAAAGAAGAAGTATGTAACTGTCTGTGCATGTCGGCCAAGTTTCAGCATATTTCAATAACCCCTCTGCTTCTCTCAATTTAATAAGAGATGGTAACTAATTTAGTCAGGGGTGTTAACCTATTTTGTGCCCTTTATCCCCATAGACGTCTGTGGGGTCAGTGTCCTTGTCAATTTCAAAACGACAGAAGGACTACCTTTACGTCGCTAGATAGTGCTATAGCCAGCAATGGGGACCAGTGAAGCCGGGTTATATCACTATGCCCATGCAAGGACATTAACCATGCATACACATATCTCTTTAACCTTTGCTGGACTTACTAAAGCCACCATCTGTGTAGAGTAATTTTACATTGTATTTTCATTAATGAGTAAAAGATGTATATATGTTTTGTTGGTGCAATTAGGAAGACTTCTCTAACCAGCAATTTCCTCGTTGTCACATTTTAGTCCAGTAAAATTGTGCATTATAATATACTGTACCCAGAGGCGTTTGGGCCATAGGGTTCCCAGGGAAGATTCCCGGTGGGCCGGCGCACCCGCGGGGCTTGTTTTGTTTGAGGACATGTGGTCCTATTTATAGACATAATGAATAAGATGCCAAACAGTTTGCATATATGAAAATGACTTTGCCACTTAGCCTGTGATTGCAGATGATCTAGTGTATGCTCTGTCTGCCTGCTTGGCTGACATATAAGATTGAGTGAATAGTGATTGGGATACGGTTGGTGTAATAATAAGCAAGAAAATATATCTTTCTGAAGAATTAATAAGAATTTACTTACCGATAATTCTATTTCTCGGAGTCCGTAGTGGATGCTGGGGTTCCTGAAAGGACCATGGGGAATAGCGGCTCCGCAGGAGACAGGGCACAAAAGTAAAGCTTTCCGATCAGGTGGTGTGCACTGGCTCCTCCCCCTATGACCCTCCTCCAAGCCAGTTAGGTACTGTGCCCGGACGAGCGTACACAATAAGGGAGGAATTTTGAATCCCGGGTAAGACTCATACCAGCCACACCAATCACACCGTACAACTTGTGATCTAAACCCAGTTAACAGTATGATAACAGCGGAGCCTCTGAAAAGATGGCTCACAACAATAATAACCCGATTTTTGTAACTATGTACAAGTATTGCAGATAATCCGCACTTGGGATGGGCGCCCAGCATCCACTACGGACTCCGAGAAATAGAATTATCGGTAAGTAAATTCTTATTTTCTCTATCGTCCTAGTGGATGCTGGGGTTCCTGAAAGGACCATGGGGATTATACCAAAGCTCCCAAACGGGCGGGAGAGTGCGGATGACTCTGCAGCACCGAATGAGAGAACTCCAGGTCCTCCTTAGCCAGGGTATCAAATTTGTAGAATTTAGCAAACGTGTTTGCCCCTGACCAAGTAGCTGCTCGGCAAAGTTGTAAAGCCGAGACCCCTCGGGCAGCCGCCCAAGATGAGCCCACCTTCCTTGTGGAATGGGCATTTACATATTTTGGCTGTGGCAGGCCTGCCACAGAATGTGCAAGCTGAATTGTATTACACATCCAACTAGCAATAGTCTGCTTAGAAGCAAGAGCACCCAGTTTGTTGGGTGCATACAGGATAACAGCAAGTCAGTTTTCCTGACTCCAGCCGTCCTGGAACATATTTTCAGGGCCCTGACAACATCTAGCAACTTGGAGTCCTCCAAGTCCCTAGTAGGTGCAAGGCACCACAATAAGCTGGTTCAGGTGAAACACTGACACCACCTTAGGGAGAGAACTGGGGACGAGTCCGCAGCTCTGCCCTGTCCGAATGGACAAACAGATATGGGCTTTTTTGAGAAAAAAACACCAATTTGACACTCGCCTGGTCCAGGCCAGGGCCAAGAGCATGGTCACTTTTCATGTGAGATGCTTCAAATCCACAGATTTGACTGGTTTTAAACCAATGTGATTTGAGGAATCCCAGAACTACGTTGAGATCCCACAGTGCCACTGGAGGCACAAAAGGGGGTTGTATATGCAATACTCCCTTGACAAACTTCTGGACTTCAGGAACTGAAACCAATTCTTTCTGGAAGAAAATCGACAGGGCCGAAATTTGAACCTTAATGGACCCCAATTTGAGGCCCATAGACACTCCTGTTTGCAGGAAATGCAGGAAACGACCGAGTTGAAATTTCTTTGTGGGGCCTTCCTGGCCTCACACCACGCAACATATTTTCGCCACATGTGGTGATAATGTTGTGCGGTCACCTCCTTTCTGGCTTTGACCAGGGTAGGAATGACCTCTTCCGGAATGCCTTTTTCCTTTAGGATCCGGCTTTCCACCGCCATGCCGACAAACGCAGCTGCGGTAAGTCTTGGAACAGACATGGTACTTGCTGAAGCAAGTCCCTTCTTAGCGGCAGAGGCCATAAGACCTCTGTAAGCATCTCTTGAAGTTCCGGGTACCAAGTCCTTCTTGGCCAATCCGGAGCCATGAGTATAGTTCTTACTCCTCTACGTCTTATAATTCTCAGCACCTTAGGTATGAGAAGCAGAGGAGGGAACACATACACCGACTGGTACACCCACGGTGTTACCAGAACGTCCACAGCTATTGCCTGAGGGTCTCTTGACCTGGCGCAATACCTGTCCCGTTTTTTGTTCAGACGGGACGCCATCATGTCCACCTTTGGTATTTCCCAACGGTTTACAATCATGTGGAAAAAACTTCCCGATGAAGTTTCCACTCTCCCGGGTGGAGGTCGTGCCTGCTGAGGAAGTCTGCTTCCCAGTTTCCATTCCCGGGATGAAACACTGCTGACAGTGCTATCACATGATTTTCCGCCCAGCGAAAAGTCCTTGCAGTTTTTGCCATTGCCCTCCTGCTTCTTGTGTCGCCCTGTCTGTTTACGTGGGCGACTGCCGTGATGTTTTTCCCACTGGATCAATACCGGCTGACCTTGAAGCAGAGGTCTTGCTAAGCTTAGAGCATTATAAATTTACCCTTAGCTCCAGTATATTTATGTGGAGAAAAGTCTCCAGACTTGATCACACTCCCTGGAAATTTTTTCCTTGTGTGACTGCTCCCCAGCCTCTCGGGCTGGGCTCCGTGGTCACCAGCATCCAATCCTGAATGCCGAATCTGCGGCCCTCTAGAAGATGAGCACTCTATAACCACCACAGGAGAGACACCCTTGTCCTTGGATATAGGGTTATCCGCTGATGCATCTGAAGATGCGATCCGGACCATTTGTCCAGCAGATCCCACTGAAAAGTTCTTGCGTGAAATCTGCCGAATGGAATTGCTTCGTAGGAAGCCACCATTTTTACCAGGACCCTTGTGCAATGATGCACTGTTTTTAGGAGGTTCCTGACTAGCTCGGATAACTCCCTGGCTTTCTCTTCCGGGAGAAACACCTTTTTCTGGACTGTGTCCAGAATCATCCCTAGGCACAGCAGACGTGTCGTCGGGATCAGCTGCGATTTTGGAATATTTAGAATCCACCCGTGCTGTTGTAGCAGTATCCGAGATAGTGCTACTCCGACCTCCAACTGTTCCCTGGACTATGCCCTTATCAGGAGATCGTCCAAGTAAGGGATAATTAAGACGCCTTTTCTTCGAAGAAGAATCATCATTTCGGCCATTACCTTGGTAAAGACCCGGGGTGCCGTGGACAATCCAAACGGCAGCGTCTGAAACTGATAGTGACAGTTCTGCACCACGAACCTGAGGTACCCTTAGTGAGAAGGGCAAATTTGGGACATAGAGGTAAGCATCCCTGATGTCCCGGGACACTATATAGTCCCCTTCTTCCTGGTTCGTTATCACTGTTCTGAGTGACTCCATCTTGATTTGAACCTTTGTAAGTGTTCAAAAATTTTTTTTAGAATAAGTCTCACCTAGCCTTCTGGCTTCAGTACCACAATATAGTGTGGAATAATACCCCTTTTCTTGTAGTAGGAGGGGTAATTTAATTATCACCTGCTGGGAATACAGCTTGTGAATTTTTTCCCATACTGCCTCCTTGTCGGAGGGAGACCTTGGTAAAGCAGACTTCAGGAGCCTGCGAAGGGGAAACGTCTCGACATTCCAATCTGTACCCCTGGGATACTACTTGTAGGATCCAGGGGTCCTGTACGGTCTCAGCGCCATGCTGAGAACTTGTCAGAAGCGGTGGAACGCTTCTGTTCCTGGGAATGGGCTGCCTGCTGCAGTCTTCTTCCCTTTCCTCTATCCCTGGGCAGATATTATCTTATAGGGACGAGAGGACCGAGGCTGAAAAGACGGCGTCTTTTTCTGCAGAGATGTGACTTAGGGTAAAAAACGGTGGATTTTCCAGCAGTTGCCGTGGCCACCAGGTCCGATGGACCGACCCCAAATAACTCCTCTTCCTTTATACGGCAATACACCTTTGTGCCGTTTGGAATCTGCATCACCTGACCACTGTCGTGTCCATAACATCTTCTGGCAGTTATGGACATCGCATTTACTCATGATGCCAGAGTGCAAATATCCCTCTGTGCATCTCGCATATATAGAAATGCATCCTTTAAATGCTCTATAGTCAATAAAATACTGTCCCTGTCAAGGGTATCAATATTTTTAGTCAGGGAATCCGACCAAGCCACCCCAGCTCTGCACATCCAGGCTGAGGCGATCGCTGGTCGCAGTATAACACCAGTATGTGTGTATATAGGCCCTCATTCCGAGTTGTTCGCTCGGTATTTTTCATCGCATCGCAGTGAAAATCCGCTTAGTACGCATGCGCAAAGTTCGCACTGCGACTGCGCCAAGTAACTTTACTATGAAGAAAGTATTTTTACTCACGGCTTTTTCTTCGCTCCGGCGAACGTAATGTGATTGACAGGAAATGGGTGTTACTGGGCGGAAACACGGCGTTTCAGGGGCGTGTGGCTGAAAACGCTACCGTTTCCGGAAAAAACGCAGGAGTGGCCGGAGAAACGGTGGGAGTGCCTGGGCGAACGCTGGGTGTGTTTGTGACGTCAACCAGGAACGACAAGCACTGAACTGATCGCACAGGCAGAGTAAGTCTGGAGCTACTCTGAAACTGCTAAGTAGTTAGTAATCGCAATATTGCGAATACATCGGTCGCAATTTTAAGAAGCTAAGATTCACTCCCAGTAGGCGGCGGCTTAGCGTGTGTAACTCTGCTAAATTCGCCTTGCGACCGATCAACTCGGAATGAGGGCCATACTTTTTATGATATTTTCCAGCCTCCTGTCAGCTGGTCCTTGAGGACGGCCCTATCTATAGACGGTACCGCCACTTGTTTTGATAAGCGTGTGAGCGCCTTATTCACCTTAAGGGGTGTTTCCCAACGCGCCCTAACTTCTGGCGGGAAAGGGTATACCGCCCATAATTTTCTATCGGGGGGAACCCACGCATCATCACACACTTTATTTAATTTATCTGATTCAGGAAAAACTATGGTAGTTTTTTCACATCCCACATAATACCCTCTTTTGTGGTACTTGTAGTATCAGAAATATGTAACACCTCCTTCATTGCCTTTAACGTGTGGCCCTAATAAGGAATACGTTTGTTTATTCACCGTCGACACTGGATTCAGTGTCCCTGTCTGTGTCTGTGTCGACCGACTAAAGTAAACGGGCGTTTTAAAACCCCTGACGGTGTTTTTGAGATGTCTGGACCGGTACTAATTGTTTGTCGGCCGTCTCATGTCGTCAACCGACCTTGCAGCGTGTTGACATTATCACGTAATTTCCTAAATAAGCCATCCATTCCGGTGTCGACTCCCTAGAGAGTGACATCACCATTACAGGCAATTGCTCCGCCTCCTCACCAACATCGTCCTCCTATATGTCGACACACAGCACACACACAGGGAATGCTCTGATAGAGGACAGGACCCACTAGCCCTTTGGAGAGACAGAGGGAGAGTTTGCCAGCACACACCAAAAACGCTATAATTATATAGGGACAACCTTATATAAGTGTTTTCCCTTATAGCATCTTAATATATAAGCATATCGCCAAATTAGTGCCCCCCCTCTCTGTTTTAACCCTGTTTCTGTAGTGCAGTGCAGGGGAGAGCCTGGGAGCCTTCCCTCCAGCCTTTCTGTGAGGGAAAATGGCGCTGTGTGCTGAGGAGATAGGCCCCGCCCCTTTTTCGGCGGCCTCGTCTCCCGCTCTTAACGGATTCTGGCAGGGGTTAAATATCTCCATATAGCCTCCGGAGGCTATATGTGAGGTATTTTTAGCCAAAATAGGTATTCATTTGCCTCCCAGGGCGCCCCCCTCCCAGCGCCCTGCACCCTCAGTGACTGCCGTGTGAAGTGTGCTGAGAGGAAAATGGCGCACAGCTGCAGTGCTGTGCGCTACCTTTAGAAGACTGAGGAGTCTTCTGCCGCCGATTCTGGACCTCTTCTTACTTCAGCATCTGCAAGGGGGCCGGCGGCAAGGCTCCGGTGACCATCCAGGCTGTACCTGTGATCGTCCCTCTGGAGCTGATGTCCAGTAGCCAAGAAGCCAATCCATCCTGCACGCAGGTGAGTTCACTTCTTCTCCCCTAAGTCCCTCGTTGCAGTGATCCTGTTGCCAGCAGGACTCACTGTAAAATAAAAAACCTAAGCTAAACTTTTCTAAGCAGCTCTTTAGGAGAGCCACCTAGATTGCACCCTTCTCGGCCGGGCACAAAAATCTAACTGGCTTGGAGGAGGGTCATAGGGGGAGGAGCCAGTGCACACCACCTGATCGGAAAGCTTTACTTTTGTGCCCTGTCTCCTGCGGAGCCGCTATTCCCCATGGTCCTTTCAGGAACCCCAGCATCCACTAGGACGATAGAGAAATATAGTTTCCTAAATTCTGAAGGTGTATCATATAATGTGCTCATAATATTTAATTTTTTTTAACTTCCCCCTTGATGCTGGACATGCCCATTATCTGGAAAGTCTTGGGGGGAGGGTGCTGCTGCCATGGCCCATGGCTAGACCTTACACCTCTGGTGCTGCCCATGTGGGGCCACTAGTACAAATTTTTCCAGGGACGCTTTTTGTTCCCAATCTGCCCTTGACTGTACCCCAGTATCTGTTAGCGATATATTCCATTCTCAGTGCGCAGTATATTAGCATTGTTATTTAGCTACGAGGAGTGGTATGCCTCAGTATGTAAAAGGAGAGGTGCCTCGTCTCTTGTGGTCATTGTGTAGCATAGTAAGTGACTTGGTTGTCTATCTTGCAGGAGTCGTATGTCTGGAAGATGTACCAGGAAAGGTGTTGGGATTTCTTCCCCGCTGGAGACTGTTTCCGGAAGACCTATGAGGATCAGCTGGGATAACGGATACGTTACATATTAAAGATTTCCAGGATCGTGGTCAGATCCTTGAACCTAGAGGAGACATTGGCAAGATAACTTCCTATCAGTCTCCGTCTCTGCTTATCCAACTCAGAAGCCATTCTGCAGAACAACTACAAACTAACTGGAGATTGTTACACTGTTATAATCCAGATGTCTTTAGTGCCAATTTCCCTGCAGAGCATCACATCTATACAGCATTAAGGCTCCTGCAGAGGATTGCATTTTTAATTGAGACTGCTAAAGAGCATTTCATCTTAAGCTGCAGCCCAACACAGAGCGCTGGAAATGTCCTTAGCTCTATAGGAATCCGCTGTCTCAATGTTCTTTCACTGCCACCAAGATTTTGCAAGGTTGAAATAATACCAGCTCTTCACTGCTGAAAAATGTGCATTAGGCTTTGTTCCAGAGCATTGCACATTTAGTTTTATATTGGTTTGTGTAATAGTGTCAATTTACAGCAATACATGCCCTATCCCCCAACAGCCCCAGATGCTGCCAAACTCTTCCTATACCAGACACACACAGGCCCTGCCAGAATACAGGTATAATATTGCTAGTTAAATTTAAAGCAGTGTTACAAAAAATAAGTGCAAGGAAGGGTTAATGTTCCGATCTGTGAGAACAATATACAACCGACTAGACTGGTTTATTTTCATAGTCTTGTGATAAAGTAAATAGTTGTTTAAATGTATTATGTGGCAAAAAGCTTGCATATGCGATGTTTATAAGTCTGTATGGGGACACCAATAGAAAAGGTGCTCTGCAGTGAATACTGTCAGCCACTATTTTCGGCACAGCAGTCTACAGAGAACCAGCTGCTCAACTGATTCAAAGTTACAGTAGCCACTAGCGTTAAAAGTCATACAGTATTCATGTTTAGCATTAATGTTAAATAATTGTTCTAGATCTTGCAAACAAGTCTCAGAAAGTTAATGAGAATGTTTTGCGCAAGGCGAGTCTGTCAGTCACTCTCTGCATCAATTCTGGAAAGTTCAGGGTAATTAGAACTATTTATATTTTTACTAGAACTGAATTGATCTTGCGGTGCTTTGTGTGTCCTGTGATCGCATTCGGCACAGTTGTCACCTGAAAAGGCTTCGGTATAGGACGACCTATCACACACTACCTGGCCTGAACAGCCAATTAAAAGCACAATAACGTACAGCTACTTTTACAATATGTTGTCAATGGGAATGTTACCTGCATTCCCTGTATACTAGATAGTGCCTTATACCTCCCCACACGGGGAAAATACAGCATGGTGACAATGTGGGATTACTTTTGTTTGTAACTGTGAATGTTTACTGTGTTGCTGCTGCAGATGCATTAGCACAATCATTGTGTGACTATTGTTGGTGAGTGGAGTGGTGTAAGCACAGGATGTCTCTAGTGATATCGTGCCTCTCTCTCGTTGCTTCATTACTCTAGATGGCGATACAGCAGCATCCAGTTCTCTCTTGCCAACACTCAGCAATATATATCTTGTATGTTCTCTGCAAGATAGCTACAGAGAATCCCTCCTACACAATGAGATATCTGCTGATGGCCTCATCTCCTTCACAAAGTGGTATTACAAAATATAGGTGATGAGCCATTGTGCCGGGAGCTCACTTCTTAATTCTGCAGAACCTTTGTCCTGTTTGTATGTAATAAAGTATTTATTGATGACGCTGTAAGGCTTGCAGTCGTTTGCTTCTTGTTAGCAGACCAATCCACCATGGCACAAGCAATGACACCAACAGAATGCACAGGATGTTTTGTTTGGAGTAAATAAAAATCAGATTTTGCACTTTAAAAATCTGCAAAAACTTTGGCTCCTGTCCCTCTGCATCCCCGGTGGGAATAACAGTTTATTAAGCACATAAATGGAGGGCACCCTTAATTTTTCTCATTTCATCCATAGGTCCATAAGAAGTACACCTAAAAAAATTTGGAAAAAGTGTACATACAGTAGGAGACGAGATGGCCCTATGCCATTATTTCAAGGATGCACTAACTAACTCATTGGTTCTCAAACTCGGTCCTCAGGACCCCACACGGTTCACGTTTTCCATGTCACCCGGCAGCTGCACTGTGTATCACCAACTGTCACAATTAAAAAATCTACAGGTGACCTACAAAATATGAACCGGGTGGGGTCCTGAGGACTGAGTTTGAGAACCTGTGTGATCCGGTGGAATGTGCCGCCACCACAGGTTCAGAAAAGAACAGACATGCCCCAAGAAAAGCCTGATGAAGTACCAAAAGTAATTCACATGGCAATTGGCAGTTTTGAAATGGCCAGTCTATCTCATGGATATCGTACAGTGCCAAAAAGTCATCCATCCTGAGATCCGCAGAGCCGTCACAGCGTCCAGAAAGTGAAGAAAGCTCTCTTTGTTCAGTGACCTATCCAATTCTAAAGACAGGCTCGTGGGATGCAGTTAATTCACTGGATGTCAGGATCCTGGCAGTCAGGATACTGACACTGGAATCCCGACAACAATGCAGACAGCCAGAATCCTGGCGAACAGGGGCTATTTCCACTCGTGTGTGTCCACAACACCCATAGAGTGGGAATAGAACCTGTGGTGAGCAGAGCAAGCCCGCAAGGGGACTCTTTACGCTCGCCCTGCTACCGGCAAACTGGCAGCAGGATACTGATGTTGGTATAGTGACGGCCGGCATCCCTGCCGCCAGTAAATCATACTGATCCCAGGCTCACAAAGTATTGATACAAATTTACCACTTTGGCTGAAAAGAAAGCTTGGTTACAAGCACAAGCCTGTTCAGCACAGTTGATACAGTTCCCAGCTCCGAAACTCTCCTTGTTGAAGAGAAAGCTAATAGGAAGGCAGCATTCCAAGTAAGGAATTTGAACCCAGCCAAATCCAACGGTTTGAAAGGAAGGTCAGCAGCAGATTGAGTTTCCAAGAAATTATAGGAGACATTCATGTAGGCTGACCATGAATCACTCCCTGTAAGAAGGTCCGGGACTGGGACTCAGGGTCGACAGCACAAAGGTCGACACACTTTAGGTCGACGTCAATTGGTCGACACACCTTAGGTCGACATGGACAGAAGGTCGACACGGACAAAAGGTCGACAGGAACAATGTCGACATGGAAAAAGGTTGCCATGAGTTTTTAATGCTTTTTTGGTGTCGTTTTCTTCGTAGAGTGACCGGGAACCCCAATTAGTGCACCGCGTCCCCTCGCATGGTGCCTTCGCTCCGCTACCGCTTCGCTCGGCACACTTTACCGTTCCAATCGTAGTCCACGTGGATCGTTAAGTATGAAAAGGTTCAAAAAAAGAAAAAAATCGTGAAAAACTCATGTCGACCTTTTTCCATGTCGACCTTGTCCATGTCGACCTTTTGTCCATGTCGACCCTTTGTCCATGTCGACCTAAGGTGTGTCGACCAATTGGCTTCGACCTAAAGTGTGTCGACCTTTGTGCTGTCGACCTGGAGTCCGGATACCGAAGGTCTGTACGTCAGACAAGAGAGATGGTTACGATCTGTTGGTGACCTCATGGAGAGATACATGGCTTTTCTTCTTGATTTTATTTCCATAATTCTAAAGCACAATTTTTTATTTTTAGACACATTCTACCTACAGGTGATGGGGATAGTCATGGGGACCAGGTTCACGCTAACCTGTATATGGGACACTTTGAAGACCTCCATGTGTGGGTAGGTGGGCTCGGCAGGCACCTGGTCCTTTATGGCCATTATATAAATGATCTTTTTATTGTATGGGATGGGAATTATGATTCTGCACAGGGGCGGATTGGGAGCCAAAATAGGCCCTGGTATGGGGCGCGTGGACACTACCACTGGGGGTATGCCTCAAGTCGGGAGGGGGGGGGGACATGTGGACTTGCGGCAGGGCCCTTTTATGTAGACAGGTGGGGCGGGTCAGCGGCACGCAACCCGGCACATGGGGGTGTGCCGCGAGTCAGGGGAGCGTAGACTTGCAGCACGCCTCCATTTCCACAGAGATGAGCAGGGGTTCGGCCAGACCAGAGAGCCGGAGGCTGCGTTGTGCGCATCCTTCCCGGCTCTCTGTGTAACCGGACCGGCCCACCAGCCCACCAGCCCATCGGCTCTTCTGGCATTTGCGGCCCTGATTCTGCACAATCCTTTGTTTCTTCTCAAGAACCATAACCTGTTATTCACAGACACCTATCACCATACGAAGATGAACTTCCTAGATCTAACCCTAGAGATAAGAGAAGGTCAAACCACATCTCAAATTATATTAAAGGGGTGGGAACAAATGCCTACTTATATTTTAGTAACTCATGGGCAGATGTATTAACCTGGAGAAGGCATAAGGAAGTGATAAACCAGTGATATGTGCAAGGTGATAAAGGCACCAGCCAATCAGCTCCAATATGTAAATTAACAGTTAGGAGCTGATTGGCTGGTTCGCTTATCACCTTGCCCTTATCACTGGTTTATCACTTATCACCTTGTACTTATCACTGGTTTATCACTTCTTTATGCCTTCTCCAGGTTAATACATCTGCCCTCACTCTACCCTCCCTGGAAAATAAATATACTGAAGGGCCAATCGCTCCTTCTAAGAAGAAACTGTATAGATTTAGAGATCTTTGACAAATAAGCAGCAGACATCTTTCTCATCAAGAGGTTATCCGGATGCTTTGCTCAAACAAACTTTGAAAGAACAGAGATAATCTATTAGTTACAAACACACAAGAAAGAACAACGTGATAGAGAACCTTTATAACATTTAATAGCCACTGCTCTGAAATGAAACAAATAATATACAAGAACTATAAAATACTCAATAAACAAGACAATATATTGGGAGTTTGGTTCCAGCTAAACTAAATTGTATCTTCAAAAATAAGAATTTACTTACCGATAATTCTATTTCTCGGAGTCCGTAGTGGATGCTGGGGTTCCTGAAAGGACCATGGGGAATAGCGGCTCCGCAGGAGACAGGGCACAAAAAGTAAAGCTTTAGGATCAGGTGGTGTGCACTGGCTCCTCCCCCTATGACCCTCCTCCAAGCCTCAGTTAGGATACTGTGCCCGGACGAGCGTACACAATAAGGAAGGATTTTGAATCCCGGGTAAGACTCATACCAGCCACACCAATCACACTGTACAACCTGTGATCTGAACCCAGTTAACAGTATGATAACAGCGGAGCCTCTGAAAAGATGGCTCACAACAATAATAACCCGATTTTTGTAACTATGTACAAGTATTGCAGATAATCCGCACTTGGGATGGGCGCCCAGCATCCACTACGGACTCCGAGAAATAGAATTATCGGTAAGTAAATTCTTATTTTCTCTATCGTCCTAGTGGATGCTGGGGTTCCTGAAAGGACCATGGGGATTATACCAAAGCTCCCAAACGGGCGGGAGAGTGCGGATGACTCTGCAGCACCGAATGAGAGAACTCCAGGTCCTCCTTAGCCAGGGTATCAAATTTGTAGGATTTTACAAACGTGTTTGCCCCTGACTAAGTAGCCGCTCGGCAAAGTTGTAAAGCCGAGACCCCTCGGGCAGCCGCCCAAGATGAGCCCCCCTTCCTTGTGGAATGGGCATTTACATATTTTGGCTGTGGCAGGCCTGCCACAGAATATGCAAGCTGAATTGTATTACACATCCAACTAGCAATAGTCTGCTTAGAAGCAAGAGCACCCAGTTTGTTGGGTGCATACAGGATAACAGCAAGTCAGTTTTCCTGACTCCAGCCGTCCTGGAACCTATATTTTCAGGGCCCTGACAACATCTAGCAACTTGGAGTCCTCCAAGTCCTTAGTAGGCGCAAGGCACCACAATAAGCTGGTTCAGGTGAAACACTGACACCACCTTAGGGAGAGAACTGGGGACGAGTCCGCAGCTCTGCCCTGTCCGAATGGACAAACAGATATGGGCTTTTTTGAGAAAAAAACCACCAATTTGACACTCGCCTGGCCCAGGCCAGGGCCAAGAGCATGGTCACTTTTCATGTGAGATGCTTCAAATCCACAGATTTGACTGGTTTTAAACCAATGTGATTTGAGGAATCCCAGAACTACGTTGAGATCCCACAGTGCCACAAAAGGGGGTTGTATATGCAATACTCCCTTGACAAACTTCTGGACTTCAGGAACTGAAGCCAATTCTTTCTGGAAGAAAATCGACAGGGCCGAAATTTGAACCTTAATGGACCCCAATTTGAGGCCCATAGACACTCCTGTTTGCAGGAAATGCAGGAATCGACCGAGTTGAAATTTCTTCGTGGGGCCTTCCTGGCCTCACACCACGCAACATATTTTCGCCCCATGTGGTGATAGTGTTGTGCGGTCACCTCCTTCCTGGCTTTGACCAGGGTAGGAATGACCTCTTCCGGAATGCCTTTTTCCCTTAGGATCCGGCGTTCCACCGCCATGCCGGCAAACGCAGCTGCGGTAAGTCTTGGAACAGACATGGTACTTGCTGAAGCAAGTCCCTTCTTAGCGGCAGAGGCCATAAGTCCTCTGTGAGCATCTCTTGAAGTTCCGGGTACCAAGTCCTTCTTGGCCAATCCGGAGCCATGAGTATAGTTCTTACTCCTCTACGTCTTATAATTCTCAGTACCTTAGGTATGAGAAGCAGAGGAGGGAACACATACACCGACTGGTACACCCACGGTGTTACCAGAACGTCCACAGCTATTGCCTGAGGGTCTCTTGACCTGGCGCAATACCTGTCCCGTTTTTTGTTCAGACGGGACGCCATCATGTCCACCTTTGGTATTTCCCAACGGTTCACAATCATGTGGAAAAACTTCCCGATGAAGTTTCCACTCTCCCGGGTGGAGGTCGTGCCTGCTGAGGAAGTCTGCTTCCCAGTTTCCATTCCCGGAATGAAACACTGCTGACAGTGCTATCACATGATTTTCCGCCCAGCGAAAAGTCCTTGCAGTTTTTGCCATTGCCCTCCTGCTTCTTGTGCCGCCCTGTCTGTTTACGTGGGCGACTGCCGTGATGTTTTTCCCACTGGATCAATACCGGCTGACCTTGAAGCAGAGGTCTTGCTAAGCTTAGAGCATTATAAAATTACCCTTAGCTCCAGTATATTTATGTGGAGAAAAATCTCCAGACTTGATCACACTCCCTGGAAATTTTTTCCTTGTGTGACTGCTCTCCAGCCTCTCGGGCTGGCCTCCGTGGTCACCAGCATCCAATCCTGAATGCCGAATCTGCGGCCCTCTAGAAGATGAGCACTCTGTAACCACCACAGGAGAGACACCCTTGTCCTTGGATATAGGGTTATCCGCTGATGCATCTGAAGATGCGATCCGGACCATTTGTCCAGCAGATCCCACTGAAAAGTTCTTGCGTGAAATCTGCCGAATGGAATTGCTTCGTAGGAAGCCTCTTTTCCTGGTTTTAGGAGGTTCCTGACTAGCTCGGATAACTCCCTGGCTTTCTCTTCCGGGAGAAACACCTTTTTCTGGACTGTGTCCAGAATCATCCCTAGGCACAGCAGACGTGTCGTCGGGAACAGCTGCGATTTTGGAATATTTAGAATCCACCCGTGCTGTTGTAGCAGTATCCGAGATAGTGCTACTCCGACCTCCAACTGTTCCCTGGACTTTGCCCTTATCAGGAGATCGTCCAAGTAAGGGATAATTAAGACGCCTTTTCTTTGAAGAAGAATCATCATTTCGGCCATTACCTTGGTAAAGACCCGGGGTGCCGTGGACAATCCAAACGGCAGCGTCTGAAACTGATAGTGACAGTTCTGTACCACGAACCTGAAGTACCCTTAGTGAGAAGGGCAAATTTGGGACATGGAGGTAAGCATCCCTGATGTCCCGGGACACTATATAGTCCCCTTCTTCCTGGTTCGTTATCACTGCTCTGAGTGACTCCATCTTGATTTGAACCTTTGTAAGTGTTCAAATTTTTTTAGATTTAGAATAGGTCTCACCTAGCCTTCTGGCTTCAGTACCACAATATAGTGTGGAATAATACCCCTTTCCTTGTTGTAGGAGGGGTAATTTGATTATCACCTGCTGGGAATACAGCTTGTGAATTGTTTCCCATACTGCCTCCTTGTCGGAGGGAGACCTTGGTAAAGCAGACTTCAGGAGCCTGCGAGGGGGAAACGTCTCGACATTCCAATCTGTACCCCTGGGATACTACTTGTAGGATCCAGGGGTCCTGTACGGTCCCAGCGTCATGCTGAGAGCTTGGCAGAAGCGGTGGAAGGCTTCTGTTCCTGCCTGCTGCAGTCTTCTTCCCTTTCCTCTATCCCTGGGCAGATATGACTCTTATAGGGACGAAAGGACTGAGGCTGAAAAGACGGTGTCTTTTTCTGCAGAGATGTGACTTAGGGTAAAAACGGTGGATTTTCCAGCAGTTGCCGTGGCCACCAGGTCCGATGGACCGACCCCAAATAACTCCTCTTCCTTTATACGGCAATACACCTTTGTGCCGTTTGGAATCTGCATCACCTGACCACTGTCGTGTCCATAAACATCTTGTGGCAGATATGGACATCGCACTTACTCTTGATGCCAGAGTGCAAATATCCCTCTGTGCATCTCGTATATATAGAAATGCATCCTTTAAATGCTCTATAGTCAATAAAATACTGTCCCTGTCAAGGGTATCAATATTTTTAGTCAGGGAATCCGACCAAGCCACCCCAGCTCTGCACATCCAGGCTGAGGCGATCGCTGGTCGCAGTATAACACCAGTATGTGTGTATATACTTTTTATGATATTTTCCAGCCTCCTGTCAGCTGGCTCCTTGAGGACGGCCCTATCTATAGACGGTACCGCCACTTGTTTTGATAAGCGTGTGAGCGCCTTATCCACCCTAAGGGGTGTTTCCCAACGCGCCCTAACTTCTGGCGGGAAAGGGTATACCGCCAATAATTTTCTATCGGGGGGAACCCACGCATCATCACACACTTCCTTTAATTTATCTGATTCAGGAAAAACTACAGGTAGTTTTTTCACATCCCACATAATACCCTCTTTTGTGGTACTTGTAGTATCAGAAATATGTAACACCTCCTTCATTGCCCTTAACATGTAACGTGTGGCCCTAAAGGGAAATACGTTTGTTTCTTCACCGTCGACACTGAAATCAGTGTCCGTGTCTGTCGACCGACTGAGGTAAAAGGACGTTTTAACGCCCCTGACGGTGTTTGAGACGCCTGGACAGGTACTAATTTGTTTGCCAGCCGTCTCATGTCGCCAACCGACCTTGCAGCGTGTTGACATTATCACGTAATTCCATAAATAAGCCATCCATTCCGGTGTCGACTCCCTAGAGAGTGACATCACCATTACAGGCAATTTGCTCCGCCTCCTCACCAACATCGTCCTCATACATGTCGACACACACGTACCGACATATAGCACACACACACAGGGAATGCTCTGATAGAGGACAGGACCCCACTAGCCCCTTGGGGAGACAGAGGGAGAGTTTGCCAGCACACACCAAAGCGCTATATTTTACAGGGATAGCCTTATAATAAGTGCTCCCTTATAGCTGCTTTTATAAAATCACAATTTCGCCAAATTTTGCCCCCCGTCTCTTGATTTAACCCTGTTTCTGTAGTGCAGTGCAGGGGAGAGCCTGGGAGCCTTCCTGACCAGCGGAACTGTGTGAGGAAATGGCGCTGTGTGCTGAGGAGATAGGCCCCGCCCCCTTTTCGGCGGGCTCGTCTCCCGCTTAAAAATGGATTCTGGCAGGGGTTAAATATCTCCATATAGCCCCGGAGGCTATATGTGAGGTATTTTTTGCCAAAAAAAGGATTTTCATTGCTGCCCAGGGCGCCCCCCCCCAGCGCCCTGCACCCTCAGTGACTGCCGTGTGAAGTGTGCTGAGAGCAATGGCGCACAGCTGCAGTGCTGTGCGCTACCTTAAGAAGACTGAGGAGTCTTCTGCCACCGATTCTGGACCTTCTTCTCTTTTCAGCATCTGCAAGGGGGCCGGCGGCGAGGCTCCGGTGACCATCCAGGCTGTACCTGTGATCGTCCCTCTGGAGCTAATGTCCAGTAGCCAAAGAAGCCAATCCATCCTGCACGCAGGTGAGTTCACTTCTTCTCCCCTAAGTCCCTCGATGCAGTGATCCTGTTGCCAGCAGGACTCACTGTAAAATAAAAAACCTAAGCTAAACTTTTCTAAGCAGCTCTTTAGGAGAGCCACCTAGATTGCACCCTTCTCGGCCGGGCACAAAAACCTAACTGAGGCTTGGAGGAGGGTCATAGGGGGAGGAGCCAGTGCACACCACCTGATCCTAAAGCTTTACTTTTTGTGCCCTGTCTCCTGCGGAGCCGCTATTCCCCATGGTCCTTTCAGGAACCCCAGCATCCACTAGGACGATAGAGAAAAGAACAAATCATTAAAAAATATCCTGGCCCTAAATTTCTTGAAACAATCGATCATAAAGGATGAATTAAAATATGAGCGGTCTTGGCTCAAACCAATCAAAGGTTTTATAAATGTGGTGGTATAGGATGTACCACATACCAACATGTTTCTAAAACAACTACTATCCCTGGGATTGGAGGGGGACAATAGTCTAATATTAAGAGCTCTATTAACTGTAATTCGACCTTCTTAATTTACCTTTTAATCTGTGGATGAAACCTGCATTATGTAGGGAGAACCATCCGTATGATAAAGAGTGTGTGTGTGTGTGTTGCTCCTTCCGAAAGCTACTGCAGTGCGCGAGGGTACGGTGCAGGCAGTGGTGTGAAGGATTGCGGCTGCCATGCCATGCCGGGGCGGACAGCCTTCAGGGGCAGGCGCCGCTGCTCCACCTACACCCTGTCCCACTACACTCTGCATTTCCCGCTCCTCCCCATGTGCGCTGGAGATCTCTCGCACCAAACAGCATTTCTCGCGACCCCCCCCCCGCCTGAGATCTGAGGTGCCCAACTGCTGCCACACTCCCTGCTCCAGCAGCGCAGCCGCCCTGTGGGGCAAAAGCCGTTACCAGCCACAATCCAGGACTGTACTTGACTCTGGCCCTACCCTACCGTGCGATGTCATGGTGCTGCATTGGCGCCGGCACTCTGATCCTCCTTCCGCCGGCCTCCTTTTCAGTCTGTGCTTGGGTCCACGAGCCTTCCTCACAGTGAGTGACCAGAAAGCCCTGTGCACCCCTGCCCCCCACCCCTCTGTATGTGGCCCCATGTACCCCCTGCCTTATGTATGTGTGGCACCCTCTACCCCCCTCACCCAGGTGTGTGGCCTTCTGTTTGTGTACATGACACCTTGTGCCCTCCTGCCCCACCCCAACCCCCTGTGTGTGGCCTCTCTACTCTGTCTTATGCGTTTGTGGCACCATCTGCCATCATTTACCCCACTGTCAGTATCCTGCATCCACAGGATAGATAGATAGATAGATAGATAGATAGATAGATAGATAGATAGATAGATAGATAGATTGATTTAAAAAAAATCTTATTTTAGTCCATGGGGACCCCCTGCTCTTTAGTGCCCCTGGCCTCCCAGAGCGTTAATCCAGCTCTGCATATGATTATCCTTAATAGGGTATGAACTCATAGGGGTATATTTACAAAGATTCGTAATTGTCGGGATTTGAAGGAAGATTAACACGAATGACATCGAATGTGTTACTTTTGGGGTTTTTTACACCTCATTTACTATGTCGTCGTATTCTGCATTGTCGTGTTTTCCGATGTCGATGTCATTCGTAATTTCGGACAGTGTTTTACGGGAGTGATTAGTAAAACACTGCTGAAAGTAACACAATGAATCCCAGCCGGAAAGTGTTTTTAAAGTGTTAAAAATCACAAAAAAAATTGCGTGGGGTCCCCCCTCCTAAGCATAACCAGCCTCGGGCTCTTTGAGCCGGTCCTGGTTGTAAAAATATGGGGAAAAAATTGACAGGGGTTCCCCTATATTTTAACAACCAGTACCGGGCTCTGCACCTGGCCCTGGTGCAAAAATACGGAGGACAAAAAAGCGTAGGGGTCCCCCATATTTTTAACACCAGCACCGGCCTCCTCTAGTCAGAGAGATAATGCCACAGACGGGGAACTTTTATATTGGTCCCTGCGGCCCTGGCATTAAATCACCAACTAGTCAACCCTGGCCGGGGTACCCTGGAGGAGTGGGGACCCCTTAAATCAAGGGGTCCCCCCCTCCAGCCACCCAAGGGCCAGGGGTGAAGCCCGAGGCTGTCCCCTCCATCCAAGGGCGGCGGATTGGAGGCTGATAACAATATATATTTTTTTAAACAAAAGGCTATTTGTAGCAAAAGGGCCATTACTTCCTCCCAATCCGCGGCCTTAACTGACACGTATTCCGAGGAGGACTGTGCATATACTGACCCCTCAGACACTGACGCTGATGTTTCAGATGAGGAGGGGAAATCATCCGTGGATGTCTCGGATTTGATTGAGGCGATACGGCTCATTCTTCAAGTGGCTGATGACTGAGCCTGAGACTGTCTCCAAGAAACCTGATTGGTTTAAGCATAAGAAGGTGGTTAAGTAGGTTTTACCCTACTCTAAACACCTGATTGACATACATCAGGAATCGTGGGAAAATCTGGGGACAAAGTTTACACCAAATATGAGACTGTTGTCTCGCTATCTTCTCTCTGCGGAGGTATGTAAAAATTGGGAAACTCTTCCGCCTGTAGATTCTCATGTGGCGCGCATGGTTGTTTCCTCTGCTCTGCCAGTAACTACCATCACCTCTCTGAAGGAACCGACGAATAGACGTGTGGAGGGCTGTTTAAAAGCGATTTATACCCTTTCTGGGGCTGTGCAAAGGCCAACTATTGCAGCGACTTGGGCTGCTGCAGCTGTTGAGGCGTGGGCTCAGGAACTTGAGGCAGAACTACCTTCTGATGCGTCTGAGCATGCTCGTCAATGTCTCTCATATATTGCCACGGCTTCGTTGTACCTTAAGGAGGAGGCCTCAGATGCCGGGGTGCTCACGGCCAAGACTGCTACTGAGTCCGCTTTGGCCAGACGTATCCTTTGATTGAGATCCTGGTCGGTGGATTTGGATTCCAAGAAAACCCTGGAGGTGCTTCCTTTCAAGGGAGACATTCTCTTTGGAGAAGACCTCAATAAGATTGTGGCTGATCTGGCTACTACTAAAACAGCTTGCCTACCTAGTACGGCTCCTTCTGCACAGAAGGCTAAAAGTACTTTCCCTCGGCCCTTTTGTACTCCAGGTAAAGCAAAAGGTCAGGTGTACCCAAAGCAAGCTCGTGCTTCCAGGCCTGCCAAGCCCAGACCGAAGCGTGCCTGGGCCGCCCGTCAGCCAGCTTCTAAAACTGACAAGCCGGCCGCATGATGGGGGGGGGGGCCTCCCTCTGGGGGATCCCAGGGTGGGGGGCCGACTTCTAGGTTTTACCCAGGAATGGTTGAAGACCACTTCGGATACCTGGGTGAGGGAAGTCGTTGCTCAAGGTTACGCCATACCCTTCAAGAATTGTCCCCCTCATCGATTTTGTCTGACAGATGTGCCTCTGGATCCGGCAAAAGCAAACACGTTGCATTCGGTGGTACATTCCCTCCTGTCCACAGGAGTGGTGGTACAGGTGCCTCTGACTCAGAGGGGCAAGGGGTTCTATTCACCGCTGTTTCTAGTCCCAAAACCGAACGGGTCCTCGCGGCCCATTCTCAATCTGAAGTCCTTGAACAAGCATGTGCGGATCTCCAAGTTCCGTATGGAAACGCTGCACTCTATTGTTCTGGCCTTGGAGCCTGGGGACTATATGGTCTCCCTGGACATACGGGATGCCTACCTACATATTCCTATTGCGGTATCTCATCAGCAGTACCTGCGGTTTGCGGTGGGCAACCTTCATGACCAATTTCAGGCGTTACCCTTTGGTTTGACAACGGCTCTGCGAGTTTTCACCAAAGTAATGGCAGTTATGACTGCTACACTCCGCCAATATTAAAGAGACAGGGATGTAAGACCACAGTGTGATGCGCTAAAAAGAAAACAATGTGCAGCCAGATATGAAATGCCACCAATTGGAGGATTCCTCCAACCTCCACCACAAACGTGTACAAAGAAATAAATATGGGTATAACTTATCCGGCGCTATTGCTTTAAATGCAGGTCATGTGAGTACAATTCTGGTTAGGCTTTCCCTTCAGGCAGTGTTCAATCATTCAAATGATACATGGGAATGAAAAAGAAATGTAATATAGTGAAGTACAATTTCATATGCTTTTAATGTTTAAAAAAAGGTTCTCGCTCCACACAATGCATATACGGCAATCTATCCAGCACAGGTGAAATGAAGGTAATTACCAGAGTCCTTTGAACTGAATAAACAGTTCAAAACAGCATGTATAGAGTGAGTCCCGGGCACCCTTGATGTTAGGCAATGCTGCAATGGATATTCCGGTGTCACAGTCACACATCCGTCCTGGATTTGCCGCCGCTGCCGCCTCCAACGCGTTTCCACCCCCTGCACTGGGGTCTTTCTCAAGGAGTTTGTGTATGGAGCTTCCAAAGTCCTGGATATTTAAATGGCCTCTGTCCAATGAGAGCGCTCTGGTAGCAGCTGATCACTATTACAATAATTCCCTAATTGTCCCACGATCAGCTGTAGCAGTAGCGCGTAACTATGGTGATGTGATGTCACTTCCTTTTTCTGTCTCTAACGTACTACATTTCCCATAGTACTTGGTAAGGTCGCTGTAGCTGTCTGTGTGTTGCCATGGAGACATTTTCTTACTTCCACTGACGGGCCGAGGCGGCACTACATCTCCCGCAATGCTCCACGCGGTTGTTGTATGTTTCTATAGTGATCTCGTATGTCACTTCCGGTCCGCGGCTCCCGCATCTAAGGATGAATCTTACACTAAATGTCTTGGGAGACTGTTTTATAAAATTGCGGGCTGATGGTTCCAGGAGCTGTTTAGTAAAATACACAGTATATAAGAGGGCAATATTCATAGATACAAGTTAAAATGCACATTTTGCAATGTATTTAAAAACCTTCCCCATACAGATCTCGTGCTGCAGCTTAATTCTCAATATAAAGTGACAGTGCTTATAATGAGGTGCAAAGTGCTATAAATTGTTGATGTCAATAAAAGGCGGTGAGGTTATATTCTACAGAGATTTACAGTATCTATAAAAACCATTTGATTTCAAAATCTGAGTTGAGGCCCCCAGGCTTTAAAGTCCCCAACTCAAAAATAAATTTCATTTCAGACTTTGCTAATTGAGCCGCTAGGTCCCTTTTCCTACGGTGGCCCTGTACATGTCTTAAGCCAAAAAATCTCCTAATTTCAGACGTTTTGTTATTGTGTTTTAGTCTGAAGTGCTCAGATAGGGCATGGGTTTGTAAACCCTTCTTTATATTTCGGAGATGCTCGCTTACTCTCACTTTAAGCGGTCTGGATGTGCGGCCTATATAATATAGGCCGCAAGTACACTCTATTCCATAAATTACATTCTTGGTATTGCATGTAATGAATTCTTTAATTGTTTCTGTCCTGCTGTTAATTGTGACTTCAGGAAGTTTTCTGTTATCCCCTTTGACTTCTTTGCAGCCAACACAGGAGCCGCATCTGTAGAAGCCTTTTGATTTTATAGAACTGGGTTGAATTGTATTTGATGGGAGTAAACTCTTTATCACCTTAGATCCAATGGTGGGAGCCCTTCTATAGATACACTTCGGTCTGGTAGGTAGCAGTTTTCCAATGATGGGGTCTTTCCTTAAGATCCCCCAATGTTTTGATAGGATTCTTTCCATATGTTTGTATTGGCTATTGTAAGTAGTGATGAATGCCCAATTCTGGAATGATGGGTTATTTTTTGATTTGGTTTTTTTTGTTAGTAGAGATTTTCTTTCAATTTTTTCTACTTGGTGAGTGGCTTCCTCAATGACACTTTCTTTATATCCTGAGGCTACAAATTTCTTCTTCATAGATTCTGCCTGTTGGATATAGTTTTAGTTTTTTGAAATCACAGTTGATTTTTTAGACATCACACTCTTCATAGAAGATGGCCATATTCAAACAAGATGTTTCACAAAACCGACCGATTCGGGCACATTTCTCCAGGCAATGAGTTGCCACCACCCAAATTGGTTGGGATCAATTGCTGGGGGACAACTCAGACGATTGAAACGTAACTGCTCAAAAAACGAAAACTATATCCAACAGGCAGAATCTATGAAGAAGAAATTTGTAGCCTCAGGATATAAAGAAAGTGTCATTGAGGAAGCCACTCACCAAGTAGAAAAAATTGAAAGAAAATCTCTACTAACAAAAAAAACCAAATCAAAAAATAACCCATCATTCCAGAATTGGGCATTCATCACTACTTACAATAGCCAATACAAACATATGGAAAGAATCCTATCAAAACATTGGGGGATCTTAAGGAAAGACCCCATCATTGGAAAACTGCTACCTACCAGACCGAAGTGTATCTATAGAAGGGCTCCCACCATTGGATCTAAGGTGATAAAGAGTTTACTCCCATCAAATACAATTCAACCCAGTTCTGTAAAATCAAAAGGCTTCTACAGATGCGGCTCCTGTGTTGGCTGCAAAGAAGTCAAAGGGGATAACAGAAAACTTCCTGAAGTCACAATTAACAGCAGGACAGAAACAATTAAAGAATTCATTACATGCAATACCAAGAATGTAATTTATGGAATAGAGTGTACTTGCGGCCTATATTATATAGACCGCACATCCAGACCGCTTAAAGTGAGAGTAAGCGAGCATCTCCGAAATATAAAGAAGGGTTTACAAACCCATGCCCTATCTGAGCACTTCAGACTAAAACACAATAACAAAACGTCTGAAATTAGGAGATTTTTTGGCTTAAGACATGTACAGGGCCACCGTAGGAAAAGGGACCTAGCGGCTCAATTAGCAAAGTCTGAAATGAAATTTATTTTTGAGTTGGGGACTTTAAAGCCTGGGGGCCTCAACTCAGATTTTGAAATCAAATGGTTTTTATAGATACTGTAAATCTCTGTAGAATATAACCTCACCGCCTTTTATTGACATCAACAATTTATAGCACTTTGCACCTCATTATAAGCACTGTCACTTTATATTGAGAATTAAGCTGCAGCACGAGATCTGTATGGGGAAGGTTTTTAAATACATTGCAAAATGTGCATTTTAACTTGTATCTATGAATATTGCCCTCTTATATACTGTGTATTTTACTAAACAGCTCCTGGAACCATCAGCCCGCAATTTTATAAAACAGTCTCCCAAGACATTTAGTGTAAGATTCATCCTTAGATGCGGGAGCCGCGGACCGGAAGTGACATACGAGATCACTATAGAAACATACAACAACCGCGTGGAGCATTGCGGGAGATGTAGTGCCGCCTCGGCCCGTCAGTGGAAGTAAGAAAATGTCTCCATGGCAACACACAGACAGCTACAGCGACCTTACCAAGTACTATGGGAAATGTAGTACGTTAGAGACAGAAAAAGGAAGTGACATCACATCACCATGGTTACGCGCTACTGCTACAGCTGATCGTGGGACAATTAGGGAATTATTGTAATAGTGATCAGCTGCTACCAGAGCGCTCTCATTGGACAGAGGCCATTTAAATATCCAGGACTTTGGAAGCTCCATACACAAACTCCTTGAGAAAGACCCCAGTGCAGGGGGTGGAAACGCGTTGGAGGCGGCAGCGGCGGCAAATCCAGGACGGATGTGTGACTGTGACACCGGAATATCCATTGCAGCATTGCCTAACATCAAGGGTGCCCGGGACTCACTCTATACATGCTGTTTTGAACTGTTTATTCAGTTCAAAGGACTCTGGTAATTACCTTCATTTCACCTGTGCTGGATAGATTGCCGTATATGCATTGTGTGGAGCGAGAACCTTTTTTTAAACATTAAAAGCATATGAAATTGTACTTCACTATATTACATTTCTTTTTCATTCCCATGTATCATTTGAATGATTGAACACTGCCTGAAGGGAAAGCCTAACCAGAATTGTACTCACATGACCTGCATTTAAAGCAATAGCGCCGGATAAGTTATACCCATATTTATTTCTTTGCTACACTCCGCCGTCTAGGGGTCAGGATACTACCTTACCTAGACGATTTGTTGATCCTGGCGAGTTCCCCAGAAATTCTCCTGTGTCATCTTAATCTGACGGTCCAGTGCATGGCAGCCCACAGGTGGCTGATCAACTGGAAGAAATCCTCCCTGGTTCCGGCTCGGAGCATGGTACACCTGGGAGCGTTGTTGGACACTCACAACCAGCGGTTGTTCTTGTCTCAGGAGACAGTCCTGAAACTTCAGGGCAAGATCCGATGCAAGTGTCGATTCATTCGGAGATGCAAGTGTTTAGGTCTCATGGTGTCGGTTTTCGACATAGTGGAGTATGCTCAATTCCATTCTCGCCCTCTACAGAAGTTGATTCTATCCAAGTGGGACGGTCTGACTCACCGGATCAGATCTCACATGATCTCCCTATCTCTGGAGGTCCGCCTGTCACTGAGCTGGTGGCTGCAGGACCAACAATTGAGCAGGGGTCGTCCCTTCTGGATATCCAACTGGGTCCTGCTGACGATGAATGCCAGTCTGAGAGGTTGGGGTGCAGTGTTGGAGCAACACTCTCTTCAGGGTCGGTGGACCAAGGAGGAGTCGCTACTCCTAATAAACATTCTGGAA
Source organism: Pseudophryne corroboree (assembly GCF_028390025.1). NCBI lineage: Eukaryota > Metazoa > Chordata > Amphibia > Anura > Myobatrachidae > Pseudophryne > Pseudophryne corroboree. The sequence goes on from NC_086451.1 coordinate 414,731,633, forward strand.
CTGCGGGCAGTGGGGGTAATTCCAAGTTGATCGCAGCAGGAATTCTGTTAGCAATTGGGCAAAACCATGTGCACTGCAGGGGAGGCAGATATAACATGTGCAGAGAGAGTTAGATTTGGGTGTGGTGTGTTCAATCTGCAATCTAATTTGCAGTGTAAAAATAAAGCAGCCAGTATTTACCCTGCACAGAAATAAAATAACCCACCAAAATCTAACTCTCTCTGCAAATGTTATATCTGCCCCCCCTGCAGTGCACATGGTTTTGCCCAACTACTAAAAAATGTCCTGCTGCGATCAACTTGGAATTACCCCCAGTGTTCAATGCGTTGACAATGACCCAGCATCTAATACAGAACAGACCTGTTCTAGTACAATCAGACAATGCCACCACGGTGGAGTATATCAATCATCAGGGCGGCACTCGAAGCCGCTTGGCAATGAAGGAAGTATCAAGGATTCTTCAGTGGGCAGAATGCCATCTGCCGGCCATATCAGCAGTGTTCATTCCGGGCGTTCTGAACTGGGAGGCGGACTATCTCAGTCGTCAGGACGTGCATGCCGGAGAATGGAGCCTACATCCAGAGGTGTTTCAACTTCTCGTGGACAAGTGAGGCCTCCCAGATGTGGACCTGATGGCGTCTCAACACAATCACAAGGTTCCGGTCTTTGGAGCAAGGACAAGGGATCCTTGAGCAGCGTTCGTGGATGCTCTGTCAATCCCGTGGAACTTTCGGCTGCCGTATGTGTTCCCTCCGGTGTCACTCCTGCCAAGAGTAATACGGAAGTTCAAGCAAGAAGGAGGAAACCTTCTTCTAGTCACTCCAGCGTGGCCCAGACGGCACTGGTTCTCCAATCTACAGGGCCTCTCGTTGGATCGTGCCCTTCTACTTCCACAACGGCCAGACCTCCTAGTTCAGGCTGGTTTTGACGGCATGGCTCTTGAAGCTTCCGTCCTGAAAGCCAAGGGTTTTTCTGAGGCGGTCGTTCAAACTATGTTGAAGGCCCATAAGCCGGCTTCTGCTCGGATATACCATAGGGTCTGGAATGCTTACTTTTCTTGGTGTGCGTCTCACATTCATGACATTTTCAAGTTTAGTACGGCCAAACTTTTGGCCTTTCTACAACAGGGCCTGGATTTGGGCCTGCGCCTGGCCTCTCTCAAGGTGCATATTTCTGCCTTGTCAGTTTGGTTTCAGAGAAAGATCGCTACCCTACCTGATGTCTATACATTCACTCAGGGTGTGTTGAGGATTCAGCCTCCTTATGTGCCACCTGTGGCCCCTTGGGATTTTTCGGTGGTCTTGGAGGCATTGCAAGAGTCTCCGTTTGAGCCTCTTAGCTTTGCTGACCTTAAGTGGCTTTCCCTTAAGGTGTTGTTTTTGCTGGCTATTGCTTTAGCTAGAAGGGTCTCGGACTTGGGTGCCTTGTCCTATAAGTCTCCCTATTTGATTTTTCAACGTGAACCGTGCGGTGCTTCGAACACGCCCAGGTTACTTACCCAAGGTGGTGTCTTCCTTCCACCTTAACCAGGAGATTGTGGTTCCGGCCTTTAATTCTCCTGAGTTGTTTTCCAAAGAGCGATCTTTGGATGTGGTACGGGCTCTCCGTATCTATGTGAAGAGAACTTCCTCCATTAGGAAATCCGATTCTCTTTTTGTGTTGTTTGGTTTTCACAAACGTGGCTGGCCTGCTTCCAAGCAGACTCTGGCCAGATGGATTAGAATAGTGATTGCACATGCTTATGTACAGGCTGGTCGTCCGGTTCCTGCTACCATCAAAACCCATTCTACTCGGTCGGTTGGACCTTCTTGGGCGGCCCACCGTGGTGCGACCCTTGGACAATTGTGCAAGGCAGCTACGTGGTCCTCAGGGAACACGTTTCTAAGGTTCTATGCCTTCGATACCGCCGCTTCCCAGGATGCTTCCTTTGGACGCTGGGTTCTTGTGCCCGCTACAGTGCGTCCCCTACTGTGAGGAACTGCTTTAGGACATCCCCGATGTAATTCCTTGTGGAGCCCAGTGTACCCCGCAGCAGAAAATAAGATTTTACTTACCGATAAATCTATTTCTCGTAGTCCGTAGTGGATGCTGGGGACTCCGTCAGGACCATGGGGATTAGCGACTCCGCAGGAGACAGGGCACAAAACTAAAGCTTTAGGATCAGGTGGTGTGTACTGGCTCCTCCCCCTATGACCCTCCTCCAAGCCTCAGTTAGGATACTGTGCCCGGACGAGCGTACACAATAAGGAAGGATATTGAATCCCGGGTAAGACTCATACCAGCCACACCAATCACACCGTATAACTTGTGATCTAAACCCAGTTAACAGTATGACAAACGTAGGAGCCTCTGAACAGACGGCTCACAACAATAACAACCCGATTTTTTTGTAACAATAACTATGTACAAGTATTGCAGACAATCCGCACTTGGGATGGGCGCCCAGCATCCACTACGGACTACGAGAAATAGATTTATCGGTAAGTAAAATCTTATTTTCTCTGACGTCCTAAGTGGATGCTGGGGACTCCGTCAGGACCATGGGGATTATACCAAAGCTCCCAAACGGGCGGGAGAGTGCGGATGACTCTGCAGCACCGAATGAGAGAACTCCAGGTCCTCCTCAGCCAGGGTGTGCCCCTGACCAAGTAGCAGCTCGGCAAAGTTGTAAAGCCGAGACCCCTCGGGCAGTCGCCCAAGATGAGCCCCCTTCCTTGTGGAATGGGCATTTATATATTTTGGCTGTGGCAGTCCTGCCACAGAATGTGCAAGCTGAATTGTACTACACATTCAACTAGCAATCTTCTGCTTAGAAGCAAGAGCACCCAGTTTTTTGGGTGCATACAGGATAACAGCAAGTCAGTTTTCCTGACTCCAGCCGTCCTGGAAATCTATATTTTCAGGGCCCTGACAACATCTAGCAACTTGGAGTCCTCCAAGTCTCTAGTAGCCGCAGGTACCACAATAAGCTGGTTCAGATGAAACGCTGACACCAACTTAGGGAGAAACTGGGGACGAGTCCGCAGCTCTGCCCTGTCCGAATGGACAATCAGATATGGGCTTTTGTGAGACAAAGCCGCCAATTCTGACACTCGCCTGGCCGAGGCCAGGGCCAACATCATGGTCACTTTCCATGTGAGATATTTCAAATCCACAGATTTGAGCGGTTTAAACCAACGTGATTTGAGGAATCCCAGGACTACGTTGAGATCCCACAGTGCCACTGGAGGCACAAAAGGGGGTTGTATATGCAGTACTCCCTTGTCAAATTTCTGGACTTCAGGAACTGAAGCCAATTCTTTCTGGAAGAAAATCGACAGGGCCGAAATTTGAACCTTAATGGACCCCAATTTGAGGCCCATAGACACTCCTGTTTGCAGGAAATGCAGGAATCGACCGAGTTGAAATTTCTTCGTGGGGCCTTCCTGGCCTCACACCACGCAACATATTTTCGCCACATGTGGTGATAATGTTGTGCGGTCACCTCCTTCCTGGCTTTGACCAGGGTAGGAATGACCTCTTCCGGAATGCCTTTTTCCCTTAGGATCCGGCGTTCAACCGCCATGCCGTCAAACGCAGCCGCGGTAAGTCTTGGAACAGACATGGTACTTGCTGAAACAAGTCCCTTCTTATCGGCAGAGGCCCTGAGTCCTCTGTGAGCATCTCTTGAAGTTCCGGGTACCAAGTCCTTCTTGGCCCATCCGGAGCCACGAGTATAGTTCTTACTCCTCTACGTCTTATAATTCTCAGTACCTTTGGTATGAGAAGCAGAGGAGGGAACACATACACCGACTGGTACACCCCTGGTGTTACCAGAACGTCCACAGCTATTGCCTGAGGGTCTCTTGACCTGGCGCAATACCTGTCCAGTTTTTTGTTCAGGCGGGACGCCATCATGTCCACCTTTGGTCTTTCCCAACGGTGCACAATCATGTGGAAAAAACTTCTCGATGAAGTCCCCACTCTCCCGGGTGGAGGTCGTGCTGAGGAAGTCTGCTTCCCAGTTGTCCACTCCCGGAATGAAAACTGCTGACAGTGCTATCACATGATTTTCCGCCCAGCGAAGAATCCTTGCAGTTTCTGCCATTGTCCTCCTGCTTCTTGTGCCGCCCTGTCTGTTTACGTGGGCGACTGCCGTGATGTTGTCCCACTGGATCAATACCGGCTGACCTTGAAGCAGAGGTCTTGCTAAGCTTAGAGCATTGTAAATTGCTCTTAGCTCCAGTATATTTATGCGGAGAGAAGTCCCCAGACTTGATCACACTCCCTGGAAATTTTTTTTCCCTGTGTGACTGCTCCCCAGCCTTTCAAGCTGGAATCCGTGGTCACCAGGACCCAGTCCTGAATGCATAACTGTGGCCCTTTAGTAGATGAGCACTCTGCAGCCACCACAGAAGAGACACCCTTGTCCTTGGAGACAGGGTTATCCGCTGATGCATCTGAAGATGCGATCCGGACCATTTGTCCAGCAGATCCCACTGAAAAGTTCTTGCGTGAAATCTGCCGAATGGAATCGCTTCGTAAGAAGCCACCATTTTTCCCAGGACCCTTGTGCAATGATGCACTGACACTTTTCCTGGTTTTTTGGAGGATCCTGACTAGCTCGGATAACTCCCTGGCTTTCTCCTCCGGGAGAAACACCTTTTTCTGGACTGTGTCCAGAATCATCCCTAGGGACAGCAGACGTGTCGTCGGAGACAGCTGCGATTTTGGAATATCTAGAATCCACCCGTGCTGTCGTAGAACTACTTGAGATAGTGCTACTCAGACCTCCAACTGTTCTCTGGACCTTGCCCTTATCAGGAGATCGTCCAAGTAAGGGATAATTAAGACGCCTTTTCTTTGAAGAAGAATCATCATTTCGGCCATTACCTTGGTAAAGACCCGGGGTGCCGTAGACAATCCAAACGGCAGCGTCTGAAACTGATAGTGACAGTTTTGTACCACGAACCTGAGGTACCCTTTGTGAGAAGGGCAAATTTGGACATGGAGGTAAGCATCCTTGATGTCCAGGGACACCATATAGTCCCCTTCTTCCTGGTTCGCTATCACTGCTCTGAGTGACTCCATTTAGAATAGGTCTCACCGAGCCGTCTGGCTTCAGTACCACAATATAGTGTGGAATAATACCCCTTTACTTGTTGTAGGAGGGGTACTTTGATTATCACCTGCTGGGAATACAGCTTGTGAATTGTTTCCAATACTGCCTCCCTGTCGGAGGTAGACGTTGGTAAAGCAAACTTCAGGAACCTGCGAGGGGGAGACGTCTCGAATTTCCAATCTGTACCCCTGGGATACTACTTGTAGGATCCAGGGGTCCACTTGCGAGTGAGCCCACTGCGTGCTGAAACTCTTGAGACGACCCCCTACCGCACCTGTTTGTACGGCCCCAGCGTCATGCTGAGGACTTGGCAGAAGCGGTGGAAGGCTTCTGTTCCTGGGAATGGGCTGCCTGCTGCAGTCTTCTTCCCTTACCTCTATCCCTGGGCAGATATTATGGGGACGAAAGGACTGAGCCTGAAAAGACTATGGCCCTCATTCCGAGTTGTTCGCTCTGTATTTTTCATCGCATCGCAGTGAAAATCCGCTTAGTACGCATGCGCAATGTTCGCACTGCGACTGCGCCAAGTAACTTTACTATGAAGAAAGTATTTTTACTCACGGCTTTTTCTTCGCTCCGGCGAACGTAATGTGATTGACAGGAAATGGGTGTTACTGGGCGGAAACACGGCGTTTCAGGGGCGTGTGGCTGAAAACGCTACCGTTTCCGGAAAAAACGCAGGAGTGGCCGGAGAAACGGTGGGAGTGCCTGGACGAACGCCGGGTGTGTTTGTGACGTCAACCAGGAACGACAAGCACTGAACTGATCGCACAGGCAGAGTAAGTCTGGAGCTACTCTGAAACTGCTAAGTAGTTAGTAATCGCAATATTGCGCGTACGTCGGTCGCAATTTTAAGAAGCTAAGATTCACTCCCAGTAGGCGGCGGCTTAGCGTGTGTAACTCTGCTAAATTCGCCTTGCGACCGATCAACTCGGAATGAGGGCCTATGTCTTTTTCTGCTGAGATGTGACTTGGGGTAAAAAAGGTGGATTTTCTAGCTGTTGCCGTGGCCACCAGGTCCGATGGACCGACCCCAAATAACTCCTCCCCTTTATACGGCAATACTTCCATGTGCCGTTTGGAATCTGCATCACCTGACCACTGTCGTGTCCATAAACATCGTCTGGCAGATATGGACATCGCACTTACTCTTGATGCCAGAGTTTCGCATATATAGAAATGCATCTTTTAAATGCTCTATAGTCAATAAAATACTGTCCCTGTCAAGGGTATCAATATTTCCAGTCAGGGAATCCGACCAAGCCACCCCAGCGCTGCCCATCCAGGCTGAGGCGATCGCTGGTCGCAGTATAACACCAGTATGTGTGTATATACTTTTTAGGATATTTTCCAACCTCCTATCAGTTGGCTCCTTGAGGGCGTCCGTATCTGGAGACGGTAACGCCACTTGTTTTTATAAGCGTGTGAGCGCCTTATCCACCCTAAGGTGTGTTTCCCAACGCGCCATAACTTCTGGCGGGAAAGGGTATACCGCCAATCATTTTCTATCGGGGGAAACCCACGCATCATCACACACTTCATTTAATTTATCTGATTCAGGAAAAACCACATGTAGTTTTTTCACACTCCACATAATACCCTTTTTTGTGGTACTTGTAGTATCAGAAATATGTAACATCTCCTTCATTGCCCTTAACAAGTAACGTGTGGCCCTAAAGGAAAATACGTTTGTTTCTTCACCGTCGACACTGGAGTCAGTGTCCGTGTCTGTGTCGACCGACTGAGGTAAAAAGGACGTTTTAACGCCCCTGACGGTGTTTTAGACGCCTGGACAGGTACTAATTGGTTTGCCGGCCGTCTCATGTCGTCAACCGACCTTGCAGCGTGTTGACATTATCACGTAATTCCTTAATTAAGCCATCCATTCCGGTGTCGACTCCCTAGAGAGTGACATCACCATTACCGGCAATTGCTCCGCCTCCTCACCAACATCGTCCTCATACATGTCGACACACAGCACACACACAGGGAATGCTCTGATAGAGGACAGGACCCCACTAGCCCTTTGGGGAGACAGAGGGAGAGTTTGCCAGCACACACCAAAAACGCTATATTATACAGGGACAACCTTTATATAAGTGTTTTTCCCTTATAGCATTTTAATATATATATACATATCGCCAAATAAGTGCCCCCCCTCTCTGTTTTAACCCTGTTTCTGTAGTGCAGTGCAGGGGAGAGCCTGGGAGCCTTCCCACCAGCATTTCTGTGAGGGAAAATGGCGCTGTGTGCTGAGGAGAATAGGCCCCACCCCCTTTTCGGCGGGCTTCTTCTCCCGAGACCTGGCAGGGGTTAAATACATCCATATAGCCTCCAGGGGCTATATGTGATGTATTTTTAGCCAGAATAAGGTATTATACATTGCTGCCCAGGGCGCCCCCAGCAACGCCCTGCACCCTCCGTGACCGTTGGTGTGAAGTGTGTGACAACAATGGCGCACAGCTGCAGTGCTGTGCGCTACCTTCATGAAGACTGAAAAGCCTTCTGCCGCCGGTTTCTGGACCTTCAATCTTCAGCATCTGCAAGGGGGGTCGGCGGCGCGGCTCCGGGACGAACCCCAGGGTGAGACCTGTGTTCCGACTCCCTCTGGAGCTAATGGTGTCCAGTAGCCTAAGAAGCCAATCCATCCTGCACGCAGGTGAGTTGAACTTCTCTCCCCTAAGTCCCTCGATGCAGTGAGCCTGTTGCCAGCAGGACTCACTGAAAATAAGAAACCTAAAAACTTTTTCTAAGCAGCTCCTTAAGAGAGCCACCTAGATTGCACCCTGCTCGGACGGGCACAAAAACCTAACTGAGGCTTGGAGGAGGGTCATAGGGGTAGGAGCCAGTACACACCACCTGATCCTAAAGCTTTAGTTTTGTGCCCTGTCTCCTGCGGAGTCGCTAATCCCCATGGTCCTGACGGAGTCCCCAGCATCCACTTAGGACGTCAGAGAAAATGAGATTTATGGTAAGAACTTACCGTTGTTAAATCTCTTTCTGCGAGGTACACTGGGCTCCACAAGGCGCCCACCCTGACGCACTTAGATTTTTTGGGTTGGTATCGGCATAGCCGCTGACACTCTCTCCTGCGGTGAGTGTGTGGTGTAATTGGCTACGATCGGTTGTCGTCTCTGGTACCTGCTACTGCAGTGGGCTGGTTAACGAAACTGAGCTCACTGGCATGGAGGCAGGGTTATAGAGGAGGCGGCGCTGTGCATCTTGGGAACAGTCAAAAGCTTTGAGCCTTTTGGTGCCTCGGATGAAGATCCTACTCTACACCCCAATGTAATTCCTTGTGGAGCCCAGTGTACCTCGCAGAAAGAGATTTAACAACGGTAAATTCTTACCATAAATCTAATTTTTTCATAAAGAAACCATTACTATATTCAGGGCCAGATGCATCATCGCTTGGAAAGTGATAAAATGGAGAGTGAAAAAGTACCAGCCAAGCTGCTCCTGTCATTTTTCAAACACAGCCTGTGATATGTCAGTTAGGACCTGACTGGCTGGTACTTTTTCACTCTCCATTTTATCACTTCCAAGCGATGATTCACCTAGCTGTCAGTCTCTATGGGGTCTATTCATGTAGAAAACGAAAACATAATTGCTACTTATCACTATACATCGCATCTCTTCGATGCGATGTATAGCTGTGATAAGTAGCAATTCATGTATACTCACCCTTCCGACGATGCGCTGCGGTGTCTGGGGCTCCTGCGGTGAGGTCTTCTCCAGCGGTCCCTCCTGCGATGCGTGGAGTCCAGCGGCGGGTCCCTTTGCGCATGCGCAGCTTGATGACCTCCCGGCAGGCCGCAGTGGTTGCTGGGAGGTCGGGGGGTGGAGCCAGCGCGAGGTGCCGAGCAGCGATCAGGGAAGCATTGAGCTTCCCTGACGTCTCCGCACTACAGTTCAGGTTACACCGTCCTCAGATGGCGAACCTGAACTCCATGGAGAAGCGGAAAGCAGAGCTTTCCGCACCTTCATGAATTGCACTCACCATACAAAGGTATGGTGATGCGATTCAGGCACAGAGCGGGGGTACCGCTGGAGAAGTCAGAGACTTCTCCACGGTAACCGGCTCTGTGAATTGCGGTAAGCAGAGAAAAGCCCTGTTTAACGCAAAACAGGGCTTTTCACTGCTGCATGAATAGACCCCTATGTATATACATTTACCTGCAACCAGAGGCGTAACTAGGGTGTTCGGAGCCCAGGGCAAGATAAAGAGTGACGACACCCCCCCCCCCCCAAAAAAAAAATACAAACCCACACATAAAGAGAAGTATGTGCGTGTGCCAAAAATGGGCGTGGCCACGCACCAGAAGGGGTGTGGCCACTGAAAATGGGGCGTGCCAACATGACTATCACCTACCCCGTGTCGCCTCTCAGCACACTATCACCTACCCCTTGTGCCGTATGCATGCAGAGTCCCCTTTTTAAACAGTGTCAGATACAATGCCCCACAGTGTCAGATACAATGCCCCACAGTGCCAGTTACATGCCCCACAGTGCCAGTTACATGCCCCACAGTGCCAGATACAATGCCCCACAGTGCCAGATACAATGCCCCACAGTGCCAGATACAAGACACCCCCCCCCCTGCTGCTTACTTCAGTCAGGATTTTGTCGGGCCGTCAGTCACCGCTGCCCTCTGCTATGTGAGGGGAGGAGAGCGCAGCGCAGCTCCTGCCCCTCAACGCTCCAGGTCTCCGGCGGCGGCTATCTTAAATGTGGCGCCGGTTCGTTAGCCAATCAGAGCTCGCGGACCGGCAACCAATCAGGAGCTGGTTCGCAAGCTCTGATTGGCTAACGCCGCCGGAGACCGGACAGACACGCAGCGCCGCTGGCAGCGGCAGTGAGCACATTGAGGGGCAGGAGAGACGCTGTGCTCTCCTCCCCTCATATTGCAGCGGGACGGGAGCAGGTGGGCATGATGCCCTGGCCGCTGCCAGCACCCCCCTCTGCTGGGCCTGCCAAGGCGCCCAGGGCATGTGCCCCGCTCACCCTACCGTAGTTATGCCTCTGCCTGCAACAATTCTTCTATCCCCCAATGATAAGTTAAAGCGGGTGATTGATGTGTATATAAACCAACCAATGAGGAGTAACCCATTTACCACGAGGGTACATTTCAGGTGCTATGTTCTGGCCTTGCTCCTCCCCATGATGACATCAGAGGTCCTTTAGCCAACTTGGATTTAGTCATAACTCAGCTTCTGGCTACTAAATGCCATTCCAAGGGACCTACCAAATTGGGTGTGCATACATCCATCGTGAGTTGGTAATTATAACTTTGCTGGTCATTGTAGGTTATTACAAGACCACTGCAGTTTAGATTTGGAGGTCACTATAGGAACAGGACTTGTATTATTGCTGCCATTCAATTAAGAACATTAGAGTAAATGAATGCTTACATTTACTTTTTTAACTACCTATTAATGATTATGTCATGTTTGTACATCTGTGTTTTTACATATAATACATTCAAGTATAACTAATATACTCCATCTGGTATATACTGTATGTGCAATCATTCTTTCCTCAATAAGAACTGTTTTCTATATTTTCTGGACGTTTATGTGGTTTCTGGGACTGTCTACCCCTGACTATAAACAGCTTCTAGGAAAAATGAGCCCTATCCTAGCGCCGGAATCCAAATACATGATATTTCTTTATTTTTGCAAGAGACACAAATTTTCTCTAAAAGTACAGTGAAACGACAGAGACCATCGAAGTCAAGGGGCTGAGCTGAAAACCCTTCCATACTGTCCACAGCAGATTATCACCTGGAGAGAAGAGGCAGGGGAACCCTTCATTTCACACCTGGAGATGTTGAGTTTCCAATCATTGTAGTAATTTACAGAATGGATGAAGCTGACTTTTGATCCCTCAGCAACGTCTGAACCACACAGTCATAAAATACCATAGCTTTAAGGATCATTGAGGCAAATATATTAAGCCTGGAGAAGTGATAAAGCAGTGATAAGTGCAAGGTGATAACGCAGCAGCCAATCAGCTCCTAACTGTCAATTTACATATTGGAGCTGATTGGCTGGTGCGTTATCACCTTGCACTTATCACTGCTTTATCACTTCTCCAGGATTAATACATCTGCCCCACTGGAGTGTTTCAACAGCCACTTATTGCATTGAAGCCAGCCGTATTAAAACTCCTGTGACGAAAGGAACGCCGACATAACAGATTAGACCTGAGAGAGTGATGCCATACTCACAGCCCTTTAGAATATCCATGTACCAAGACCTGGATCAGTAGCGGATCTTGCCACGGGCAAGCAGGACTTTTGCCCGGGGCGCCGCCTTCCGGAGGGCGCAGGGCGCCGTCCGGAGGGCGCCGCACCAGGGCAAGATCCGCTGCTGCTGTGCCCCCCGCTGCCGCTGTGAAGGGAAACTAGACGCGTACGCGTCTAGTTTCCCTTCGTGGAGAGGTCCTTTACTGTGCGGTGCGCGATGACGTCATCGCGCACCGCACATCATTTCAGTCTGTACAGGGGGCGTAAATGACCACGCCCCCTATTGTCGCCCGGGGCGCACAGCGCCCAAGAACCGGCCCTGACCTGCATGCACTTGAGGAGGGGGACCCCATGTTTTTTTTTATCATTTCAAATATTAAAAAACAGTTTTTCTATCCAGTCCTGATAATCAATGATTCTCCATTTGTTGGTTGCCAGTTTATTTAGGACTAAGCTGAGAGAGGAAACTTGATATATTAGGTAACTGGAAGCTAAAATACATGTATTAAATTATAAAACGTCCGTCTATCTGTGTATTAAGTTATAATACATCTATAAAAAGCTCTAATTTTTAAATGTTTTGTTATGAAGCATATAGGACAGAGGTTCTCAAACTCGGTCCTCGGGAGCCCACACAGTGCATGTTTTGCAGGTAACCCAGCAGGTGCACAGGTGTATTAATTACTCACTGACACATTTTAAAAGGTCCACAGGTGGAGCTAATTATTTCACTTGCGATTCTGTGAGGAGACCTGCAAAACATGCACTGTGTGGGGCCCCGAGGACCGAGTTTGAGAACCTCTGATATAGGTGAAACACTTTGATCAGTCTCAGCTTCAGCCCATCTTATACCTGCAGCTCTGTAATAAGGGAGAGCATTACTTCCCAAGTCTTTTACAGACAGCTGCAACATGACACTGGCTGCAGAGCCGGCTCTACCATTAGGCAGCTGCCTAGGGGCGCCGGCCCTTGGGGGGCGACACTGAATTAATCTAGCAAAAAACTAAAGGATTTCTCTGTATGCGACCTCCTCCTTTTACACTGCGCTGGCCGCTGCTGCGGGTCTAATCAAGTGCAGCCGCCGCTATCAGGCTGTACCAAATTGGATTTTAAAGTGAAAGTATATTGTGAGCAAAGGCACAATTTTTTTTATTTTCTTTACAATACACTTTATCACTTTAAAATTCCTTGAGTTTTGTCACTTTTCTCTGTATATGTCTAATGATGCAATTCACCCCAGCCCACCTAGTGACCACCTAGAGCTCCCCAGGGGGTGGGGTGGGGCTGCAAGTTAAGGGGCGCTAGTCTGAAGCTTTGCCTAGGGTGCAAAGAGATCTTGCACCGGCCCTGACTGGCTGCCATTAATACACTGAGTACATGTGAGTTGCTGTGATATCCCTGCCCCTATATGAATGCACCAATCCCAGTCACTCTCTGTCTGCACCAGTTAGAAGAATACTTACCTCTAGAGGCTGTTCATCTATATAAAGTGGTTTTACATGGTATTTTGCATGGGCATCCCATTAAATAGAGCCACATGTTCCTGCAATACAGTAGTTTATCTTCTGACAGACTTGCATGGTGTACTTTCAAACTCTTAAGGGCTCTACACACTATGCGATCCGCCGCCGAGCTTCCCGACGGCAGATACGGGCGACCCGGCGGCGGCGGGGGGCAGTGAAGCTTCATAACAGTGCAGGCAAATATGGATGAGATCGTCCATATTGGCCTGCATGCACAAGCGGCGGGGCACCAGCGATGAACGAGCGCGGGGCTGCGCATCGTTCATCGCTGGTGCCTCCACACTCAAAGATATTAACGGTATCTCGTTCATTAATGAAAGAGATCGTTCATATCTTTCAGTAACATCGCCCAGTGTGTAGGGCCTAATAGTCATCATTCAGGTGTTACCTGCACAATGAGACGGACAACAAGTAAAACAAACCTCCAGTAAAGGTACATGAACCAGTTTTACTACACAGGCATCCAAACAGTATCTCCCATAGTGCTGCCCACAGCAGTGCCACAGCATGGAGCTTATACAGTAATGAAGTCTCAGTGTGTCACAAGTAATGTCTTTTCCGGTGGGCTTTTATTGCAGAGGATCCTGGGTCACTGCTTGTAACTTGTGTGGGCCTGAAAGCCGCACAGCACCCCATTCTTATACTCACTGTCCAGACACACGAAGCATGTGTGGTTATCCTTCATGGATGTACAAGTTTGTATTGCTGTTATCAGTCTGCGGAGCTTCTACAATGATCCTCCTCCTATGTGACAGATAGGAAAACATCCATTAGAAATGTAGACAGACACAGGACAATGCCAGATAGGTGGAAAGGTGACAGGGAGGAAGACAGACAAGTGATTAAGGTAAAGGTACAACAGACAGCAGAGCCGTAACTAGACTTTTTCGTGCCCTGTGCCAGGTAGAGAATTGGGCCCCCCCATTTTTCCAATAGGGACATAAGGCGCATGCCGCGTGGGGAAAGGGCATGATAAGACTGATCCCACAGAAAGCCCATGCTATGATGCCCCTTCCCACAGTAATTCTCGTTGTTATTTAGTTACAATACCCGTTATTAAATAACACATTTCAATATACTGCCATACTCAGGGATTCAAACCTATAACCTGTTGATTCTAATCAAACTCCCTACTCATTAAGCTATTTAATCCTGCATAAAAACTTTGTACACTATAAGAATCTAGTGGTACTGTGTAAAAAATAATCAGCATTGCAATTGAGCAGATCTATGTAGTGTGCAGCCACACATGCACTCACTTGCAGCCAAACATTACATAGATCTACTCAGCCGCAATAGTGATTGTTTTTTTTCACTAAAGTACCTGGTAAGCTTCAAATAGTTAGAATTCTCTCGCTTAGAATTATCTACCTTTCTATGCAAGGGCAGAAAGCTCAATGAATATAGTGTCTGACTGCAATGCTACAGGCAATGGGTTTGTATCCAGGGTATGTCAGCATCTTGAAATGTAATAAAAGACAGTGTGACTGAATAACAAAGAAATCTCAAGTTGAGTTCATGAATGTTGCATAGGTATTAGAGACAGAAGGGGTCAGGGTAGGAGACAGGGGCGGTCAGAAGATGCTTCCCTTAAAAAGTGGGGAAGCTGCAAGTGAAAGTAATTAAAACAGATAATTGACAAGTGCCGCCAATTGCGCCTCCTACCCTGCAGTACTATGTGCGGTACCCCCTCCGCACACACCTAGTTACGGCCCTGACAGACAGAAGACGTACGGAACAGAAGAAGAGGACAGATGGACTATATGGGAAAGAAATGGAAGAACAGAATGGATGGTGAGAATATGTGACAGAGGTCAAGTGGCTGGTTCTGAGTCAGACACGGCCACTCTGATGTTGGAGTGCATAGACGCAGATGCGTCTGCAACTTCATGCTAATGCTGCTACAAAGTCTTTTCCTGGTATAGACACGCTTCCATTACCATCTGGTTAGGGAGGCCAATCCCGGGATCGGGATCGGCGGGATCCCGGGATTTAGGCCCAAAAATGGTCGGGATTCAATCCCAGGATCGGAAACTCCTCAGGACGCTCAGACGCTGCCTGGCTTCCTCTTAGCGGCTCCCCAGCGCAGCGTGACGTGCAGCGAGAGGTCACGCTACGCCGTCATATGCTGCTGGGAGCCGCTGGGAGAGAGGAGAAGATGTGTCCCACCGGCCCGACCCGGTGTATGGTGAGTGTTTTGTGCGGGGCGGGTGGGGCAGGCGGGGCGAGGGGAGCGGCCACACAGAAAACGCCAATCCCGGGGATCCCGGGAATCCCGGGATTGAAGATTTTTTAATCCCGATACCCGGATTGAAAAAATGGCCCAGGACTGGCCTCCCTACATCTGGTGCGTCTTAAGAAGCACCATCGAAGGAGCAGGTTCTCCGTATTAGTATGGCCTCCTATGTGAGGGGTTGAGCTACTCTGTACACAACCACTTTCAGGGTGCCGCCTGCGACACTGCCATAAGATGCAAAGGGGAATATAATAGCCTGTGAGAAGCAGGTAATGCGATACTTTGAGGAAGATCTCACTTTTTTTTTAAAGCGGCAATCATTTACACTACAAAACCAGGTTGGCTTTGGCATGAAAATTAGAGATGAGCGCCTGAAATTTTTCGGGTTTTGTGTTTTGGTTTTGGGTTTGGTTCCGCGGCCGTGTTTTGGGTTCGAACGCGTTTTGGCAAAACCTCACCGAATTTTTTTTGTCGGATTCGGGTGTGTTTTGGATTCGGGTGTTTTTTTCAAAAAACACTAAAAAACAGCTTAAATCATAGAATTTGGGGGTCATTTTGATCCCAAAGTATTATTAACCTCAAAAACCATAATTTACACTCATTTTCAGTCTATTCTGAATACCTCACACCTCACAATATTATTTTTAGTCCTAAAATTTGCACCGAGGTCGCTGTGTGAGTAAGATAAGCGACCCTAGTGGCCGACACAAACACCGGGCCCATCTAGGAGTGGCACTGCAGTGTCACGCAGGATGTCCCTTCCAAAAAACCCTCCCCAAACAGCACATGACGCAAAGAAAAAAAGAGGCGCAATGAGGTAGCTGTGTGAGTAAGATTAGCGACCCTAGTGGCCGACACAAACACCGGGCCCATCTAGGAGTGGCACTGCAGTGTCACGCAGGATGTCCCTTCCAAAAAACCCTCCCCAAACAGCACATGACGCAAAGAAAAAAAGAGGCGCAATGAGGTAGCTGACTGTGTGAGTAAGATTAGCGACCCTAGTGGCCGACACAAACACCGGGCCCATCTAGGAGTGGCACTGCAGTGTCACGCAGGATGTCCCTTCCAAAAAACCCTCCCCAAACAGCACATGACGCAAAGAAAAAAAGAGGCGCAATGAGGTAGCTGACTGTGTGAGTAAGATTAGCGACCCTAGTGGCCGACACAAACACCGGGCCCATCTAGGAGTGGCACTGCAGTGTCACGCAGGATGTCCCTTCCAAAAAACCCTCCCCAATCAGCACATGATGCAAAGAAAAAGAAAAGAAAAAAGAGGTGCAAGATGGAATTGTCCTTGGGCCCTCCCACCCACCCTTATGTTGTATAAACAAAACAGGACATGCACACTTTAACCAACCCATCATTTCAGTGACAGGGTCTGCCACACGACTGTGACTGATATGACGGGTTGGTTTGGACCCCCCCCAAAAAAGAAGCAATTAATCTCTCCTTGCACAAACTGGCTCTACAGAGGCAAGATGTCCACCTCATCTTCACCCTCCGATATATCACCGTGTACATCCCCCTCCTCACAGATTATCAATTCGTCCCCACTGGAATCCACCATCTCAGCTCCCTGTGTACTTTGTGGAGGCAATTGCTGCTGGTCAATGTCTCCGCGGAGGAATTGATTATAATTCATTTTAATGAACATCATCTTCTCCACATTTTCTGGATGTAACCTCGTACGCCGATTGCTGACAAGGTGAGCGGCGGCACTAAACACTCTTTCGGAGTACACACTTGTGGGAGGGCAACTTAGGTAGAATAAAGCCAGTTTGTGCAAGGGCCTCCAAATTGCCTCTTTTTCCTGCCAGTATAAGTACGGACTGTGTGACGTGCCTACTTGGATGCGGTCACTCATATAATCCTCCACCATTCTATCAATGTTGAGAGAATCATATGCAGTGACAGTAGACGACATGTCCGTAATCGTTGTCAGGTCCTTCAGTCCGGACCAGATGTCAGCATCAGCAGTCGCTCCAGACTGCCCTGCATCACCGCCAGCGGGTGGGCTCGGAATTCTGAGCCTTTTCCTCGCACCCCCAGTTGCGGGAGAATGTGAAGGAGGAGATGTTGACAGGTCGCGTTCCGCTTGACTTGACAATTTTGTCACCAGCAGGTCTTTCAACCCCAGCAGACCTGTGTCTGCCGGAAAGAGAGATCCAAGGTAGGCTTTAAATCTAGGATCGAGCACGGTGGCCAAAATGTAGTGCTCTGATTTCAACAGATTGACCACCCGTGAATCCTTGTTAAGCGAATTAAGGGCTGCATCCACAAGTCCCACATGCCTAGCGGAATCGCTCCCTTTTAGCTCCTTCTTCAATGCCTCCAGCTTCTTCTGCAAAAGCCTGATGAGGGGAATGACCTGACTCAGGCTGGCAGTGTCTGAACTGACTTCACGTGTGGCAAGTTCAAAGGGCATCAGAACCTTGCACAACGTTGAAATCATTCTCCACTGCACTTGAGACAGGTGCATTCCACCTACTATATCGTGCTCAATTGTATAGGCTTGAATGGCCTTTTGCTGCTCCTCCAACCTCTGAAGCATATAGAGGGTTGAATTCCACCTCGTTACCACTTCTTGCTTCAGATGATGGCAGGGCAGGTTCAGTAGTTTTTGGTGGTGCTCCAGTCTTCTGTACGTGGTGCCTGTACGCCGAAAGTGTCCCGCAATTTTTCTGGCCACCGACAGCATCTCTTGCACGCCCCTGTCGTTTTTTAAAAAATTCTGCACCACCAAATTCAAGGTATGTGCAAAACATGGGACGTGCTGGAATTTGCCCATATTTAATGCACACACAATATTGCTGGCGTTGTCCGATGCCACAAATCCACAGGAGAGTCCAATTGGGGTAAGCCATTCCGCGATGATCTTCCTCAGTTGCCGTAAGAGGTTTTCAGCTGTGTGCGTATTCTGGAAACCGGTGATACAAAGCGTAGCCTGCCTAGGAAAGAGTTGGCGTTTGCGAGATGCTGCTACTGGTGCCGCCGCTGCTGTTCTTGCGGCGGGAGTCCATACATCTACCCAGTGGGCTGTCACAGTCATATAGTCCTGACCCTGCCCTGCTCCACTTGTCCACATGTCCGTGGTTAAGTGGACATTGGGTACAGCTGCATTTTTTAGGACACTGGTGACTCTTTTTCTGAGGTCTGTGTACATTTTCGGTATCGCCTGCCTAGAGAAATGGAACCTAGATGGTATTTGGTACCGGGGACACAGTACCTCCAACAAGTCTCTAGTTGGCTCTGCAGTAATGATGGATACCGGAACCACGTTTCTCACCAACCAGGATGCCAAGGCCTCAGTTATCCGCTTTGCAGCAGGATGACTGCTGTGATATTTCATCTTCCTCGCAAAGGACTGTTGAACAGTCAATTGCTTACTGGAAGTAGTACAAGTGGGCTTACGACTTCCCCTCTGGGATGACCATCGACTCCCAGCGGCAACAACAGCAGCGCCAGCAGCAGTAGGCGTTACACGCAAGGATGCATCGGAGGAATCCCAGGCAGGAGAGGACTCGTCAGAATTGCCAGTGACATGGCCTGCAGGACTATTGGCATTCCTGGGGAAGGAGGAAATTGACACTGAGGGAGTTGGTGGGGTGGTTTGCGTGAGCTTGGTTACAAGAGGAAGGGATTTACTGGTCAGTGGACTGCTTCCGCTGTCACCCAAAGTTTTTGAACTTGTCACTGACTTATTATGAATGCGCTGCAGGTGACGTATAAGGGAGGATGTTCCGAGGTGGTTAACGTCCTTACCCCTACTTATTACAGCTTGACAAAGGGAACACACGGCTTGACACCTGTTGTCCGCATTTCTGGTGAAATACCTCCACACCGAAGAGCTGATTTTTTTGGTATTTTCACCTGGCATGTCAACGGCCATATTCCTCCCACGGACAACAGGTGTCTCCCCGGGTGCCTGACTTAAACAAACCACCTCACCATCAGAATCCTCCTGGTCAATTTCCTCCCCAGCGCCAGCAACACCCATATCCTCCTCATCCTGGTGTACTTCAACACTGACATCTTCAATCTGACTATCAGGAACTGGACTGCGGGTGCTCCTTCCAGCACTTGCAGGGGGCGTGCAAATGGTGGAAGGCGCATGCTCTTCACGTCCAGTGTTGGGAAGGTCAGGCATCGCAACCGACACAATTGGACTCTCCTTGTGGATTTGGGATTTCGAAGAATGCACAGTTCTTTGCTGTGCTGCTTTTGCCAGCTTGAGTCTTTTCATTTTTCTAGCGAGAGGCTGAGTGCTTCCATCCTCATGTGAAGCTGAACCACTAGCCATGAACATAGGCCAGGGCCTCAGCCGTTCCTTGCCACTCCGTGTGGTAAATGGCATATTGGCAAGTTTACGCTTCTCCTCCGACAATTTTATTTTAGGTTTTGGAGTCCTTTTTTTACTGATATTTGGTGTTTTGGATTTGACATGCTCTGTACTATGACATTGGGCATCGGCCTTGGCAGACGACGTTGCTGGCATTTCATCGTCTCGGCCATGACTAGTGGCAGCAGCTTCAGCACGAGGTGGAAGTGGATCTTGATCTTTCCCTAATTTTGGAACCTCAACATTTTTGTTCTCCATATTTTAATAGGCACAACTAAAAGGCACCTCAGGTAAACAATGGAGATGGATGGATTGGATACTAGTATACAATTATGGACGGGCTGCCGAGTGCCGACACAGAGGTAGCCACAGCCGTGAACTACCGCACTGTACTGTGTCTGCTGCTAATATATAGACTGGTTGATAAAGAGATAGTATACTCGTAACTAGTATGTATGTATAAAGAAAGAAAAAAAAACCACGGTTAGGTGGTATATACAATTATGGACGGGCTGCCGAGTGCCGACACAGAGGTAGCCACAGCCGTGAACTACCGCACTGTACTGTGTCTGCTGCTAATATATAGACTGGTTGATAAAGAGATAGTATACTCGTAACTAGTATGTATGTATAAAGAAAGAAAAAAAAACCACGGTTAGGTGGTATATACAATTATGGACGGGCTGCCGAGTGCCGACACAGAGGTAGCCACAGCCGTGAACTACCGCACTGTACTGTGTCTGCTGCTAATATATAGACTGGTTGATAAAGAGATAGTATACTCGTAACTAGTATGTATGTATAAAGAAAGAAAAAAAAACCACGGTTAGGTGGTATATACAATTATGGACGGGCTGCCGAGTGCCGACACAGAGGTAGCCACAGCCGTGAACTACCGCACTGTACTGTGTCTGCTGCTAATATATAGACTGGTTGATAAAGAGATAGTATACTCGTAACT
Source organism: Pseudophryne corroboree (assembly GCF_028390025.1). Classification (NCBI taxonomy): domain Eukaryota; kingdom Metazoa; phylum Chordata; class Amphibia; order Anura; family Myobatrachidae; genus Pseudophryne; species Pseudophryne corroboree. The sequence goes on from NC_086451.1 coordinate 414,752,040, forward strand.
AGTATGTATGTATAAAGAAAGAAAAAAAAACCACGGTTAGGTGGTATATACAATTATGGACGGGCTGCCGAGTGCCGACACAGAGGTAGCCACAGCCGTGAACTACCGCACTGTACTGTGTCTGCTGCTAATATATAGACTGGTTGATAAAGAGATAGTATACTCGTAACTAGTATGTATGTATAAAGAAAGAAAAAAAAACCACGGTTAGGTGGTATATACAATTATGGACGGGCTGCCGAGTGCCGACACAGAGGTAGCCACAGCCGTGAACTACCGCACTGTACTGTGTCTGCTGCTAATATATAGACTGGTTGATAAAGAGATAGTATACTCGTAACTAGTATGTATGTATAAAGAAAGAAAAAAAAACCACGGTTAGGTGGTATATACAATTATGGACGGGCTGCCGAGTGCCGACACAGAGGTAGCCACAGCCGTGAACTACCGCACTGTACTGTGTCTGCTGCTAATATATAGACTGGTTGATAAAGAGATAGTATACTCGTAACTAGTATGTATGTATAAAGAAAGAAAAAAAAACCACGGTTAGGTGGTATATACAATTATGGACGGGCTGCCGAGTGCCGACACAGAGGTAGCCACAGCCGTGAACTACCGCACTGTACTGTGTCTGCTGCTAATATATAGACTGGTTGATAAAGAGATAGTATACTCGTAACTAGTATGTATGTATAAAGAAAGAAAAAAAAACCACGGTTAGGTGGTATATACAATTATGGACGGGCTGCCGAGTGCCGACACAGAGGTAGCCACAGCCGTGAACTACCGCACTGTACTGTGTCTGCTGCTAATATATAGACTGGTTGATAAAGAGATAGTATACTCGTAACTAGTATGTATGTATAAAGAAAGAAAAAAAAACCACGGTTAGGTGGTATATACAATTATGGACGGGCTGCCGAGTGCCGACACAGAGGTAGCCACAGCCGTGAACTACCGCACTGTACTGTGTCTGCTGCTAATATATAGACTGGTTGATAAAGAGATAGTATACTCGTAACTAGTATGTATGTATAAAGAAAGAAAAAAAAACCACGGTTAGGTGGTATATACAATTATGGACGGGCTGCCGAGTGCCGACACAGAGGTAGCCACAGCCGTGAACTACCGCACTGTACTGTGTCTGCTGCTAATATATAGACTGGTTGATAAAGAGATAGTATACTCGTAACTAGTATGTATGTATAAAGAAAGAAAAAAAAACCACGGTTAGGTGGTATATACAATTATGGACGGGCTGCCGAGTGCCGACACAGAGGTAGCCACAGCCGTGAACTACCGCACTGTACTGTGTCTGCTGCTAATATATAGACTGGTTGATAAAGAGATAGTATACTCGTAACTAGTATGTATGTATAAAGAAAGAAAAAAAAAACCACGGTTAGGTGGTATATACAATTATGGACGGGCTGCCGAGTGCCGACACAGAGGTAGCCACAGCCGTGAACTACCGCACTGTACTGTGTCTGCTGCTAATATATAGACTGGTTGATAAAGAGATAGTATACTCGTAACTAGTATGTATGTATAAAGAAAGAAAAAAAAACCACGGTTAGGTGGTATATACAATTATGGACGGGCTGCCGAGTGCCGACACAGAGGTAGCCACAGCCGTGAACTACCGCACTGTACTGTGTCTGCTGCTAATATATAGACTGGTTGATAAAGAGATAGTATACTCGTAACTAGTATGTATGTATAAAGAAAGAAAAAAAAACCACGGTTAGGTGGTATATACAATTATGGACGGGCTGCCGAGTGCCGACACAGAGGTAGCCACAGCCGTGAACTACCGCACTGTACTGTGTCTGCTGCTAATATATAGACTGGTTGATAAAGAGATAGTATACTCGTAACTAGTATGTATGTATAAAGAAAGAAAAAAAAACCACGGTTAGGTGGTATATACAATTATGGACGGGCTGCCGAGTGCCGACACAGAGGTAGCCACAGCCGTGAACTACCGCACTGTACTGTGTCTGCTGCTAATATATAGACTGGTTGATAAAGAGATAGTATACTCGTAACTAGTATGTATGTATAAAGAAAGAAAAAAAAACCACGGTTAGGTGGTATATACAATTATGGACGGGCTGCCGAGTGCCGACACAGAGGTAGCCACAGCCGTGAACTACCGCACTGTACTGTGTCTGCTGCTAATATATAGACTGGTTGATAAAGAGATAGTATACTCGTAACTAGTATGTATGTATAAAGAAAGAAAAAAAAACCACGGTTAGGTGGTATATACAATTATGGACGGGCTGCCGAGTGCCGACACAGAGGTAGCCCCAGCCGTGAACTACCGCACTGTACTGTGTCTGCTGCTAATATATAGACTGGTTGATAAAGAGATAGTATACTCGTAACTAGTATGTATGTATAAAGAAAGAAAAAAAAACCACGGTTAGGTGGTATATACAATTATGGACGGGCTGCCGAGTGCCGACACAGAGGTAGCCACAGCCGTGAACTACCGCACTGTACTGTGTCTGCTGCTAATATATAGACTGGTTGATAAAGAGATAGTATACTCGTAACTAGTATGTATGTATAAAGAAAGAAAAAAAAACCACGGTTAGGTGGTATATACAATTATGGACGGGCTGCCGAGTGCCGACACAGAGGTAGCCACAGCCGTGAACTACCGCACTGTACTGTGTCTGCTGCTAATATATAGACTGGTTGATAAAGAGATAGTATACTCGTAACTAGTATGTATGTATAAAGAAAGAAAAAAAAACCACGGTTAGGTGGTATATACAATTATGGACGGGCTGCCGAGTGCCGACACAGAGGTAGCCACAGCCGTGAACTACCGCACTGTACTGTGTCTGCTGATAATATAGACTGGTTGATAAAGAGATAGTATACTACTAATATTATATATACTGGTGGTCAGGTCACTGGTCACTAGTCACACTGGCAGTGGCACTCCTGCAGCAAAAGTGTGCACTGTTTAATTTTAATATAATATTATGTACTCCTGGCTCCTGCTATAACCTATAACTGGCACTGCAGTAGTGCTCCCCAGTCTCCCCCACAATTATAAGCTGTGTGAGCTGAGCAGTCAGACAGATATATAATATATATAGATGATGCAGCACACTGGCCTGAGCCTGAGCAGTGCACACAGATATGGTATGTGACTGACTGAGTCACTGTGTGTATCGCTTTTTTCAGGCAGAGAACGGATATATTAAATAAACTGCACTGTGTGTCTGGTGGTCACTCACTATATAATATATTATGTACTCCTGGCTCCTGCTATAACCTATAACTGGCACTGCAGTAGCGCTCCCCAGTCTCCCCCACAATTATAAGCTGTGTGAGCTGAGCAGTCAGACAGATATATATAATATTATATATAGATAATAGATGATGCAGCACACTGGCCTGAGCCTGAGCAGTGCACACAGATATGGTATGTGACTGAGTCACTGTGTGCTGTGTATCGCTTTTTTCAGGCAGAGAACGGATTATAAATAAAACTGGTGGTCACTATCAGCAAAACTCTGCACTGTACTGAGTACTCCTAATGCTCCCCAAAATTAGTAAATCAAGTGTCTCTCTAATCTATTCTAAACGGAGAGGACGCCAGCCACGTCCTCTCCCTATCAATCTCAATGCACGTGTGAAAATGGCGGCGACGCGCGGCTCCTTATATAGAATCCGAGTCTCGCGATAGAATCCGAGCCTCGCGAGAATCCGACAGCGTCATGATGACGTTCGGGCGCGCTCGGGTTAACCGAGCAAGGCGGGAAGATCCGAGTCGCTCGGACCCGTGAAAAAAAACATGAAGTTCTGGCGGGTTCGGATTCAGAGAAACCGAACCCGCTCATCTCTAATGAAAATGATTGCCGCTTTAAAAATAATGCTAGAACTCTCACAAAGTCTCGCACCACCTGCTTCTCACAGGCTATTACATTCCCCACAACATCTGCAAGAGTCTTTTTAGACACCCCCCTGTCACCACTCCAAGTTCAGGAACGTCAAATGTATTTCTGCTACCATGCATCCGAAGCTGTAATACAACTCAAAATTGGACGCGTGCGCAGACAGAAAACATCACTCCATTGCACCTGACATCACCGCTGCATACGACTCAGAACTATGGACACCTGACATAATGATCAACAAGTTGAAGCACAAGAATTAGGTTAGACAGCGGGGTGGCGAAAGAGACCGGTAGCACAATTATTATAGCTGTGGAAAAAGCAGTGGAAGAAAGAATAGAGGCAGTGATGACCAAGGCAATAGTCATAGACGATATATGAAAGAAGAGAATGGAGAGATGGAGCAAAAGAGATGAAACATGCTGAAGAGATGAAGGATAAGAAGGTCTAGAGGATTTCTAGAGCCGAGATAAGGAGTCCAAGCGCACTTACCTGTCTGAGGACAACAACCGTAAACTGCGATCTGTGCAATCCACAAGCACCTGAAAACCATAACACATATTACACACAATAGCATGAGGAGGCCGATAACATATATGGGGGTCATTTATTTATCAAAGGTTGGAGAGAGATAAAGTGGAGAGAGATTAAGTACCGGCCAATCAGCTCTTACCTGCCATGTTACAGGCTGTATTTGAAAAATGACAATTAGGAGCTGATTGGTTTGTACTTTATCTCTCTCCTATGGTTACTAACTGCTGTATAAATTAAACAAGATCTCAGTATAACGAGTGGTGACCAACAAAAAGTTTTATTTGTCTGGACTGAGACGTGAAGTTCTGAATTTTGGTGCAGTGACGGAACTCTCCTCTTACAGTATATTACCCTAGGATTTGGGTAGAATCAGAAGATCAGGACAAGGAATAGGCCCCAATAAGGCATCTACTGTATAGGGGTCAGCTCAGAAACTCATTGTTGTATTTACAAATTTTGGTAAGAGACAAGTTTCCCTTGCAATGGATTATCGGCACTATAAGCACATTTTTTAAACACTTCCAAATATTTCCAAACGTTCCTAAGATACATTACACAAGTGGTACTGAGACGTTAATTACCCCCTGTAAAGAACTAAAAACAAAAAACCTATACAACTGATATTCATAGTAAATATTGGTAGTTAATCATGTAACTGCCCATGTGGACACAAGGAACACGTGCAATCTAATATGATATATGATACATGATATATGGCTTAATGTTCATTATAAAACAATATTTTTCTTTAAACAGTAGTTATTTATAGTACCCTCCCTCATTTTTGCAAATGAAGTGCGACTCCGTTGACTTTTCTTAATGCCGAATGTGACAAGCAAAAACAACAACATTCAATTATTTTATTTCTCTCGCACATCTAGGGTACAAGGAAAAACTGGTGATGGATCCATCGTCTAGAACTGTATTCCCCACTTAGTTTTGATGTGTGGTCATTACAAAATATAGAACAGCTCTTTGTGCACACATCAAAATTGTCCCCAGGCTAATTACTCTATAGTTTGATTTCTCCTTTTAATTGTTTGAATATTATAGCAAGTGGGGGGAACAGGAATAGAGCATCAAAGAGTGCTAAACCTAACTAACAGCCTGGTTGTTTACTTGGTATATTCAGACAATAACTCATTAATTCTTAAAAGATATACAGTATATCAAGCTCCAGGATTTGTGAAATGTATAAAATACCTATTTATTATATAAAATCAGACAAAAACAAGAAAACCAAATATATAATAGTAATCCAAGGTATAAGGAAGCAGCAGGCAAAATGAATAAGAGGTCTGTTAGGTCATCAGTTTATGATACACCCAACGCGTTTCGTCTATCTTGCAGACTTCATAAGTTATAGTTTTATTTGTTTATTATAGCTTGCCTCCTAAATGCTCACTGTCCATTTCTATACATAATTAGAGAACGGCAAAGTTAAGCTTACCTCTGCTGACTGTAATTTCAATACCTGGAAACCTTCATTCCTTAAAACAAGGATGTATTCTCCAGATAGAGCTGGGGAAATAAGAACCAGTAATCAGAAAGCAGCTTCTGTTCACGGTAGTTTCAATGAGACAAAGAAATCATCTGAAAAGCATCAGGTAGGGAATGAGATGACAGTCATCTGAAGACTAAGTACATATACTATAAGGACATTGCAACCTGGGAAATAGAAACATGCTGGCTGCACAAGATCTCACCTACAGAGGCCACTGGAAAAGGAAAATGAGTTTTAGGAAAGTTAGATGTTTGCAGTGGTTCTCCATGGTGGTCCATCAAATTTAGTGTATCTGTAATAATATAAAAAAAAGAGTTATGGACATTTGTCGAAACAGTGTTTCAACTATAATAAAAAGTTATTTATTATAGTCAGATGCCAAAAGGACAGAGACAGAGAGCGGAGAGAGAGAGGGAGACGAGAAGGAGAGAGGTAGTGACAGAGAGGGAGGGAAAGAAAGGGACAGAAAGGGAGGGAGCATCAGAGATAGATAGAGATGAAGGGGGGGGGGGGGTAGAGAGTTAGAGAGACAGAGGGAGGGAAACAGAGAGATGAAGGGAGGGAGACAGAGGAAGGCGGGAGAGAGAGTTAGAGAGACAGGGAGGGAGGGAGAGAAGCAGAGATGAAGGAAGGGTGAGAGATGGAGACAGAGAGGAAGGTATAGAGAGGGAGAAGAGGGGACGGTGGGAGGGAGGGGAAGGGACGGAGGGAGAAAGAGATGAAGGGAGGGAGAGAAGTACTGACAAAAAGAGAGATAGAAGAAGAAAGAAAAGGTGGAAGAGAGGAAGAAAAGGAGGAGGGGAGGGAGAGAGGTAGACAGGGAAAATATAAACTAGTCCTTACTGTTTATGAGTACCAAGACTTGGTCACAGCCAATCTGTGTCACTTGCACTGGACCAGACCAAGAGCCATCTGATTAAAAAAACAGAACATAATGGATGAACATCAACATCATATAAATGCAATATATCAGATATACAGTGAGTCCTACATTTTCTTTATTCAAAACTACTAGAGCACTTCTGATCGCAACTGTACATGCAGAGAAATTCTTGGAGATAACAAATAACAAGGAGAACGGTAATGGACATATAGAATTTCATGCACTTCTACCCATATTTTCTTAGAGATGTTGTCCCTCTATTTCCCAGATTAAATTGTCTACATTCCAATCTCCCTCCCTAGGCTGATCTACTGACAATCCCAGCAGTACAGTAAGCGGAGGTGTCTTTGTGGGAACACATACAGCACAATTACATTAATCTCTCACCATCTTTATAGTCTGTAAACCAGGAGGTCACGGAGTTGAGATTGATGGTCTGGAACTGGATGTTGCTGTGGCAGGAGGATCCGTTGCTGACCCCAATACACACTAATGGATACTTCTCTCTTGGCACCAACAGCATCTCAAATACCCTCAGAGGACAGGGCAGGGGAAAGTCAATGTGCTTGAATGAGAATAAATACAATACAGAGATGAGAATACTAGGGGTGAGAACATTCAAGAGAGGAACAAACCTGTTCAGAAGTTGAGGTCTTGAGATATATTATGTTGTATAACCATAGATGAGGAGACAACAGTGGTTCAATGCGAGTGATCAGTTGACAAATGATAGTTGAAGAATACAACAGGGCCTTGAGGTCTTTGCTGATACAGTAGTTAAGAGACAGAAATTTTGTGATAAAAAGTCAAACAAAGAAGATGTGGAAGATGTGTAGAAACTTACCTTGAGCAACATGAACTTTTCAAGAGGCTGATACCATTCTAGCAAATGTATGGAGCTCTCCAGGGCTAAGCATAGGAACCAGCTGTCACATGTGTCATTGTAGACTTAGAGCAAGGATAAAGACAAATTAATAACAAGTAGAAGGTACACAGAGAGAACAGAAAAGACAAAAGTGGGAAACAGTGGAAGAAGAGAATCAATGAGAAGAATGAGAGCATTATGAGGGTAATTCAGAGTTGATTGCAGCAGCAAATTTGTTAGCAGTTGGGCAAAACCATGTGCACTGCAGGGGGGGGCAGATATAACGTGCAGAGAGAGTTAGATTTGGGTGGCTTGTTTTGTTTCTGTGCAGAGTAAATACTGGCTGCTTTATTTTTACACTGCAATTTAGATTTCAGTGTGAACACACCACCCACATCTAACACTCTCTGCACATGTTATATCTCCCCCCCCCCCCCCCCGCAGTGCACATGGTTTTGCCAAACTGCTGCGATCAACTCTGAATTAGGCCCTATGTGACAGTGCACTCTAGACGCTGATGACAACTTACCCACACAACAGCTCCTACAGCCCTTAGTGTCCGGCACTTTGGTGGATGTGGATTTTTTCCTGTAATAATGAGTATGAAGCTGAAATACTTCAATATGTAGAAGTTTGGAAGTTGCTCTTCTCTCTGTGGTACTATTGTGATACCACTTCTCAATATAATTTTCTGTCCTCTTGCTCTACAGTTGTCAGCAGCAGCACAGTATGGAGACTCGGGTTCCGGCAGCTGCCTGGTGACGGGGACGCCGCGCCTCTCCAGGCCGCCAGGGCTGCTGGTCCCCACTCGGCGCTTAGCAACAGGCTGACGCCGGGCGCAATGCTTCCTGGTCCCCGACCGGGGCCCATCACAATTACTACCCATACAACCGTTGTTTATTATCATTCATTGCACCTGACTCCCACTGCAGTTAATTCCACATTGCACGTCTTACTCAGCTTCATTTTCCTACATACACAGCCACAGTACATCACCCAGTACCATGTCCCATTCCCAACCCCTCTTTCTACTTCTGTCCTTCCACCGACAGATAACTCTGGTCATCTTGGTAGTAAGCCCATACTGTCGCCAGTGGCATAAGTCCTGGTGGGCACCCCAGTACCGGTAGGCGCATACAGTTTTAAGGTAAAAATGTCTCTTATAGGCATGAAGACTAGGGTTATTGTCTAGAAGATAGACCACATGTCAAGCCACATCTATCCTGAATTATTACTGTTATACCACATGTCAAGCCATTCCACCATATCCATCTCACACTCAAGACTTCTGCGTCACTCAGTCCAGGTGTTTACTCCGGATCATAACAACAGTGTAGGTTACTGTTTTATACATTTCCCACTCTTAAGTTTATGAAAACTGCTCCAACAATCACCTAATGATCCTTCTGCCCACCTTATGTGCACACCCTCCATCCAAGCCATCTTAGACACTCATTTCACACTGCTTCACCTGGATCCAGTACCACCATGAGTATTCTATGCTACTGTGCATGTTAATGGGTGTGTAAGTCATATTATAAGAATATCCAGTGGCCATAATGTCATAAAGTGTCTTTGTGCATTTGACATTCCCACTCTTTCCATGCCATGTGAGTTTGGGATTCCACATTCACTGCCTTAAACGGCCAAACCTCACTTCACGTTTCCCACTGTCTCATGAAAATGTTCCCATTCCGTGAGTTAATGCATAGCTATTTTCTTTCAAGGATTCCACAGCCCACAGATGCAGACATCGAGACATTTCACATACCAGTATCTCAACTGTCATTGACTAAATACTTTACATCACTGAATGCCCCATGTACAATGGCTTTCTAGGATCAGTCTTTACAGGGGCAGATTTTGGGGTCACTTTGCCCCAGGCACAATATCATTAGGTGCCCGATTCCCACCCACCACCACCCCCAAGAGACTGCACATGCGAATGCTTCCAGACTACCCCCAATATGAAGCTAATCTTCCAGGCTCCAAAACTGCAGATGCGCCCACTCCTGAGACTCTCCATAATGAGGAATATAGTCTATGTTCTGTGGAAAAAGGCAGCAGCTGAACTGGGGCACTGGAAAGCTCTTATGCAGAGGGACTGCTGTTCCACCCCCAGCTAGCGGCCCGAGGAACGTGCCTCACCTATTGGGAAAACCAGCACTGAGGGGGACTAAGCAGTGATAAGAGTGGAGAAATGAGCCAGTGGAGAAGTTGCCCCATCAACCAATCAGCAGCTCTGTATAATTTTATAGTATGCAAATTATAGATGTTACTTCGGTGCTGATCGGTTGCCATGGGCACTTCCCCACTGGCTCACTTCTCCGCTCTTATCACTGCTTAGTAAATGCCCCCCTTAGTCTCTAGATACCTTGCATTACCTTTATCAATGTAACCCAAATTGGCTCAGATTGCCAAAAATACCTGGGCAGGAGTATGTGTGTAGTGATGTGACCCAAACGGGATTCTCTCCGAATCTGCTCATGTAGCACCAAGAGACTGTGAGAGTACAGCTGGGAGACCTTGCCTGAGGGCACATGGAAGGACAATGAGAGATCGTGCTGTATGTGGTCCACTGGAGCTCTGTGACCCCATCTCCTTCCTCTTACCAGTTACGGACATTAGCACATCGTTGATAGAATAGACCCATGTTGTCCGGCCAGGAAATAGCTTGAAGAAAGAAGAATAAATATTATTTTGGGAACCGTGAAATGAGCCATTGAAGGACCTTTGGGCTTGCGGAGTTATGTTTTCAGGTGTCTGGCTTTCCTAAAGTTTTACCATCTCATCACACACATGTGACTGCCGCATGATTCCTAACCGGACAGGCGTCCTGCTGTGTTCTATAATAATATATCAATACTGTGGAACGAATTACACCATACGAGTTATTCTACAGCAGGGAAAGTACTGTGTAAAATTATGCTCTGATATGTTACATCTGTCTCCAACAATGGTTTCAGCTGTAACAATATTGTAAATCATTAATAAAATCAAATCTGACTCCACTCAGAGCAGGAAATATAAATCTGAGAGGTAAAAAAGCTGAAGCTTAAATTCTAGCTTCTTAAAAAATTTACACCATATTAACATAGAAACAAAGAATTTGACGGCCGATAAGAACCACTAGGCCCTGTACAGGAACACACTTACACCATAGGGTTAATTTTTGCTGGGAGCCAATTAACCTACCAGTATATTTTTGGACTGCAGGGGATTAAACCTAAGAACCCGGAGGAGAGCGACGCAAACACAAAGAGAATATACAAACTCCACACAGTTAGAGCCGTGATGGGAATCAAACCAATAACCTCAGTACTGCGAGGCAGTAATGCTAACCATTACACCATCTGTACTGCCCACGGATGGTTAAAATCATTATGTTAAAATGTAAACTAGTCTTATTTTGTTGCACTTCTTATCCAGTCTCCCAAGGTCTCTGAATCCCCCAATGGCTGGGCACTGGGGTCCTGATGGCTTACAACTCTTGTCTAAATCAAACAGACAGTCATTCTGTCGAAGCCTTTCCCTTACCCATGCTATATGTTTTAATCAGTTGAGAACAATGAGGTGTAACATAGACTGGCACTGAAACATTGAAACCTTGAGGTAGTAGATCAGGAAGATGCCATATCATTCAGAAGTAAAACCCCACTTTGCCATCATGGACTCCACCCAGATGTTTAGAATTTATGTGCAGCCTCTTTATGGTACCCATAGCTAGGTTGGTTAATTTCAGGTGCTGAGTGCTAGGTCTAAACATCTAGATCATATATGGCCAATTAGTGTTGTTGCAAGTTAAAGTAGTTATTATACAGCTAATTTTTTTTCTGCCAGTCCTGATAATGTATTTCCCGAATCCTGATCATATGTTGATTGATGGTCTAAAAAAAATGCAATTTTTTGTGGAAATATATTTTTTAAAACGTCAAAAATAGGACTAATTTGCATGGTTTGGGGGTATTTTTGCCAAATTATAGGTATGTAAGTACTGCAGCATGGATTAATTTTATTTATATGAGACCTTTCTTCAGTGGAGCTTACAATCTAATTCCACTACCATGAGCCCACCAGGCCAGTTTAGTCATAAACCAATTACCGTAACTCCTCTGCATGTTCCTTGACCACGGAGGGAGCTAGAGCATACAGAGCGAGCCATAGCAACCATGCCGTGAGTCTGTGGAAGTTACTCTGATGTATATTTCTGTATGAGTAAAAGTACACCTAGTGTGACTTCAACATTGATACACAGGTTGTCTCTACTCACCAAATCCAGAGATGCCTGGGACTCTGAACGATTCAACGTGAAGATCCCCTGCTCCGCTCCCAGGATAACATACATATCTGTAATATATACACACACAACAACATATGGGAATTGGAGGTCGCAGAGGAAGTAGCACAGCAAACGGTAGCAAGACACTCACACCCACCATTTGTTGTGGGATGTCTCCAAGTTGTGGCAGAATGGATTTTCAAAGGACACCCATTAAAGATCTTCTTCAGCTGGAAATCTACCTGTAAGGAGACACATAATGTGTTACCGCACAAACTCCAGTCTTATGATCTATCCAAATATGGCCACCAAGATCTTTACTGAGCATGTGCAAAGGTCTTTACTGTGAGGCTAGTGAGCTGTATGAAACCTTGCAATGCTCCATCACCATTGTACATGTAACAGTGAGTACGTCTGTACCTGCTATCAATCAATAAGCCAACGCCACTGGTTAACTAACTGTGCTGTTCATAGTTGGGGCCGGATGTAATGACATCAGTGTGGGATGTGGGCCGAACTCAGATGTTTTTCTTTAAAGGGGCAATCACTTACAGGCATGGGTTTACCTTGTAAGTAATTGCCCCTTTAAAAATAGTCGAGCCCAGGCGTCATTACATCCGGCCCCTGGAGTCAACTGCTGGTGTGTGCCTACATAACTCTGCAAATATCAATACCCGCACACACCTTTGCAACAATTTGCAGACAAAAATTTTCAGCAACCCTTCTTTGCAAGTTCTGTCATGACACTGGGTGTGGTTTATTGGGTAGACACTAACTAGTTTGACAGTTATTAGGTTGACCACTATTGGTCAACAGTGACTAGGTTGACACTTGAAATAGGTCGACACGGTCATTAGGTCGACATGTAAAAGGTCAACATGGAAAAAAGGTCAACATGAGTTTTTGGGGGGGTTTGGGTGTTGTTTTCTTCGTAAAGTGACCGGGAATCCCAATGAGTGCACCGTGTCCCCTCGCATGGCTCGCTTCGCTTGCCATGCTTCAGGCAAGGTTACTATTCTCAATCGTAGTCCACGTGGATCATAAAGTATGAAAAAGTTTTGGTTTAAAAATTGTAAAAAACTCATGTCGACCTTTTCATGTCGACCTACTGACCATATCAACCTAAAGTTCATGTCGACCAATAGTGGTCGTCCTAATGACTGTCGACCTAAGTGTGGTCGACCTAAACACAGGTTAGAAACATAGAAACATAGAATTTGACGGCAGATAAGAACCACTTGGCCCATCTAGTCTGCCCCTTTTTTTTATCCTATACGTAATCTCTACCCTTTTTGAACCTTAATTCTTAATAGGATACCCATTGATATTGTACAGTACGTCTCAATTACGACTGCACCTCTGTGTGTACACAGGTTCTAAGTTATGTTTGTATTCATAAGCAATTACAATAGCGATGTTCTAGGCTACAGAATTGGTATTGTTAGCAAGTGAAGCTGCCGGCCAGAAATGAAAAGAGACACACACTGCAGCCTTCGCAAACTCATTTGCAGCTGCATACACATTCGCAGCCTATACACAATAATGAGGAAGATCGAGGCTCGGGGTTGGTCTATGGCTACACAGATTGGAAACAGCAGAAGCGCCGCAGGCAACCATGCTTTTGCACGTACAAGCTCGCAGCTGACAGCAGATACACACCCCAAAAAACATCCATGATGCCTGCGTTTTTCCAACCACTCCCTGCCAACTCCCAATTACCATCTCCAAACTTCAGGTCAATCACTTTTCCATTAAATCCTCATTGCAGGCAGGATCGCAGCGGCACCTTCATGCCCAGTCTGCTGATAATCGCTTCGTTGTCTGAACATGGCCCATTGCATGCACACATGAATTAGGCCCACGCTGTGTAACACAGGCGCTGTAAGAGTTTAAAGGATGTTTCCAGGAATATCAGCAATGTGTGCCCTTTATGTGCTGTGCTATGCCCCAGTAAAATACTGGATAAAAACGGGTGTAGTATGTGTTGTGGGCGGTTGGGCTCCTGGCGACCAGCATACCGGCGCCGGAATCCCGACCGCCGGTATACCGTCAGCTGGGCGATCGCAAATGAGCCCCTTGCGGGCTCGCTGCGGGCACGGTGGGGCGCTACGCGCGCAACACTATCTATTCTCCCTCCAGGGGGGGTCATGGACCCCCAAAAGGGAGAAAAGTTGTCGGTATGATGGCGGTCGGGATTCCGGCGCCGGTATGGTGGTTGTTGGGAGCCCGGCCGCCGGCATCCTGAAGACCACCCGATAAAAACTAGTGTAAACTTGTGAGCCCTATTGTATAGCCTAACCCTTTGTCCTAATAATCCAAACTGACACAAGGGACACTACAAGCTCTAGTACCGTTGCGAAAATGAAAAGTGTTCTAGAGTGTGTAGATGGAAATGGCTCTGAGTCATCCTTACAGCAGCTTAAAGGGCTTTCATGCCTCATTCTGTCACCTCACTGAGGATGGAGTATCCTTACATGCAAACAGACCATAGACATCCAGATCACGCTCACCACACATAACACACAGGGCAGCCGGATTAGTCAGCATTATTCAGCAATAACAAGGCTCCACTTGGTTACATTCATTCTAGTATAAAGGTATCTATGTCAGAACCTGATAGCCATATAAAGGTTTTACCTGTTTTGCTTGTGTTCTTCCTTTCTTTGGGGGCAGGGAAGGGGGTGGCTGCCATGAGATATTACTTGATAAAAGAGATGGCTCTAAAATGGGAGTAAAGAAGAAGATTTTGGGGAGTTTACACTTGTCCGGAAGTTTTATTTTCTCGTTCCCGTAGTTTCATTTGCATTCTAAATTGTACAATTGTCTAATTGTATCCTGCCCATTTCCACATTTCACATCCAGAATGACCCAGATTTGGGGTGATTCAAAATAGTTTCATCATTTACACTCTTCCTTCAATTTCAGATTCTACAGCAACTCTATGACGTAAGCTAGCATGCAGAATGAGTGGCACCTCTCATATTTATCCGCCCCCCCCCCCCCTCCCTTCCCAGCAGAGAACTGCCTCCATTATATATTTTCTAATAAATGGTTCACCATTCATTCATATCACCTTCTTCCACTATGCTTTCAGCATCTGTAGACTGTCTGTAAGCTTTCGAGCAGGGCCCTCAGCTCTTTGTCTGTCTGTTATCACACAGTCTCCTCCTTTTACTGTTTTGTTCTCGATTGTAAAAGCACAAGGGAACATGCCAGCGCTGTATAAGTAAATGGACCTTCTAATATCTCCTTTTACTTACTCACATCTCCCCCACTTTCTACCAAAGTACCTCTTTCGAGGGGAGATGTTTCAAGCCATGGAGAGAGATAAAGTGGAGACGTTGCTCCACTGACATATATATAATGGAAACAGTATGCGCAGTGCACACGGGCACCTAGGGTCCAGGGGGCCCACACAGCGCACCCTGCACCCATTATTTTTAATACTTACCCTCTGGAGTCCCATTTTCCTGGTGTTTCGTCCATGCGCAGTAGGAAAATCACTGCGAAAATGGCCACCACCCCATTTTCCCGTAGACTTGCGAATGCGCTTTAGGCTCTGGGACAGCGTTAGGGTCCATTACGGAACCAAGTGCCCAGAGCTACAGCGCTGCTGGCTTGAGAGGAGGGGGTCCAGATTGTACACGGGCCTTCTCTTCTCTAGATACGCACGTGCGTCGCTCATGCCAACCTATTAACTTCTAACGGCCATTTTATAGACTGTGCAAGATAAATGAAACTGATTGATTACTATAGGCAACTTCTAAACATTATCTCTCTCAAAGGTTTGATACACATTCCCCTAGTTCTTGCTGTTGCACTATCTGGTGCTATCACCTCGCCACTCACCTGAGTTAGCAGCAGACAGCTGGCTCTTCACACTGACTAGGGAGGCGGGTGCTGGATTGCTATGGACACTCGGCCCACTATAGCACCGCACCAGGGTGGAGGGAGCATGCAACTTGTCCTGCTGCCTTTTTATATCATCAGAAGAGGTGCGGAACCTGGGCTGTACAGGAGGAAGACACAGAGGCAAAGGGACAATGTCACATGTATGAAAACTAGACTGAGATCTACGGGCAACAAGATGCCCTCACCCAGTGGTGCAAGTAGAAATATTTCCTTAGTGGCGAAAAATGGGTGTGGTCACGTGTTGTTAAGGGCATAGCCACATGCTGCTAGTGGGAGTGGCTACATGACACTAGCGGCGTGGACCCATGACAGACCCTTTTTTGGGGGAATCTGAAGGCAAGGCTAAAAATAAATAGTAATGCCTCCATTATAATAGAAAATAAGATTTTACTCACCGGTAAATCTATTTCTCGTAGTCCGTAGTGGATGCTGGGGACTCCGTAAGGACCATGAGGAATAGACAGGCTCCGCAGGAGACTGGGCACTCTAAGAAAGATTTAGTACTACTGGTGTGCACTGGCTCCTCCCTCTATGCCCCTCCTCCAGACCTCAGTTAAGGAAATTGTGCCCGGAAGTGCTGACATTACAAGGAAAGGATTTTGGAATCCAGGGTAAGACTCATACCAGCCACACCAATCACACCGTATAACTTGTGATAACATACCCAGTCAACAGTATGAACAACAACAGAGCATCCAACAATGGATGCCACCATAACATAACTCTTTATTAAGCAATAACTATATACACGTATTGCAGAAAGTCCGCACTTGGGACGGGCGCCCAGCATCCACTACAGACAACGAGAAATAGATTTACCGGTGAGTAAAATCTTATTTTCTCTAACGTCCTAGTGGATGCTGGGGACTCCGTAAGGACCATGGGGATTATACCAAAGCTCCCAAACGGGCGGGAGAGTGCGGATGACTCTGCAGCACCGAATGGGCAAACACAAGGTCCTCCTCAGCCAGGGTATCAAACTTGTAGAATTTAGCAAATGTGTTCGAACCCGACTAAGTAGATGCTCGGCAAAGCTGTAATGCCGAGACCCCTCGGGCAGCCGCCCAAGAAGAGCCCACTTTCCTCGTGGAATGGGCTTTCACTGATTTTGGATGCGGCAATCCAGCCGCAGAATTAGCCTGCTGAATCGTGTTACAGATCCAGCGAGCAATGGTTTGCTTTGAAGCAGGAGCACCCAGCTTGTTGGATGCATCCAGGATAAATAGCGAGTCAGTCTTCCTGACTCCAGCCGTCCTGGCTACATAGATCTTCAAAGCCCTTGACTACATCAAGCAACTTGGAATCCTCCAAGTCACGAGTAGCCGCAGGCACCACCAGGGCCGGATTAACAATGGGGCGGATGGAGCTGCAGCTCCAAGCCTCCCATTGAAAATAGGCCCACAGACCTCCCTGCAGTGCAGTGCAGCCAGTGGGGACAGGAAAAAATATATTTCCTGTCATCACACACAGCAGCGCACTCACCTCCGGCTACCCATTCACCCCCACCACGGCACTGACTAGTAACTAAACATACCACTGCCAGTGGCTTTCCTTTCCTATATCCATCTGAGGCTTGGCCCCTGGGTCCGCCTGAAGCTCCACCCCGGGTCCGCCGGAGGCTCCGCCCCATTCACCCGAGGCTCCGCCCCCTGCCAATCCGAAATACGTGCTTTGCTTGTCATCCCCGCTGCAGCTTCCCAACAGGAAAATGCCTCATGAAAGAGGGGGAGGGGCTGCTGCCTTTAGGAGAGCTGTCTTCCACACCAGGCCCTGAGGTCTCCTCTGTAAGTGGTGTTTATGTCAGTAAGTGTTGCATGTGTGTGTCAGTAAGTAGTGTCTGCCAGTAAGTGGTGTGTGTCAGTAAGTTTTGTGTTGTGTGTGTCAGTAAATAGTATCTGTCAGTATGTGCTATCTGTGTCAGTAAGTGGTGTGTGTCAGTAGGTTTTGTGGTGTGTGTCAGTAAATAGTGTCTGTCAGTATGTGCTATCTGTGTCAGTTAGTGGTGTGTGTCAGTAAGTTTTGTGTTGTGTGTGTGTGTGTGTCAATAAGTAGTGTCTGTCAGTATGTACTATCTGTGTCAGTAAGTGTTGTGTGTATGTGTCAGTCAGTGGCGTAACTCCCAGAGGCAATGGAGACATTTGCCATCAAAGGGGCATAGAAGAGCAGGCACTGAGGTTATAGATGAATCCATATATGAATCCATCTATAACTGCTGTGTGTGTAACTGGCGCGCCGCTGACCACTTCAGCAGTGAGCGCTGAGCGGTAGCACACCTGCCGTTGCTACTGTTGTCAGAGTAGAGTTCCGGGATCTCGTCACCGCTATTGTGCCGCCGCGGTCTCAGAGCCGGCCCTTAGAGTGATGGTGGTGGTAGGTAGGGGCACCTGCCGGCGGCTCTGTTATGATTTTAGCTGCCCGTCTCAGCTGAGATCGGGCAGCAGCTGGCAGTACAGCTCTGAGTCTGCAGTGGGAGGGAGTGCAGGTGCCAAGCAAGGCTCGCCTGGCTGACTAATCTAAACATGCCGCTCCGTTCGGGCGGCCGCCGGCAGGGCAGTTCACTAAGCTGTTGCCCTCCTCCCGAGCAGGCCCGACATTCTCCCTCCTCCAGCAGCTGCGGTGAAACAGAGGTCGGCCTCTCCATAGCAAACACTGTTCCAGTGTCCTAAACTCCTCCTCACACTAGAGGCAGGGCGGCACCATAGGACAGCATAGCAACTGGAGCTTGGTGAGCTCCGCATCCAGCGTGGATCCTCCTGCCTCTGGCATCCTCTTCGACCTGCACCTGGATCCGTGGGCCTCCCAATGATACCATACAGCTCACCACTTGCAAGGTTGGGATTGGACACAGTGCAGTGAGTGACCGGGTAGTCCTGTACCCAGCTACCCCCCACTCCTGTGTGTTACTGCCCTGTACCCATACCAGTGTGTGTGTGTGTGTGTGTGTGTAACCCCCTGTACCTCCCTGTGACCCCCTGTATCCTGTACCTGCTACCTTTGTGTGTATGTCACCCTGCACCCCCCTACCCTGTGTGTATGACATTTTGTACCCACCACAAAGGTGTAGGAAGTGTAAACTGTGCCATGCACGGGGGGTGCATGGCACAGTTTACACTTCCTACACCTTTCTGTTTGACACCCTGTGCTCCCAGTCCCTCCGTGTATGTCACACTGTACACTCTCCACCTCTGTGTGTGTGTGTCACCCTGTACCACCCCCCCCCCCCAAAAAAAAAAAAAAAGGATGAGTATATTTTTGATCTGTGGAAGGGGTTAAATTGGCTTTTTATTGCATTTTCCCATGCCCTTTCTTCTACACACTTCGCTTGGCTTGATACTCCAAAGATAAATCCAAACTGTTGTAAGATTTTTTTTTTTTTTAGATTGAGGGATATAGTATGTGGCGACCACTAACGCTGTCTGTAGTATCTGTGGTTCCCCGATGCTGTTGTTACAATATGGAGGTGACGATGCTATCAGTAGCATATGGGGGTCACCAATGCTGTGGAGGGGGTGGGGGGTACTTGGTAGGAACTTACGCCACTGGTGTCAGTAAGTATTGTCTGTCAGTAAGTGGTGTGTGCCAGTAAGTTTTATGTTGTGTGTGTGTCAGTAAGTGGTGTCTGTGTCAGTAAGTTTTGTGTGTGTGTGTTAGTAAGTAGTGTCTGTCAGTACGTTTTTTGTTGTGTGTGTGTCAGTAAGTAGTGTCTGTCAATAAGTGGTATCTGTGTCAGTACATTTTGCCTTGTGTGTGTCAGTAAGTAGTGTCTGTCAGTAAGTGGTGTCTGTGTCAGTATTGTGTTGTATCTGTGTGTGTCAGTAAGTAGTGTCTGTGTTGTGCGTGTATGTCAATAAGTAATATCTATCAGTAAGTGGTGACTGTGTCAGTAAGTGTGTGTTGTGCGTGTCAGTAGTGTCTGTCAGTAAGTGGTGTCTGAGGCAGTTAGTTTATCTGTGTTAGTAAGCGGTATCTGTGTTGTGTGTTTCTGTAAGGGGTATCAGCAAGTTGTACCTGTGTCAGTAAGGGGTGTGTGTTAGTAAGTATGTATGTGCCAGTAAGTGTTATCTGTCCGTAAGTAGTGTCTGTGTCAGTAAGGGGTGTCTCAGTAAGTGGTCTGTGTCAGTAAGTTGTATCTGTGTCAGTAAGGCGTGCCTGTCAGTAACTTTGTATGTTCCAATATGTGACATCTGTGTCGGTAAGTGGCGTCTGTGTTAGTAAGGGTTGTTTGTGTTATTAAGTGGTATCTGTCACTAAATGTTTGTATCAGTAAGGAGTGTCTGTATGTGTGTGTGTCAGTAAGGTGTGTCAGTAAGTGTATATCAGTAGGTTTGTGTCAGTGTGTCTGTCAGTAAGGGGTGTCTATGTCAATAAGAGGTGTCTGTGTCCGTAAGGGCTATTTGTGTCCATTAGAGATGTCTGTATAGGTAAGTGGAGTCTGTGTCAGTAAGTGGTATCTGTCAGTAAGGGATATCCATGTTCAGGGCCGCCATCAGGGGTGGGGGGGACTGCCAGACAGGAGTACCTGGCCAGGGTGGAAAGGGGGGCTACCTCTGGCTCCTATAGTAGGGTTGACACTGCACTTAAGCTCTGGCCCGGCCGCGCAGAGCTTATCTTCCAGCTTAGATGTGGCCCAGTAACTACCCTCTCTTGTACTCCCAGACAGCCTGGCAGTGTACCATGTGTAATCTGTGGATGCCTGAGATGTCCCTGGGCCAGGACAGTGCTCAGCGGGCCGCATCTTTTCACTGGTGAGGACCTTTGTATTAATGTTGCCGCCGAGAGGGGAATGTGAGTGTGTGAGGGGGAATGTCACTGAGAAACAGAGGGGAATGTGAGTGTGTGAGGGGGAATGTCACTGAGAAACAGAGGGGAATGTGAGTGTGTCTGTGGTGGTCACTGAGAGACAGAGGGGAATGTTTGGGGGGTCACTGAGAGACAGGGCAATGTTGGGAGGAGGATCGCTGAGAGACAGGAAAATGGGGTGTCACTGACACAGGGAGGAATGTGGGAGCAGTCACTGAGAGACAGGGGAATGTGGCGAGGGGGGGACACTGAGAGACAGGTCAATGTGGCCATGTCACTGAGGCAGAGGGTAATGTGGGGGGTGTAACAGAGACAGAGGGAAATATGGCTATGGGGCAGCATATGCATGTGTGAGGCTATGTGGGTCGGGGGGGGGGGGTTCCTATTTTTACTGTACCAGGCCCCACAATATCTGATGGCATCCCTGTCCCTGCCAGTAAGAGTGTTTGTGTCACTAAGTTCTATCTTTGTCAGTAAGGGGTGTCTGTTATTAAGTATTTATGTGCCAATAAGCGGTGTCTGTGTCCGTAAGTGCCATCTGTCAGTAAGTGGTGTCTGTGTCAATAAATGTTTGTGTTCGTAAGGTGTGTCAGTAAGTGGAATATGTCAGTAAGGGGTGCCTGTATCCATAAGTGATATCTGTCAGTAAGCGGTGTCTGTGTCAGTAAGAGGTGTCTGTGTAGGTGTCAGTAAGTGGTAAGTATCAGTAAGTCTGTGTCAGTAGGTGGTCTGTGTGTCAGTAAGGTCTTCAGTCTATATCTGTATTTGTGTCAGTAAGGGGTGTCTATTGGTATGCGGTGTCTGTCTGCAAGTGTGCCTTTGTCAGTAAGAGATGCCTGTGTTGGTAAGTGGTGTATGTGTCAATAAGTACCTGTATCAGTAACTGTGTCCCATGAGCCCTCAGTTCCCTGTTTGCTCTGTTTTGCCCATCTCTGCTCCCCTTTCCCTGTCTCCTCTGTATTGCCCCCCTCTTTTCTAATCTTTCCACACTTGCTCTGTTTTGCCCCATTGTTTCTCCCCTTTCCATCTTCTTTGCATGTTGATACAACTCTCTGTATCATATGGCGGTCACTGCGATGCTCTCTGTATTAGATGCTGGTCACTTAGATGCTCTAGGTATCATAAGGTGGTCACTAAGATGCTTTCTGTATCATATGGTGGTCACTGATTCTTTGTATTATATGGTGGTTACAAACTTTTTCTTGTTACAGCGTCACTATTAAGTGGTTGAAGGTAGGCACTATCTTTGACATCCATCGGGATAGCCACACACCCTATTTAGATCACAGCCACACCACACTGGTCACACCCCCACATCACTAATCACACCACTGCAGCGCTTGTCACACCTCATGCCGAGGCACACAATAGGCCCTTCCTAAATTTCAGCTCCAGGCCCATGTGGACCTTAACCTGGCACTGGGCACCACAATAGGTTGGTTCAAATGAAAAGATGACACCACCTTCGGCAGAAATTGCGGACGAGTCCGTAATGCTGCCCTGTCCATATGAAAAACCAGATAGGGGCTTTTACATGACAAAGCCGCCAATTCTGACACACGCCTAGCCGAAGCTAAGGCCAATAGCATGACCACCTTCCACATGAGATACTTTAGCTCCACGGTCTTAAGTGGCTCAAACCAGTGGGATTTCAGGAAATTCAACACCACGTTGAGATCCCAAGGTGCCACTGGTGGCACAAAAGGAGGCTGAATATGCAACACTCCCTTAATGAACGTCTGAACTTCAGGAAGAGAAGCCAGTTCCTTTTGAAAGAAAATGGATAGGGCCGAAATCTGGACCTTTATGGACCCCAACTTCAAGCCCATAGTCACTCCAGACTGTAGGAAGTGCAGGAACCGGCCCAGCTGGAATTCCTCTGTAGGGGCCTTCCTGGCCTCACACCAGGCCACATATTTTAGCCATATACGGTGATAGTGTTTTGCCGTCACGTCCTTCCTAGCCTTTATCAGCGTAGGAATAACTTCATCCGGAATGCATTTTTCCGCTAGGATCCTGCGTTCAACCGCCATGCCGTCAAATGCAGCTGCGGTAAGTCTTGGAACAGACAAGGCCCCTGTTGCAACAGGTCCTGTCTGAGAGGCAGGGGCCATGGGTCCTCTGTGAGCATTTCTTGCAGTTCCGGGTACCAAGTCCTTCTTGGCCAATCCGGAACGATGAATATTGTTCTCACTCCTCTTTTTCTTACGATTCTCAGCACCTTGGGTATGAGAGGAATAGGAGGAAACACATAGACCGACTGGAACACCCACGGTGTTACTAGTGCGTCCACAGCTATCGCCTGAGGGTCTCTTGACCTGGCGCAATACCTTTGTAGCTTTTTGTTGAGACGGGATGCCATCATGTCCACCTGTGGCAGTTCCCATCGATTTGTAATCTGAGTAAAGACTTCGTGATGAAGTCCCCACTCTCCCGGGTGGAGGTCGTGCCTGCTGAGGAAGTCTGCTTCCCAGTTGTCCACTCCCGGAATGAACACTGCTGACAGTGCTTGCACGTGATTCTCCGCCCAACGAAGAATCCTGGTGGCTTCCGCCATCGCCACTCTGCTTCTTGTGCCGCCCTGGCGGTTTACATGAGCCACTGCGGTGATGTTGTCTGACTGAATCAGCACCGGTTGGTTTCGAAGCAGAGGCTCCGCTTGACTCAGGGCGTTGTATATGGCCCTTAGTTCCAGGATATTTATGTGCAGACAAGCCTCCTGACTTGACCACAATCCTTGGAAGTTTCTTCCCTGAGTGACTGCCCCCCATCCTCGGAGGCTCGCATCCGTGGTCACCAGGACCCAGTCCTGTATGCCGAACCTGCGGGCCTCGAGAAGGTGAGCACTCTGCAGCCACCACAGAAGAGTCACCCTGGCCCTCGGGGACAGGGTGATCAGCCGATGCATCTGAAGATGCGATCCGGACCACTTGTCCAACAGATCCCACTGAAAGATCCTCGCATGGAACCTGCCGAAGAGAATAGCTTCGTACGATGCCACCATCTTTCCCAGGACTCGCGTGCAGTGATGCACCGACACCTGTTTCGGTTTTAAGAGGTCTCTGACTAGAGTCACGAGCTCCTGAGCCTTCTCCGCCGGGAGAAACACCTTCTTCTGGTCTGTGTCCAGAATCATGCCCAGAAAGGGCAGACGCGTCGTAGGAATCAGCTGCGACTTTGGGATATTCAGAATCCAGCCATGCTGCTGCAACACTTCCTGAGAGTGTGCTACGCTGATCAGCAACTGCTCTCTAGACCTCGCCTTTATGAGGAGATCGTCCAAGTATGGGATAACTGTGACTCCTTGCTTTCTCAGGATCACCATCATTTCTGCCATTACCTTGGTAAATATTCTCGGTGCCGTGGAGAGCCCAAACGGCAACGTCTGGAATTGGTAATGACAGTCCTGTACCACAAATCTGAGGTACTCCTGATGAGGTGGATAAATGGGGACATGCAAGTAAGCATCCTTGATGTCCAGAGACACCATAAAATCCCCCTCTTCCAGGCTTGCAATGACCGCTCTGAGCGATTCCATTTTGAACTTGAATCTTTTCAGATAAATGTTCAGGGACTTTAAATTCAATATGGGTCTGACCGAACCATCCGGTTTCGGTACCACAAACATTGTGGAATAGTATCCCCTTCCCTGTTGAAGGAGGGGAACCTTTACCACCACCTGCTGGAGATATAACTTGTGAATTGCCGCTAACACTACTTCCCTTTATGGGGGAAGCTGGCAGGGCCGATTTGAGGTAACGGTGAGGGGGCATCACTTCGAATTCCAGCTTGTATCCCTGAGACACAATCTGTCTAGCCCAGGGATCCACCTGTGAGCAAACCCACTGGTGGCTGAAATTTCGGAGACGCGCCCCCACCGCTCCTGGCTCCACCTGTGGAGCCCCAGCGTCATGCGGTGGATTTAGTGGAAGCCGGGGAGGA
This sequence comes from Pseudophryne corroboree, assembly GCF_028390025.1. NCBI lineage: Eukaryota > Metazoa > Chordata > Amphibia > Anura > Myobatrachidae > Pseudophryne > Pseudophryne corroboree. Next base: position 414,776,679 of record NC_086451.1, read on the forward strand.
CTTCTGTTCCTGGGAACTGGCTGTATGGTGCAGCTTCTTTCCTCTACCCCTGCCTCTGGCAAGAAAGGATGCACCTCTGACTTTCTTGCTTCTTTGTGTACGAAAGGACTGCATTTGGTAATACGGTGCTTTCTTAGGCTGTGAGGGAATATATGGCAAAAAATTTGACTTCCCAGCCGTAGCTGTGGAAACTAGGTCCGAGAGACCGTCCCCAAACAATTCCTCACCCTTGTAAGGTAAAACCTCCATGTGCTTTTTGGAGTCAGCATCACCTGTCCATTGCGGGTCTGGCAGAAATTGACATTGCATTTATTCTAGAGCCCAGTAGGCAAATGTCCCTCTGGGCATCCCTCATATATAGGACAGCGTCTTTTATATGCCCCAGGGTCAGTAAAATGGTATCCTTGTCTAAGGTATCCAGTTCCTCAGACAGATTATCTGTCCATGCTGCTACAGCACTACACATCCAGGCCGACGCAATTGCCGGCCTCAGTAGAGTACCTGAATGTGTATAAACAGACTTCAGGATACTTTCCTGCTTCCTATCGGCAGGATCCTTTAGGGAGGCCGTATCCTGTGACGGCAGGGCCACCTTCTTAGATAAGCGTGTCAGAGCTTTATCTACCCTAGGGAAGGATTCCCAGCGCATCCTGTCCGTTGGCGGGAAAGGGTACGCCATAAGTAACCTTTTGGAAATCAGCACTTTCCTATCGGGGGAATCCCACGCTTTTTCACATAACTCATTTAACCCATGTGAAGGGGGAAAAGTCACCTCTTGCTTTTTCTCCCCATACATATAAAACCTCTTGTCAGGGACAGGGTTTACCTCTGATATGTGCAATACATCCTTCATTGCTATAATCGTGTAGCGGATGGCTTTAGCCATTTTAGGCTGCAATTTTGCATCATCGTCATCGACACTGGAGTCATAATCCGTGTTGATATCTGTGTCAACAATTTTGGATAGTGGGCGCTTCTGAGACCCTGACAGCCTCTGCGCTGTAGGATCAGGCATGGGCTGAGACCCCGACTGTCCCAAGGCATCAGCTTTATCCAACCTTTTATGCAAGGAGTTTACATTATCATTTAACACCTTCCACATATCCATCCAATCAGGTGTCGGCGCCGTCGGCGGAGACACGTCATTCATCTGCACCTGCTCTGCCTCCACATAGCCCTCCTCGTCAAACATGTCGACACACGCGTACCGACACACCACACACACAGGGGATGCTCTATATGAGGACAGGACCCCCACAAGGCCTTTTGGAGAGACAGAGAGAGAGTATGCCAGCACACACCCCAGCGCTATATGACCCAGGAATCACACAGTAACTTAGTGTTTACCCAGTAGCTGTTGTATATATGATTAAAGCGCTAAATTTATGTGCCCCCCCTCTCTTTTTACCCTCTTTCTACCGTGAGTCTGCAGGGGAGAGCCTGGGGAGCTTCCTCTCAGCGGAGCTGTGGAGAGAAAATGGCGCTGGTGAGTGCTGAGGAAGAAGGCCCCGCCCCCTCAGCGGCGGGCTTCTGTCCCGCGATTTTGTGTAAAATTAATGGCGGGGGCTCATGCATAATACAGTGCCCAGCTGTATATATGCTTCTTTTTTGCCAGGAGGTAATCAATTGCTGCCCAGGGCGCCCCCCCCCCTGCGCCCTGCACCCTACAGTGACCGGAGTGTGTGGGTTAGTGTGGGCGCAATGGCGCACAGCTGCAGTGCTGTGCGCTACCTCATATGAAGACAGGAGTCTTCTGCCGCCGATTTTGACGTCTTCTTGCTTCAACCCGCCGGCTTCTGTCTTCTGGCTCTGCGAGGGGGACGGCGGCGCGGCTCCGGGAACGGACGACCAAGGTTAGGTTCCTGTGTTCGATCCCTCTGGAGCTAATGGTGTCCAGTAGCCTAAGAAGCGCAACCTAGCCGCAGTTAGTAGGTTTGCTTCTCTCCCCTCAGTCCCACGTAGCAGAGAGTCTGTTGCCAGCAGAAGCTCTCTGAAAATAAAAAACCTAAGTGAAATACTTTCTTATCAGCAAGCTCAGGAGAGCTCACTAAAATGCACCCAGCTCTGTCCGGGCACAGATTCTAACTGAGGTCTGGAGGAGGGGCATAGAGGGAGGAGCCAGTGCACACCAGTAGTACTAAATCTTTCTTAGAGTGCCCAGTCTCCTGCGGAGCCCGTCTATTCCCCATGGTCCTTACGGAGTCCCCAGCATCCACTAGGACGTTAGAGAAATATATAGTGATACCTCCAGTATAATAGAAATATATAGTAATGCCCCCAATTTATTAACATATATAGTAATGCCTCCATTATAACAGGAAAATACAGCCACTATCGTACTCCCAGTAACCCTGACAAAGTGGGAGGAGCTGCCAAGCACCATGGTCTTGTTGCTTTGTGGCACATTATAATTGTGGTAATGGCAAAGTGTGTAGCAGGTGGTACTGCATACCCGCTGCCAAATTCTTAAGGGTACTCCGTACCCGAGCGTATCCGCATACTTGCACAGCTGCCCTCACCTTAGGGGGTAATGGAGGGGGAGATTCATCAGCCGATGTGTCACTATTGAGGTCTAAGCTTCCAGGTCTTTGGAAGAAGATTAAAATCAAGGAAAGACAGAACAAGTAAATTATTATAATAAATGTACACTGAGCAAACGTTATATTCAGTCAATTACTTATCAATTAAAATAAAATCTTTTTATTTAGCATTGTAATGGTTCTTAAAACAAAAGAGTAGTACATTGGTGGAATGCACTATCAGAATAGGTGATATCAGCAGACAGGCAAATGGATTTAACCATGGTTTGATTATCTTCAGCTAAATGCAAAATAAGCGCCGATCCAGAGATGAGCGCTATTCTTACCAATGCTGCATCTTTGGACGCAGTAGCGACAGGAAAATATTCTAATATAGCAGGAGACACCCACTGCCGCAATCGGAGCTGCTCAGCCGGAGTCAGGAAGTCTGCGCCCCAAAACACAGACCCTGAGCTCAGCATACCTACAAAACAGGGGTGAGATGACCCCGATTTGTCCCAGTCGTTCTGTTCCCCCCCCCTTCCCCACACACACACACACACACACACACACACACCTTCCCCCGAACTGCAGCAAAGGTGGAACTGCACCAATCTCTAAAAATTGGAGACGGTTTGCGTACATCTCTGAATGAGGTGAATGAGGCCCTATTACAGGATGAAAGGTTTGTGTCTATTCCAGCTTGAGGCCAGAACTTTTTCCTTAGCTGAGGACAAATAAGCATTTCTGATTTAATGGTAAACAGAATTGAAATGACCAGATAATGAATGGTTACTTTTGTTATATATCTTATATTCTTATTAGTATATACGTACAGTACATAGTAATTATTTTTCCCTATTGAAAGTGAAAGCAATTCATTCAACGGACCAAATTTTGTTTGCCCCTTCTGTTGTTTGCAGGGACACAAAATGTGTGTGTACGTTACAGATTTCTGTGTGTTTTTGTATTTATGTGTATTATTACTTCAGTTTAAATATTACATGTGTTAACATGCAAAGCTAAAGGCCTCAATGACAATGATGACATACTGTACCCTCCATCATTTTACACTAAAAAACTGGTACAAATTAGGAAAGGGGGCATGGCCATCAGTAAAGGGCAACGCCCCCTTTCCATTACTTTCAATGGAGATTTAGTGAGTCAAAAATCGGTACAAAGCCCTTCTTGGCAGGTACAGACCATAAAAAAGGGTACTGTACCAGCCAAAAAGGTACACTTGGAGAGTATGTTATGATAACGCCTACGTTACAGCAATGCAGCACATGCACTATCATGATATAGGAATGTGGTCATGTGATCATCCTTCTGCAGGAAGCTGTGATGATTATGAGGAAGATGTACTAAGCAGTGATAAGTAGGTAAGTAGAGAAGTGAGCCAGTGGAGAAATTTCCTGTGGCAACCAATCAGTATTGAAGTAACATTTATAATTTGCATACTGTAAAATTATACAGAGGAGCTGATTGGTTGCCATAGGCAAATAGGCAAATGCTGACTGTGGGGTATATTGCTCATCATAAACCACACCCACAATCCACAATCTATAGCCACACCTACTGCAACGCTGCCACGTAACCATAATGTTTTTAATGTCATCCAAGTTATTGGTTTTCGGAAGAAGGACACATTTGAACAAAATAGATAATATCAGCAGACTAGCAGATGGATTAGCCTGGGAGACAGCTTGCCTAGAAATGGCCCTTTCCAGTACATACAGTGCATCCGGAAAGAATTCACAGCGCTTCACTTTTTCCACATTTTGTTATGTTACAGCCTTATTCCAAAATGGAATAAATTCATTTTTGTCCTCAAAATTCTACACACAATGGGGGTCATTCTGACTCGATCGCATGCTGCAGTTTATCGCAGCGGTGTGTTCGGGTCAGAACTGTGCATGCGCCGGCGCATGCCAGACGGCCGAAGGCCATCGGGCCGCTACGATCGCATCTGTCTGATTGACAGGCAGAGGCGGTCGCTGGGCGAGCGGAACGGTGGCGTTTGGCCGCCGTTTCGTGGGCGCGGTCCAGCCAACGCAGGCGTGGCCAGACCGAACGGCGGGCGGGACGCAGCGGCTGCGTGACGTCACACGCAGCCGCTGCGGGCCGGAGAGCGATGAGTAGCTCCCGGCCAGCACGCTAAAACTGCGCTGGTCGGGAGCTACTCTTGAAGTGCAAAGGCATTGCCGCTATGCGATGCCTTTGCACTTCTGGGGGGGGGGGGGGGGGGGGCGGCACTGACATGCGGGGCGGGATAGCCCTGTGCTGGGCATCCCCCCGCATGTCAGTGTGAATGATCGTAGCTGTGCTAAATTTAGCACAGCTACGATCATCTCGGAATGACCCCCAATACCCCATAATGACAATGTGAAAAAAAGTGTTTTTGACTTTTTGCTAATTTCTTAAAAATAAAAACTAAGAGATCACATGTACATAAGTATTCACAGCCTTTGCCATGAAGCTCAAAATTGAGCTCAGGTGCATCCTGTTTCTACTGATCATCCTTGAGATGTTCCTACAGCCTAATTGGAGTCCACCTGTGGTAAATTCAGTTGATTGGACATGATCTGGAAAGGCACACACCTGTCTATATAAGGTCCCACACTTGACAGTGCATGTCTGAGCACAAACCAAGCATGAAGTCAAATGAATTGTTTGTAGACTTCCGAGGCAGGATTGTCTCGAGGCACAAATCTGGGGAAGGGTACAGAAAAATATCTGCTGCTTTGAAGGTCCCAATGAGCACAGTGGCCTCCGTCATCCGTAAATGGAAGAAGTTCGGAACCACCAGGACTCTTCCTAGAGCTGTCCGGCCGTCTAAACTGAGCGATCGAAGGAGAAGGGCCCTAAGTCAGGGAGGTGACCAAGAACCCGATGGTCACTCTGACAGAGCTACAGCATTCCTCTGTGGAGAGATCCACCAATCAGCCACTCCTTAGTAAAAAGCACATGGCAGCCCACCTGGAGTTTGCCAAAATGCACCTGAAGGACTCTCAGACCATGAGAAACAAAATTCTCTGGTCTGATGAGGCAAAGATTGAACTCTTTGGCGTGAATGCCAGGTATCATGTTTGGAGGAAACCAGGCACCTCTCATCACCAGGCCACTACTATCCCTACAGTGAAGCATGGTGGTGGCAGCATCATGCTGTGGGGATGTTTTTCAGTGGCAGGAACTGGGAGACTAGTCAGTATAGAGGGAAAGATGAATGCAGCAATGTACAGAGACATCCTGGATGAAAACCTGCTCCAGAACGCTCTTGACCTCAGACTGGGGTGACGGTTCATCTTTCAGCAGTACAACGACCCTAAGCACACAGATATCAAAGGAGTGGCTTCAGGACAACTCTGTGAATGTTCTTGAGTGGGCTAGCCAGAGCCCAGACTTGAATCCGATTGTACATCTCTGGAGAGATCTGAAAATGGTTGTGCACCAACGCTTCCCATTCCAACCTGATGGAGCTTGAGAGGTGCTGCAAAGAGGAATGGGTGAAACTGCCCAAAAGATAGGTGTGCCAAGCTTGTGGCATCATATTCAAAAAGACTTGAGGCTGTAATTGCTGGCAAAGGTGCATCAACAAAGTATTGAGCAAAGGCTGTGAATACTTAGGGGGTAATTCAGACCTGATCGTAGCAGCAAATTTGTTAGCAGTTGGGCAAAACCAGGGGGGTCATTCCGAGTTGTTCGCTCGTTGCCGATTTTCGCTATGCTGCGATTAGTCGCTAACTGCGCATGCGCATGGTACGCAGAGCGCATGCGCTTAGTTATTTAACACAAAACTTCGCTGTTTTGCTGTAGCGTCTGCGGCGCTCTTCAGTCGCACTGGTGTTCGGTAAATGATTGACAGGAAAGGGGCGTTTCTGGGTGGCAATCCCGGCATTTGCTAAAAAACGCAGGTGTGTCAGGGAAAAACGCGGGAGTGTCTGCAGAAACGGGTGAGTGGGTGGGCGAACGCAGGGCGTGTTTGTGACGTCAAACCAGGAACGAAACGGGCTGAGCTGATCGCAGTGTAGGAGTAAGTCTCGAGCTACTCAGAAACTGCTAATAATTTTCTATTCGCAATTCTGCTAATCTTTCATTCGCAATTCTGCTAAGCTAAGATACACTCCCAGAGGGCAGCGGCCTAGCGTGTGCAATGCTGCTAAAAGCAGCTAGCGAGCTAACAACTCGGAATGAGGGCCCATGTGCACTGCAGGGGGGGCAGATATAACATGTGCAGATTGAGTTAGATTTGGGTGGGGTGTGTTCAAACTAAAATCTAAATAGCAGCGTAAAAATAAAGCAGCCAGTATTTACCCTGTACAGAAACAATATACCCCATCCAAATCTAACTCTCTCTGCACATGTAACATCGGCCCCCCCTGCACTGCACATGGTTTTGCCCAACTGCTAACAAATTTGCTGCTACGATCAGGTCTGAATTACCCCCTTATGCACATGTGATTTCTTAGTTTTTTCTTTTTAATAAATTTGCAAAAATCTCAAAAAATATATTTTTTCACATTGTCATTATGGGGTATTTGGGGTAATTCCAAGTTGATCGCAGCAGGAATTTTGTTAGCAGTTGGGCAAAACCATGGCCCTCATTCCGAGTTGTTCGCTCGCAAGCTGCTTTTAGCAGCTTTGCACACGCTAAGCCGCCGCCTACTGGGAGTGAATCTTAGCTTATCAAAATTGCGAACGAAAGATTAGCAAAATTGCGAATAGACACTTCTTAGCAGTTTCTGAGTAGCTCCACACTTACTCGGCAACTGCGATCAGTTCAGTCAGTTTCGTTCCTGGTTTGACGTCACAAACACTCCCAGCGTTCGGCCAGACACTCCTCCGTTACTCCAGCCACTCCCACGTTTTTCCCAGAAACGGTAGCGTTTTTTCCGCACACACCCATAAAACGGCCAGTTTCCGCCCAGAAACACCCACTTCCTGTCAATCACATTACGATCACCAGAACGAAGAAAAAACCTCGTAATGCCATGAGTAAAATACCTAACTGCATAGCAAATTTACTTGGCGCAGTCGCACTGCGGACATTGCGCATGCGCATTAGCGACTAATCGCTCCGTTGCGAGAAAAATATAACGAGCGAACAACTCGGAATGACCCCCCATGTGCACTGCAGGGGAGGCAGATTTAACATGTGCAGAGAAAGTTAGATTTGGGTGTGGTGTGTTCAATCTGCAATCTAAATTGCAGTGTAAAAATAAAGCAGCCAGTATTTACCCTGCACAGAAATAAAATAACCCACCCAAATCTAACTCTTTCTTTCTGCATATGTTATATCTGCCTCCCCTGCAGTGCACATGGTTTTGCTCAACTGCTAACAAAATTCCTGCTGCGATCAACTTGGAATTACCCCCAATGTGTGTAAAATTTTGAGGGGAAAAAAATAAGAATTTACTCACCGGTAATTCTATTTCTCGTAGTCCGTAGTGGATGCTGGGAACTCCGTAAGGACCATGGGGAATAGCGGGCTCCGAAGGAGGCTGGGCACTCTAGAAAGATTTATGACTACCTGGTGTGCACTGGCTCCTCCCACTATGACCCTCCTCCAAGCCTCAGTTAGGACACTGTGCCCGGACGAGCTGACATAATAAGGAAGGATTTAGAATCCCGGGTAAGACTCTTACCAGCCACACCAATCACACCGTAAAACTCGTGATACTATATCCAGTTTGACAGTATGAAAACAACTGAGCCTCTCAACAGATGGCTCAACAATAACCCTTTAGTTAACAATAACTATTTACAAGTATTGCAGACAATCCGCACTTGGGATGGGCGCCCAGCATCCACTACGGACTACGAGAAATAGAATTACCGGTGAGTAAATTCTTATTTTCTCTGACGTCCTAGTGGATGCTGGGAACTCCGTAAGGACCATGGGGATTATACCAAAGCTCCCAAACGGGCGGGAGAGTGCGGATGACTCTGCAGCACCGAATGAGAGAACTCCAGGTCCTCCTCAGCCAGGGTATCAAATTTGTAGAATTTTGCAAACGTGTTTGCCCCTGACCAAGTAGCTGCTCGGCAAAGTTGTAAAGCCGAGACCCCTCGGGCAGCCGCCCAAGATGAGTCCACCTTCCTTGTGGAATGGGCATTCACAGATTTTGGCTGTGGCAGGCCTGCCACAGAATGTGCAAGCTGAATTGTACTACAAATCCAGCGAGCAATAGACTGCTTAGAAGCAGGAGCACCCAGCTTGTTGGGTGCATACAGGATAAACAGCGAGTCAGATTTTCTGACTCCAGCCGTCCTGGAAACATATATTTTCAGGGCCCTGGCAACGTCTAGCAACTTGGAGTCCTCCAAATCCTTAGTAGCCGCAGGCACCACAATAGGCTGGTTCAGGTGAAACGCTGACACCACCTTAGGGAGAAATTGGGGACGAGTCCTCAATTCTGCCCTATCCATATGGAAAATCAGATAAGGGCTTTTACATGATAAAGCCGCCAATTCTGACACTCGCCTGGCTGAAGCCAAGGCCAATAACATGACCACTTTCCACGTGAGATATTTCAGATCCACGGTTTTTAGTGGCTCAAACCAATGTGATTTTAAGAAACTCAACATCACGTTGAGATCCCAAGGTGCCACAGGAGGCACAAATGGGGGCTGAATATGCAGCACTCCTTTCACAAATGTCTGAACTTCAGGTACTGAAGCTAGTTCTTTTTGAAAGAAAATCGACAGAGCCGAGATCTGTACTTTAATGGAGCCTAGTTTTAGGCCCATATTCACTCCTGCTTGCAGGAAATGCAGAAATCGACCTAGTTGAAATTCCTCTGTTGGGGCCTTTTTGGCCTCGCACCATGCAACATATTTCCGCCATATGCGGTGATAATGCTTTGCCGTAACATCTTTCCTTGCCTTAATAAGCGTTGGAATGACTTCTTCCGGAATACCCTTTTCCTTTAGGATCCAGTGTTCAACCGCCATGCCGTCAAACGCAGCCGCGGTAAGTCTTGGAACAGACAGGGCCCCTGCTGTAGCAGGTCCTGTCTGAGCGGTAGAGGCCACGGGTCCTCTGAGAGCATCTCTTGAAGTTCCGGGTACCACGCTCGTCTCGGCCAATCCGGAACCACGAGAATGGTGTTTACTCCTCGCTTTCTTATTATTCTCAATACCTTTGGTATGAGAGGCAGAGGAGGGAACACATAAACCGACTGGTACACCCACGGTGTCACTAGAGCGTCCACAGCTACCGCCTGAGGGTCCCTTGACCTGGCGCAATATCTTTTTAACTTTTTGTTGAGGCGGGACGCCATCATGTCCACCTGTGGTTTTTCTCAACGGTTTACCAGCATCTGGAAAACTTCTGGATGAAGTCCCCACTCTCCCGGGTGGAGGTCGTGTCTGCTGAGGAAGTCTGCTTCCCAGTTGTCCACTCCCGGAATGAACACTGCTGACAGTGCTAGTACATGATTCTCCGCCCATCGGAGAATTCTTGTGGCTTCTGCCATCGCCATCCTGCTTCTTGTGCCGCCCTGTCGATTTACATGGGCGACTGCCGTGATGTTGTCTGACTGGATCAGCACCGGCTGGTGTAGGAGCAGGGATTTTGCTTGACTTAGGGCATTGTAGATGGCCCTTAGTTCCAGAATATTTATGTGAAGGGAAGTCTCCTGACTCGACCATAGTCCTTGGAAGTTTCTTCCCTGTGTGACTGCCCCCCAGCCTCGAAGGCTGGCATCCGTGGTCACCAGGACCCAGTCCTGTATGCCGAACCTGCGGCCCTCTAGAAGATGGGCACTCTGCAGCCACCACAGTAGAGACACCCTGGTTCTTGGAGACAGGGTTATCAAGCGATGCATCTGAAGATGCGATCCGGACCACTGGTCCAACAGGTCCCACTGAAAGATTCTGGCATGGAACCTGCCGAAGGGAATTGCTTCGTAAGAAGCCACCATCTTTCCCAGGACCCGCGTGCAGCGATGCACTGATACCTGTTTTGGTTTCAGGAGGTCTCTGACTAGAGATGACAACTCCCTGGCTTTCTCCTCCGGGAGAAACACTTTTTTCTGGACTGTATCCAGAATCATACCCAGGAACAGTAGCCGTGTCGTCGGAACCAGCTGTGACTTCGGGATATTCAGAATCCAACCGTGCTGGTGCAGCACCTCCTGAGATAGTGCTACTCCCACCAACAACTGTTCCTTGGACCTCGCTTTTATTAGGAGATCGTCCAAGTACGGGATAATTAAAACTCCCTTTTTTCGAAGGAGTATCATCATTTCCGCCATCACCTTGGTAAATACCCTCGGTGCCGTGGACAGTCCAAACGGCAGCGTCTGGAATTGGTAATGGCAATCCTGTACCACAAATCTGAGGTACTCCTGGTGAGGATGGTAAATGGGGACATGCAAGTAAGCATCCTTGATGTCCAGGGATACCATGTAATCCCCCTCTTCCAAGCTCGCAATAACCGCCCTGAGCGATTCCATCTTGAACTTGAATTTTTTTATGTATGTGTTCAAGGATTTCAAATTTAAAATGGGTCTCACCGAACCGTCCGGTTTCGGTACCACAAATAGTGTGGAATAATAACCCCGGCCTTGTTGAAGTAGGGGTACCTTGATTATCACCTGCTGGGAATACAGCTTGTGAATTGACGCTAGCACCGCCTCCCTGTCTGAGGGAGCAATCGGCAAGGCAGATTTTAGGAACCGGTGGGGTGGAGACGCCTCGAATTCCAGTTTGTACCCCTGAGATACTATTTGAAGGATCCAGGGATCCACCTGTGAGCGAGCCCACTGATCGCTGAAATTCTTGAGGCGGCCCCCCACCGTACCAGGCTCCGCCTGTGGAGCCCCACCGTCATGCGGCGGACTTGGCAGAAGAAGCGGGGGAGGACTTTTGCTCCTGGGAACCTGCTGTTTGTTGCAGCCTTTTTCCCCTACCTCTGCCTCTGGATAGAAAAGACCCGCCTTTTCCACGCCTGTTTTTCTGGGTCCGAAAGGACTGAACCTGATAAAACGGCGCCTTCTTAGGCATGACATGTGGTAAAAATGCTGACTTCCCAGACGTTGCTGTGGAAACTAGGTCCGAGAGACCATCCCCAAATAATTCCTCACCTTTATATGGCAACACTTCCATGTGCCTTTTAGAATCTGCATCTCCTGTCCACTGGCGAGTCCATAAGCCTCTCCTAGCAGAAATGGACAATGCACTAACTTTAGATGCCAGTCGGCAGATTTCCCTCTGTGCATCTCTCATATATAAGACTGAGTCTTTTATATGGTCTATGGTTAACAGGATCGTGTCTCTGTCTAATGTGTCAATATTTTCTGACAGTTTATCTGACCACGCAGCGGCAGCACTGCACATCCAAGCTGACGCAATAGCTGGCCTAAGTATAATGCCTGAGTGTGTATATACAGACTTCAGGATCGCCTCCTGCTTTCTATCAGCAGGTTCCTTGAGGGCGGCCGTATCCGGAGACGGTAGTGCAACCTTTTTTGACAAACGTGTGAGCGCTTTATCCACCCTAGGAGGTGTTTCCCAACGTGACCTATCCTCTGGCGGGAAAGGGAACGCCATTAGTACCTTCTTAGGAATTACCAATTTTTTATCAGGGAAAGCCCACGCTTCTTCACACACTTCATTTAATTCATCTGATGGGGGAAAAAATACGGGTAGTTTTTTCTCCCCAAACATAATACCCTTTTTAGTGGTACCTGTATTTATATCAGAAATGTGTAACACCTCTTTCATTGCCTCAATCATGCAGTGAATGGCCTTAGTGGGCATCAGATTAGACTCATCGTCGTCGACACTGGTGTCAGTATCAGTGTCGACATCTGGGTCTGCGGTAGCGGGCGTTTTAGAGCCCCTGATGACCTGTGCGACGCCTGGACAGGCACGAGCTGAGAAGTCGGCTGTCCCACATTTGGCATGTCGTCAAATTTCTTATGTAAGGAGTCTATACGTGCACTCATTTCTTTCCATAAGCTCAACCATTCAGGTGTCTGCCCCGCAGGTGGTGACATCCCTTCTAAAGGCATCTGCTCCGTCTCCACATCATTATCCTCATCAAACATGTCGACACAGCCGTACCGACACACCGCACACACACAAGGAATGCTCCAACAGAGGACAGGACCCACAAAAGCCCTTTGGGGGGACAGAGTGAGAGTATGCCAGCACACACCAGAGCGCTATATAATGCAGGGACTAACTGAGTTATGTCCCCTATAGCTGCTTTTTCTATATAATTTATACAGCGCCTAAATTTAGTGCCCCCCCTCTCTTTTTTTTTTTTACCCTTGTAGTGTAGACTGCAGGGGAGAGCCAGGGAGCTTCCTTCCAGTGGATCTGTGAAGGAAAAATGGCGCCAGTGTGCTGCAGGAGATAGCTCCGCCCCTTTTCCGCGGCCTAGTCTCCCGCTTTTTTCTGGATTCTGGCAGGGGTATTTTCCACATATATAGCCTCTAGGGCTATATATTGTGGTATTTTTGCCAGCCAAGGTGTTATAATTGCTTCTCAGGGCGCCCCCCCCCCCAGCGCCCTGCACCCTCAGTGACCGGAGTGTGAAGTGTGTGTGAGGAGCAATGGCGCACAGCTGCAGTGCTGTGCGCTACCTTGGAGAAGACTGATGTCTTCTGCCGCCGATTTTCCGGACCTCTTCTTGCTTCTGGCTCTGTAAGGGGGACGGCGGCGCGGCTCCGGGACCGAACACCAAGGACTGGGCCTGCGGTCGATCCCTCTGGAGCTAATGGTGTCCAGTAGCCTAAGAAGCCCAATCCGGCTGCAAGCAGGCGAGTTCGCTTCTTCTCCCCTTAGTCCCTCGCTGCAGTGAGCCTGTTGCCAGCAGGTCTCACTGAAAATAAAAAACCTAAGTCTATCTTTCTTTCTAAGAGCTCAGGAGAGCCCCTAGTGTGCATCCAACCTCGGCCGGGCACAAAATCTAACTGAGGCTTGGAGGAGGGTCATAGTGGGAGGAGCCAGTGCAGACCAGGTAGTCATAAATCTTTCTAGAGTGCCCAGTCTCCTTCGGAGCCCGCTATTCCCCATGGTCCTTACGGAGTTCCCAGCATCCACTAGGACGTCAGAGAAATTAATTTATTCCATTTTGGAATAAGGCTGTAACATAACAAAATGTGGAAAAAGTGAAGCGCTGTGAATACTTTCCGGATGCACTATGCTTAGATTGCCATGAAAATGGGCTCCTCTGGATTCAAATCTATCACATCTCCAATGTGGATCTAAAACTTACATATCAACATCATCGTAGTCATCGTCATCTTCATCAGAACAGAAGCTGCAATATAAATGGGTTAATATCACAAAGAGCAAAAAGGACCCTAACAGTACGGGATACGATCGTTAGGTCGACACAGCTTAGGTCGACCGTCATTAGGTCGACCACTGAAGGTCGACGTGCATTAGGTTGACATGTTCAATAGGTTGACATGGTCATTAGGACGACATGTACTAGGTCGACAGGTCAAAAGGTCGACATGAGTTTTTTTTTAAATAATTTTTTGGATCCACGTGGACTACGATTGGAATGGTAATCTGTGCCGAGTGAAGCGGTAGCAGAGCGACGCACCTTTGCGAGCCCTGCGGGGGGGTCACGGTGCACTAATTGGGGATCCACGTCCCTTTACGAAGAAAACGATGCCAAAAACAGTAAAAAAAAAAAAAAAAAAACATGTCGACCTTTTGACCTGTCGACCTAATGGCTGTGTCGACCCATTGACCCTGACGGCCTAATGCATGTCGACCTAATGACTGTCGACCTAAGTTGTGTCTATCCAACAACCTGTACCCAACAGTACCTCCCCCTCTACAGGTTACATAGGTACGGTGGAGAATCTGTGCTATTGGTTGACAGCTCTCAGAGTAGTATAGCTGTGAATAGCTCAGAATTATATATTTACAGCTGCAATCCGACAGTGCTTAAAAGTTTTTTAAGCAGCAAATTTTGTAAATCTGAAGCAGATTCTCCAGAATTGTTTACTACAGTCTTTACTGAATTGCTCCATGGAGAGATTATTATGGCTACGGCGGCCATGTTTCTCTCAGCTGGAATTGGAAGCATTTGATTTGTGCTTGTTACAAAAAAAGAGTGTAAACTGCTCTCTGTCCCAGAGCCAGTCAGTCATGAAGCTCCTCAATGGTCAAGTGATTGCAGAGGATGAAGCGGATGGGGGCTATGCTATGGACATGCATGCTAAGCAGAGGGGCGTTCATAAGCATCTCTGATCTATACATCATAGTTTACGTGACTCTGGAATTCATGGAAATCGCATGACACTTTATAAACGGTAAATGATTGATTGCAGACTGAATAAACAACAAAAACTGAAAAAGTTAATTTCTCATTATAGGTTACCAAAAAGAACCATCATTTTTTCATGGGATTACATCTTTAATTGCATAAAACATTCAATGTCATAATATCATACGTAACTATCCTCACGGAATGGTTGGGAGGCTCACGAAAATCGGGTGGCTCTCCCGGCTTCCCCGTAAAGGTGGGCAAGCCTCCCGCTTTCCCTGCAGCCCCTCCACACCCCTCCTCAGCCGCCCGCAGCAGAAAACAAGTGGGCGGTCCGAGGGGATCCGATGACGCTCTGCCCCCCTCTATACAGCACCTATTTTCTCGCCACTGCATAGCGGGGGGCGGGGCCATGGTGACACAATCCTGTGCCACGCCCCCAGACTGCCCACTTCCCTGTCAGTCACGGCCCCGGACAGCAGACATTGCCTCTTGTCACGCCCCCGGACCGCCCATCTTGTTGCCGGCCACGCTCCCATGCACCTACAACGCTGCCTCCTTCCGGAGGAGGGGGCAGCAAAGTAGGTAAGTGTGCATAATATGCATCTACCTGCAAAAAAACTCACTCATTCTGTTTAAACACAATAGCAATCTCTGTGGAATATGTGTGTGCTGTATAAATAACTGTTAAATATGGAGTGTATTATTCCTATTTACTCTCTCTGTATCAGTTGAATAATAAGTAGAACCCTTTCTGACTCACCTGATGTGAGGCGCTGGGCTGTAGGGGGTCCGCAATGGACTTAATTCTTGGTCAGCCTTAGAGACAGAAAAGAAAAGTCTGACACAGCATATAAACCAGAGGGATTGAGTCTATGTCATGTGAGAATTCCTAAACTGCACACATAACAAAGGGTTTAGTATGAAATACCTACAATCAAAATCCCGACTGTCAATATATCAACACAACAATTGATCGATGGTCAAAATACCGACAAGGTCAAAATACCGACATTTAAAATATTGACAAGGTCAAAATACCAGCATTTAAAAAGTCAACAGGTCAAAAAGTCAACACAGGTTTTTCAGGTTTTTTTTTGTGTGTGTATGTCGACATAGGTCGACATGGACACCATATAAGTGTACCATGTCCCCTTGCATGGCTCCCTGCACTCGGCAAACTATTATATTCCCCCTCCAGGTCCACTGGGATGGTAAGGTATGAACAAGTCGGTTTCAATAAAAAAATTATGAAAAACTCATGTCGACTTTTTTGACCTGTCCACATTGTAAATGTCGGTATTTTGACCTTGTCGGTATTTTAAATATCGGTATTTGACCATGTTGGTATTTTGACCTTGTCTGTATTTTGACCGTCGGTCAATGTTTGTCAGTATTTTGATTGTAGGTAAATTGACCACATCCCATAACAAAATACTGCATTATAAATACTGCACAAACATAAGGAATATACTAACAGAGGACCAGTGGTGCAAGTAGAAATATTTTCTTAGTGGTACTGAGCGCCGAAAAATGGGTGTGGTCATGTGTTGTGTGGGGGCGTGGCCACATACTGCTAGTGGGAGTAGCTACATGACCGCCCCTTTTTGGGGGGAATTTGGAGGCAAGGCTAAAAATATACAGTAATGCCTCCAGTATAATAGAAATATATAGTGATACCTCCACTATAATATAAATATATAGTAATGCCCCCAATTTAATAACAATATATAGTAATGCCTCCATTATAACAGGAAAATACAGCCACTGTTGCACTCCCAGTAACCCTGACAAGGTGGGAGGAGCCATCATGCTGCCAAGCACCATGGTCTTGTTGCTTTGTGGCACAATATAATTGTGGTAATGGCAAAGTGTGTGGCAGGTGGTACTGAATACCCACTGCCAAATTCTTAAGGTACTCCGTACCCAAGCGTACCCACATACTTGCACCGCTGCAGAGGACCTCATCACTGAACGCACTGGATGAATAGCAAAACATGCCTTGGCTTTACATGGGTGCTCCATGATGGTACAACCAGCTATATTAAAGTGTAAGCCTTCTATCCACTCTCGGAAAAGATACCTCCAGATACTAGAAATGCACCCAGAGGCACGGAGGTGAAAACATATGAAGGGGGGCATGTTACATCAAAGTCCCACCTGCTACCACCTCTCCGATTAAATACGTTTCATTTATTTTTCTGCAATGCTGCTTGGTTTAGCCACATTTATAGATTAAATCAGTGGTTTCCAAACTTTTTTGAATCACGGCGCCCTAGAATATCAGAATTTTTTTCACGGCACCCCTAGGCCAAAAATTTCTTATTGAGAAATTTAGAAAGAAATATTACATTAAGTAGATCGCGTTTAAATGTCATCCTTAGGGTCAGTTGTGTGGTAAGGGACAAGATTTGCTTCTGTTTGGCCACATATTTTATGACTGGCAGCCACCAGCACTGGTTTTGCCTATTATATTGACCATGAATAATTTGAATTGGTCCTGGACCACCAACCCAGGGCACCCCTGCAAGTGTCCCGAGGCACCCCAGGGAGCCACGGCACACAGTTTGGGAACGTCTGGATTAAAGGAATCATACATGATCGTACATCAAAATCGCCTTTGTTACATGTGGTCCCCGTTCATTCAGAGGGAGCAACCTCTGAAACTTAGTGCTCCTTCATTGCTTTGACAGTAATACTCAAAACAGTTTCCATGTGCAGCCTTCAACACCTATTTTCATATCTACATATAAGCTTTAAAGAAGAGTCAGAACTAGCACTAGTTTTGTATAGTGTGATAAATTGGATGCGCAGCATGTTTCACAATTGTTTATTTTGTGTTTCACTGGTGAAACTGTGGTTGGAAATGTGCTTGGAATTGCAACCGGAAGGGGCAAAATGCATCCCGATTGTCAGGAACACGCTCGCACTCAGAACTACTTCCACGTCGGTCGGTCGTGAGGTTAGCATTTTGCAAATTATCCCAACACTAAAATATATCAGTCCGCCACCACCAATGGGATTAATCTAAGACGGAACCTCCAGCAGCGGACCTTCTGTTCCGCTCACAGTATACACGCTTTAAAAATTATTAGCATGTGCCTCACAAGGCCTTAGGTCTAAGAACATAGAATATCAGAACTAGCAATTGAGTTTTAATGTCAAGAATAACTTCAAAGCCTACAGTTACAAAAATGAATTACAAAGAGTATAATGATTATTTAAAAGTACACAAAGGTTACAGGCAATTTCAAAGCAAATAAAAAGGATAAAACATAGTTCATATATCTACTTGGAATTGAGCAATGTTCCTTGGAGTAAGGCTGCTCCTGATGCATCATAGCTGTTTAGCTACCTTAAGCGAATGACACAGGCTTTACAGTTTGTCTGGTTAAAAAATACTCATCCTGTCATGCTTCCTAGCTCACAGAAATGTACACACCTTTACTATCGCTGTTGCTTATACAGAAACAGCAGTGATAGCACAAATATGGGAATGCAGCAGGTGGCGTCACACCTCCTGCTGCATTACTAATCCGAACTGCATCCAAGGACGCAGTATCGGATATGCCCCGGCACCCATGAAGACCCGCAAGCTGGCCATCACAGAGGCCAGGAAATCTCTGTGCAATGACAGAGATCCCAGACCTCTTCCTTCCCCCTAATCGGCAGCGACATGCCTTTGTTTCCACAAACAGATCCCATCTCCGCCCGCCCCCAAACAACATCAGACTGTCAATCAGTGACAGTTTGATGCCGACACTGCGTCCTGTGTCGCAGGACCTGTTTGCACATGCGCACAACGGGTCCTGCGCATTCGCAAAGAACCGATCATCAATACTTTGCGCATCAGGACGGAATAACAACCGGACCTGAAGGAGGCCCAATATTTGTCTGTATTTGCTACGGTTACTGGCCCACTCCCCATAAAACTGCAAATTACTGTAATATGAAGCCACTCATCTTGGGCAGTTTATAAACTCAGTGTTTAGTACTCTACAGATATAACGATCCATATTCAGCAAGTTGTACATAGCTACAAAACTTACATCTTGAATAATGTGAACAGGGTGTGCAGGGTGCAATCGGTAATGGAGTTACAAAAAAAAAAAAATCTGTCAGACTGATGGAATAAGTTATTGTGCATGTGTAAAGCAGAGGTGAACTGTGGTGGTAAATGAGCACTGGACACCAACATACACATGACATGAAGAAGATAAGTTACAGCTGCAACAGCTGCTCACAGATCCAATTCACTTATGGCAGCAATAGCATAAAATCTCAGTCAAAGTGCCAAGTACACTCCAGAGAAGGCAGAGGCTTGCTGAGCTATGGAATCCAGTGTATGTGGGAGACAGGGACTCATGGTGTATTGTACAAACCACTCAGCGTGGGACAGCTAATTATAACAGTTTCTACATTTGGATAACTTTATTGGCATGTCCGTGTCTTCTCTGCAACTATTACTGCATACCCTAATACCCCTTTCACACCAGAAATGCAGGGGTCTTACCCGGGAATACGGTCCCTGGATCATGCAGGGACATTCCCGGGTAAAACCCCTTGCATACCGCAGTCAGTAGCCCGGCATATTGCCGGGTTGCTGACGTCAGCGGTGACGCGGCGGGGGGCGGCACAAGAGATCACATGATCTCCAAGCGCCGCCTGCTACATAAAAAGTGAACGGGAGCCGGGGCGCATTGACCCAGCTCCCGTTCACACAGACCAGGTTCCCAGGAGGATCCCGGGACCAACCCTGGTCGATTGCAGGGTTGAAATGCTGGGGCAGGAATCCCGGGATTTTGACCCTGTACCCTTTCACACCGAGAAATTTCCCGGGTTGGTGCGCGTTCATGTGAAATAACCCGGGAAATGTTGAGCTGTGTGAAAGGGGTATTAGTAACCAATGAAACTCTTGATTTGAATTCCTAGTACATGTGCTAAAATAAAATGTGATTGGTTATTAAAGTAACACCTGCTCCTCTACACTACAGGTTGAGTTTCCCCTATCCAAAATGCCTGGGACCAGAAGGATTTAGGATTTTCCCGTATTTTGGAATATCTGCATACCATAATGAGATGTGTTGGGGATGGGACCCAAGTCTGAACAAAGAATGCATTTATGTTTCATAGACACACCAGCCTGAAGGTAATTTTATACATTATGTTTAATAATTTTGTGTACATTGAAGCAAAGGTGTCACTATCTTAGATGCGCTCAAAAAAATCTGTATTGCAGAATATTCCGTATTTCAAAATTTTGGATATAGGACCCGAGGTGTAGCTAGGTTCCATGGAGCCCGGAGCAAGGGAATGTTTCGGCGCCCCCTCTCCTGTACTGGATTGGTTTCATGTTATATGCCTAAGGCGTGCAATAAAAGTATAGGGGTGTGGCTTCATGGGAAATGGGAGTGGCCACAGAATAGTACCAATTCAGATTACACCACACAGTATTGTCCGTTATTCACATTACACTACACAGTAGTACCCCTTATACACTTTATGCCCTTATACACGTTACACAACACAGTAAAGCTGCTTATACATGTTATGCCACAGTAGAGCCATTTATACGTATTATGCCATAGTAGAGCCGTTTATACACGTCACACCACAGTAGTCGCATATATACATCATGCCACAGTAGAACCGCTTATACATGTTACTCTGCAGCTTCTAATGCAGAGAGAGGTGCTGCTGCAACAGCTGGGGCAGGGAGAGGTGCTGCAGCATCAATGTAGAGAGAGATGCTGTAGCAGCCAGGGCAGAAAGAGGTGCTGGGGCAGAGAGGTGCTGCAGCAGTAGCTGGGACAGAAAGAGGTGCTGGAGCAACTGGGGCAGAGAGTGGTGTAGCAGGACAGAAGTAACCCCGCTGCACAGCTACAAGCATACAGTGAGACATATAAAGAGGACGGCAGAGCTCCGGTAAGTGCTGGCTGTCCGTGTCTCCTGCTGTCACCTCTGCCTGCCCTGTTCCCTACGTAGTATCCGAGTTAAGTCAGTGTGCACCCCCTTGCTTCTCCTCTTCTTCCTCTATGGCTGACTGTTCCTCCACCCATGGTATAGCGGGCGGAGAGGGGAAAGGGGGGGGGGGCAGGCGACGGCGCGTCCTTTAACTTTTCCGGCACCCGGAGCTCGCGCTCCACCGAAACCACCTTCGCTACACCCCTGTATAGGACACTCAGCCTGTATAAACATACACTTACAGTACACACATATGTAATGAAGTGCATATAATGAAATACAGATAAGTGAAAGGAAAAATGAGATTTATGTTGCTCGTTACCTTTGTTACAATGGGTTCTTCCATTTTCGTCTTGCGCGGGCGATTTAAATTGATCGGATTCACTGAACAGGAGAGAAGACAAATGTTACATGATATCCCAGCCTATTCCCTTATCCCAGTTCTCACCACTGCAACTTACACTGGATGTCCGTTGTGTAGCGGCTGGCTTTGGGGTGACGCTTTTTTGAAAAGATGCGGGAGAACGTTGACTGGAGCTGTCAGACAGAATTTTTTTTATTTTTATGAATGATAAATAGCTAAATATTTTCTTTAAACCCCACATCGATTTCCATGAATCAGAAACAGAAGGTCTCAATCAACATTTTGTGGTTTGGACTCCATTAGTGGGATACAAAGAGTCAGGGGCGTAACTCCCAGAGGCAATGGAGACGCCTGCCTCCGGGCTCTAAGCCCAGAAGGGGCACCTGCATTTACAGCAGTACCTGTGTGGTTCACAGCGTAATCCAAGTGTGACCGTTGCTCTTCCAATGGAGGTCTGCGGGAGTTAACGGGGTAACGTAACGATGTGTGCTTAAATTCTAAGCAGTCTGACTAGATTGCTTAGAAATAAAGCACACATCTCTCCGTGTGTATGCCCCATAGCGATAGCGATGCGCTGCCCCGCGCGGCGCTATTGGCGGTTCTAGATTGCAGGCACAATCTAGTTAGATCGCTCACTTTACTGCTGGGTGAAATGAAGGCCCCCCCACTTCCTTGCTCAGCACACATCGCGCTGTGTGCTGAGCGGGAGGAGAGATGTGTGCTGAGCGGTCTGTGCTAGATCACTCAGCACACATCGGTACATGTGTACTCCCCCTTTAATCGGCTCCCAGGAGACCTGCTAACACTTGCAATAGGGGACAGGACAGCTCCTGCCTGGTACCGCTCAGCCTGCTCTGCAGCAAGTGACGGGGCGCCCGCCCCTGCTGCTGCACTGTGAGGTGGGACCCCCGCTGATTCTGCATGCTGCAGATGGCTGTATCTCTTAACTCTAACCCTGACCCACTGTCACACCGTTTTTTAGTGGGGGGGGCACCAAAATCCAAGCTACAAAGAGTCCTATTGACAAATGGCATTGCAAACCTTAGATGAACAAACAAAAATGCCTGCGATGGGAGAGATGGCTGAAAAACTGGGAAATAAATACCCTCCTTTACATACAGAACACAGCCAATTCAGCACCTGGCCTTGTCCTCTAGTGGGGCCTGAGAAAATAATCAGGCTACCGCAATGCGGCACTGATAGCTAGCACTGGCAATCCTGGCCTTTGGGTACCAGGGCAAAATTGTCCAAATATACTTCAAGTTCTTGTGGCACTACAAGTGACAGCATACACTGATGACTCATGAGTGTGATTGCACACTATCACTTGAAGAGCCACAATGTTGCACTGTAAATGGTGCACCATTGTAATTTAATAAACATTTTCCCTATTGCCAGAATATTGCAGCAATAAATGTAATCTGTGAATGCCACAAAAATAAATAATAAACTAAAGCTCCATAGGTTCCCATGTCTCTGCAGAGCTAAGCTTACAGGTTGCAGAGTCATATCATGAGGGCGAGAAAAGATGTGCAGAGTGATACACTGGCCATATAAAGGCCGTCACACTCTCCTCTGCCACTCATGGCTGATTCAGCTGAGCAGAGCGTTTCTAGAGGCCCTTTACCCATATAAAAAAATCTTCAAACACAGAAGTCCCACGCAGGGCCGGCTAAATTATTTGGTAAGCGAATAAATACTTTAGAGCCCACCTAAGCACTTATGCGTGTGCAGAAGCCACGTGCCTGAAAAATTAAGGAGGTGTGGCCTCATTGTAAAAGCCCAGATGGAGTGCCCCTTACACATTTGCCCACTGTATAAGTGCCCCTTACACATTTGCCCACTGTATAAGTGCCCCTTACACATTTGCACACTATATAAGTTCCCCTTACACGTTTGCACACTATATAAGTGCACCTTACACATTTGCACACTATATAAGTGCCCCTTACACATTTGCCCACTGTATAAGTGCCCCTTACACATTTCCAGCAAATTTTTGGAAGGTATACCACCCTGGGGAATGGGGGAAAAAACAATAATATAGTGCAGTCACTTATTCAAAAGACTTCAGTGTCGTTCCATCAGTTGACGGTATGCTTGATTTCAATTCAGAAAGATGCAGTGCATGAAATAAAGAAAAAAAATATATAGTGTAACACAGTTTTAAGTGAACAAAAAAATTCCTTGTGATTATATGACGTAATATAACTCTGTATGTGATGTTATATCCAATATTAGCCAAGGCGTACCCCACTCACTATATGAATGATGCAAAATAAGCACATCAAGGTATCTTTAATCAATGAAGAATGGCGTACCCCACTCACAATGTCATGAATGGCTTGAAGCTCATCAAGGTATCTTTCTTGTGGGATTTGGGACTTGTCTTCCGACCCAGATTATTTTGATCCACGTATACCCAAAACAAACAAGAACAAATTTCCCAATGTATAGTAGAGCTTTCAAAAGCATATGGGATGCACAATGACTTTAAGATAACGTACTTAGAATCAATATCTCAAATTTAAAATGAATAAGCGTACCCCACTCACAAGAATGGAGTGATTTCTATACACATCAAGGTATCTTTTAAAATCTTGTATTCAGAGGTATAGAATGCGTACCCTACTCACAGAATTATGCGAGATTTGCAAAGCCCATCAAGGTTTCTTTCATTTTCAATTTCCTCTCAAGAAAAAGGCTGGATATTCTTAAAAACCGTAAAAATGTATTGTACAAAAAGCCCCAAACGGTAGGGGAAAGTTCCAATAAGACAGTAAATACAATAAAAGTCCAAAAAAACAAAACAACAAAATTAAAAACATAAACCATCCATGCTGAAACTCTGTGGGTATATCTCCAAAAAACAATAATTTCCTCAAGAGATTACCTGATCCAGAGTTCAGCTGTGTTTCGTGGATGGAAGAAAAAAAGCTGGCTGTCCACACTCCTGTTTGTCAGTCAATGCATTTTGGTCTAAATGACCTTTTTCAAGACATGGGTGGAGTGTAGGATACCCAGCTATTTAAATGGTGAACAGCCAATCACATTTCAAAAGGAAGTGACCTCATTTTGATTCAATACTTAATTCATATGTTTTTAAAAATACATTCACATAGCACACAATCGTAATTACAGATAATACAGTGTATTTATGTTAGGGTCTCCTGCCCTGTGCTGCCACGTCGTCATGGCAACCGGGAGACAAGTGCTAGCGGAGTAACCTGAGCGCAGCTGATACTCCGGTTCGGGTCTTTTGCTGTGCAGTGGTTACAGGCATGGGATCCGGTGCTGGTTTTTGTGCTCACAGTCTGTGAGGTCTGAGGGGGGCGTGGACAGCACCTGCTTTATAAGGCCTCTTCTCAGATTAAGCAGATGCTGCTGAATCTTTGTTGGTTAGTCAGTTCCTGAAAGTTAGCCAGTACTGTGTAGCTTTGTATTTTGTTATTGCTTACTGCAAATAGGCCTGGGCATTTGGTACTACACTCTGCCAATCCAGACCTAGCAGTAAGACTGGAGTCAGTCGTTTAGCCTGCTGAGGTTCTTTTGCTATTCTGTGAACCCAGCAGGTTTGTGGCTGTACTTTCAGACCTGCCTGCATAATCCTCTCTCACTGTGCAGGGCGTCCATGTGTCAGTTTAGTGGCAGTAAGCAGAACCTGGGCCCTGCAAGTGAGAATTAGGATTGTGGAGACTCTCCTTGTGTCTATTATTCCATCTCTGACCAAGGAGTTTACTGCCACACCCGTTGGTAACCCTTTAGGGTTTTGCTGTTGCCCTTAGCAACAGCATTTCGGGTTCTCTACGTATTAAAACACAACATCTTGCTTTTTCCATCTGAGCATTTCTAATACTAGGGAGACACCCAGTTTCTTAGCCTCTGGGCTTCTCTGTTCACTCTGTGTTGGTTTTGTTACCCTATCACCTTCTGTGTACGTTATGTCATATTTCCCAGTCTGTCTGTGAGTTCATTTGTTTTGCATCCCTCTCTGTTCAGACACCAGTACATTCCTGCAGGCACTGGTGTGTATAACAGTTCAAACACCAGTACATTCCTGCAGGCACTGGTGTGCATAACATATTCAGCAGCCCAATACTCCTGTTGAAATTTTGTGGGAATATGGAGCATACCCCTCAAAATACGTTGCAACAGGTGGTCGATCAGGTGCAGGTCCTGACTCGTCAATTTAATGATTTGTCCATTAAAATGCACACCTCCCAGGCCGCTGGCGGAGCTCCCGCAGCAGCAGCACCTTCAGGGGTTAAGGAGCCGAAAGTAAATCTTCCGGATCGTTTTTCTGGAGATCGCTCGCAGTTCTTTTGTTTCAAGGAGAGCTGCAAGTTATATTTCCAGCTTAGGCCTCAGTCTTCTGGGTCAGAGATTCAGCGGGTGGGCATAGTGATTTCCTTGCTACAAGGAGACCCACAGGTCTGGGCATATGGGTTGCAGCCTGACTGTCCGTCGCTTAAAAGTGTTGATGCTTTTTTTACGGCACTGGGCATGTTGTATGATGACCCTGACAAGACGGCCTCAGCCGAGGCTCAGATTTCAATCCTTAAGCAAGGGCGAAGGCCAGTTGAGGTTTACTGTACGGAGTTTCGGAGGTTGGCCCATGATACCCAGTGGAATGACCCAGCCCTGAGACACCAGTACCGAAGAGGTCTTTCTAACCAGATAAAAGACCAACTGGTACAATATCCCTTGCCTGATAGCTTGGATCAGCTCATGCAGTTATCCATCCGGGTGGATAGACGGCTGAGAGAGCGTAGGCTTGAAAGGGAGACCGAGGTTTCCTTCTTTCCCAAGGGAACCTCAGACTTTGAGGAATTTTCCGAGGAGCCTATGCAGATTGGGGCTACCCGCCTCTCCTCGCGTGAGAAGACGCGGAGGAGACAGCAGGGGTTGTGTTTGTACTGTGGGAATAAGGGTCATGTGGTAGTATCATGCCCAGAAAAGCCAGAAAACTTCAGGGCCTGAGGGTGATGGGAAATATCCTGTCAGGCCAGAAGTCAGAATTTCCCAAGAAGACTTTTATCATTCCGGTGACCTTGAAGATCCTCGGTCAAACTGTCAAGACTGAGGCCTTTGTGGACAGTGGGGCCGACGGGGTTTTTATGGACCGCCAATTCGCCCTGAAACACTCTGTTTCCTTAGTACCCTTGGCGTCGGAAATTGAGATTTGTGGGTTAAACGGGGAACCATTATCCCAGGGTAAAATTACCTCTTGCACTAGCCAGATTTCTTTGTTTATTGGAGCCACACACTCTGAAAAATTGTCCTTTTATGTGACTGTCTGTACTTTTGCCCCATTGGTGTTACCCTGGTTAAGGGCCCACAATCCTCAATTTGACTGGGTCTCTGGGGAGATTCTTAGTTGGGGTACTGATTGTTTCAGGAGTTGCTTGAGCCTTCCAGTCAGGCTCTCGCAGCTAAGTTTGCCAGGATTGCCAGGGTGTTATGCAGATTTTGCGGACGTGTTCTCCAAAAAAGTTGCAGAGGTACTACCTCCCCATCGCCCCTATGACTGTGCCATTGATTTGTTGCCGAATGCTAAGCTTCCCAAGAGCAGGTTGTACTCCCTGTCACGTCCTGAGACTCAGGCTATGGCAGAGTACATTCAGGAGAACTTGGCTAAAGGATTTATCAGACCTTCACAGTCTCCAGTTGGGTCGGGGTTCTTCTTCGTGGGTAAAAAGGACGGTTCATTGCAACCCTGCATCGACTTCAGGGAATTGAACCGTATCACGATTAAAAACTCATACCCACTGCCTCTCATTTCGGTCTTGTTTGACCAGCTTCGTACTGCCACCATTTTTTCTAAGATTGACCTACGCGGTGCGTACAATCTAATCCGAATAAGAGAGGGGGATGAATGGAAGACTGCCTTTAATACCCACTCAGGGCATTATGAATATTTGGTGATGCCTTTTGGGCTCTGTAATGCCCCGGCAGTCTTCCAGGATTTCATGAACGATGTGCTCAGGGAATATTTGGATAGATTCTTAGTTGTATACTTAGATGACATCCTAATCTTCTCCCATTCCCTGGAGGAACATCGGAAGCATGTACGCTTAGTCCTCCAGAAACTCAGAGACCACCGGCTTGGGGCGAAGCTGGAGAAGTGCGAATTTGAAGTTCAGCAAATCGCATTTCTAGGATATATTATCTCCCCAGAAGGTTTCCAAATGGAGGGTTCCAAGGTACAGGCAGTCCTGGATTGGGTGCAGCCCACTAGTTTGAAGGCGCTTCAGCGTTTCCTGGGCTTTGCAAATTTTTATAGACGATTTATCGCTGGATTTTCATCTATAGTGGCGCCCTTGGTGGCACTCACTAAGAAAGGGGCGGATGTTGCTCACTGGTCTCGTGAGGCCAAAGCGGCTTTTGCCCGTCTCAAAAGGGCATTTGTCTCGGCCAAGGTGCTGCGACACCCAGATCCAGAGCGTCCTTTTGTGGTGGAGGTGGATGCCTCTGAGATGGGTATTGGGGCAGTGCTCTCTCAGATGGGAGTGTCTGATAATCGCCTTCATCCCTGTGCTTACTTTTCCCATAAATTTTCGCCTGCCGAGATGAATTATGACGTGGGTAACCGGGAATTGTTGGCTATTAAGGATGCACTCGAGGAGTGGAGACACTGGCTTGAGGGGGCTAAGTTTGTGGTCTCAATTCTCACCGACCATAAGAATTTGGCATATTTAGAGTCAGCGAAGCGTCTCAATGCCAGGCAGGCACGATGGGCTTTGTTTTTTGCTCGCTTTAATTTTTTGATAACATATCGCCCTGGGTCAAAAAACATCAAGGCTGATGCGCTCTCGCGGAGTTTTGCTCCAATCCAGGAGACCACCGAGGAGCCGTTGCCCATTGTGTCCCCATCATGTATTAAAGTGGGCATTACCCAGGACCTCTTGTCATTAGTCCTTAGAGCACAGGAGCAGGCTCCTCCAGACCTTCCGGTAGGTCTTTTGTTTGTGCCTCCTAGGTTAAGACAGCGAGTGTTCCTGGAATTCCATGCCAAGAAGTCGGCAGGTCACCCGGGTATTGCCAGAACTCAGGAGTTGCTATCTAGGGCGGTGTGGTGGCCCTCGGTGGCTAAGGATGTGGATCAGTGGGTTCGGGCATGTGACATCTGTGCC
Organism: Pseudophryne corroboree; assembly: GCF_028390025.1. Classification (NCBI taxonomy): domain Eukaryota; kingdom Metazoa; phylum Chordata; class Amphibia; order Anura; family Myobatrachidae; genus Pseudophryne; species Pseudophryne corroboree. The sequence continues at coordinate 414,804,897 of NC_086451.1, forward strand.
CGAAATAAGACTCCTAGAGGGGTTCCTGTTGGTCCATTACATCCACTCTCTATTCCATCTAAGCCATGGACCCACATTTCAATGGATTTTGTTGTGGACTTGCCCAAATCCTCTGGGATGACAGCCATCTGGGTTGTCGTTGACAGGTTTTCGAAGATGGCGCACTTCGTTCCACTGGTTGGGCTGCCATCGGCCAGACGCCTGTCTGAATTATTTATGCTGCATGTTGTGCGCCTCCACGGGTTGCCACTTGATGTGGTCTCTGACCGCGGATCCCAGTTTGTGGCCAAATTCTGGAGGGCATTTTGTTCCGATCTCCAGATTTCTGTCAGCTTGTCGTCAGGCTACCATCCGCAGTCTAATGGGCAGACTGAAAGGGTTAACCAGACCTTGGAGCAGTTCCTCAGGTGTTATGTCTCCAAGTGTCAGACTGACTGGGTTGCTCATCTGTCAATGGCGGAGTTTGCCTATAACAACGCGGCTCACTCTGCTACAGGGATCTCTCCCTTCCTTTGTATGTATGGGCATCATCCTAAGGCCAATTCTTTTGACCCCCTGGACTCCACGCCTGGTGGTTCCTCTGTCGTTTCGGTCCTTAGAGGTATTTGGAGGAAAGTGAAGAAAGCCCTTGTGTCTGTGTCATTAGTGACCAAAAGGGTTTTTGATAAGCGGAAAAGACCCTGCAGCTTCAAATTAGGAGACTTCGTCTGGTTGTCTACCAAGAATTTGAAGTTGAAACAGCCATCTCATAAGTTAGGCCCCCGGTTCATCGGCCCTTATAAGATCACCAGGGTTATCAATCCGGTGGCATTTCAGTTAGATCTGCCCCGTTCTTTGGGTATCAATAAAACATTTCATTGTTCCCTTTTAAAACGGGCGATTAGTAATCCTTCTTCCAGAGGAAGACCTTCCCCTCTTCTGATACGTGGCCAGAGGGAGTTTGTTGTTGAAAGGATTCTTGACTCCAAGATGGTTCGGGGTCGGCTGTCATTTTTGGTGCACTGGAAGGGGTATGGCCCGGAGGAGCGGTCGTGGGTGCGCAGTTGTGATCTTCATGCCCCCAGACTGATACGCTCTTTCTTCTCGCAGTTCCCCGATAAACCCGGTGGTAGGGGTTCTTTGACCCCTCGTCAGAGGGGGGGTACTGTTAGGGTCTCCTGCCCTGTGCTGCCACATCGTCATGGCAACCGGGAGACAAGTGCTAGCGGAGTAACCTGAGCGCAGCTGATACTCCGGTTCGGGTCTTTTGCTGTGCAGTGGTTACAGGCATGGGATCCGGTGCTGGTTTTTGTGCTCACAGTCTGTGAGGTCTGAGGGGGGCGTGGACAGCACCTGCTTTATAAGGCCTCTTCTCAGATTAAGCAGATGCTGCTGAATCTTTGTTGGTTAGTCAGTTCCTGAAAGTTAGCCAGTACTGTGTAGCTTTGTATTTTGTTATTGCTTACTGCAAATAGGCCTGGGCATTTGGTACTACACTCTGCCAATCCAGACCTAGCAGTAAGACTGGAGTCAGTCGTTTAGCCTGCTGAGGTTCTTTTGCTATTCTGTGAACCCAGCAGGTTTGTGGCTGTACTTTCAGACCTGCCTGCATAATCCTCTCTCACTGTGCAGGGCGTCCATGTGTCAGTTTAGTGGCAGTAAGCTGAACCTGGGCCCTGCAAGTGAGAATTAGGATTGTGGAGACTCTCCTTGTGTCTATTATTCCATCTCTGACCAAGGAGTTTACTGCCACACCCGTTGGTAACCCTTTAGGGTTTTGCTGTTGCCCTTAGCAACAGCATTTCGGGTTCTCTACGTATTAAAACACAACATCTTGCTTTTTCCATCTGAGCATTTCTAATACTAGGGAGACACCCAGTTTCTTAGCCTCTGGGCTTCTCTGTTCACTCTGTGTTGGTTTTGTTACCCTATCACCTTCTGTGTACGTTATGTCATATTTCCCAGTCTGTCTGTGAGTTCATTTGTTTTGCATCCCTCTCTGTTCAGACACCAGTACATTCCTGCAGGCACTGGTGTGTATAACAGTTCAAACACCAGTACATTCCTGCAGGCACTGGTGTGCATAACAATTTATAAGCCTCTGTATACATGAACTGAGGCTTACAGTACAAAACTTTACAATTTCTCTACTTGTAAACACTTTCTCGGCTGGTTGCCATGGTTACAGGTCACCGCTGTATACAAGGGGCACTGTAGATATGATCACACTCTATATATGTTTAATTTAATAATACAAAACGGCCCCCATAGAACATGCCATCTTAGTAGCCTTCTTTAAAACTTTCCTATTATCTAAGAAGGGAATTAAATCTAAATCCGTCCGCGTTGTCATGGGAACCAGCCCGGAAATGACATTTGCGGAGAGGACTTTCTGCGGCCTATGAACGAGTGCTGTGTCCGAGCCCGGGATCCTCCCACTAAAAAAGTTGCTCCTACTTGTCCAATAGTACCCGCGTCGTCATGGAAACCACACCCGGAAGTGACGTCTGTGACGTGGACCTCTTCACATCCAGGTCCAAGGGTGTGGATACAGTGCGTGTGCGGCATTGAAGTTACTCCCCCGGATGTGTCGCTTCCAACTAGATGACTCTATCTGGAACGCACTCCCGGAAGTAACCGCCGTGAACCGCACACATCGGCCACATAGAGGCCCACTTAGGGGCACATGATGATAATTGTGAAACACCACAATTCCCCGGAATGTAACCATGGCAACCATCTGTAACAGTCTATTTCTTTCTATACTAGACAAAAAGAGAAAAAGGAAAAATTGTTTAGTAAAGTAAATACCACATCTTTCCAGTGACTTTAAATTTCAATACAGACAACTTCACCAGTGACTTTGAATTTCAATAAAGGCAACTTCACCCATATATATCTATTATAGAAACCACTTTAATTCGAAGTCGCTGTTAAGACCCCCAGGTATTAGTGTTTTACATTTGTAAATGTAAGACATTTCTGATTTTGCTAATTGTGTGGCGCTGTCTCTATATCTTTTACTGGGTTTGATTGCCTTTATTCCACAGAAACTAGAGATCTCTGAAAGAGAGCAATTATGATTACTTTTAAAATGAGATGAAAGGGCATGGGTATCGACCCCTTTTTTTATATTTCGTGTGTGTTCCCCTAAGCGAACTTTTAGTGCACGCGATGTTCTCCCAATGTAATGTTTGTTACATTTACATTGAATCACATATATTACATTTTTTGTATTACAAGTTATGAATTCTTTTATTTTAATTTCCGTGCCATTGATGTTTATCGACTCTATTTTTTTATGACCTCCGCCTGGGATATTTTTACAGCCTATGCAGTCACCGCATCTATAAAAACCAGTAGAAGTAATGGATGATTTGGATAATGAAGGAGCATACATACTTGACACCAAAGAAGATTTGAGATTAGGGGCCCTTCTATATATACACCGGGTTTTCTCAGGCAATAGAGGACCCAGGATCGTATCCTTTTTTAAGATATGCCAATGCTTTCGCAGTATCTTTTCCACACCTTTGTGTTCTTTGGTATATTGCATAATGAATTCAAATTCTGAGTTGCCCTTAGATTTCGTTTTTTTTAAAGGAATAGTGCTTTCACCAGTTTTTGCCAGTTCACATGCCCTTTCTATCTCATTTTTATTATATCCACTTTTAAGAAACTGATTACTCATGATCGTAGCCTGTTCAACATACTGATTCTTTCAAACAGTTTCTGTGCAAATGCTTGAACTGTCCTTTGGGAATGGAACTTAACCAGTTATCATGGTGGCAGCTAGAAATGGGAATATAACTCCCCGAATCTGTGGGTTTAGTAAAAAATTTTAATTGTATAATGTTGTCTTCAATGTACACTGTTATATCAAGAAAATTAATCATCGAATCCTGGATGTCAAAAGTAAGAATAATATTTTTGATATTGTCATTTAATGAATTGCAAAAAGTATTAAGGGTTTCTCTCCCCCCTCTCCACACGAAGAATATATCGTCGATATATCTAGCGTAGGACACCAGGCTTGCTCCATGTGGGTTGTGGGTCCAGATGTTCTCTAGCTCCCACAACCCCAGAAACAAATTGACATAACTTGGAGTGAACCTGGTGCCCATCGCTGTGCCCTTTCTTTGTAGGAAAAAATCATCCTGTAATATGAACATAATGCCCTCTATCATGATATACTATAGTAGCTTACTGTAGCAGTCTGCGGTGCTGCTGAGCTGACTGTGTCCAGCAGGTCCGTCATCAGTCATTACATAATAAATATATATACCTGTCCGGCTGCAGTACTAGTGATATTATATATATATATATATTGATTTCATCTCATTATCATCCAGTCTATATTAGCAGCAGACACAGTACGGTAGTCCACGGCTGTAGCTACCTCTGTGTCGGCAGTCGCTCGTCCATCCATAATTGTATACCACCTACCCGTGGTTTTTTTTTCTTCTTTCTTCTTTATACATACTACTATAGTAGCTGACTGTAGCAGTCTGCGGTGCTGCTGAGCTGACAGTGTCCAGCAGGTCCGTCATCAGTCATTACATAATAAATATATCTACCTGTCCGGCTGCAGTACTAGTGTGATATAATATATATTGATTTCATCTCATTATCATCCAGTCTATATTAGCAGCAGACACAGTACGGTAGTCCACGGCTGTAGCTACCTCTGTGTCGGCAGTCGCTCGTCCATCCATAATTGTATACCACCTACCCGTGTTTTTTTTTTTCTTTCTTCTTTATACATACTACTATAGTAGCTTACTGTAGCAGTCTGCGGTGCTGCTGAGCTGACAGTGTCCAGCAGGTCCGTCATCAGTCATTACATAATAAATATATATACCTGTCCGGCTGCAGTACTAGTGATATTATATATATATATATTGATTTCATCTCATTATCATCCAGTCTATATTAGTAGCAGACACAGTACGGTAGTCCACGGCTGTAGCTACCTCTGTGTCGGCAGTCGCTCGTCCATCCATAATTGTATACCACCTACCCGTGTTTTTTTTTTTCTTTCTTCTTTATACATACTACTATAGTAGCTTACTGTAGCAGTCTGCGGTGCTGCTGAGCTGACAGTGTCCAGCAGGTCCGTCATCAGTCATTACATAATAAATATATATACCTGTCCGGCTGCAGTACTAGTGATATTATATATATATATATATATATTAATTTCATCTCCTTATCATCCAGTCTATATTAGCAGCAGACACAGTACGGTAGTCCACGGCTGTAGCTACCTCTGTGTCGGCAGTCGCTCGTCCATCCATAAGTATACTAGTATCCATCCATCTCCATTGTTTACCTGAGGTGCCTTTTAGTTGTGCCTATTAAAATATGGAGAACAAAAATGTTGAGGTTCCAAAATTAGGGAAAGATCAAGATCCACTTCCACCTCGTGCTGAAGCTGCTGCCACTAGTCATGGCCGAGACGATGAAATGCCAGCAACGTCGTCTGCCAAGGCCGATGCCCAATGTCATAGTACAGAGCATGTAAAATCCAAAACACCAAATATCAGTAAAAAAAGGACTCCAAAATCTAAAATAAAATTGTCGGAGGAGAAGCGTAAACTTGCCAATATGCCATTTACCACACGGAGTGGCAAGGAACGGCTGAGGCCCTGGCCTATGTTCATGGCTAGTGGTTCAGCTTCACATGAGGATGGAAGCACTCAGCCTCTCGCTAGAAAAATGAAAAGACTCAAGCTGGCAAAAGCACCGCAAAGAACTGTGCGTTCTTCGAAATCCCAAATCCACAAGGAGAGTCCAATTGTGTCGGTTGCGATGCCTGACCTTCCCAACACTGGACGTGAAGAGCATGCGCCTTCCACCATTTGCACGCCCCCTGCAAGTGCTGGAAGGAGCACCCGCAGTCCAGTTCCTGATAGTCAGATTGAAGATGTCAGTGTTGAAGTACACCAGGATGAGGAGGATATGGGTGTTGCTGGCGCTGGGGAGGAAATTAACAAGGAGGATTCTGATGGTGAGGTGGTTTGTTTAAGTCAGGCACCCGGGGAGACACCCGTTGTCCGTGGGAGGAATAGGGCCGTTGACATGCCTGGTGAAAATACCAAAAAAATCAGCTCTTCGGTGTGGAAGTATTTCACCAGAAATGCGGACAACATTTGTCAAGCCGTGTGTTGCCTTTGTCAAGCTGTAATAAGTAGGGGTAAGGACGTTAACCACCTCGGAACATCCTCCCTTATACGTCACCTGCAGCGCATTCATAATAAGTCAGTGACAAGTTCAAAAACTTTGGGCGACAGCGGAAGCAGTCCACTGACCAGTAAATCCCTTCCTCTTGTAACCAAGCTCACGCAAACCACCCCACCAACTCCCTCAGTGTCAATTTCCTCCTTCCCCAGGAATGCCAATAGTCCTGCATGCCATGTCACTGGCAATTCTGACGAGTCCTCTCCTGCCTGGGATTCCTCCGATGCATCCTTGCGTGTAACGCCTACTGCTGCTGGCGCTGCTGTTGTTGCTGCTGGGAGTCGATGGTCATCCCAGAGGGGAAGTCGTAAGCCCACTTTTACTACTTCCACCAAGCAATTGACTGTCCAACAGTCCTTTGCGAGGAAGATGAAATATCACAGCAGTCATCCTGTTGCAAAGCGGATAACTGAGGCCTTGACAACTATGTTGGTGTTAGACGTGCGTCCGGTATCCGCCGTTAGTTCACAGGGAACTAGACAATTTCTTGAGGCAGTGTGCCCCCGTTACCAAATACCATCTAGGTTCCACTTCTCTAGGCAGGCGATACCGAGAATGTACACGGACGTCAGAAAAAGACTCACCAGTGTCCTAAAAAATGCAGTTGTACCCAATGTCCACTTAACCACGGACATGTGGACAAGTGGAGCAGGGCAGGGTCAGGACTATATGACTGTGACAGCCCACTGGGTAGATGTATGGACTCCCGCCGCAAGAACAGCAGCGGCGGCACCAGTAGCAGCATCTCGCAAACGCCAACTCTTTCCTAGGCAGGCTACGCTTTGTATCACCGGTTTCCAGAATACGCACACAGCTGAAAACCTCTTACGGCAACTGAGGAAGATCATCGCGGAATGGCTTACCCCAATTGGACTCTCCTGTGGATTTGTGGCATCGGACAACGCCAGCAATATTGTGTGTGCATTAAATATGGGCAAATTCCAGCACGTCCCATGTTTTGCACATACCTTGAATTTGGTGGTGCAGAATTTTTTAAAAAACGACAGGGGCGTGCAAGAGATGCTGTCGGTGGCCAGAAGAATTGCGGGACACTTTCGGCGTACAGGCACCACGTACAGAAGACTGGAGCACCACCAAAAACGCCTGAACCTGCCCTGCCATCATCTGAAGCAAGAAGTGGTAACGAGGTGGAATTCAACCCTCTATATGCTTCAGAGGTTGGAGGAGCAGCAAAAGGCCATTCAAGCCTATACAATTGAGCACGATATAGGAGGTGGAATGTACCTGTCTCAAGCGCAGTGGAGAATGATTTCAACGTTGTGCAAGGTTCTGCAACCTTTTGAACTTGCCACACGTGAAGTCAGTTCAGACACTGCCAGCCTGAGTCAGGTCATTCCCCTCATCAGGCTTTTGCAGAAGAAGCTGGAGGCATTGAAGGAGGAGCTAAAAGGGAGCGATTCCGCTAGGCATGTGGGACTTGTGGATGGAGCCCTTAATTCGCTTAACAAGGATTCACGGGTGGTCAATCTGTTGAAATCAGAGCACTACATTTTGGCCACCGTGCTCGATCCTAGATTTAAAACCTACCTTGGATCTCTCTTTCCGGCAGACACAAGTCTGCTGGGGTTCAAAGACCTGCTGGTGACAAAATTGTCAAGTCAAGCGGAACGCGACCTGTCAACATCTCCTCCTTCACATTCTCCCGCAACTGGGGGTGCGAGGAAAAGGCTCAGAATTCCGAGCCCACCCGCTGGCGGTGATGCAGGGCAGTCTGGAGCGACTGCTGATGCTGACATCTGGTCCGGACTGAAGGACCTGCCAACGATTACGGACATGTCGTCTACTGTCACTGCATATGATTCTCTCACCATTGAAAGAATGGTGGAGGATTATATGAGTGACCGCATCCAAGTAGGCACGTCAGACAGTCCGTACTTATACTGGCAGGAAAAAGAGGCAATTTGGAGGCCCTTGCACAAACTGGCTTTATTCTACCTAAGTTGCCCTCCCACAAGTGTGTACTCCGAAAGAGTGTTTAGTGCCGCCGCTCACCTTGTCAGCAATCTGCGTACGAGGTTACTTCCAGAAAATGTGGAGAAGATGATGTTCATTAAAATGAATTATAATCAATTCCTCCGTGGAGACATTGACCAGCAGCAATTGCCTCCACAAAGTACACAGGGAGCTGAGATGGTGGATTCCAGTGGGGACGAATTGATAATCTGTGAGGAGCGGGATGTACACGGTGATATATCGGAGGATGATGATGAGGTGGACATCTTGCCTCTGTAGAGCCAGTTTGTGCAAGGAGAGATTAATTGCTTCTTTTTCGGTGGGGGTCCAAACCAACCCGTCATTTCAGTCACAGTCGTGTGGCAGACCCTGTCACTGAAATGATGGGTTGGTTAAAGTGTGCATGTCCTGTTTATACAACATAAGGGTGGGTGGGAGGGCCCAAGGACAATTCCATCTTGCACCTCTTTTTTCTTTCATTTTTATTTGCGTCATGTGCTGTTTGGGGAGTGTTTTTTGGAAGGGCCATCCTGCGTGACACTGCAGTGCCACTCCTAGATAGGCCAGGTGTTTGTGTCGGCCACTAGGGTCGCTTATCTTACTCACACAGCTACCTCATTGCGCCTCTTTTTTTCTTCTTTGCGTCATGTGCTGTTTGGGGAGTGTTTTTTGGAAGGGCCATCCTGCGTGACACTGCAGTGCCACTCCTAGATGGGCCAGGTGTTTGTGTCGGCCACTAGGGTCGCTTATCTTACTCACACAGCTACCTCATTGCGCCTCTTTTTTTCTTCTTTGCGTCATGTGCTGTTTGGAGAGTGTTTTTTGGAAGGGCCATCCTGCGTGACACTGCAGTGCCACTCCTAGATGGGCCAGGTGTTTGTGTCGGCCACTAGGGTCGCTTAGCTTAGTCATCCAGCGACCTCGGTGCAAATTTTAGGACTAAAAATAATATTGTGAGGTGTGAGGTATTCAGAATAGACTGAAAATGAGTGGAAATTATGGTTTTTGAGGTTAATAATACTTTGGGATCAAAATGACCCCCAAATTCTATGATTTAAGCTGTTTTTTGAAAAAAACACCCGAATCCAAAACACACCCGAATCCGACAAAAAAAATTCGGTGAGGTTTTGCCAAAACGCGGTCGAACCCAAAACACGGCCGCGGAACCGAACCCAAAACCAAAACACAAAACCCGAAAAATTTCAAGTGCACATCCCTAATAGAAATCACTGCATTCTTGTAAGTGGGGTACGCTTATTAATTTTAAATTTGAGATATTGATTCAAAGTACGTTATCTTAAAGTCATCGTGCATCCCATATGGTTTTGAAAGCTCTACTACACATTGGGAAATTTGTTCTTGTTTGTTTTGGGTATACGTGGATCAAAATAATCTGGGTCGGAAGACAAGTCCCAAATCCCACAAGAAAGATACCTTGATGAGCTTCAAGCCATTCTTGACATTGTGAGTGGGGTACGCCATTCTTCATTGATTAAAGATACCTTGATGTGCTTATTTTGCATTATTCATATAGTGAGTGGGGTACACCTTGGCTAATATTGGATATAACATCACATACAGAGTTATATTACGTCATATAATCACAAGGATTTTTTTTGTTCACTTAAAACTGTGTTACACTATATATATTTTTTCTTTATTTCATGCACTGCATCTTTCTGAATTGAAATCAAGCATACCGTCAACTGATGGAACGACACTCAAGTCTTTTGAATAAGTGACTGTACTATATTATTGTTTTTTTCACCATTTAATACAAGCGCCCAGGGTGGTATACCTTCCAAAAATTTGTAGTATTTTGTTCATGTATTTAAGATGTTTGGTGACGTCTAGGGTGGTAAACCATCTAGGGCAGCTCTGATTTGTTTAGCGCCACATAGCAGGGATTTTCTGTTTCTTTTGTCCCCCTTACACATTTGCCCACTACATAAGTGCCCCTTACACATTTGCACACTATATAAGTGCCCTTTACACATTTGCACACTATATAAGTGCCCCTGACACATTTACCCACCGTTGAAGTTCCCCTTACATATTTTGCCCACTTTAATACTTCCCCGTACATATTAATCTAATCAAAGTACTGTATTACCTGATATGCCCCCTGTGCCTGGAGACTCGCAAAGCAGTCAGTGGTGTTGGCGCCTCAACATGCCACTATATTACTAGAAGAAGAATAATCTCAAAATAAACTACCGCTCCTAGTAGCCAGACAGCCAGGGCTTCTGGGATCGGTAGTTTATTTTGCATGTACAGTAATGTGAAGAATCTCAAAATAAACTACCGCTCCCAGCAGCCCTTGCTGTCTGGAAGCAAGGGATTCTGGGAACAGTAGTTTATTTTATTTTTCTTCACTTTACTGTAGTAGGGTGCGCTGCCATACATAGCATGGCGGCGCCAACATCCCTGCCTGCTCGTGAGTCTCCGGGCAGGCGCTACATATCAGGGCGTATCAGGAATGGCCAGCGTTACACATATCGATGGCGCAGCTGAGTAGGGCGCCCTCCTCTATGCTGCACCTTATTCAGCTGTATAAACAGCGTATGCGTAAAACCGGCTCTGGTCCCACGTATAATAAAAGCAGTCACATTGAACGTTCACTCTCTTAACCAATATTTTACAGGGTAGACTCGGCCCTGTCAGACGCTTATTTTTTTTTCTATTTTCTATCTAATTTAAAATACAAACCTGGAGCCCTGGTCTGGGCGTCGTGGGATTATCAGGAATGGTGCAAATTAAAAGTGGTGTGCTGTGCTCAAATCAATTGCTTCCCTTCCATCCCTCCCCTTCCCTCCTCGTCTTCCCTGCATTTCTAACCATCCCCTCCATACATGCTATTGGTACAGAACATTTATGCATTGCTTTAGGGAGGATTAATTTAATAGACTAATATGTCGACTGCTGATGGGACTATTAATGTTCTATGAGGCTAGTGTGTATGGTGGTGGAGTGTTAAATGTATGTAGAGGGTGGTGGGACCATTTATGTTATGTGGGGCTGGTGGGGTTTATTAATGTTATGTGGGATGTTCTGTCAGTTTAGTCAGGAATTCGGAATACAGTTTGATTTTATTTTTCCATTATCACACCCCCACCTCCATATCATCATCTTCTTCTGTGTTTGGGCTTTCATTGTGCTTGTCAGGATTTCTCAGTTTTTCCAGTAGTTCTTGAGTGAGGGAAGGACCAAGTCCAGCCTGGGAAACAAACTGGTGCTGTAAGCGAGAGAGTTTGGCGACAGGCCACAGAGGTTCCGGTAAGAATTAAAATTCAGATTGATAGTATACAGCTAAAATACAGGTGTCAGGAGGATGGAGAAAGAGGTAGAGGGCAAATGACAGAGGAGGGAAATAGAGATAGCTTAACTTTCTGGATCTTTGGTTCGATAGGAAATGCCACCTATAGAAGTCTAAGGGCTTATTTTTGCAAAGAGCCCCCAGAGATGGATCACAAGGACTGTGGAAAAGGGAATGGGACATGCACAATTTAGCTTACAGTAGCTTTCGGAGTTAGCCAAGATAGCGAACTCCATCTGGTGATGACATCAGTCAATGAAGCCTGTAAGCTACACTTAGCCTTTTTTTTCAGACAGGAATTGTTAGGACCCCGCTTAGGGGGTACCTAATGTACATATTGGGCTGGATGTAATGGAGTGCGAGACAGCCGGAGCTCAGAGATTCTTGCCGAATTCCTACGTTTTTTTAAAGAAGCAAACATTTACAAGGTAAAACCAGGTTAGTTTTGCCTTATAAATGTTTGCTGCTTTAAGAAAACGTACGAGTTTGGACGGAATCTTGGAGTTCCGGCTGTCGCACACTCCATTGCATCCGGCCCTATCGGTAAGCTGGGAACCAAAGTGGTCATGTACGTTATTACTTTTACTAGGTTCTTCTCGGATCCCACTACTCGGCAAGAGACTTCCTAAAAAAGTAGACAGAGGGCAGGGAACACTGAGGTGCCATTAGGATGGAAGTAGGGATAAGAGACAGATCTTGAAGAAGTGACAGTAGGAAGCAAAGTGTTAGGGGACAGACTTGGGAGGCACATCACGTCTTCTAGGAGAATATCTTTCTAGGTTCACTAGTGTTGATAACAGTGTAGAGCAGTGAAGTGTAGTGTTGTGTTGTGTAGTGCTGATTCATATGGAAACATGATGGCAAAAACATCTGCTTTACGCTTATTCTAGAAAAGCATAATAAAGGGCAGAAGGTTATAGATTATGGAGTACAAACAGACACAATACTACTATACAAATCAAGTTAAAGAGATTTTCCTACTTTGGACAACCCCTTCTTTTTGAAGCTTACTCAATACATACAGCATATTTGGGGGCTCTTCCCACCGCAAGAACCTGTTACCTGAATCAGAAATCTGTCTAACGGTCTCATTGTAGCCACAGCACTTGAATAGAGCTCTATGTGTAGGTGTGATAGATGACTTAAAGTGTGATTGTTTAAGGACAAAGGATTGCTGGTGGCTTATCCATTTGTTGTAAGTGGGGGCAGGAGTGATTAATAATTATGCATCATTTCTTTTCCTCCTTTACATTAGAGCAGGGGTGTCAAACTCAAATTCATCGGGGGCCGCATCAGCAGTTTGGTCCTCATCAAAGGGCCGGTTGTATCTGTAGGTCTATCCAAAATTTACCGCTCCACCTGCCTTATATGTGCCCAGCCATCTGCCCCCTTTTAAAGTGCCCAGCCATGTGCCCCCTTTTATAGTGCCCAGCCATGTGCCCCCTTTTATAGTGCACAGGTCCCCATTTTACACATTGCGGCAGGCACAGGTCCCCATTTTACACATTGCGGCAGGCACAGGTCCCCATTTTACACATAGCGGCAGGTACAGGTCCCCATTTTACACATTGTGGCAGGCACAGGTCCCCATTTTACACATTGTGGCAGGTACAGGTCCCCATTTTACACATAGTGGCAGGTACAGGTCCCCATTTTACACATTGTGGCAGGTGGTGGAAGGAGGGAGAGAGAGAGAAAGAGAGGAAGGGAGAGGGGCTGACTTACATTTGAAGCGGTTCTCGCCGCTCTTCAGCCGCCTCTCCCTCCTCGTCTGCGCGGCTCCCTTCTCCCTCCTCCGACGGGGTTTCGTTGAATGACGCGTTTGCGCCGTGACGTCACGACGCAATCGCGTCATTCCGCGAAACCCCGCCCCCCCCCGAGCTGGGCACTCGGGAGAAGGGGGTTTCATGGCGGCGGCACCGCGGGCCATCAGACGAGGTCTGGCGGGCCGGATTTGGCCCGCGGGCCTTGTCTTTGACACCCCTGCATTAGAGTATCCCCCGTAAAGATAACTCACAGCTGTGAAATTGTATATGAATTCAATATGACCTCGCTAGTGAGACCAGACTGCCTCATGTTACAGGTGAATAAAGACTGGAGGAACTTACTCAACTAAACTGAATTATCATCTTCATTGGCTCTGACCAGCGTAGTGTTATATCACATTGAGCCAATTAAATTATTCCACATGCATGGCACCGACCTTACTATAGTAACTGGTTCTGCCACAGTACTCCCAAGCATTAGTGCTTCAGCCAAGACTCACCATCAGCAGTTTGGAGGCACTTGGTCTCTTCTTTGGGTTTTTGGTTAATGCCACCTTGATAAAGTTGTGGAATGCAGCAGACCTGGGAGAGAGAGAGAAAGCCACAGCGAGAAAGAGAGAGACAGTGATGTTGGGGGAGACAAACAGAGAAGGAGGGAGAGAGAGAAAGGGAGGAGGGAGAGGGACAGAAAGAAAGAAGGGGAGGAGGTCAAGAGAAAAAGAGAGAGAGGGACAAATAGTGAGAGAAGAGGGAGGGAGGGAGGGAGGGGGGAGAGGGACAGAGTGGGAGAAGAGGGAGGCAGAGAGAAAGAGAGGAAGTTAGAGAGAGTGGAGAGGGAAAGAGAGATGGGAAAAAAAGAGAGTGATGGAAGGAGAAAGAGAGAGAGACAGAGAATAGGGAGGAAGGTAGAGTAAGAGATTGAGAGACGGAGGGTGATGGACAGAGCGAGAGAAGAAGAGGGAGGTAGAGAGAAAGAGTGGGAGCGAGAGGGACAGAGTGATAAGTGGGAGGGAGGCAGAGAGAGAGATGGGGAAAGAGAGAGAGAGGAGGAAGGTAGAGTGAGAGAGAGCAAAAAGAGTGAGGGTGGAACAGAGAAAGCGTGAGATGGAGAGGAATAGAGAGTAGGAGGCAGACAGAAAAAGAGAGAGCGAGAAGGACAGAGAGTGGGAGAAGAGGGTGGAAGGAAGAGAGAAAGAAAGAGAGGGGGAAGGGATAGAGGGAGGGAGAGATAAAAAAGAGAGAGAGAGAGAGTGAGGTGGGGGAGAGAAAGGGAGGGAGAGGGACAGAGAGAGTGGGGAAGGAAGAGGAAGGGAGAGAGAGGAAAGAGAGAGCGAGGGCAGGAGAGAGAAAGAGAGAGGGAGGGAGGAAGAAGGACAGAGAGAGAAATAGAAGAGGGAGGGCAGTAGAGAGAAATAGAGAGGAAGGAAGGAAGGAAGGAAGGAAGGAAGGAAGGAAGGGAGAGGGACAGATAAAGAGAAAAGAGGGAGTAATTTAGGGAGAGGAAGGAAGAGGGACAGCGAGAGACAAAAGAAGAGGAAGGAGGTAGAGAGAGGGAGAGAGAGAGGAAGAGGGATGTAGAGAGAGGAGGAGGTAAAGAGAGAGAGGGTGAGAGGGAAAGAGAGAGAGGGTGAGAGGGAGAGAGGAAAGAGAGTGAGGGTGGGTGGGTGGGAGAGAGAAAGAAAGAGAGGGAGGGAGAGGGACAGAGAGTGAGAGAAGAGGGAGAGAGGCAAAAAGAAAAAGAGAGGGAGGGAGGAAGAGAGGAAGTGGGAGAGGGAGGAAAAGAGATGAAAGAGATAGAGTGAGGGTAAGAGGGAAAGGGATAGAGAGAGACAGAAGAGAGAGGAAGAGGGACAGAGAGAGAAGAAAGAAAGAAAGAAAGAAAGAAAGAAAGAAAGAAAGAAAGAAAGAAAGAAAGAAAGAAAGAAAGAGAAAGAAAGAAAAGAAAGAAAGAGAAAGGAAAAAGATAAATAAAGAGATAGAGCGAGTGACAAGGAAAGACAGAGACCTGGGTATCAGAGAGGAATATACATAGGCACACAGGATACAAATCCACTTGGCTCATGTAAAGATGGGACATGTGTAAAATGTGCAGCAATGTGAATGTGCACTGTATTTTAAGTTGCAGGTAACTTGCCATGCAGTCTCTTGCATTCGGAGACACGGTTCAGGGGGGTTTAGTTCACCCCTGCAAAATATGTCCCAATTTTCATGTTGAACTTTAAATCAAGCAGAAAGCTAGAGATGTTCAGTTAATATAAACCTCTGAGGCGCGATTCTGTGGTTTGCGTTGACAGTTCTCAAAAATCTTAAAATAAACTATAAAATGTTTCACTTCCACTTTATGGCTACACTATATATTATTGCTTTTTATATTCAAACATTAAATTACTGTGCTCGAAATATGAGGTTTGCACGGAAATTGTGTTACCCGCTCACCTTACTGTCATTTAGCTTGAATCTTTATACACACACACACATATATATATATATATATATATATACTAGGTGATTCATCGCGCCCTACGGGCGCTCTTCACACCGTCGAAAGGGGCTGCGCCCCGTTAGCCCTGAACAGTTTTCTGCCGTTTATACTGACAATGGCCACAGGTAGCAGAGCCGCTTATACACACAATGGCCGCAGGTAGCAGAGCCGCTTTTACACACAATGTCCACAGGTAGCAACGCCGCTTATACACACAATACCCACAGGTAGCAGAGCCGCTTATACACACAGTACCCACATATAGCAGAGACGCTTATACACACAATACCCACAGGTAGCAGAGCTTCTTATACACACAATGGCCACAGGTAGCAGCGGCGCCTATACGCACAATGGACACAGGTAGCAGAGCCACAGGTAACAGAGCTGCTTATACACACAATGGCCGCAGGTAGCAGTGCCGCTTATACACACACAATACCCACAGGTAGCAGAGCCGCTTATACACACACAACACCCACAGGTAGCAGAGCCGCTTATACACGCAATACCCACAAGTAGCAGAGCCGCTTATACACGCAATACCCACAGGTAGCAGAGCCGCTTATACACACAGTACCCACATATAGCAGAGACGCTTATACACACAATACCCACAGGTAGCAGAGCTTCTTATACACACAATGGCCACAGGTAGCAGCGGCGCCTATACGCACAATGGACACAGGTAGCAGAGCCACAGGTAACAGAGCTGCTTATACACACAATGGCCGCAGGTAGCAGTGCCGCTTATACACACACACACAATACCCACAGGTAGCAGAGCCGCTTATACACACACAATACCCACAGGTAGCAGAGCCGCTTATACACGCAATACCCACAGGTAGCAGCGCCGCTTATACACACAGTGCCCACAGGTAGCAGAGCTGCTTACAGACACAAAGCCCACTGGTAGCAGAGCCGCTTATACACACAATGGGCACAGTAGCAGAGTCGCTTCTAAATACAATGCCCACAGGTAGTAGCTGCATTTATACACACAGTGGCCACAGGTGACAGTGTGACTTATACACAATGCCCACAGGTAGCTGTTTCAGTTATACACGATGTCCACAGGTAGCGGCGTCACTTATACACAATGCCCACAGGTAGTAGCTGCATTTATACACACAGTGGCCACAGGTGACAGTGTGACTTATACACAATGCCCACAGGTAGCTGTTTCAGTTATACACGATGCCCACAGGTAGCGGTATCACTTATACACAATGGCCACAGGTAGCAGTGTCACTTATACACATAATGGCCACAGTATTAGTGTTTCTTATTAATCCAATGTCCATTGGTAGCACCTATACTCACAGAAGCTCAGTGTGTGCGGGTGGGCTTGGAAAGGGGGTGGGTGCAGTGAGGTGGAGGAGCCTCTCCATGCTACTGAGCACCCCTTATTCAGGGAGTCACTGGTAGCGGCTGCGGATGGTGTTGAAGGAGCTACGTGTGGTGGTGGGGTGGGTGCAGAGGGGGGCTGTGGATGAGAGTCCAGAAGTGCAGGGGCTGGGGGAGGGGCGGGTGCGCATATGGGGGGATTGCAAAGGTGCTGTGGGTGGGGAAGGGACAGGTGCGCAGGGGGCATGGATGGGGGTGGGGGTCTAGAGGTGCTGTGGATGGGGGAGGGGGTCTGTATATGCTGCTGTGGGGAGGGGGGTGCGGGGGGGGGGGGGCGTGGATGAAGGAGGGGGTTTGGAGATGCTGTGCGTGGGGGAGGGGTGGATGCAGGGGTGGTGTGTTTGGGGGAAGGCTTCTATAGGTGCTGTGGGTGGGGGAGGTGTGGGTGCGGGGTGCCGCGGATGGGGTATGTAGATGCAGCGGGTGGGGGGGAGCTGTGGATTGGGGAGGGGGTAGGTGGGGGAGGGGTAGGTGGTGGAGGGGTGGTTGCAGAGGGGGTGCTGCGGATGGGGGAGGGGGTCAAGAGGTGCTGCGGGTGGGGGAGAAGCAGGTGGGGGAGGTCCGCAGATGGGGGAGGGTGTCTGTAGCTGCTGCTGGTAGGGGGTGGGTCAGATGGGGGAGTGGGCCGGAGGTGCTGTGGTTGGGGGTATGGTGGGTGCGGGGTTGCCGCGGGTGGGGTAGGGGGGCCGGATGCGCTGCAGCCAAGAGGGGCGAGTGTGGGGGTGCTGCGGTTGGGGGGGCGGTGCAGTTGGTGGGGGAGGGGAGGGTGCGGTGGTGGTGCGGGTGGGGGAGGGTGCGGGAGGGGCGGGTGCTAGGGTGCTGCGTTGGGGGAAGGGGGGCAATGCAGGGGTGCAGCTGGTGGGGGAGGGGCGGGGGTGCCACGGGTGGGGGAGGGCCTGGTGCGGGGGTACTGCAGGTGGGGGAGGGGTGGGTGCACGGGTCAGGACGGAATTAGAGTCTGCTACACTACAGTGAGCAGATGGGATGGTGGTTAGTGTGTAAGACACACAATGATTCTGCAACTCTAATACTGCTGAGTATACAGGGATTTGCATTTCTCCTCATTGCACTGACAGCTCTCCTATCTGGTAAACCCATCACCGAGGTCACCCATTCCAGCACTCACTGAACTACTCCCAGTCCCAGCAGCACGGAGTCTCCTGTGTGTCACAAATCACCCATGGTGGGCTGCAGCAGGTCTCCAGTACAGGCTCTCATCCCAGGCAGCAGGAGCAGGGCTTCCGAGACGTCACTACTGGCTGCACACAGCATTCAGAGAGCCGGCGTGTACACAGGAGGAGGGGGCTGTTACTGCTGTCGGGTGGGGGGATAACGCTGCACTGTGTGAAGGGGGAGAGGGTAATCTATCTCCGGGACTGCTGGCGCCCCCTCTGTCCCAGTGCCCACAGCATGCACCCTGCTCGCCCCGCCTTGGTCTTACACCACTGACCGAGAGTTATTCTGATAGGGGAGTGGGAGAGCTGGAGCCTGAGACGCACATCCCGGACAGAGAACCAGTGCAGGTGGCTTGTCAGAGCGGGTGCTAGGCGCGGCCCTGCGGAGTGTCACTTTGCTGCCTATGGGAGAACGGGCAGCAGCCAATATCAGCAGCAGTGGGTGATATGAGTGGGACGGGCCCTCACTCTCCCCCTTGATGGCGGCCCTGCCCAGATCTGTGTCTCTGACTCCGCCCAGCGTTACGGCCAGGCACAGAGTCACAGATCTGGGCTATTATATAGGAGATATATATGGTATTTCCCACATATTTACAAACTTTGGAACCAGCTTTAGAACCAACTTTTAAATTAGTTTGAGGATACAGACTGGCAGTGCACAAACTTATCTATGTACTTATTAAAGACTCTACAGTAGATCGCCCCAGACACATTCGTACATTTGTGAATAAAGGGGGTAATTCCAAGTTGATCGCAGCAGGATTTTTGATAGCAATTGGGCAAAACCATGTGCACTGCAGGGGAGGCAGATATAACATGTGCAGAGAGAGTTAGATTTGGGTGGGTTATTTTGTTTCTGTGCAGGGTAAATACTGGCTGCTTTATTTTTACACTGCAAATTAGATTGCAGATTGAACACACCCCGAGTTGTTCGCTCGCAAGCTGCTTTTAGCAGCATTGCACACGCTAAGCCGCCGCCTACTGGGTGTGAATCTTAGTTTAGCAAAATTGCGAACGAAAGATTCGCAATATTGCGAAAAGACTTCTCTGTGCAGTTTCTGAGTAGCTCGAGACTTACTCTGCCAGTGCGATCAGTTCAGTGCTTGTCGTTCCTGGTTTGACGTCACAAACACACCCAGCGTTCGCCCAGACACTCCTCCGTTTCTCCAGCCACTCCCGCGTTTTTCCCAGAAACGGTAGCGTTTTTTCACACACTCCCATAAAACGGCCAGTTTCCGCCCAGAAACACCCACTTCCTGTCAATCACATTACGATCACCAGAACAAAGAAAAAACCTCGTAATGCCGTGAGTAAAATACCAAACTTCTTATCAAATTTACTTGGCGCAGTCGCAGTGCGAACATTGCGCATGCGCAATTAGCGGAAAATCGCTGCGATGCGAAGAAAATTACAGAGCGAACAACTCGGAATGAGGGCCATAGGGAGGTATTCAGAGTTATTAGCAAACCAAAAAGCACACTAATGGGCAAAACCATGTGCACTGCAGGTGGGGCAGATGTAACATGTGCAGAGAGAGATAGATTTGCATGGGGTGTGCATAGCCAGATTGTGTGGGGTGTGCATATAGCCAGATTAAGGGGGGGATGCAGGGCATACTCTACCCCGGGCCCCCCTCTGTCAGGCCCCCCCCTCCAGCCAGAGCACACTGACATCACTAGCTTTCCTTCTTATGCAGCAGCAGAACCAGACAGCCAGAATGCGAGCAGAACGGTATACAGGGCAGGCAGAGACACAGGAGTATCAGATTTCATGAGCTATCTATGGAGCTTTCCAATCCGAGGAGAGATAGGAGGGTGGAGAGAGCTGTAAGTGACACAGGGTGGGATCACTGTCACTTACATCTCTCCACACCTGGGTGTCTGAATCCTGTGTAACTTGTTATCTAATAAGGGTCTAGAGAGCGAGACACACGCGCAGAGTCCGCTTGAGTTCTGTCCCAGTGTGTAAGTAGTATAGAGCCTGCTGCTATTTTTGCATGTGACAAGATAAATTCTAAATGTTATTTGTCTATGTGTATTTTAAGGTTGTTTAAGTTGTCATTGGTCCACTACAAGAACATTTTATAAAATAGTTGTCTTTCAATTAGGTGTTTAGTTTAAATCTAATATATACTGTGACAAGAACACTGGGATAGTGTTTGAGGGCAGGTATGTTTGTCCCAGGTTCTTGTCTTACATGTTTTAAAAAGTGTTAACTTCTAGGAAAAATGCTTTTGGTTTTGTCAGAACCTTTTCAGTTTGCTGTAAAAGCTGGGTATAGGCTCTAAGAGAGAGATAAGGAGAGTTCTAGACATTGGGCCCAGTTCGGGTCTTTGGCCTCACAGAGGGCTAATCAGGGTTTCAGCTGTGTAAGTGTGTTATAGGGCTGCTAGCCTGATTAGTAGGGGCAGACTGCCTGGGAAGGCTGCAGGATCTGTGTGTGAGAGACACGCTTTCTGATGCAAGTAAGCTATACAGTATGTACTAAAGAACTCTGTGTTTTGTTTAGTGACAGTTAGGAGTATCTTATGTTTAGTTAGTGCCGGACAGGCAAGGTATTTTTATTTTGGGGTTTGTTTTGTTTTCTGTTTCAATAAAACTGGCCGGGGTCAGTTGTACCAGAAACTGGACTTGTGTTGTTCCTCAGCTGCTGCGTGCTGCCATATTCCCCAGGAAAAGGCGCCTTGCACCCCTACAGTGTTACAACTTGGTGGAGAATGCGAACACACCGTTCTGCGCATAAGTGAAAGCAGCAGCTTTGTGAGGCCTGCAGAAAACGGTGGTTTATGCAGATACAGCCCAGTGTGAAGTTACTGAGACTCACCCCTGAGGGTTTGATATATGTCCTGGGTGAAAGTAGCTACAAAGCCGCCTGAAAAATCTGTCGACATGGAGGATCTGCTTAAAGCCTTGCTGCAAGCTACAGCGGCTCAGCAGGAGGCCAACCGACAGCAGCAGGTGGCAATGGAGGAAAATAGGAGACAACAGCAGGTGGCAATGGAGGAAAATTGGAGACTACAGAAGGAGGCCAACAGACAGCAGCAGGTGGCAATGGAGGAAAATAAGAGACAACAGCAGGCAGTTGTTGATGAACTTTACAGGCAACAGCGTCAGGATAGAGAGGCCTTAGCAGAAGTGGTGCAGAGACTTGCAGCTCGGGTTGGAGATGTGGCCGTCAGTGCTCCAACCAGCTCTAGTTCTATACGGGCCAGTCACTTCCTGCAGAAAATGACAGAGGCTGATGATGTGGAGGCCTATCTGACCACGTTTGAAAGGACTGCCGAGCGTGAGAACTGGCCGAAAGCACAGTGGGCCAGTCTGCTGGCACCTTTCCTGTCAGGTGAGCCCCAAAAAGCTTACTTTGATTTAAGCCCTGCTGAGGCTCGGGACTATGATAAACTAAAGACTGAGATCCTGACCCGCCTGGGAGTCACGCTGTCAGTACGAGCACAACGGGTGCACCGTTGGCTGTACGCCATGGAGAAGCCTCCGCGCTCCCAGATGCACGACCTTATTCAGCTAACAAAAAAATGGCTACAGCCAGAGACATTAACTGGTCCCCAGATGGTGGAAAGAGTCGTCATGGACCGCTACTTGAGATCTTTGCCCATGGTCCTGCGCAAGTGGGTGAGCCATGGAAACCCGGGTACTGCTGACCAATTAGTGGACATGGTAGAGAGGTATTTGGCAGCAGAGGAACTACTGATGACCACCCAGCAACCCATAGATCCTCGACAGCGCCCTTCAGTAAAGACTGGTAAGACTGTTCCGTGGGAAAACGTTGCTGGGCGGTTAAGAGAACGCAAGGCTGGAGAGACTGTAAACACTGGCCCTGGAAACAGGCCAATGGGGCTAGAACGGTCTATGCTGCCCAAACGGGTTGATAATCGTGTGGTTAAATGTTTTAGGTGTGGTATGCCAGGTCATGTTATTGCCAATTGCCCAGTCACGCAAGAACCCATGCAATGTGATGCTGCCTTTGAATGTCGCAGAATGTCTTTCTTTGCTAGGTTAGCCTGTACTGTGGTACCTTCACCTGAGCTGGAAAAACAAATGTGTGATGTGTTCTTAGAGGGTAACCGGGTAGAGGCCTTGCTAGATTCAGGAAGTTTAGTTACCCTCGTGAAAGCTGGGTTAGTGAACCCCTTAAAGGTCCAGCAAATACCTATTGGGGTAACTTGCATACATGGGGATACCCAACATTATGCCACTGCTGAGGTGAATATAGAAACTTGTTGTGGGTCAGCAATGGTTAAAGTGGGACTGGTCCCTAACTTGGTGCATGAGGCCATAATAGGGAGGGATTTTCCTCATTTTTGGAAACTGTGGGAATCACGGTTATCTACAGATGTGAGAAGTAAAAAGCCAGTTGATAATACCGGTGATTTTATGGATGTACGTGGGTCTTCGGAACTTTCTGGCCCTTTGCCTTTTGCTAGTTTGGCTGGGGAAGTGACAGATGGGGAGTCCAGTGAGGACCCTCTTGCTGGGAACAGAGACATAGTAGTTAGAACTGAAAGCGTGCCTGACCTGGAGGTAAAGAAGGATCTGTTTGCGTCTGAACAGTTAAAGGATCCTACCTTAATAAAGGCTAGAGAGAATGTTAAGATTGTTAATGGGGAACCTGTGGTACCAGGTGACAGGGTTACGTATCCCCACATGGCCATCTGTAATGAGCTCTTGTACCACATTGTCAAAAGGGGTGAGGATGTGGTGGAACAGTTGGTAGTTCCCCAGCCTTATCGGAGAACGGTACTAGATTTAGCTCATAGTCACGTTACCGCAGGACATTTAGGGGCAGAAAAAACCACTGAAAGAGTTTTACAAAGGTTCTTTTGGCCAGGGGTTTATAAAGAAGTGTCTGAATATTGTTCTTCCTGTCCTGAATGCCAGTATCATGCCCCTAGACCCCATTTCAGGAGCCCACTAGTTCCCATGCCTATTATAGAGGTCCCGTTTGACAGAATAGCCATGGATCTCGTGGGGCCCTTGTTAAAGTCTGCTCGGGGCCATCAGTATATCCTGGTAATTATGGACTATGCCACTCGATATCCTGAGGCTGTCCCTTTACGCACTATTACAACCAAGGCGATAGCTAGGGAGCTGGTGCAGGTATTTAGTAGAGTGGGAATACCAAAAGAAATTTTGACTGACCAAGGTACTCCATTTATGTCAAGGATCATGAAAGAATTGTGCAAGTTATTTAAGGTCACTCACCTCAGGACGTCCATCTACCATCCCCAAACTGACGGGTTGGTGGAAAGGTTTAATAAAACATTAAAAAGTATGTTAAAAAAGGTTGTTGAGAGAGATGGGAAAAACTGGGATTGTTTGTTGCCCTACTTGTTAATGGCCATCAGAGAAGTTCCTCAGTCCTCTACGGGGTTTTCTCCATTTGATTTGTTGTATGGTAGACACCCCAGAGGGCTGTTGGATATTGCCAAAGAGACGTGGGAAGGACAGCCCACTCCTTATAGAAGCGTTATTGAGCATGTAACACAAATGCAGGATAGGATTGCAGCCGTGGTACCTGTTGTCAGAGAGCACATGGAACAGGCCCAAAGTGCTCAACAGAGGGTCTATAACCGGAGTGCCAAGATACGGGAATTTGCTCCTGGAGATAGAGTTCTTGTTTTGGTACCCACTGTGGAAAGCAAATTCCTAGCTAAATGGCAGGGTCCATTTGAGATTAGGGAAAAAGTGAATGAGGTTAATTACAAAGTATACCAGCCGGGAAAGAGAAAACCCGAACAGATCTACCATGTTAACTTAATCAAACCCTGGAAAGATAGGTTGTCTCTGTCAGCGGAGCCTTGCCCTTCGGTGTCTTCACCCCGGTTGCTTCCCGCAGTGAAGGTGTCAGAGACATTATCAGCTGATCAGAACAATCAGGTTAAAGAATTTCTCATCCAAAATAGGGAGGTATTTTCAGAGCTGCCTGGCCGAACGACCATAATAAAACATGACATTGTCACAGAACCAGGGGTCAGGGTTCATTTAAAGCCATATAGGATTCCTGAAGCTCAGCGAGAAGCTATTTCTAAAGAAGTTAAAACCATGTTAGAACTTGGAGTCATAGAGGAGTCTAACAGTGAGTGGTCCAGTCCCATAGTGCTCATCCCGAAGCCCGACGGTAGCATACGCTTCTGTAATGACTTTCGTAAGTTAAATGAGGTGTCCAAGTTTGACGCATACCCCATGCCCCGTGTGGACGAGCTTGTAGAAAGGCTGGGAACAGCCAGGTTTCTCACCACATTGGACCTGACCAAAGGTTACTGGCAAATACCTTTATCTGATAGCGCCAAAGAAAAAACAGCCTTTTCGGTTCCGGAGGGGCTGTACCAGTATAAGATGTTACCCTTTGGGTTGCATGGGGCTCCAGCAACCTTTCAACGGGCGATGGATAAAATTTTGAGGCCCCATAGAAAATATGCAGCTGCCTATTTGGATGATGTGGTAATTCACAGTAAAGACTGGGGGTCCCATTTGGTTAAAGTACAAGCAGTACTGGACTCAATCAGAGAGGCAGGGTTAACTGCTAACCCAAAGAAGTGCTGCCTCGCAATGGAGGAGGTCAAATACTTGGGCTTCACCATAGGCAGAGGTCTGATTAGGCCCCAATTGAATAAAGTTGATGCTATTCAAAACTGGCCTCGTCCAGTGAATAAAAAACAGGTAAGGGCTTTTTTGGGAATTACTGGGTACTATAGACGGTTTATTCCCAATTTTGCGACCACAGCGGTGCCGTTGTCAGACCTTACCAAAGGGAAGCAGTCAAATGTGGTGAAATGGAACCCTGATGCAGAAAAGGCGTTCCAAGCGTTAAAAGTGGCTTTGTGTTCACAACCGGTGTTGATAACACCAGATTTTTCAAAAGAATTTGTGGTACAGACAGATGCCTCAGAGGTAGGGATAGGTGCTGTGCTGTCCCAAACCAGAGATGGGGACGAACACCCTATCATTTATTTGAGTAGGAAACTCAATGAGCATGAAAAAAGGTATGCCATTGTGGAAAAGGAGGCTTTGGCCATTAAGTGGGCACTAGATACCTTGAGATATTACCTCTTGGGTAGACAATTCAGACTAGTGACGGATCATGCCCCTTTAAAATGGATGTATGTAAATAGAGGCAAGAATGCTCGGGTAACTAGATGGTTTCTAGCGTTGCAGGATTTTAAGTTTACTGTTGAACATAGACCGGGAACACAATTGGCCAACGCAGATGCATTGTCTCGCATCTTCTGTTTGGGGGCTACAAGTGTTCCGGCCCCTAGGTCGAAACAGGGGAGGGGGATATGTGACAAGAACACTGGGATAGTGTTTGAGGGCAGGTATGTTTGTCCCAGGTTCTTGTCTTACATGTTTTAAAAAGTGTTAACTTCTAGGAAAAATGCTTTTGGTTTTGTCAGAACCTTTTCAGTTTGCTGTAAAAGCTGGGTATAGGCTCTAAGAGAGAGATAAGGAGAGTTCTAGACATTGGGCCCAGTTCGGGTCTTTGGCCTCACAGAGGGCTAATCAGGGTTTCAGCTGTGTAAGTGTGTTATAGGGCTGCTAGCCTGATTAGTAGGGGCAGACTGCCTGGGAAGGCTGCAGGATCTGTGTGTGAGAGACACGCTTTCTGATGCAAGTAAGCTATACAGTATGTACTAAAGAACTCTGTGTTTTGTTTAGTGACAGTTAGGAGTATCTTATGTTTAGTTAGTGCCGGACAGGCAAGGTATTTTTATTTTGGGGTTTGTTTTGTTTTCTGTTTCAATAAAACTGGCCGGGGTCAGTTGTACCAGAAACTGGACTTGTGTTGTTCCTCAGCTGCTGCGTGCTGCCATATTCCCCAGGAAAAGGCGCCTTGCACCCCTACAGTGTTACAACTCCAATGGGCTAAATTTAATATACACAATCCATACATCCCAACATGACCCATTCCAGGAGGGACAAAATGCTCTCTACCTAGACTTCCTTCTTAAGTTATGATTGCAATCGCCTGTGTTCCTTTCTTAACAATTAAATAGTTGAACACAGGTGACTACAATCATATACTGTACTAAGAGGGAAGTCCATGTAAAGAGCATTTTGACCCTCCTGGAATGGGTCATGTTGGGAGGTATGCACAATCTTGTATACACATACCTCCCAAAATGACCCTCTCCAGGAGGGACAAAATGCTCTGCTTCAGGACTATTCTTGAACAGGTTAATGGATAAGAAAGGTGTTTCAGCACAGGTGATGGCAATCATAAATTAAGGGGGAAGTCCAGGACAGAGCATTCTGTCATGTTGGGATGCATGTGTACAGCCCCCCCCCCCCCTTTCCACCGGGGACCCCCTGTCTAAAGGGCACCCCAAAGGCTTAATCTGGCCCTGGGGGTGTGTTCAAACTGCGATCTAAGTTACAGTGTAAAAATAAAGCAACCGGTATTTACCCTGCACAGAAACATTATAGCTAACGCAAATCTAACTCTCTGCACATATTACATCTGCGCCACATGCAGTGCAGCATGGTTTTGCCCAATTAATGTGCTTTTTTGCTAACAAACCTGAATAGTCCCCATAGTTTATAATGGCCTCCTAATGCAATGCTACTCACCACTTTGCCTTGTCCTTCAGTTTGGGGGGCTGGTAACCACTTTTAGACATCAGAAAGAGAACCCTTGACAGACACAATAAGACAACCATGAAAATCAGGGAAACAGCAGAAAACCTGAGTAATTAGGAATGTTAATACTCATCTAATCAATAAGACAAGTTATACACTGAAGCAAGAAGGAAGAGAGCAGTACAAAATCTCACCTATTCGTCACTGAGGGGGTATGCCCAGCGCTCGATGAGCCGCTGGCATGCCCCCTCTCCTCTCCCTCTGACTCCAGTGAATAGACGCTGTGCGCATGCGCCCAGCGTCTATTCACTGCTGCTCTGCTAAGCAGGGCAGCGAGTGCATGAGCCTCCCAACTGCCCCCCCCCACCCCCCCACCGCGGGACACTGCGGCCCGCGGGTGGGACAGTCCCCAAAAAACTGAACTGTCCCGCGAAAATCGGGACAGTTGGTATCAAGAATCATTTTATGAACATTCACATCTCAGTCTGAGTTTTGGTGTTTTGCACATTCAATGTAAGTTGGAATAAAGAAATATAAAGGGGGTCAATCTGCTGTTCAGTATAGGAGATAATAAGATATAGTATAAGATAAGCTATGTATATTGTATAGTGATGTTCGGGGGAACTATTTATCCCCCAGAGTGTATATATCATACCCTCCAACATTTTACACTCAAAAACAGGTACAAATTAGGAAAGGGTGCATGGCCACGGGTAAAGGGGGCGTGACCATGCCTCCTTTCCTATACTTTCAATGGAAATTTAGTGAGTCTGTCAAAAATCGGTACAAAGCCCTTTTATGGCCGGTACAGACCATCAAAAACGGTACTGTACCGGCCAAAAAGGTACAGTTGGAGGGTATGATATATTTATACACAGTTAAAGACAATATAGGACAAGTACAGGGTACATAAACATACCGTATCTGCATCAGCAGGTGACACTGAAATAAGTATGAGGGTGGCAGAAAACCGCCGCATTTGGTGCTGCCGAAGATGGTTTAAGTAAGAGAAGGATGAGTGTACAGCGCCCTGCTTGTGAGGGTTTACACTCTAAAGGGGAGGGGCAGACAGACAGGGGTGACACAGATGGGGTATGTGGAACAGAGGGTTAGGATAAGATTTAGCTAGGTTTGGTGAAGAAGTAGGTCTTGAGAGACAGTTTTAAGTTTTGTAGAGCGGTGGAGAGTATCACTTACCTCAAGGGGTGCAAGTGAAACATAGGTGGCTGTAGCTCAGTTAGTTCAATAGCCGTGATTCCCAGAGACCAGATATCACACAGTTCTGTGTATCCCCCCTTGAGCTCCACCGCAGCCACTTCTGGAGCCATCCTGCAAGAAAACAAACATAAGCTCTGCAGTCAAGACATTTTCCTGATTTGCCACAATTTTGTTAACCTTGGTTACAACATGGTACTTACTGTAAACACGTTTATAAAGTTTGTAAACTCTATAGCTAATAATGGGGTGTGACTGAATAACAAAGGCTTTTGAATGATTATGAGCTATTATTTATAAATAGTCCTCTGATGTAAATTCAGAATAAGATCAGGGGACAAAAGAAATAGAAGGAATAACTAAAAATGTTTGCATTTATGGAAAATTAATTAAGTCCTTAACAGTAAACAGGGATCATAAATATTAATTATGAGAGCAGGTTCTTTTTTAACTGATCTGTGTGGTATTAGATTTGTTTATAGGCGGTTATTCAGGTCCCGTCGGTGGTGTCACTTTGCATGCGCGGTACCATCCTATGCGTGCGCGACCGCCGAATGCATTCGGCTCGCAGTGGGTGCGAACGCCTCTGCTTGATTGACAGGCAGAGGCGTTCGCAGGGTGGGCGGCGACAGACCATTGCGGGGGCGGAGCGTCATAAACGGGGGTGGGGGGGCAGCTGCTTGACGTCACATGCAGCTGGTCCGATCTAAAAAATGGCAGCGGACCTCCTGCATACACAGCCTAATTGCGACTGCACGAGGTCATCCGCAGTTGCTGCGACCACAATTAAATTGCAGTCGCAGCCGCTGGGCAGGCCATTCTGCATGCTGGATGGTCTTACCCTGCAATGGGTGGCCCCCAGCATGCGACAGAAAGGATCGCAGATTCTGCTTTTTAGCAGAATCCGCAATCCTTACTGAATAACCCCCCATAGAGTGCAAGCTCTGCTGCCTTATTTTTAGGACCAGTTCAAATTTAGGGAAAGCTCCTCTCAACCCAGCGTGGGATATTCATAGCATTTTATCAGACCTTGTATCCCTTCATTTATTCCAGTGTATCTTACCAATACGGGGTCCCAATGAAGGAATTCCTCCTGGCAAAAGTTGCAGTGAATTGTGCAGAGATTCCAAAGTCAGCTGCATAAACAACAAAGAGCATTGGCAGATGTATTCGACCCAGATTACTTCTTTCCTAGTAGCATCACCCTGACACAGTCTACACCCTCTATTGTTCCATACCTGTTATCTGTCCTCATGAACTTGACCACGTTGTGGTCCCACACCATATCTTCCTCAATCACATCTCTCCCATCTTCTCCACCTACCATGTACCTGCATCCTGGTCTCTACCACATTGGACCCCTAACAATGTTGTTTTCCTCCTTCCAAGCCTATACCATTTTTTTTATCCAAAAACATTGTTGTCTCCCTCCTTCACACAATGCCATGCGTATGCCCTAAGGTCACCCTTTATTATTTTCTCCATAAAAAGTCTGGTTTCTACTCCTGTAAAATGATTACACACATTTAGCAGAGGAGGAGACCATGGTTAAGACTTCTTCACACAAACGTTGACACTCACCTACTTTAACGTCTCCATTGTCTTTGAGAAGAATGTTGGCTCCCTGAAATGTAGAACAAGGAAATAATGTTATAGTCAAGGTGATATGTACAGTATAATAGGGTATAAATGCAGGTCCAGCACAGCCAATGGAGAGCAAGGGATTTTCAGCCTTTGTTGATGGCTAAGCCTATCTTAATACTCAGGTATATATATATTATTTTCCATATCATTGTTGTCGTAATCTGAGCTCCAGTGTGCCTGTACTCTCCCAGAGTGTTCTGCTAAACGTCTGGTTAATTCTGAAACCCTGCAGCCCTGCATCCAGTTAATCCTGAAACATCCATCTCTGTATCCTGCATCCGGTTGACCTTAAATTTGCCTCCCTGCATGTACGGCCGACGGATGATGTCGCTGATGACGCGCGGGAGCGCGCATCATCAGCAATATAGTGCATACACACTAGACCATATCGTGAACGATGTGTCGGAATCAGGCACATCATCGATAATATTGTCTAGTGCAGTGGTTCTCAAACTCGGTCCTCAGGACCCCACACGGTTCACGTTTTACATGTCACCCAGCAGGTGCACTGTGTATCACCAACTGTCACATTTTAAAAATGTACAGGTGACCTGCAAAACATGAACCGTGTGGGGTCCTGAGGACCGTGTTTGAGAACCTGTGGTCTAGTGTGTACCCAGACTTACAAAATTACTAAATTTATCTTTGATGTTGTCACGTGCCACAGCTTGCTCTGTCGCACCAAATGGCATCCAGATGCCAGTGTTTGCAAAGGAGCAGAACATTGTCCCGGCCGATGGGAGGGGTTGGGCTAAGTGAGGGTATTTCTTCTAATGTATGGAGCAGACTGCAGTTTTTGGAAGGGCAAAAGCAACATTTCATTTTGCCAAGGGTGATTAATTAAATTAAACATTGTCGAAAGGACTTTATGGACTAAAACAAAGTAATTTTCCTTCTGAAAAAACAAAAACAAAACCTTAATTTTTGCCATTGCTATGAGCTGGTGGAGATTGTGGGGCTGATTCTGAGTCAGCGATATTGGAGACCGAAGGAAGGCTGGCTGGAGAGACAGAAGGGAACTGGCTGGAGAGACAGAAGGGGGCTAGCTGAAGAGACAGAAGGGGACTGGCTGGAAAGACAGAAGGGGCTGGCTGAAAAGATAGCAGGGGGCTGACAACATAGAAGAGGGGCTGTCTGGTGAGACAGAAGGTGACTGGCTGGAGAGACAGAAGGAGGGCAGCTGGAGAGACAGAAGAGGGGCTGGAGTTAGAGAGACAGAAGATGGTCTGGAGCTGAAGAGACAGAAGGAGGTCTGGCTGGTGAGACAGAAGGGGGGCTAGCTGGAGAGACAGAAGGGGGGATGGCTGGAGACACAGAAGGTGCTCTGGCTGGAGCGACAAAAAGGGCTCTGGCTGGAGACAGAAGGGGCTGGCTGGAAACACAGAAGAGGGCCGATGAGACAGAAGAGTGGCCGGCTGGAGAGACAGAAGGGTGCTGGCAGGTGACACAGAAGGGATGCTGACTGGAGATGGAGAGACACGGGGGTTGAGGCTAAAGAGAACTGGGGGGAAGCGGCTGGAGATTATTCTTTATTGGCATATTACTAACTCCTTTGCCCCCCCCCCCCCCCCCCCTCCCCAGTTGTGTTACTGCACCTGTGCTGTCTGGGAAGGAGGATGGGGGGGGGGGGTGCACCATAGTCTATTTCACCTCGGGGGGGCTGCATTTTCTGTTAGTCCCATGTCCCACACAATATACGATGGAAGCCTGTATGGGAGTGTCAGAGGTGTGGTGCAGGCATGCACACATGGATGATGCTGATTCGTTCAATTAGGAGGTCATGCGGCTGGTGCAAGAATCAGTGGGAAGGACTTTGTTGTAGTATTAGCATAAAAATGCAGATGCGAGTAAGACAAAAGACACAGTGGTGCCCACGTCTGTGTCCAGTTCAGAATCAGCCCTGTGTGTCCACTCCAGCAGAAAAGTCCACTTTGAAGCTTTCAAGCATCATAAAAAAAATGAATGTATTGGCTTCCAAAGGAGTTGGGATTGGACTTTGAGGTCATATTTTCCTCATGGCATTATTCATACTAGTTTACAGAGAAACATCCAATGTGTTTTGTAAATTAGACCCATTAGGGTAAGGAAGATGTCGTCTAATGTAATCTAATCTATATGAGGTGTCCAATATTTTTCCAGTTTCCTAAGAGAATAGATGGCATTGGTAGATTGAGTAACTCAGGACAACTTGTTACATGGAGACAATAATCACAGATGAGGAGTATACAATGATGCTTTCTGAAGGTGAAACCAAACGTAAGATGGCTGTACACAGACAGCTCAGCAAAGCAGCCTGACCTCTGACACACTGGCCAGTCACTCACAGCAGTGAGAAGCAGCAATCTGGCACTGGAGGAGAACAGGTTTATATTATGAATGGGGTCTATTAGACTGGTCACATAGCAATCCTATGCCACACCGGGTGCAACCAGCCCAGATCTTGTCTAAGACATATAATCTTTTTTGGGGCAGCTTATGGCCATAGCTCTGCATAGGTCTACAACTATATACTGTAGGTCTACAACTAAATTGGAGACTATAAAAAGGCTCCTGTATAAAACATCCCACTGCCCAGACTCGGAGTGACAACATGCCCAAGACTGACATAATAGCAGGAAGACTTCCAGATAATGTCATAGGGCACAAGATGAGACTTATTTGCTGTAAGTAAATACAGGGAATCTAGGGACCATCACAATCCTTCACAGGCCCGGACAAAATACTCAGCGCTGAATACATCCAGTAAATGACAATGACCTTATTCCTAGTAGGTAGAGGACAATTAGAAAGTTCCAGCAGAGAGTACAGTAATCGTGTAATTTTAAGGTATTGCTAAGACTGCTTTTTGGAGAAAAGAGATTGCATTCTGGAGGTCCAGATACCCACCTTAATGTCCCTATGCATCTTCCCCTGGTTATGAAGGTATGACAGACCCTGTGCAATAGAAGGACAGTGTTAGGATATGTGCATAGCTTTGTATGTAGAGAAAGGTAGCTGTGTATAGGGTCGCTATCAGGGGAGCACAGCTGGTACTAAAGTACTGTGAACTGCTTCTTACTGAAAGGCAGATGTCTATGGGGTAGATGTACTAAGCCGTGGAGCATGATAAAGTGGAGATAGATAAACTACCAACCAATCAGCTTCTGTACATTTTCAAACACAGCCTGTACCAATTGAGAACTGATTGGTTGGTATATTTTATCTCTATCCACATTCTCTTTCTCCAAGGAGATTAGTACATCTCCCTATGTGTCTTGAACCCCCCTCTCATTAAAGGGCAGAGACTTCAGTCTAGAGACCGCCTCCATCACTTGTCAGCTCCTCCTATTGCCCGCTCCCAACTCTCCTTTAATCTACTACTATCTCAGCTCCCTGCTACGCCTTCTATACTCACTGCTTCCACAGCATATAGAGGCATATACAAGTTTCTTGAGTGCCTTTGCCCCCTCAAGTATGCTTTTGCCCTCATCCCTCCCCAAAAGTGCCTTGATCCCTCTTGCCAAATGTGTGCTTCTGCCACCATGTCTCCCCAAGTGTGCCTCTGACCCCCCCACTCCCCAAGTGTGCCTCTTTTCTTCCCCCTCACCAAATTTACCTCTACCTCTATCCCTTCCTATATGTGCCTGTCCTCCATATGTGCCGCTAGCACCCTCTCCGATGTGTTGCTGTGACCACTGCTCCCCATGTGTTTCTTTAACCCCTTCCCTGTCTCTGACCCTTCTGCCACCCCCCGCATCACTACCTGTCACTATGACTCCACACCCCATGGCTGCTGGCTGCCAATCAGAAGTAGTATGTACAAGCACAGGTAAGACTGCACTTAACCTAAAGATGATCTGAAGATCTGATGGACACTGAAGAGATCTATGGAGAGTAAGGGGTCTATTTAATAAGCCTTGGATGGAGGTAAAGTGGATGGAGATAAAGTACCAGCCAATCAGCTCCTAACTGTCATATTTCAAACCCCAGCCTGTGACATGGCAGTTAGGAGCTGATTGGCTGGTACATTATCCCTGTTCACTTTATCTCCAACCAAGGCTTAGTAAATAGACCCCTAGGGCACATATTAATACTGGGAGGGGGCACCATTGCATGTGCGTCCACTGGGTTGTAGCGGGCACCTGCCTGTTTCATCTGTACTTGGCCCTGCAATTTCTGACAGCAGCCATGGCTGTACACGCATTGGTTGTGGAACGTTGCTCGATATAAAATATATTCACTGCTTGGCTGCATTACAGGTAGCGCAAACACGTCTTCAATGTAACACCAACTAGCACACATCACATTATATACAGCAGCACAGTGCAGTGCTATACCGGCTAGGTAGTACCCAAGGTCAGTAATGCTAATACTCACATGAAGAGTTTCCCTACATACATACGCCACCTGTAGCTCGGACAGTGCTCCTGTGGCTGGTGGAGACAAAAATAGCATTTCATGATTAGAGAATATTGGGGGTCATTCCGAGTTGATCGCTAGCTGAATTTTTTCGCAGCGCAGCGATCAGGCTAAAAAACGGCAGTTCTGCGCATGTGTATGGGGCGCAATGCACACGTGCAATGTACGGGCACAACGACCGATGCACAGGGTCTAGCGATGCATTTCAGTCGCACTGCTAGCCGCAGAGTGAGTGACAGGAAGTGGGCGTTTGTGGGTGGTAACTGAACGTTTTCAGGGAGTGTGCGGAAAAACGCAGGCGTGCCAGGAAAAAAGCAGGCGTGCCAGGAAAAACGCAGGCGTGGCTGAGAGAACGCTGGGCAGGTTTGTGACGTCAAATCCGGAACTGAATAGTCTGAAGTAATCGCAAGCGCTAAGTAGGTTTTGAGCTACTCTGAAACTACACAAAAAATGTTTGCAGGCGCTCTGCGATGCAACTGTTCGCACTTCTGCTAAGCTAAAATACACTCCCGGAGGACGGTGGCATAGCGTTTGCACGGCTGCTAAAACTAGCTAGCGAACGATCAACTCGGAATGACCCCATAATCCTAGGTCTTAATCTTGTAGATACGTTATATTACAAAATGTTGAATTAATGACACATTTCTGCTAATTTACCCAAATTGAAAATGTCACTACCTTGGTAAATGTCTTGCAGAGACCCCCCTCCACAGAACTCCATGCAGATCCACAGCTTGTTGGCCCTGAAGTGTAGGTACAGAATGACAAATAAGAAAAGGACCCAAAACATCAGATGGGAACATGGGGGTATATTTACTAAGGTCTTGATTTTGTCCGAGATGCCGTTTTTTCTTCAAAGTGTCATCTCGGTAATTTACTAAGCAGAAATCACGGCAGTGATGAGGCCATTCGTATTTTTTTGCAAGTCCAACAAAAAAAATACGAATGAATACACCATCGGTCAAAACGCGTCTGTTTAAGTATGAATCTCGGTCATTTACTAAGAAGTGCAAAGCAAAAAAAAACAAAACACTGGCGTGAAAAAATACAACTCGTAAAAAAGTGCTAAAAAAAAACAGACCTGCTTTTTTGAGCCGTGATTGGATAGGCATGCACGGATCCATGAGATCCGTGCATGTATATCAGTGGGAAGGGGTGGGAAAGTGTTAATTTGTTGAAAAAAAATTGCGTGGGGTCCCCCCTCCTAAGCATAACCAGCCTCGGGCTCTTTGAGCCGATCCTGGTTGCAGAAATATGGGGGGGAAAATGACAGGGGTTCCCCCATATTTAAGCAACCAGCATCGGGCTCTGCGCCTGGTCCTGGTTCCAAAAATACGGGGGACAAAAAGCGTAGGGGTCCCCCGTATTTTTAAAACCAGCACCGGGCTCCACTAGCTGGACAGATAATGCCACAGCCGGGGGTCACTTTTATACAGTGCCCTGCGGCCGTGGCATCAAATATCCAACTAGTCACCCCTGGCCGGGGTTCCCTGGGGGAGTGGGGACCCCTTCAATCAAGGGGTCCCCCCCCCAGCCACCCAAGGGCCAGGGGTGAAGCACGAGGCTGTCCCCCCCATCCAATGGGCTGCGGATGAGGGGCTGATAGCCTTTTTGTAAAAGTGTAAGATATTGTTTTTAGTAGCAGTACTACAAGGCCCAGCAAGCCTCCCCCACATGCTGGTACTTGGAGAACCACAAGTACCAGCATGCGGCGGAAAAACGGGCCCGCTGGTACCTGTAGTACTACTACTAAAAAAATACCCAAAAAAAGACAATACACACACACCTTGAAAGTAAAGTTTTATTACATCCATCCACACAAACATACATACATACTTACCTTATGTTCACACGCAGGTCGGTCCTCTTCTCCAGTAGAATCCATGGGGTACATGTTGAATAAATTATACTCACCAGATCCAGGGTACCAGGCTCCTCGGATAATCCTTTTGTAATCCACGTACTTGATTAAAAAAATAAAACGGAGACCAGAGCCACGCACTGAAAGGGGACCCATGTTTTCACATGGGTCCCCTTTCCCCGAATGCCAGAAACCCACTCTGACTGATGTCTAAGTGGGTTTCTTCAGCCAATCAGTGAGCGCCACGTTGTAGCACCCTCCTGATCGGCTGTGTGCTCCTGTACTGTCTGACAGGCGGCACACGGCAGTGTTACAATGTAGCGCCTATGCGCTCCATTGTAACCAATGGTGGGAACTTTCAGGTCAGCGGTGAGGTCACTTTCGGTCAACCGCTGAGCAGAAAGTTCCCACCATTGGTTACAATGGAGCGCATAGGCGCTACATTGTAACACTGCCGTGTGCCGCCTGTCAGACAGTACAGGAGCACACAGCCGATCAGGAGGGTGCTACAACGTGGCGCTCCCTGATTGGCTGAAGAAACCCACTTAGACATCAGTCAGATTGGGTTTCTGGCATTCGGGGAAAGGGGACCCATGTGAAAACATGGGGCCCCTTTCAGTGCGTGGCTCGGGTCTCCGTTTTATTTTTTTAATCAAGTACGTGGATTACAAAAGGATTATCCGAGGAGCCTGGTACCCTGGATCTGGTGAGTATAATTTATTCAACAGGTACCCCATGGATTCTACTGGAGAAGAGGACCGACCTGCGTGTGAACATAAGGTAAGTATGTATGTATGTTTGTGTGGATGGATGTAATAAAACTTTACTTTCAAGGTGTGTGTGTGTTGTCTTTTTTTGGGTATTTTTTTAGTAGTAGTACTACAGGTACCAGCGGGCCCGTTTTTCCGCCGCATGCTGGTACTTGTGGTTCTCCAAGTACCAGCTTGCGGGGGAGGCTTGCTGGGCCTTGTAGTACTGCTACTAAAAACAATATTCATAACTATCAACAAAGGCTATCAGCCCCCCATCCGCAGCCCATTGGATGGGGGGACAGCCTCGGGCTTCACCCCTGGCCCTTGGGTGGCTGGGGGGGGACCCCTTGATTGAAGGGGTCCCCACTCCCCCAGGGTACCCCGGCCAGGGGTGACTAGTTGGATATTTGATGCCACGGCCGCAGGGCACGGTATAAAAGTGACCCCCGGCTGTGGCATTATCTGTCCAGCTAGTGGAGCCCGGTGCTGGTTTTAAAAATACGGGGGACCCCTACGCTTTTTGTCCCCCGTATTTTTGGAACCAGGACCAGGCGCAGAGCCCGATGCTGGTTGCTTAAATATGGGGGAACCCCTGTCCACTTTTTTCCCATATTTCTGCAACCAGGATCGGCTCAAAGAGCCCGAGGCTGGTTTGCCTTAGGAGGGGGGACCCCACGCAATTTTTTTTTAACATTTAAACTTTTTTTTTTTTTTAAACAAAGTGCACAATGAAGCCCAGCACGGATCTCTCAGATCCGGCCGAGATTCATTGTATTAAAGTCGGCAGTGTTTTACAAGTCACTCACGTAAAACACTGCCTAAAAAAACGAATGACATCGACATCGGAAGAACCGAAAATGCAGAATACGGCAGCTTAGTAAATTAGTCGTAATAAATTCAAAAAGTTGCAGTTTTACACTTTCGATGTCATTCGTGATTATTCTCCCACCAAATCGGGAGAATTACGAATGTTAGTAAATATACCCCATAGTGATGATGTGTGATCCTGGTCAGATACTACAGTCTAGCCAGGAAATATTAGAGGGGCCAAGTGCTGCATGATCACAACCAGATAATACGGTGGATCCATTGCATGGACATTTATAAGCAGAGGGTGGGATGTACTATCCTCTCCCACAGCGTTACCTGCCTTTCTCTGAGCTCCCTGTAGTTTTCTCCTCTCATCCTCACTGGAAATCACTCACTCGTTCCGCCTCTTCACCGCCGCGGCCACTCTGAACTCTGCGTTGGGCTGGCTCAGCCGCGCTCCCCATGTCTTTCAGGCACGCACTATGACACAGCACCTAGCAGCAGCCTGTCGGGATGCTGTGTCATATGCGCATGCGCGAAAGACATGGGGAGCGCCGCTGAGCCAGCCCAACGCAGAGTTCAGAGTGGCCGCGGCGGTGAATAGGCGGAACGAGTGAGTGATTTCCAGTGAGGATGAGAGGAGAAAACTACAGGGAGCTCAGAGAAAGGCAGGTAACGCTGCGGGAGAGGATAGTACATCCCGCCCAGAAGCTGATACAATTGTTTTGGTGAGCAGGATTTGATCTTCCATAAGCCCAGAAGATGGCAGAGTATTACTTGCCACTAGCTAAGTTGGGCAGTACTCTACGATCTATGTGAACGCTCCCTGAACTCAGGACCACTACAAATTACTGTTATGCAGCATTTGGG
This sequence comes from Pseudophryne corroboree, assembly GCF_028390025.1. Lineage (NCBI taxonomy): Eukaryota > Metazoa > Chordata > Amphibia > Anura > Myobatrachidae > Pseudophryne > Pseudophryne corroboree. The sequence goes on from NC_086451.1 coordinate 414,843,380, forward strand.
CCAGTGATGGAGACATTGGGGGAGATGTACTAAGCAGTGATAAGAGTGGAGAAGTGAGACAGTAGAGAAGATGCCCAGGGCAACCAATCAGCATTGAAGTAACATTTATAATTTGCATACTATAAAATTATACAAAGCAGCTGATTGGTTGCGATGGGCAACTTCTCCACAGGCTCACTTCTCCACTGTTTAGTACATCTCCCCCAAAGTGCTTTGTTGTATTGATTGAGATCCAGGGAATTGTTCTACTGCAGCTCAGCCAAGTATGGGTCATAGGGTCGAAATGCATTAGGTTGACAGTCATTAGGTTGCCCACTATTGGTTGACAGTGACTAGGTCGACAACTGAAATAGGTCGACATAGTCATTAGGTCGACAGGAACAAGGTCAATATGGAAAAAGGTCAACATGAGGTTTTTTTTATTTTTCTTGGTGTCGTTTTAATCGTAAAGTGACGGGGATCCCAAATTAGTGCACCGTGTCCCCTCGCCATGCTTTGGGCAAGGTTACTATTTCCAATCGTAGTCCATGTGGATCGTAAAGTATGATAAAGTTAAAAAAATTGGGGAAAAATGGGAAAAAAGCATGTCGACCTTTTTCCATGTCGACCTATTGACCATGTTGACCAATAGTGGTCGACCTAATGACTGTCGACCTAAGTGTGGTCGACCTAATCACCGTATCCCGCTCAGCCTGCTGGTAGCCTGGCACCCATCCTCCTTGCCAGCATCTATATATTCTTAAACATGGGGGGTGCGGATGGGGGAAAAATGTTTGTATCACCCTGCACTACAAAGCCAACAACATGACTGGGTGATAGGTCTCCTGTAGTGGTCAGCCAGGGAACCTGACATACAGAAACTCAGCTCTGTCTGATGCTGTCCCGACAGAACCCGGAACACCAGAATTACTGTACTTGTCCTCACCGCAGGTAGCTTCCATAATACGCCACTATGTTTTTGTGAGCACAGCTCTTCAGTATAAGGACCTCTTTCTGGATTATAGAGAAGTCTTCATCTGTCAAATAAGTAGAAAGAATGTACAAGTTCAGAGGTTTCATTGGCTGGTCAACATTCTGCATTGTCCAAACTTATGACCATAAATAGCCACCAAAACATGGACATCTAATTACCTTCATCCGCCTTATCCACATTGCCAAACATGCTTATTTCCAAGCATCAATTTTTATAAACCCTGAATGAAAAGGGTGTCTGATTTGATTCCTTGTATTGCTGTGAAAAAGTTTCCCAAGTTCTCACACTGGTACACACCAATCCTTAAACTTTCTATCGGCCGATGCCGAACTGCATGACATCATTACACAATAACCTTACCAACTAACTATGAACTAACTTAACTTATCTAGAAATAACGACACAGACCACTGAAATGCCATTAAAATCGGTCATCCGTTATTTCTTTATAATACTAAAACTAAGTATGGTGGCAATAATTTTTTACAAATAAATTGGTGTACAGATTGCGCAAATTCTGTCCTAAATGATTACATAAAATAAAAGAGCGTTACTTCCCTTTTGTTTCTTTATGGGAAGGACAATAACTTCTCGGGTATCACCATATATTGAATTGTCTGAACTGTAAAAAATAATAACACAATAGTGCAGACATCCAATTCAAAAACACCAAAAGGTTTTTTGTATATACACCACACTCACAATGTGTCAATGGGTTGAAGGCATATAATGAGACTTTATCTTGAAGGAAAATGTTTCTATTGAATTCTTCTGATATCCACCTGGGCTTTAGGCTTATTTGCGTAGTTAATCTTAAAAGTCAGTAGATGCAATTGCTCTAAGGTACTAACATCAGTAAAGTGGATCACCCACTATGGGCAAATAGCCAATAGTGCCTGGTCAATCAGGAGATTTAAGAAGATGTAAATATAGTCAGACTTGTGATACCAGGACACACAGCACAGTATACTAGTGGCACAAAAACATTGAGCCTCTTGACTGAATCTGATTTCCTGATTATCACATGCTGGTTTGTTAAGATTGATCAAGTTGGAAGTTACATGAATTTTCTATCGATTTTGAATCCATAAATACCATATATTTACATCTTCTTAAATCTCCTGATTGACCAGGCACTATTGGCTATTTGCCCATAGTGGGTGATCCACTTTACTGATGTTAGTACCTTAGAGCAATTGCATCTACTGACTTTTAAGATTAACTACGCAAATAAGCCTAAAGCCCAGGTGGATATCAGAAGAATTCAATAGAAACATTTTCCTTCAAGTTAAAGTCTCATTATATGCCTTCAACCCATTGACACATTGTGAGTGTGGTGTATATATAAAAAACCTTTTGGTGTTTTTGAATTGGATGTCTGCACTATTGTGTTATTATTTTTTACAGTTCAGACAATTCAATATATGGTGATACCCGAGAAGTTATTGTCCTTCCCATAAAGAAACAAAAGGGAAGTAACGCTCTTTTATTTTATGCAATCATTTAGGACAGAATTTGCGCAATCTGTACACCAATTTATTTGTAAACAGTTGTATATGGAAAATTGGTGGATTTTTCCGAGGTGTATATGCTGCATTTTTCCACTGTCTGTCTAGCGCAAAACAACACAAATTTTTTTTAGTACATATGGTGGCAATAAGAAAAAACAGGATGCGGTCAAGATGCCGCCGGCCGGAATCCCGGCGGTCGAAATACCGATGCCGGAATCCCGACCGCCACAATCCCGACATATTCTCCCTCCGTGGGTGTCCACGACACTCATAGAGGGAGAATATAATAGTGTGCTGAGCGTAGCGAGGCACCGTGCCCGCATCGTGGCGAGCGAATCGAGCCCGCAAAGGGCTGCGTTCCGCTCGCCACCCCTGTCGAGATTGTGTGGTCGGGATTCCGGCGTCGGGATTTCGACCGCCGGGATTCCGGCCGGCGGCATTTAGTACTGATCCCGAAAAAACGGCCAGATCATCAGTGACATTACGACTTATTGCCGATACGCATGTCCACGACATGATTTTATTTATCTCATTGGCTACGCCAATAAATGCTGAGTTTCCAACTCCCTCCCCAATACACCATAATGGGGCCAGCCAGACAGCCAAGCCCAATGTAAGGAGGGCCAGAGTATACAATGTATTAGGCAAAGTGCGCACCTCCAAACAGCAGCGCAATAGCCAGTGTAATTGCCGTTCTCTCCCGCCACCTACAGTATACTGGTTGGCAAACCCCAACCGGGAAAGAAAAAGAAAAAATGGGTGGGGAAAAAAGGTGACTCGGGAGAGAGGATGGGGGGGGAATCCAGACAGAAAGAGGCAGATGAAACTCCTACCTCTCACAAAATGTCTGCTAGCTCCTCCCTAACACTCCCATTATTCTAATTAAAATCCTGCCCCCCTATCCTATTAACTGTTTACTAACCTAACCATACTGTGCACAATCCTACAGCCTTGAAGTTTACGATTGCTTGCGCTTATTTGCACTCGCTCTTCAATTCCTCCCACTCATTTCCCAGTAACAGCAGTGTGCCAATTGTGCTTGATACATCAACCCCAATGAAGGGAACAGGTACAAAATACAATCCAAGTTACTGTAATCGGGAAATCAGTTATAACTATCGAAGCAGATCTTGGTCTTGGGCAAAATGGGTGAAAAAAAAAAAAAGATATGTTCTAGATTTTAAAAAGCTAATTGTAATATTAACCGCTCAAAATGTGAATCTTAAGAGTTATTGGTGAACGTGTGGTGCAATTGGTGAAGATGAGCTGAACATTTGTGAATATTCAGTATAAGTGGGAGAACACAAGTAGATCTTATAAAAGCCCCCACACACGGAGTGATGTGTTACGTTGCAAATGACGGGACCCAGCGGGTTGCCGGCATCAGCAAGTGCACACACGCAGCGAGCGTCGGCAGCGGTGGGAGGGGGTGAGCGGTGGAGGGGCGAGCGGAGCCATACTGCATTTGGCCACCTACTCAAATCTCCCACACATGGAACGATGTAGCTGACAATCTGACGCATTGGAACGATAAAACAGTTATATCGTTCCATGCGTATGCATATCGTTCATTATTGCGCGCTCCCTTGGGGGTGTCCATCGCTTCGCCTGATCTTTCTGCATGTTCAAAAGATCAGACGATGCAGCTGACGATCTCATGCAGCAATATGCGCGGGTTGGGGGCAGCATAGCGAGTGGTCGGGCACCGGATCACCCTGTGTAGGGACCGCCCCATATGTCGGCTCTCTGATCGCCAGCCCAATCGCCGGCACACATCGTACCATGTGTGGGGGCCTTTAGATCCTTCTGAATGTTCAAGAGATCTGAGAAGGCAACGAACAACCCGAAGGTGCGCACATGGCATCATTGACATCACGCCGCGGCCCGATGCCGAGTCAGCATGCTGCTCATTCCTGTGTGACTCCCCCCTCCGCCGGTCGCCGCCAGGGGTATGCCGAGCGCTGCCGCACTCAAAGGCGTAACGAGAGTGGGGCGAGCAAAGTATCGCGGGGGGGGGGGGGGGGGGTGCGCCGTGACGAAATGCTCAGTACCTTGTGGACGCAATTTGCCAGTAGCCAGGGGTCGAGAGGAGGAGCAATGGGGGCTTCCTTTCTCATCTCCTCCCGACCCTGGCTCCTCCTCTCTGCCTCTGAGTGACCGCAGTGTTTGGCTGACAGGGGCAATCTGTGCCGCTGGCTGAGAGAGACACAGGATGGAGTCAGGAAGGCCAGCAATCACCGTTACACCCCTGCATGCATGTACAGTATGTCAGTATTTGAGGAGGGCAATGTGCAGAGTAGACGTAAATGTCAGTATGGGGGAATGTAGTAGTCATGGATGTCATCATTGCAAGGCAAAGGGGGATGTGTGCAGACTGGGATGTCAGTATGGGGGGATGTGCGCAAACATGGCTGTCAGTTTAGGGGGGGATGTGTGCAGACATGATGTCAGTATGAGGGGGGAGTGGAGGTCATGCACACAATTCTACTGTATATATATATATATGGCTCATACCGTGTCCGTGTGGAATAATGTGAATTTTGGCTCATACCATGTAACGTAATATGAATTTGGCTCACACCATGTGACATAATGTGAATTTCCACTCATACCGAGTGGCATAATGTGAATTTTGAATCATACCGCGTGACATAACATGAATTTCGGCTCATACCATGTGGCGTAATGTGAATTTTGGTTCATACCGTTTGGCGTAATGTGAATTTCGTCTCATACCGTGTGACGTAATGTGATTTTGGCTCATACTGTGTGGCGTAATGTGAATTTCGGCTCATACGGTGTGGCGTAATGTGAATTTCAGCTCATACGGTGTGGCGTAATGTGAATTTCTCTGACGTCCTAGTGGATGCTGGGAACTCCGTAAGGACCATGGGGAATAGCGGCTCCGCAGGAGACTGGGCACAAAAGTAAAGCTTTAGGACTACCTGGTGTGCACTGGCTCCTCCCCCTATGACCCTCCTCCAAGCCTCAGTTAGATTTTTGTGCCCGACCGAGAAGGGTGCACACTAGGGGCTCTCCTGAGCTCTTAGTGAAAGTTTAGTTTTAGGTTTTTCATTTTCAGTGAGACCTGCTGGCAACAGGCTCACTGCATCGAGGGACTAAGGGGAGAAGAAGCGAACTCACCTGCGTGCAGAGTGGATTGGGCTTCTTAGGCTACTGGACACCATTAGCTCCTGAGGGACCGAACACAGGCCCAGCCTCGGAGTCCGGTCCCAGAGCCGCGCCGCCGGCCCCCTTACAGAGCCAGAAGCAAGAAGTGGTCCGGAAAATCGGCGGCAGAAGACATCCTGTCTTCACCAAGGTAGCGCACAGCACTGCAGCTGTGCGCCATTGCTCCTCAGCACACTTCACACTCCGGTCACTGAGGGTGCAGGGCGCTAGGGGGGGGCGCCCTGAGCAGCAATAGAAACACCTTGGCTGGCGAAAATACATCACATATAGCCCCCAGGGCTATATGGATGAATTTTAACCCCTGCCAGATTCCACATAAAAGCGGGAGAAAAGGCAGCCGAGAAGGGGGCGGAGCCTATCTCCTCAGCACACAGGCGCCATTTTCCCTCACAGCTCCGCTGGAAGGACGTCTCCCTGACTCTCCCCTGCAGTCCTGCACTACAGAAACAGGGTAAAAAAGAGAGGGGGGCACTAATTGGCGTAATAATTACAAATAGCAGCTATAAGGGGGAAAAACACTTATTTAAGGTTATCCCTGTATATATATAGCGCTCTGGTGTGTGCTGGCATACTCTCCCTCTGTCTCCCCAAAGGGCTAGTGGGGTCCTGTCCTCTGTCAGAGCATTCCCTGTGTGTGTGCTGTGTGTCGGTACGTTGTGTCGACATGTATGAGGAGGAAAATGATGTGGAGGCGGCGCAATTGCCTATAATAGAGATGTCACCCCCTAGGGAGTCGACACCTGAGTGGATGATCTTATGGAAGGAATTACGTGACAGTGTCAGCTCTTTGCAAAAGACAGTTGACGACATAAGACAGCCGGCTACTCAGCTTGTGCCTGTCCAGGCGTCTCAAAAGCCATCTGGGGCTCTAAAACGCCCGTTACCTCAGATGGTAGATACAGACGTCGACACGGATACTGACTCCAGTGTCGACGGGGAAGAGACAAACGTGACTTCCAGTAGGGCCACACGTTACATGATTGAGGCAATGAAAAATGTTTTACATATTTCTGATAATACTAATACCACTAAAAAGGGTATTATGTTCGGTGAGAAAAAACTACCTGTAGTTTTTCCTGAATCTGAGGAATTAAATGAGGTGTGTGATGAAGCGTGGGTTTCCCCCGATAACAACTGATAATTCCTAAAAAATTATTGGCATTATATCCTTTCCCGCCAGAGATTAGGGCGCGTTGGGAAACACCCCCTAGGGTGGATAAAGCACTCACACGCTTATCAAAACAGGTGGCTCTACCCTCTCCTGAGACGGCCGCCCTTAAGGATCCTGCTGATAGAAAGCAGGAAGGTATCCTAAAATGTATTTACACACATACTGGTGTTATACTTAGAGATGAGCGGGTTCGGTTTCTCTGAATCCGAACCCGCCCGAACTTCATGGTTTTTTTCACGGGTCCGAGCAGACTCGGATCCTCCCGCCTTGCTCGGTTAACCCGAGCGCGCCCGAACGTCATCATGACGCTGTCGGATTCTCGCGAGACTCGGATTCTATATAAGGAGCCGCGCGTCGCCGCCATTTTCACACGTGCATTGAGATTGATAGGGAGAGGACGTGGCTGGCGTCCTCTCCATTTAGATTAGAAGAGAGAGAGAGAGAGATTGACCTGATTTACTGGAGCTTAGGAGTACTGTAGAAGTGTAGAGAGTGCAGAGTTTACTAGTGACTGACCACAGTGACCACCAGACAGTGCAGTTTTATTTAATATATCCGTTCTCTGCCTGAAAAAAACGATACACACAGTGACTCAGTCACATACCATATCTGTGTGCACTGCTCAGCCCAGTGTGCTGCATCATCTATGTATATATATCTGACTGTGCTCAGCTCACACAGCTTATAATTGTGGGGGAGACTGGGGAGCACTGCAGTGCCAGTTATAGGTTATAGCAGGAGCCAGGAGTACATATTATATTAAAATTAAACAGTGCACACTTTTGCTGCAGGAGTGCCACTGCCAGTGTGACTGACCAGTGACCTGACCACACTGACCACCAGTATAGTTAGTAGTATACTATATTGTGATTGCCTGAAAAAGTTAAACACTCGTCGTGTGACTTCACTTGTGTGGTGTTTTTTTTTTTATTCTATAAAAAACTCATTCTGCTGACAGACAGTGTCCAGCAGGTCCGTCATTATATAATATATACCTGTCCGGCTGCAGTAGTGATATATATATATTTTTTATATCATTATTTATCATCCAGTCGCAGCAGACACAGTACGGTAGTTCACGGCTGTAGCTACCTCTGTGTCGGCACTCGGCAGTCCATCCATAATTGTATACCACCTACCCGTGGTTTTTTTTTCTTTCTTCTTTATACATACATACTACTACATCTCTTTATCAACCAGTCTATATTAGCAGCAGACACAGTACAGTACGGTAGTCCACGGCTGTAGCTACCTCTGTGTCGGCACTCGGCAGTCCGTCCATAATTGTATACCACCTACCCGTGTTTTTTCTTTTCTTTCTTCTTTATACATACATACATACTACTACATCTCTTTATCAACCAGTCTATATTAGCAGCAGACACAGTACAGTACGGTAGTTCACGGCTGTAGCTACCTCTGTGTCGGCACTCGGCAGTCCGTCCATAATTGTATACCACCTACCCGTGGTTTTTTTTTCTTTCTTCTTTATACATACATACTACTACATCTCTTTATCAACCAGTCTATATTAGCAGCAGACACAGTACAGTACGGTAGTCCACGGCTGTAGCTACCTCTGTGTCGGCACTCGGCAGTCCGTCCATAATTGTATACCACCTACCCGTGGTTTTTTTTTCTTTCTTCTTTATACATACATACTACTACATCTCTTTATCAACCAGTCTATATTAGCAGCAGACACAGTACAGTACGGTAGTTCACGGCTGTAGCTACCTCTGTGTCGGCACTCGGCAGTCCGTCCATAATTGTATACCACCTACCCGAGGTTTTTTTTTCTTTCTTCTTTATACATACATACTACTACATCTCTTTATCAACCAGTCTATATTAGCAGCAGACACAGTACGGTAGTCCACGGCTGTAGCTACCTCTGTGTCGGCACTCGGCAGTCCGTCCATAATTGTATACCACCTACCCGTGGTTTTTTTTTCTTTCTTCTTTATACATACATACTACTACATCTCTTTATCAACCAGTCTATATTAGCAGCAGACACAGTACAGTACGGTAGTTCACGGCTGTAGCTACCTCTGTGTCGGCACTCGGCAGTCCGTCCATAATTGTATACCACCTACCCGTGTTTTTTTTTTCTTTCTTCTTTATACATACATACTACTACATCTCTTTATCAACCAGTCTATATTAGCAGCAGACACAGTACAGTACGGTAGTTCACGGCTGTAGCTACCTCTGTGTCGGCATTCGGCAGTCCGTCCATAATTGTATACCACCTACCCGTGGTTTTTTTTTCTTTCTTCTTTATACATACATACTACTACATCTCTTTATCAACCAGTCTATATTAGCAGCAGACACAGTACAGTACGGTAGTCCACGGCTGTAGCTACCTCTGTGTCGGCACTCGGCAGTCCGTCCATAATTGTATACCACCTACCCGTGGGTTTTTTTTCTTTCTTCTTTATACATACATACTACTACATCTCTTTATCAACCAGTCTATATTAGCAGCAGACACAGTACAGTACGGTAGTTCACGGCTGTAGCTACCTCTGTGTCGGCACTCGGCAGTCCGTCCATAATTGTATACCACCTACCCGTGGTTTTTTTTTCTTTCTTCTTTATACATACATACTACTACATCTCTTTATCAACCAGTCTATATTAGCAGCAGACACAGTACAGTACGGTAGTTCACGGCTGTAGCTACCTCTGTGTCGGCACTCGGCAGTCCGTCCATAATTGTATACCACCTACCCGTGGTTTTTTTTTCTTTCTTCTTTATACATACATACTACTACATCTCTTTATCAACCAGTCTATATTAGCAGCAGACACAGTACAGTACGGTAGTCCACGGCTGTAGCTACCTCTGTGTCGGCACTCGGCAGTCCGTCCATAATTGTATACCACCTACCCGTGGTTTTTTTTTCTTTCTTCTTTATACATACATACTACTACATCTCTTTATCAACCAGTCTATATTAGCAGCAGACACAGTACAGTACGGTAGTTCACGGCTGTAGCTACCTCTGTGTCGGCACTCGGCAGTCCGTCCATAATTGTATACCACCTACCCGTGGTTTTTTTTTCCTTTCTTCTTTATACATACATACTACTACATCTCTTTATCAACCAGTCTATATTAGCAGCAGACACAGTACAGTACGGTAGTCCACGGCTGTAGCTACCTCTGTGTCGGCACTCGGCAGTCCGTCCATAATTGTATACTAGTATCCATCCATCTCCATTGTTTACCTGAGGTGCCTTTTAGTTGTGCCTATTAAAATATGGAGAACAAAAATGTTGAGGTTCCAAAATTAGGGAAAGATCAAGATCCACTTCCACCTCGTGCTGAAGCTGCTGCCACTAGTCATGGCCGAGACGATGAAATGCCAGCAACGTCGTCTGCCAAGGCCGATGCCCAATGTCATAGTACAGAGCATGTCAAATCCAAAACACCAAATATCAGTAAAAAAAGGACTCCAAAACCTAAAATAAAATTGTCGGAGGAGAAGCGTAAACTTGCCAATATGCCATTTACCACACGGAGTGGCAAGGAACGGCTGAGGCCCTGGCCTATGTTCATGGCTAGTGGTTCAGCTTCACATGAGGATGGAGGCACTCAGCCTCTCGCTAGAAAAATGAAAAGACTCAAGCTGGCAAAAGCAGTAGCACCGCAAAGAACTGTGCGTTCTTCGAAATCCCAAATCCACAAGGAGAGTCCAATTGTGTCGGTTGCGATGCCTGACCTTCCCAACACTGGACGTGAAGAGCATGCGCCTTCCACCATTTGCACGCCCCCTGCAAGTGCTGGAAGGAGCACCCGCAGTCCAGTTCCTGATAGTCAGATTGAAGATGTCAGTGTTGAAGTACACCAGGATGAGGAGGATATGGGTGTTGCTGGCGCTGGGGAGGAAATTGACCAGGAGGATTCTGATGGTGAGGTGGTTTGTTTAAGTCAGGCACCCGGGGAGACACCTGTTGTCCGTGGGAGGAATATGGCCGTTGACATGCCTGGTGAAAATACCAAAAAAATCAGCTCTTCGGTGTGGAGGTATTTCAACAGAAATGCGGACAACAGGTGTCAAGCCGTGTGTTCCCTTTGTCAAGCTGTAATAAGTAGGGGTAAGGACTTTAACCACCTCGGAACATCCTCCCTTATACGTCACCTGCAGCGCATTCATAATAAGTCAGTGACAAGTTCAAAAACTTTGGGTGACAGCGGAAGCAGTCCACTGACCAGTAAATCCCTTCCTCTTGTAACCAAGCTCACGCAAACCACCCCACCAACTCCCTCAGTGTCAATTTCCTCCTTCCCCAGGAATGCCAATAGTCCTGCAGGCCATGTCACTGGCAATTCTGATGATTCCTCTCCTGCCTGGGATTCCTCTGATGCATCCTTGCGTGTAACGCCTACTGCTGCTGGCGCTGCTGTTGTTGCTGCTGGGAGTCGATGGTCATCCCAGAGGGGAAGTCGTAAGACCACTTTTACTACTTCCACCAAGCAATTGACTGTCCAACAGTCCTTTGCGAGGAAGATGAAATATCACAGCAGTCATCCTACTGCAAAGCGGATAACTGAGGCCTTGGCATCCTGGGTGGTGAGAAACGTGGTTCCGGTATCCATCATTACTGCAGAGCCAACTAGAGACTTGTTGGAGGTACTGTGTCCCCGGTACCAAATACCATCTAGGTTCCATTTCTCTAGGCAGGCGATACCGAAAATGTACACAGACCTCAGAAAAAGAGTCACCAGTGTCCTAAAAAATGCAGCTGTACCCAATGTCCACTTAACCACGGACATGTGGACAAGTGGAGCAGGGCAGGGTCAGGACTATATGACTGTGACAGCCCACTGGGTAGATGTATGGACTCCCGCCGCAAGAACAGCAGCGGCGGCACCAGTAGCAGCATCTCGCAAACGCCAACTCTTTCCTAGGCAGGCTACGCTTTGTATCACCGCTTTCCAGAATACGCACACAGCTGAAAACCTCTTACGGCAACTGAGGAAGATCATCGCGGAATGGCTTACCCCAATTGGACTCTCCTGTGGATTTGTGGCATCGGACAACGCCAGCAATATTGTGTGTGCATTAAATATGGGCAAATTCCAGCACGTCCCATGTTTTGCACATACCTTGAATTTGGTGGTGCAGAATTATTTAAAAAACGACAGGGGCGTGCAAGAGATGCTGTCGGTGGCCAGAAGAATTGCGGGACACTTTCGGCGTACAGGCACCACGTACAGAAGACTGGAGCACCACCAAAAACTACTGAACCTGCCCTGCCATCATCTGAAGCAAGAAGTGGTAACGAGGTGGAATTCAACCCTCTATATGCTTCAGAGGTTGGAGGAGCAGCAAAAGGCCATTCAAGCCTATACAATTGAGCACGATATAGGAGGTGGAATGCACCTGTCTCAAGCGCAGTGGAGAATGATTTCAACGTTGTGCAAGGTTCTGCTGCCCTTTGAACTTGCCACACGTGAAGTCAGTTCAGACACTGCCAGCCTGAGTCAGGTCATTCCCCTCATCAGGCTTTTGCAGAAGAAGCTGGAGACATTGAAGGAGGAGCTAACACGGAGCGATTCCGCTAGGCATGTGGGACTTGTGGATGGAGCCCTTAATTCGCTTAACAAGGATTCACGGGTGGTCAATCTGTTGAAATCAGAGCACTACATTTTGGCCACCATGCTCGATCCTAGATTTAAAGCCTACCTTGGATCTCTCTTTCCGGCAGACACAAGTCTGCTGGGGTTGAAAGACCTGCTGGTGAGAAAATTGTCAAGTCAAGCGGAACGCGACCTGTCAACATCTCCTCCTTCACATTCTCCCGCAACTGGGGGTGCGAGGAAAAGGCTCAGAATTCCGAGCCCACCCGCTGGCGGTGATGCAGGGCAGTCTGGAGCGACTGCTGATGCTGACATCTGGTCCGGACTGAAGGACCTGACAACGATTACGGACATGTCGTCTACTGTCACTGCATATGATTCTCTCACCATTGAAAGAATGGTGGAGGATTATATGAGTGACCGCATCCAAGTAGGCACGTCACACAGTCCATACTTATACTGGCAGGAAAAAGAGGCAATTTGGAGGCCCTTGCACAAACTGGCTTTATTCTACCTAAGTTGCCCTCCCACAAGTGTGTACTCCGAAAGAGTGTTTAGTGCCGCCGCTCACCTTGTCAGCAATCGGCGTACGAGGTTACATCCAGAAAATGTGGAGAAGATGATGTTCATTAAAATAAATTATAATCAATTCCTCCGCGGAGACATTGACCAGCAGCAATTGCCTCCACAAAGTACACAGGGAGCTGAGATGGTGGATTCCAGTGGGGACGAATTGATAATCTGTGAGGAGGGGGATGTACACGGTGATATATCGGAGGATGATGATGAGGTGGACATCTTGCCTCTGTAGAGCCAGTTTGTGCAAGGAGAGATTAATTGCTTCTTTTTTGGGGGGGGTCCAAACCAACCCGTCATATCAGTCACAGTCGTGTGGCAGACCCTGTCACTGAAATGATGGGTTGCTTAAAGTGTGCATGTCCTGTTTTGTTTATACAACATAAGGGTGGGTGGGAGGGCCCAAGGACAATTCCATCTTGCACCTCTTTTTTCTTTTATTTTTCTTTGCGTCATGTGCTGTTTGGGGAGGGTTTTTTGGAAGGGACATCCTGCGTGACACTGCAGTGCCACTCCTAAATGGGCCCGGTGTTTGTGTCGGCCACTAGGGTCGCTTATCTTACTCACACAGTCAGCTACCTCATTGCGCCTCTTTTTTTCTTTGCGTCATGTGCTGTTTGGGGAGGGTTTTTTGGAAGGGCCATCCTGCGTGACACTGCAGTGCCACTCCTAGATGGGCCCGGTGTTTGTGTCGGCCACTAGGGTCGCTAATCTTACTCACACAGCTACCTCATTGCGCCTCTTTTTTTCTTTGCGTCATGTGCTGTTTGGGGAGGGTTTTTTGGAAGGGACATCCTGCGTGACACTGCAGTGCCACTCCTAAATGGGCCCGGTGTTTGTGTCGGCCACTACGGTCGCTAATCTTACTCACACAGCTACCTCATTGCGCCTCTTTTTTTCTTTGCGTCATGTGCTGTTTGGGGAGGGTTTTTTGGAAGGGACATCCTACGTGACACTGCAGTGCCACTCCTAGATGGGCCTGGTGTTTGTGTCGGCCACTAGGGTCGCTAATCTTACTCACACAGCTACCTCATTGCGCCTCTTTTTTTCTTTGCGTCATGTGCTGTTTGGGGAGGGTTTTTTGGAAGGGACATCCTGCGTGACACTGCAGTGCCACTCCTAAATGGGCCCGGTGTTTGTGTCGGCCACTACGGTCGCTAATCTTACTCACACAGCTACCTCATTGCGCCTCTTTTTTTCTTTGCGTCATGTGCTGTTTGGGGAGGGTTTTTTGGAAGGGACATCCTGCGTGACACTGCAGTGCCGCTCCTAGATGGGCCCGGTGTTTGTGTCGGCCACTAGGGTCGCTAATCTTACTCACACAGCTACCTCATTGCGCCTCTTTTTTTCTTTGCGTCATGTGCTGTTTGGGGAGGGTTTTTTGGAAGGGACATCCTGCGTGACACTGCAGTGCCACTCCTAAATGGGCCCGGTGTTTGTGTCGGCCACTACGGTCGCTAATCTTACTCACACAGCTACCTCATTGCGCCTCTTTTTTTCTTTGCGTCATGTGCTGTTTGGGGAGGGTTTTTTGGAAGGGACATCCTACGTGACACTGCAGTGCCACTCCTAGATGGGCCCGGTGTTTGTGTTGGCCACTAGGGTCGCTAATCTTACTCACACAGCTACCTCATTGCGCCTCTTTTTTTCTTTGCGTCATGTGCTGTTTGGGGAGGGTTTTTTGGAAGGGACATCCTGCGTGACACTGCAGTGCCACTCCTAAATGGGCCCGGTGTTTGTGTCGGCCACTACGGTCGCTAATCTTACTCACACAGCTACCTCATTGCGCCTCTTTTTTTCTTTGCGTCATGTGCTGTTTGGGGAGGGTTTTTTGGAAGGGACATCCTGCGTGACACTGCAGTGCCACTCCTAAATGGGCCCGGTGTTTGTGTCGGCCACTAGGGTCGCTTATCTTACTCACACAGTCAGCTACCTCATTGCGCCTCTTTTTTTTTGCGTCATGTGCTGTTTGGGGAGTGTTTTTTGGAAGGGCCATCCTGCGTGACACTGCAGTGCCACTCCTAGATGGGCCCGGTGTTTGTGTCGGCCACTAGGGTCGCTAATCTTACTCACACAGCTACCTCATTGCGCCTCTTTTTTTCTTTGCGTCATGTGCTGTTTGGGGAGGGTTTTTTGGAAGGGACATCCTGCGTGACACTGCAGTGCCACTCCTAAATGGGCCCGGTGTTTGTGTCGGCCACTAGGGTCGCTAATCTTACTCACACAGCTACCTCATTGCGCCTCTTTTTTTCTTTGCGTCATGTGCTGTTTGGGGAGGGTTTTTTGGAAGGGACATCCTGCGTGACACTGCAGTGCCACTCCTAGATGGGCCAGGTGTTTGTGTCGGCCACTAGGGTCGCTTAGCTTAGTCATCCAGCGACCTCGGTGCAAATTTTAGGACTAAAAATAATATTGTGAGGTGTGAGGTATTCAGAATAGACTGAAAATGAGTGGAAATTATGGTTTTTGAGGTTAATAATAATATGGGATCAAAATGACCCCCAAATTCTATGATTTAAGCTGTTTTTTAGGGTTTTTTGAAAAAAACACCCGAATCCAAAACACACCCGAATCCGACAAAAAAAATTCGGTGAGGTTTTGCCAAAACGCGGTCGAACCCAAAACACGGCCGCGGAACCGAACCCAAAACCAAAACACAAAACCCGAAAAATTTCAGGCGCTCATCACTAGTTATACTGCGACCAGCAATCGCCTCAGCCTGGATGTGCAGTGCTGGTTTGGCTTGGTCGGATTCCCTGACTGAAAATATTGATACCTTAGACAGGGACAGTATATTACTGACTATAGAGCATTTAAAAGATGCATTTCTATATATGCGTGATGCACAGCGGGATATTTGCCGACTGGCATCAAGAGTAAGTGCGCTGTCCATTTCTGCCAGAAGAGGGTTATGGACGCGACAGTGGTCAGGTGATGCGGATTCCAAACGGCATATGGAAGTATTGCCTTATAAAGGGGAGGAGTTATTTGGGGTAGGTCTGTCAGATCTGGTGGCCACGGCAACAGCTGGGAAATCCACATTTTTACCCCAGGTCGCCTCTCAACATAAGAAGACGCCGTATTATCAGCCGCAGTCCTTTCGTCCCCATAAGGGCAAGCGAGCGAAAGGCTCCTCATTTCTGCCCCGGGGCAGTGGAAGGGGAAAAAGGCTGCAACAGACAGCCAATCCCCAAGAACAGAAGCCCTCTCCCGCTTCTGCCAAGTCCTCAGCATGACGCTGGGGCTTTACAAGCGGACTTAGGCACGGTGGGGGCACGTCTCAAGAATTTCAGCGCGCAGTGGGCTCACTCGCAGGTAGACCCCTGGGTCCTTCAGGTGGTATCTCAGGGGTACAAATTGGAATTCGAGACACCTCCCCCTCGCCGTTTCATAAAGTCTGCTTTACCGACGTCTCCCTCAGACAGGGAGACAGTATTGCAAGCCATTCACAGCCTGTATTCCAAGCAGGTGATAATCAAGGTACCCCTCCTGCAACAGGGAAAGGGGTACTATTCCACACTATTTGTGGTACCGAAGCCGGACGGCTCGGTGAGACCAATTTTAAATCTAAATTCCTTGAACACTTACATACAAAGGTTCAAATTCAAGATGGAGTCACTCAGAGCAGTGATTGCAAACCTGGAAGAAGGGGACTATATGGTCTCTCTGGACATCAAAGATGCTTACCTACATGTCCCAATTTACCCTTCTCCAAGGGTACCTCAGGTTTGTGGTACAGAACTGTCACTATCAGTTTCAGACGCTGCCGTTTGGATTGTCCACGGCATCCCGGGTCTTTACCAAGGTAATGGCCGAAATGATGATACTCCTTCGAAAGAAGGGAGTTTTAGTTATCCCTTACTTGGACGATCTCCTGATAAGGGCAAGATCCAGGGAACAGTTGGAAGTCGGGGAAGCACTATCTCAGATAGTGCTGCGGCAGCACGGTTGGATTCTCAATATTCCAAAATCGCAGCTGATCCCGACGACACGCCTTATATTCCTAGGGATGATCCTGGACACAGTCCAGAAAAAGGTGTTTTCTCCCGGAGGAGAAAGCCAGGGAGTTATCCGAACTAGTCAGAAACTTCCTAAAACCAGGCCAAGTGTCAGTGCATCAGTGCACAAGGGTCCTGGGAAAAATGGTGGCTTCCTACGAAGCAATTCCATTCGGCAGATTCCACGCAAGAACTTTCCAGTGGGACCTGCTGGACAAATGGTCCAGATCGCATCTTCAGATGCATCAGCGGATAACCCTGTCACCAAAGACAAGGGTGTCTCTCCTGTGGTGGTTGCAGAGTGCTCATCTTCTAGAGGGCCGCAGATTCGGCATTCAGGACTGGGTCCTGGTGACCACGGATGCCAGCCTGCGAGGCTGGGGAGCAGTCACACAGGGAAGAAATTTCCAGGGCTTGTGGTCAAGCCTGGAGACATCACTTCACATAAATATTTTAGAGATAAGGGCCATTTACAATGCCCTAAGCCAAGCAAGACCTCTGCTTCAAGGTCAGCCGGTGCTGATCCAGTTGGACAACATCACGGCAGTCGCCCACGTAAACAGACAGGGCGGCACAAGAAGCAGGAGGGCAATGGCAGAAGCTGCAAGGTTTTTTCGCTGGGCGGAAAATCATGTGATAGCACTGTCAGCAGTGTTCATTCCGGGAGTGGACAACTGGGAAGCAGACTTCCTCAGCAGGCACGACCTCCACCTGGGAGAGTGGGGACTTCACCCAGAAGTCTTCCACATGATTGTAAACCATTGGGAAAAACCAAAGGTGGACATGATGGCGTCCCGCCTAAACAAAAAATTGGACAGGTATTGCGCCAGGTCAAGGGACCCTCAGGCAATAGCTGTGGACGCTCTGGTAACACCGTGGGTGTACCAGTCAGTGTATGTGTTCCCTCCTCTTCCTCTCATACCAAAAGTACTGAGAATTATAAGACGGAGGGGAGTGAGAACTATACTCGTGGCTCCGGATTGGCCAAGAAGGACTTGGTACCCGGAACTTCAAGAGATGCTCACGGAGGACCCGTGTCCTCTACCTCTAAGAAGGGACCTGCTCCAGCAAGGACCCTGTCTATTCCAAGACTTACCGCGGCTGCGTTTGACGGCAGGGCGGTTGAACGCCAGATCCTGAAGGAAAAAGGCATTCCGGATGAAGTCATCCCTACCCTGGTCAAGCCAGGAAGGATGTAACCGCAAAGCATTATCACCGCATTTGGCGAAAATATGTTGCGTGGTGGGAGGCCAGTAAGGCCCCGATGGAGGAATTTCAACTAGGTCGATTCCTGCATTTCCTGTAAACAGGAGTGTCTATGGGCCTAAAATTGGGGTCCATTAAGGTTCAAATTTTGGCCCTGTCAATTTTCTTCCAGAAAGAACTAACTTCACTACCTGAAGTTCAGACGTCTGTAAAAGGGGTACTGCATATACAGCCGCCTTTTGTGCCTCCAGTGGCACCTTGGGATCTCAATGTAGTTTTGGGGTTCCTAAAGTCACATTGGTTTGAACCACATGAATCTGTGGAGTGAAAATATCTCACATGGAAAGTGGTCATGTTGTTGGCCCTGGCCTCGGCCAGGCACGTGTCAGAATTGGCGGGCTTTATCCTGTAAAAGCCCTTATCTGATCTTCCATTCAGACAGGGCGGAATTGAGGACTCGTCCTCATTTTCTCCCTAAAGTGGTTTCAGTGTTTCATCTGAACCAACCTATTGTGGTACCTGCGGCTACTAGGGACTTGGAGGACTCCAAGTTGCTGGACGTAGTCAGGGCCCTGAAAATATATGTTTCCAGGACGGCTTGAGTCAGAAAATCTGACTCGCTGTTTATCCTGTATGTGTTAGGCGCCAGGGTCCGCTCGTCGGTGCGGCCCGGCGCCTAGCAACCAGGGACGCCGTGCGCGTACAGCCGCCGGCTCCCTGGCAACGCTAGACGCCGGGCGCACGGAGCCGCTCTGACCTTAGCAACGGGGACGCCACGTTCAGCCGCGTTCCCCGTTGCTGGGTCTGTCCTGATTACCTCATGGTGTGCTGGCCGTGCAGCATGCAAGCTGCACGGCATTTCAGTTGATTACCCTGTCTGGATTTTGATTGGAGGGTTCCTGAATAAAGGCACCCTCAGGACTCCTTACAGACGCCGGTGATAGCTTCCTGTTTGCCTGTGTCTGCTACAGAGAGTTTCCAGTCCTGCTCAATCCGGTTGTTCCTGTCCTCAGAGATCCTGTACTCGGAAGTTTGTCATCTGTTCCTGGAGTCTGACCGAGCACCTTTAACATCTTGTGGTGTTCGTGAGTCGCGGCTCAGCCGTGTGTTGCGGCTTGTCCGCTTACTGTTTATTATTTAGTTTACTTGTGTTCTGGAGCTTTTGCGGAGGATTCCGCTCCCACAGATCCACTCTGGTATCCAGCGGTGCTGGATAGGAGTAACGGATCAGGGGATCTTTGGTTGTCCTTTTCCCTGGCGGCTAGTCCGCACATACCTTTGGTTTAAGTTAGTTAGCTTGTAACCCCTGGCCTGGTTGCTTAGTCAGAGGGCCCCTTGTAATCACCCTGTCTCGGACTTCCCCTTGTCTCCCTTTAAGACCTGCGGGGGCATCGGGGTTGGGCAGACATAATCCGCCCTTCGAACGCGGCTGCCATGGGCTCAAGCAACCATAGTCTCGCAGGGGATTTCTGATAACACGGGCGAGACAACGGAGTTAGGGTGCCAGGGGTTACTAGGCTCTCCTGCTCCCACAACCAGCTTATTTTCCCTGTACTCAGACCTCTGCCATAAGATCTCCTCCGGTCTGGAGTACAGGAATCATAACAGTATGCACCCAACAAGCTGGGTGCTCCTGCTTCTAAGCAGACTATTGCTCGTTGGATTTGTAGTACAATTCAGCTTGCACATTCTGTGGCAGGCCTGCCACAGCCAAAATCTGTAAAAGCCCATTCCACAAGGAAGGTGGGCTCATCTTGGGCGGCTGCCCGAGGGGTCTCGGCTTTACAACTTTGCCGAGCAGCTACTTGGTCAGGGGCAAACACGTTTGCTAAATTCTACAAATTTGATACCCTGGCTGAGGAGGACCTGGAGTTCTCTCATTCAGTGCTGCAGAGTCATCCGCACTCTCCCGCCCGTTTTGGGAGCTTTGGTATAATCCCCATGGTCCTTACGGAGTTCCCAGCATCCACTAGGACGTCAGAGAAAATAAGAATTTACTTACCGATAATTCTATTTCTCGTAGTCCGTAGTGGATGCTGGGCGCCCATCCCAAGTGCGGATTGTCTGCAATACTTGTACATAGTTATTGTTACAAAAATCGGGTTATTATTGTTGTGAGCCATCTTTTCAGAGGCTCCTCTGTTATCATGCTGTTCACTGGGTTCAGATCACAGGTTGTACGGTGTGATTGGTGTGGCTGGTATGAGTCTTACCCGGGATTCAAAATCCTTCCTTATTGTGTACGCTCGTCCGGGCACAGTATCCTAACTGAGGCTTGGAGGAGGGTCATAGGGGGAGGAGCCAGTGCACACCAGGTAGTCCTAAAGCTTTACTTTTGTGCCCAGTCTCCTGCGGAGCCGCTATTCCCCATGGTCCTTACGGAGTTCCCAGCATCCACTACGGACTACGAGAAATAGAGTTATCGGTAAGTAAATTCTTATTTTCGGCTCATATGGTGTGGCGTAATGTGAATTTCGGCTCATATGGTGTGGCGTAATGTCAATTTCGGCTCATACCGTGTGACGTAATGTGAATTTGGCTCATACTGTGTGGCATAATGTGGATAAGGGGCACTACTGTCAATAGCTGGTGAGCATGGGGACATGTATGACAAATGCTGGTGTCGTACAGAGGAGGAGTCTGATAGCATAGAAAGAGGCAAATGTGGCTGTGACGGCACATGTGTATATTTTAAACTGTACTTGTGTTATATTAACTCAAATATTCGGCCCCCTAAATCTACCATACTTTTCAGAATGTCCCACTCAAAATTAGGGTGTAGGTGCTTGGGGGTGCAAGGGGTGGGGTGTTGGGGGTACATATGCACCTAGGCCCACCACTAGTTCCGTCGCTGGGTCAGGGATAGGTTGGGGATGTGTAAGCAGCAATAGGGTGCAGCTGCAGCTAGGACTCAGGGTTATGCCGTAGCGGACAGTCAGTGCCGGACAGTGGTCGCCCCATTATGTTTCATTTTATTTCTCTGGGGTGTATTACATCTACTTCATTATTAGGAACTAGGGAGAAATTAGATTTAGCCACGTGATTTTACTGAGAGAATGTAAAATAGTGCTAGACATGTCCCTGGGCGGTGCTAGACACACCCCTCTGGCGGTGCACCTCCTAATGAAATTAGCTGCGCACGCCTATGGTTGACATGTCCACACACGGACCGTTTTTAAGTGATGTGTCGTTTATAAAATCTTACCCGAACCCGCTCATCTCTACTTAATAGAGATGTGTGAAGATAAATACTGATAAATCTATCTGTGATCTGTAGCCTGAGTCACACAGTGCAATGTTTATTATAGAACTGTACTAGATTCAGGCAAAGCCTGGGCACCGACACAACACACTGTAGGGTGGAGTATTTGATAAGGAAGTAATCTGAACCACAGAGGCATTTTCTGCTCTAGAGTAACATTATTCCTGCAGACCCTCTGTCATTAACACCTTCAGTGATGGAAGTTACTCCTCACATTAAAAGTCACATTGGGGCCTATTAATCATGTAATTATCATGTAACATCTATGGAAACTGCTGTTGTTGTACAGTATGTTTAAGGGCAGCATTATGTACTACAGTATGGGCCTGATTCAGGTTGGATTGCAAATTCTGCTAAGTAGCAGAGGGCCAGATGTATTAACCTGGAGAAGGCATAAGGAAGTGATAAACCAGTGATATGTGCAAGGTGATAAAGGCACCAGCCAATCACCTCCAATATGTATCAAGCAGAAATTGCGATCGCATTGCAATCTCTGCTTGATAGCAGAAATTGAGGTTGCCTTCTGCCGGCGCAGCTTAGCTGTGCCCGCAGGAGGCCCGCCGCCATTTTTCTAACCGCAGCATGTGATGTCACACAGCCGCCGCTATCACGCCTACGCAATGCCCCTCATTTCCAAGACGCCACCCCTGTTTGCCTGCCTCCGCCCCCGCGTTACAGCCCCCCTCCCTATCCCCTGCGAAGGACTCTGCCTGATTGACAGGCAGAGGCGATGGCATTATCTGCGTCCCCCTGCAGAAAATGTGGGCGCTTGCGCAGGACGGGCGCTGCACATGCGCCCACATCTTTTTTGTCATTTTTGCGGTTGGATCGCGTTCTGCGATCCAACCTGAATCATCCCCATTATCCCTTTAACATCAATATATAAAGGACATCTCCTGCTTCCCAGCCAACAGCCCTGACGTGGGCCGTCTCCAGAGTTTTCTATGTGGCTGGTTTGTAACAAGATCTGCAATGCGTAGCTTTATAGACCTTGCATGTGTGTGCTAACCGTTACCCGTTATCTTCAGTGGGGCAGCCCTGCCAGAGATCTCTCTCTATTGGGTTGGAGCTGCTCACTATGCCAGTTTTGCGATTGACGCATTGCACATGGTGGGTCATTCCGACCTGTTCGCACGCAACGATTTGTCGCTGCGGTGCGAATGGGTCCGGAATGCGCATGCGCTGCAGCCGCACTGTGCATGCGCGACGTTGCCCGGCGACAGGGGTCGCCGGGTTACGTACAGGACAACGAAGAAAGCGGTCGCAGAGCCGACCGCTAGAAGATTGACAGAAAGAAGGCGTACCTGGGCATCACCGGACCGTTGCCAGCCGTTTTCGGGGAGTGGAGAAGAAAACGCAGGCGTGTCCAGGAGAACGGAGGGCGGATGTCTGACGTCAAAGCCGGCTCCAGCATCGCTGAGATCATCGCACAGGGTAAGTATGTCCAGGCCTAGTCTTGTTTTACTTGAATTTTTTTTAGCTTAGCAGGGCTGCACAAGCGATCGCAGCCCTGCTAAGCTAAAATACACTCCCACATAGGATCGTGGACTAGTTGATCGCAGCAGCAGCAAAAAGTTGCTGGCTGCGAACAACACGGAATGACCACCATGGGCAGCTAGATAGCAGCTCACGCAGAGTTTCCTAGCGTCTAAACCCAGCAGTAATCACTACTTCTTGCTGATCACCGGGATACGTTCTCATTCAGGGGTGTAGCTACCATAGGTGCAGGGAGTGAATCTGCTATGGGGCCCAGAGCTGAGAGGGGCCCTCCTTCCCTGTCACAGTTACATGTGTTATATACTATTGGGTGGTACATAAGGGCCCTTACACGGTATGTCATAATGTGACTTGGGGATACTGTGTTGCATAATGTGTACTGGGAGTCCTACAACGTGACATAACGTGAACTAGGGCACCACTAGGGTTCATTAAATAAACTAGGGCACTAATATGGGGCATAGCATTAACTAAGGCTCTACTGTGGTTCAGAAAAGGAGCTAGGGCACTATTAGAGGGCATAACATTGACAGCTGCTGTGGAGAGGTGTCTCTAGAAGCATTAGGATAGGGGCCCCTTCAAAATGTTGCTGTTGGACTCACAAAGTTCTAGCTACGCCCTTGTTCTCATTATTATCTACTTATCACATAAGCAGATAACATTTAAGTCTCTTAAGTATGCCTGTAGTACATAGAGATATCCCTTTCATCTGCTAGTAGATGTGGGCTGTAGGTTTTACACATCTAATAATACCATCCCTACTGAAGGAGCATGAAGACCTTGCCAAGTGCTCAGCTGAAGGCAGCACAGAGCGTCCTAAGGATGCTCTCTGGGCAGCTCTGCAGTAGTGCTACTGGCTGTAGGGTGCCGTTCCATGTGCCCTGCAAGCCACATGTAGGTGTCATGGGGCAGGAGCAGTGCAACGTCCCTGATTGTGGGGGTCTTGATGATGAATTCAGGGCGCCATATCCTGCTCCGCCCACCTGGACCTTCCTCGGATAGCCAGGAGCCCAGAGGGAAAAAGTAGGTAAGCATGCAGCTTGTGAAGGGCCGGTCTACACAGCATTTCACAATTACTATCCAATATCCTCAGCATGAGGAAAAAAGGGCATGACCGTGCATTGCGGGGTATGGTTACGCAGCACTGGGGCGTGACGCAAGTCACGAGGTGCTTGATGTTGTTACACTCCCCATCTCAGCATTCTGACCCAGCAGAGCACCTGGAGGCAGAACTGCTTGGCTCTGCCTTCAGGCAGCTGGAACAGGCAGAAGAGCAAGCTGGTCAATCCGGCCATGGTACCCACTGGCATATAAAATATAAAAAAGTGCCATCCCGAGATGTGTCTGTATGTGGTTGTCTGATGCACACAGTAGGTAGACACACATTTTATTTATTTATTAGATAAGGAAGGAAGGGACTTACCAGTCTCCTCTTTGACAATTTTCACTGCTGCCAAATCCCCAGTCACCCTGTTCCTGGCCTGCAGAAGAAAGATCGCATAATTATGCACAGTCAGGTAGGCGTGCGCACCCCGGGAGCCCAGTGAGATGCTAAAAGCATCTCAGGGCTGCAATCACTGGGTGGGATGGGGCGTGTCTGGACCACTGCGGGGGCGCGCCGCGGCGGCTGTGTGACATCACACACAGCCGCTATGACCCGGGACGCGGTGGGTAGCCGTCTGCCAGCATAGCCAGGCTGCTCAGGCAGGGAGCTACTCACCGGGTGCAAAAGCATCGTCACCGTGCAATGCTTTTGCACCCTTGCGGGGGAAGGGGGCAGAGCCAGACATGCGGGGCGGACTAGCCCTGTGCTGGACGTCCCCCCGCATGTCTGAGAAACTGATCGTTGATGTGCTAAATTTAGCACATCTACGATCAGATCTGAATTGCCCAGAAACCCCTCCTCCTCTTGGCAAGTGGCTCAAATTATGACAATAGCAATAATATACAATACAATTATTACTAGAGCTGCCACCACATCATGCAGTTTAAGAGACATGCATGATGGCAGCAGTGGCAGCAGCTTCTTCTACCAAGTTTGTTGTGTGTGTGGATCTGAGTCACTGAGTCTGTGAATCAGTGCACTAGACCACCCCACGCCCCTGCCGTTTTAAAACTTGAGTCTAAATTTATAAATGTGAATTTCTTCTAAATGTAACATCTATGACATTTATAAACGTGGTTTAAATTTACTATGCAGCGACTTTCACATCCACACAATCTTCAGGAGCAGTTTTGGTGGCTGAATTTAAAGAGGCAATTACATTCAGTACAAAACTATACTTATTTTATATCGAATAGTATGGGTCTGGGACTGAGGGTCGACAGCACAAAGGTCGACACACCTTAGGTCGACGCCAATTGGTCGACACACCTTAGGTCGACATGGACAAAAGGTCGACATGGAAAAACGTCGACATGAGTTTTTTTTGGTGTCGTTTTCTTCGTAGAGTGACCGGGAACCCCAATTAGTGCACCGCGTCCCCTCGCATGGCTCGCTTCGCTCACCATGCTTCGGGCATGGTGCCTTCGCTCCGCTACCGCTTCGCTCGGCACACTTTACCGTTCCAATCGTAGTCCACGTGGATCGTTAAGTATGAAAAGGTTCAAAAAAAGAATAAAAATCGTGAAAAACGCATGTCGACTTTTTTCCATGTCGACCTTGTTCCTGTCGACCTTTTGTCCATGTCGACCTTTTGTCCATGTCGACCTAAGGTGTGTCGACCAATTGGCGTCGACCTAAGGTGTGTCGACCTTTGTGCTGTCGACCTGGAGTCCGGATACCGAATAGTATATTCAGTTGCATTAACCACTTAACTATTTTTCTCTGCAAACCCGTTCATAACATTGTGTTTTTTATTCTTTTTTATTTAATAAAGACTCAAAAGTATTTTTTTTAAATATTTAAATAATAGGATTTTGATACCTACCGGTAAATCCTTTTCTCTTAGTCTGTAGAGGATGCTGGGGATACCATAAGAACCATGGGGTATAGATGGGATCTGCAGGAGACATGGGCACTTTAAGACTTTAAAAGGGTGTGAACTGGCTCCTCCCTCTATGCCCCTCCTCCAGACTCCAGTTATAGGAACTGTGCCCAGGGAGACGGACATTTCGAGGAAAGGATTTTATTGTTAAACTAAGGTGAGATTCATACCAGCTCACACCTCAAGCACGACATACAACTTGGCATTCAACATAACTCAAGGCAACGGCCTGAACACTGTCAGCAACAGGCTGACTATAACGTAATCCAATCTGTGTGTAACCATAACTAATAACTGCAGACACAAACTGCACAGGGACGGGCGCCCAGCATCCTCTACGGACTAAGAGAAAAGGATTTACCGGTAGGTATCAAAATCCTATTTTTTCATACGTCCTAGAGGATGCTGGGAATACCATAAGAACCATGGGGTTTATACCAAAGCTCTAGAACGGGCGGGAGAGTGCGGATGACTCTGCAGCACTGATTGACCAAACATGAGGTCCTCATCGGCCAGGGTATCAAACTTGTAAAATTTAGCAAAAGTGTTTGGACCCAACCAAGTAGCTGCTCGGTAGAGTTGTAATGCCGAGGTCCCCCGGGCAGCCGCCCAGGACGAGTCCACCTTTCTGGTAGAATGGGCTTTCATCGATTTTGGCAACGGCAATCCAGCCGTAGTATGAGCATGCTGGATTGTTTTAAAGATCCAGCGTGCAATAGTCTGCTTGGTAGCAGGAGCCCCAATTTTGTTGGGAGCATACAGGACAAACAGAGCCTCTGTTTTCCTAATTTGAGCCGTTCTGGCGACATAAATTTTCAAAGCTCTGACCACATCCAGAGATTTCGACTCAATCAAGGTATCAGTAGCCACTGGCACTACAATAGGTTGGTTCATGTGGAAAGATGAAACCACCTTCGGCAGAAATTGCTGACGAGTCCTCAACTCTGCTCTATCTACATGAAATATCAAATAAGGGCTCTTGTGAGACAAAGCCGCTAACTCAGACACCCGCCTCGCGGATGCCAAGGCCAACAGCTTGACCACTTTCCAAGTGACAAATTTCAACTCCACCTTCTGTAAAGGCTCAAACCAATGTGATTGAAGGAACTGCAACACCACGTTAAGATCCCATGGTGCCACTGGGGGCACAAAGGGAGGTTGGATGTGCAACACACCTTTCACGAAAGTCTGAACTTCTGGAAGGGAGGCCAAGGGTTTCTGAAAGAAAACCGATAAGGCTGAAATCTGTACCTTAATTGAGCCCAACTTTAGGCCCACATCCACACCTGCTTGCAGAAAATGGAGAAAACGTCCTAACTGAAATTCTTCCGTAGGAGCCTTCTTGGATTCACACCAAGACACATATTTTCTCCAAATACGGTGGTAATGTTTAGACGTTACTCCTTTTTTAGCCTGAAGAAGTGTGGGAATGACCTCACTGGGAATACCCTTTCGGGCTAGGATTTGGCGTTCAACTGCCATGCCGTCAAACGTAGCCGCAGTAAGTCTTGGTATACGCATGGACCCTGTTGTAACAGGTCCTTGCGTAGAGGAAGAGGCCAGGGATGTCCTATGAGTAATTCCTGAAGATCTGGATACAAAGCCCTCCTTGGCCAGTCTGGAACAATGAGGATCGCCTGAACCTTTGTTCTTCTTATGATCTTTAGAACTTTCGGAATGAGAGGAAGTGGAGGGAATACATACACCGACTGAAAAACCCATGGTGTCACTAGGGCGTCCACTGCTATTGCTTGAGGGTCCCTTGACCTGGAACAATATCTCTGAAGCTTCTTGTTGAGACGAGACGCCATCATGTCTATTTGAGGAGTTCCCCATAGACTCGTCACTTCTATGAAGACCTCTTGATGAAGACCCCACTCTCCTGGATGGAGATCGTGTCTGCTGAGGAAGTCTGCTTCCCAGTTGTTCACTCCTGGAATGAAGATCGCTGACAACGCGCTTGTATGCCTTTCCGCCCAGCGGAGAATCTTTGTGGCCTCTGCCATCGCCGCTCTGCTTTTTGTTCCGCCCTGGTGGTTTATGTACGCTACTGCAGTTATATTGTCCTACTGGATCAGTGCGGGCAGATTTCGAAGAAGATGTTCCGCTTGAAGAAGGCCGTTGTAAATGGCCCTTAACTCTAGAACATTTATGTGTAGACACGTTTCCTGGCTTGACCATCTTCCCTGGAAGTTTTCCCCCTGCGTGACTGCCCCCCAGCCTCAGAGACTCGCATCCGTGGTTACTAGGATCCAGTCCTGGATCCCGAACCTGCGCCCCTCTAGGAGGTGAGAGCTGTGCAGCCACCACAGGAGTGAGATTCTGGTTTTTGAAGACAGGACTATCTTCCGGTGCATGTGCAGGTGGGATCCGGACCACTTGTCCAACAGGTCCCACTGAAAAACTCTGGCATGGAATCTGCCAAACTGAATGGCCTCGTAGGCCACTACCATCTTCCCCAGTAATCGAGTGCATTGATGGATTGACACTTTTGCTGGTTTCAGAATTTGTTTGACCAGATTCTGAATTTCCAGAGCCTTTTCCACTGGAAGAAAAACCCTCTGTAATTCTGTGTCCAGAACCATTCCCAAAAACGACAGCCGCTTCGTCGGAGTCAACTGCGATTTTGGCAAGTTTAGGAGCCAACCATGATGTTGCAGAACTGTCAGGGAGAGTGAAATGTTCTGGACCAGTTGGTCCCTGGATCTCGCCTTTATCAGGAGATCGTCCAAGTACGGGATAATTGTGACTCCCTGCTTGCGCAGGAGAACCATCATTTCCGCCATTACCTTGGTGAAAACTCTTGGAGCCATGGACAGACCAAACGGCAACGTCTCAAATTGGTAATGACAATCCTGAATTGCAAACCTCAGGTAAGCTTGATGCGGAGGATATATTTGGACATGTAAGTAGGCGTCCTTTATGTCCACCGACACCATAAAATCCCCTTCTTCCAGACTGGAGATTACTGCTCGGAGAGACTCCATCTTGAATTTGAATCTTCTTAGGTAGAAATTGAGGGATTTTAGGTTCAGAATTGGTCTGACCGAGCCGTCCGGCTTCGGGACCACGAACAGGATCGAATAAAAGCCTTCTCCCTGTTGTGACGGGGGAACCTCGATAATGACCTGATTTTGACACAACTTTTGTATTGCGTCGCATACTACCTCCCTGTCCGGCAGAGAAACTGGTAAGGCCGATTTGAAAAATCGTCGAGGGGGAACGTCTTGAAACTCCAGTTTGTACCCCTGGGACACTATTTCTAATACCCATGGGTCCAGGTCCGAGCGAACCCAGAACTGACTGAAGAGTTTGGGACGTGCCCCCACCGGTGCGGACTCCGGCAAAGGAGCCCCAGCGTCATGCGCTGGATTTGGCAGAAGCCGAGGAGGACTTCTGCTCCTGGGAACCTGCCACTGCCGGTGATCTTTTACCTCTTCCCCTTCCTCCAGTAGCAAGGAAGGAAGAACCTCGGTCCTTTCTGTATTTATTGGGCCGAAAGGACTGCATCTGATAGTGGTGTGTTTTCTTTTGTTGTGGAGGTAAAAATAAGGTTTAAAAGAGGGCTTACCCCGTGGTAGCCGTAGATACCAAATCAGCGAGACCGTCACCAAATAAGACACCACCTTTATATCGTAGAGATTCCATATTTTTCTTGGAGTCAGCATCAGCATTCCATTGATGAATCCACAAAGCTCGCCTTGCCGAGACTGCCATGGCATTGGCCTTTGATCCCAAAAGGCCTATATCTCTTGCGGCTTCCTTTAGGTAGGCCGCAGCGTCCCTGATATAACCCAGCGTTAAGAGGATGCTATCCCAATCTAGGGTATCTATATCAGATGACAAGTTATCTGCCCACTTCTCGATAGCACTACTCACCCACGCAGATGCAATTGTTGGTCTGAGCAGTGTACCTGTGGTGACATAAATGGATTTTAACGTAGTTTCCTGTCTACGATCCGCAGGATCCTTAAGGACTGCCGTGTCAGGCGATGGGAGAGCCACCTTTTTTTGACAACCGGGATAGAGCCTTGTCCACCATGGGTGGTGACTCCCACTTTTCTCTATCCCCAGAGGGAAACGGATACGCCGCCGGAATCCTTTTGGGAATTTTAAACTTTTTGTCAGGATTTTCCCAAAGCTTTTTAAAAAGAGTGTTCAGTTCATGAGAGGGAGGAAACGTTACCTCAGGTTTCTTTTCCTTGTACATACAGACCCTTTTATCTGGGACAGCAGGGTCTTCAGAGATATGTAATACGTCTTTTATCGCCACAATCATGTACTGAATGCCAATTTTGGATCTAATCTGACATCACTATAATCGACACTGGAGTTGGTGTCCGTGTCGGTATCCGTGTCTGCCGACTGGGCAAACGAACGTTTTTGTGACCCCGAGGGGTCTGAACTTGTAATAACACATCCTCCACAGATTTCCTCCATGCCTGGTTCTGAGATTCAGATTTATCTAATCTCTTGGTAATAAGAGCCACATTAGCATTTAAAGCATTCAACACATTTACCCAATCAAGAATCGGTGGTGCCGACAGGGTCACCCCCACAGCTGTATGTGTGCCTAATACAGTCTCCTCCTGGGAAGAGCACTCAGCCTCAGACATGCCGACACACGTACACAAAACACCCACAAACACACTGGGCATATAGGGGACAGACCCACAATAAAGCCTGTCAGAGAGACACAGAGGAAGTTTGCCAGCTCACAACCCAGTGCATAAACCCGGTTCTGAAACAGTTACAGAATGTCCCAGACCTGCAGCGCTTTTATAATAACTTATATTGCACCAAAAATCACTGCCCCCCCCGGTTTGCACCCTGTTACTTGTACAGCAGTGTGAGGAAGGACCAGCGTCTCTGCAGCTTCTGTGAAGAGAAAATGACGCTGATGTGAGCTGTGAGGACTAAGCCCCGCCCCCATAATGGGGCGCTTCAGCCCCGCTATTTTTCAAAATCTTTATACTGGCGGGGGTTAGGACAGTGGCTTGGCACCTTGTCCCCTCTTGTCAGTCACTTTTTTAGAGGTGTATATGCTGCCCAGGGCGCCCCCCGCGCCCTGCACCCTGTAGTGCCGCTGAGTGTGGGAGCATGGCGCGCAGCGCGGCCACTGTGCGGTACCTCTGAAGCCGTCACTGAAGTCTTCTGTCTTCTACTCACCTGTCTTCTGACTTCTGGCTCTGCAAGGGGGGTGACGGCCGGCT
Organism: Pseudophryne corroboree; assembly: GCF_028390025.1. Classification (NCBI taxonomy): domain Eukaryota; kingdom Metazoa; phylum Chordata; class Amphibia; order Anura; family Myobatrachidae; genus Pseudophryne; species Pseudophryne corroboree. Next base: position 414,874,562 of record NC_086451.1, read on the forward strand.
CTGGGAATGAGCCCGTAGGCGTACCTAGTGATCAAACCCTCAGGAGCTAATGGTGTCCTGTAGCCAAGAAGCAGAGCCTTTAACTCACTGGAAGTAGGTCTAACTTCTCTCCCCTAAGTCCCACGAAGCAGGGAAACTGTTGCCAGCAGATCTCCCTAAAAATAAAAAACCTAGCATAAAGTCTTTTCAGAGAAACTCAGTAGAGCTCCTCAGAGTGCATCCAGTCTGCCTGGGCACAAGTCTAAAACTGGAGTCTGGAGGAGGGGCATAGAGGGAGGAGCCAGTTCACACCCTTTTAAAGTCTTAAAGTGCCCATGTCTCCTGCGGATCCCGTCTATACCCCATGGTTCTTATGGTATCCCCAGCATCCTCTATGTATGAGAAATTATATTATGCACATCTGATAATCGGAGCTCCTTGTAAAAAAACTGGGGGACATAGTGAGGTGGCGCGGTCGCATGTCATCTGATCATGCCAGTTAAGTGGTTAATGAATATTATTGCCACTTTAATTCCAGAATCCAAACTGCTTTAGATGCAGAATTTAGCCCTTGACCTCTTCTGCTGTGTTATCTGTTTACCTACAGTAGATTATTCTTATTGTTTTCAGTATTTAAAATAAAGATTCAACTTTCAGACCTGGCTGCACTCCTCTCTTAAGGTGCATACACACTAGGCAATATTTTAGATGATATCGTTCATTTTCAGCCTTCTGAGTAATATCATTTAAAATATCTCCCAATGTGTATGCTACGAACGATGAACGATGGCATCGTTATCGTCTCCCGCTGTCGTCTGTGCATGCAACTCAATTTGGACATATTGTTCAAAACTGCATATACAGTACGGTCCGGCCACGGCATGACGTCACTGTACGATATCGCTAGAGATATTGTACAGGGTGTAACTGTGTATGCACTAGATTGGCCATCCGGGGGGTAGGGAATACATTAGGCGATATCGCTCATGGAGCGTATCGCATAGTTTGTATGCACCTTTACACAGAGAGAAATGCCTAAAGCTGGGTATACTGTACACTATACAATTATCTGGCAGAAAATCTGTGGTTGGAATGAAAATCTAGTAATGGATGCAGGGCTGGCAACAGAAATCTTGGGGCTTAGTACACAGATATCTTTGGGGCCCCACCTCAGCCCCCGCTCCCACACATCCCTCCCCTGGGAACGAGTGAGAATGGGTGTCAGGGTGAGAGGGAGAGAGAGGGTTGGGTCAGAGAGAGAGAGAGAGAGAGAGAGAGAAAGAGAGGGTGTCGGAGCAAGAGAGAGAGAGGGTTTAATGGAAAAAGAGGGAATAAATTAAAGAGAGAGGGGAGAGAGTGTGTCAGACAGGGAGAGAGAGGAGCGCAAGAGAGGGTGTCAGGGAGAAAGGGATTAGAGAGGAGAGAAAGAGGGGGGGTCATCAGGGAGAGAGTGTGTCAGTGAGGGAGAGGAGCAAGAGAGGGAGGGGAGTGAGCGAGAAAGTTTGTCAGGGAGAAAAAGAAAGAAGGGAGCAAGAGGGATTGAGAGAGAGCGTCAGGGAAAGAAAGAGGGAGTAATAGAGAGAGGGGGGGGTAGAGAGAGAAAGTGTCATGGAGAGAGAGATAGAGTCATAGAGAGAGTGTCAGTAAAAGAGACAGGGAGAGAGACTGTATCAGAGAGAGAGACATGTCAGGTAGAGAGTGTCAAGGAGGAGAGGAAGAGACTCTTAGGGAGAGAGAGGGTGAGGGAGACAGTGTCAGGGAGAGTCAGAGAGAGAGACAGTGTCAGGGAGCATGTAAGAGAGTCACCGTCAGGGAGAGAGACCAAGTGTCAGGGAGAAAGGGCGAGAGAGTGTGTCGGAGAGAGAGAGACAGCCTCAGAGAGAGAGAGAGAGAGGCAGAGTCCAGAGGGAGGGAGAGAGAAAGACACAGTATCAGGGACGAAGAGAGAGAGATTGTCAGGGAGAGAAAGAGGGAGAGATAGAGAGAGACAGTATCAGGGAGAGAGAGACAGTGTCAGGGAGACAGAGAAAGAGTCACAGAGAGAGTGTCAGTGAGAGAGACAGTCAGGGAAAGAGAGAGAGACTGTGTCAGGCAGAGAGAGACAGTGTCAGGGAGAGAGAGAGAGAGAGAGAGGGAGGGAGACATTGTTAGGGAGAGAGTGTCAGTGAGAGAGACAGTCGGTGAGAGAGAGAGGAAAAGACTGCTAGGGAGAGAGAGACAGTGTCAGGGAGAGACAGAAGGTGAGAGAGACACCATCAGGGAGAGAGACCAAGTGTCAGGGAGAGAGGGGGAGAGAGTGTGTCGGAGAGAGAGAGGCAGTCATGGAGAGAGGGAGAGAGAGAGAGAGAGAGAGAGAGACAGTATCAGGGATGGAGAGAGAGAGAGTGTCAGGGATGGAGAGAGAGTGAGTCAAGGAGAGACAAAGAGAATGTCAGAGTGTTAGTCAGAGAGAGGGAGAGAGACAGTGAGAGAGACTGTCAGTGAGAGAGAGAGGGGAGAGAGTGTTAGGGAGAGAGAGAGCAAACTGGAGAGACATTATTACCTGACTACAGAACACGTCTCTCATGGGGGCGGGCACTTCTCGTCATTAGGCCCCACCCCCTAGACACCCACGAAACGCGGCACTGCTAACCTGCTCCTGGCAGCTGGCACTGGTAATCGGGAAGGGGGTGGGGTTGTTCCTGTGAACCTTGGGGCCCCTCAGGACCTCGGTGCCCAGGATGGGGGTACCCTTTGTACCCCCCCTGTCATCGGGCCTGAATGGATGAGAGCAACTGACAATAGACAGTTTGCTACCAAACACTGGAAAATGGACCAAACCTGTCGTTTATACAAACTGGTTAAATCACGGACAGGTTTTGTCCATTTTCCAGTGTTTTGGCGCAAATGGTCAGTTTCTCTTATCCATTACCAGGATTTCATTCCAACCACAGATTATAGGCCAGATAATTGTATAGTGTATGCCCATCTTTATTCAGAATGTATTGTTCAGAAAAGATATACAGGTGTGTCCTCATCCAACTAGCTTTTTGGACTATATAGACACTGCACCACAGGCACTGGCATATTTATAATGGGTGCACACCATGCTCCCATTATGTTTAAATATCACCCTCCGGAGTCCCGTGGGGCAACAGAAATCACTGGGGAAATCGCACCGCAACGTTTTCCCGGTGTTTTGCGCATGCACAGTAGGAAAATCACTGGGAAAATGGCCGCCACGCTATTTTCCTGGAGATCTGTGCAATGCGCCCTAGGCTTTGGGACAACTCTAGGGTCCCTATGGATCCTAGTGCCCAGAGTCTCTGCGCCGCTGGCTAGAGTGGAGGGAGCCCAGATGGAGCCTGCACATGGGCCTCCTCCTCTCTAGAAATGCCCCTGACCACAGGTAGTGATTCCTACTTTCTCCTAAATTTTGCATCTTACTCGCATTGTAGCATTCATAGTCACTCACATTGTACTAGAGACACCAGATCAGTCCTTTTGTCTCAAGAAACAGGTATTAAGTCGCAGGATCAGCATAGTGATAAGCAGCTGGAGGAATGGCGCAATTGCTCATATCGGACCTCTGTCTTTTGCCTTTTTTTTACACAGATTTACAACACACTTGCCTACTCTCTCGGAATGGCCAAGGGGCTCCCGAAAATCAGGTGGCACCCCCTGCCTCCCGGAAGTATGGGCAAGACTCCCATAGCCGATCACCTCCCCACTCAGCCGCCCACTTACCGAATCAAGTGGGTGGACCAGGCTGCCAATGATGTGATTTGCGCTGAATTGCGCCATCATAGCCACATTTCCCGATGTACAATGCCGGTAATCCCAGCATTGTATAGTGGGAGACATGTTCACAATGATGCAATCGTACAGCAAGCCCCTCGCACCACAGCATCACCCCAGGCAGGAAAGAGAAAACTGCATGGGTTGTGAAAGGTACAGGGTGCTAGGAGGAACAACATTTCCCCCTTGGTCTAAGGCACAGTTAGATTGAAATTGGGTGTATGATGCCTCTCAAGTGTCTGCACGGGGAAAATGCCTTGCATCTGGTCCCATATGTGTTGGCTTGGTTTGCTGTTCACCATCATTGAGCACTTGTATCAGTGGAATCACTATGATCTACCGGCACACGGGATGCCGGCTGTCCATATCCCAACAGTGGCATCCCGACCTCCAGAATGCCAGCAGCGGGGTAAACGCAGAGTCCTCTTGTGGGCTCGGTGAGCTCGCCACAGGATCTATTTCCACTCTGTGGGTGTCGTGGACACCCACAAGTGGGAATAGTCCTGTTTTGCTGGGATTACGGCTGTCAGGATTCTGGCGTCGGTATCCTGACTATCGGGATCCCGACAGCTGGAAAGCTGAATGCATCCCGTATCAGCCCTTTACTAGCTGCAAAAGATATTTCTAGAAGCAGTCGTATTTACTATTTAGTATTTACGCTTACATCAAGAACTTTAAAACTCTACTGTTCCGTCTGCACACCCTAACAGAACTTTGTCAACACGGGAATGCTGCATTATAATCCAGTTACCCCTCTTTATGTTGTAAAAATACCTTACTACCATTTCAACTGGAATGTCATCTCGCCACTTCAAATGTAATCTTTCCAAAAGCTTAATGGCTAGGTGACATCCTTAACTCTGAAATGTCCTTTATTCCCCACATTCAATCTGTTTCCAAATCCTGTGACACATATGCAGAAACGCCTATATTTTATACAAGACGTAAATACTATAACCCATGAACTCATTACAGGTTGAATCTCCCATATCCAAAATTTCGAAATACGGAATATTCCAAAATGGAATTTAAGAGTGTACCTGAGATAATGACACCTTTGCTTTCTGATGGTTCAATGGAGATAAACTTTATTTCATGCACAAAATTATTAAAAATGTTGTATAAAATGACCTTCAGGCTGTGTGTATAAGGTGTATATGAAACATAAATGCATTCTGTGCTCTGACTTGGGTCAAATCCCCAAGATCTCTCATTGTGGTATGCAAATATTCCAAAATACGAAAAAATCCAATATCCAAAATACTCATGGTCCCAAGCATTCTGGATATGGGAGACTAAACCTGTATTTCCTGCATTTATTATTGCAATAGAGCGGGATGTACTATCCTTCGCCCCCGCGTTAAGTGCCGTTTTCTCTCCGTTCACACTCACCACTCCGCTGCCCGCCTCTTCCCCTTAGCTCCCCCGTCTGCTTTCTCATTTCCCTCTCCCTCCTCTTCACCGCTGCGGCCACTGAGTTCTCCTCTCGCAGCGCTCCCCATGGCCGTTGGCGCATGCGCAGGGCCGGAAGCTGCAACTGCGGCGCAGGAAGCCTCCAGGATCCATCCAGGAAGGCTGTGTGCGCATGCCGGAAAACACAGTGAGTGGTGTGCATGTGCCAACGGCCATGGGGAGCGCTGCGAGAGGAGAACTCAGTGGAATGCCCTCCCACGCACAACAAGGCTTTTGTCTAGTCCCCAAACCTTCAAGCATTCCCTGGGAACTCACCTCTTCAGACAAGTTTATCAGATTCCAGAACCACCCACATAACCTTCATAAGATTTCCTATCGAATTACATCCTCTCTGTACAGTCCACACAGTGACATAACCTCACATGCAGAGCCGAATTAACGGCGGGGCACAAGGGGCAGTCATCCTGGGGTCCCCACACAAGTGGGGCCCCTACACACTGTCCTCACAACTGCAAAAAAACATCAGAGTAGGAGTACAGCATTTACCTGTCTCCTCTCCGTCCTCAGCAGCTGAGACGTTCCATTACAGCTGCGGCCGCCGAGGAGCTTCACTCACTGCATTTCTGGGCACCGTACTACAAAAAGGATATCCTGGAGCTTGAAAAGGTACAGAGGAGGGCGACCAAACTAATTAAGGGCATGGAGACGATGGAATACAAGGAAAGGCTTGAAAGACTAGGCATGTTTACATTGGAAAAGCGGAGACTAAGAGGGGATATGATCAACATCTACAAATATATAAGGGGACAATACACAGAGCTTGCGCGGGACCTGTTTTTGGTTAGATCAACACGGAGGACTCGTGGACACTCGCTCAGGTTAGAGGAGAGGAGATTCCGCACAATACGGCGTAAAGGCTTTTTCACGGTAAGGACAATACATGTTTGGAATTCCCTGCCCGAGGGAGTTGTAATGGCGGAATCTGTCAACACCTTTAAGAATGGGTTAGATAAATTCCTAATGGATAAGGATATCCAGGGGTATGGTGCATAGTCATGCATTATAGTTACTATAAATAGGGATAAAATGTAACGGCTGACAGCATCATCAGTCAGAAATTTTAGTCAAATCATCATGCATAGGAGACCACAAATAGGTTGAACTCGATGGACAATTGTCTTTTTTCAACCTCAGATACTATGTTACTATGTAAGTCTCGCGAGATTTGACATTATCTCGCGAGACTTCACACTGCTGTGAGTGAAGCTCCACGGCGGCCACAGCAGTAAAGGAACAGCTTAGCTGCCGAGAAGGACGGAGAGGAGACAGGTAAATGCTGTACTCTTACTCTGATGTTTTTTATTGCAGTTGTGAGGACAGTGTGGGGGGCCCCCACAAATTTGTTGCCCAGCGGCCCCCACAGACCTTAATCCAACCCTGCTCACATGTCTTCACTTTCTTCATTATCACATCCTTCTGACACCAAGACAACATTGTTGTGTGACCTGGGCCTAATGCAGACCTGATCATAGATGTGCATTCGCATCTGCCAAGTAGCTACCTGTCTACGCAGCCTAGCTGCACTCTGTTTTTGGCCACAGCGGCTGCATGTGACGTCACTCAGCTGCCGCGGCCCGCCATGCAAGCGGTCATGTCTGGAGCACGCCCCCAAAGCGCAGCCGCAACGCTGTCAACGCCCCGCAACTGCCTCTGCCTGTCACTCAGGCAGAGGCGACTGCACCAGTGAGATGCCTTTGCATCTCACTGTGTGCGCACGTGCAGTGTGGTTGCTGCGCGTGCGCACACAGCACAGGGCTTCAGCATGCGTTTGCTGCCGATGCAGCGACCAGGTCTGAATGAGGCCCTATATCATGTAGCTCACAAAGAAAGCTTGTGAGCAGGGCCTTTTACAGCTGTGTCCCTTATTACACAGTCTTGCTTTATTACTGCATTGTTCCCGACTGTAAAGCTCAACAGAATATGCTGGTGCTATATAAGTAACTGTTAATAAAAATATTGAGGGTGGGATGTACCAAAGTATCGCGGTACATCCCGCCACTTATTGCATTGATACTAACACATATGTATAAACATATATGATTAGTGTTGCAAGAGACAGCAGTTGCGATCAGAGCTGTCCTTCGCGATTCGCTGTGGCTGGTGGCAGTGGCGTCATGAAGGGGGTGCGGGGGGTGCGGCCCGCACCCAGGTGTCACCCTTCAATGGGGTGACACCAAAAAGAGCTGTACACCCGCCTGGCCTGACTATTTTCACCGCCGCAGCGCCGCCGGGTCTGTACTGCCGCAATCTATAGATGCCGGGTGCAGTATGTCACTTCCGGTGACGTCATCACGCACGCCGGCACCGCAGGGCAGGCCATTCTGGGAGAGTAGATGTATTCTGGGAGGGAGAATGGGAGTCGAGTGCATGGTGCCCACATGGGGTGCGCCCGGCTCCCGTCTTTGTAGCTAGCAGGGTACCCGTCTCTCATCCCTGCCTGCCACCACCGGAGCACCGCCGGGCGCGCACAGAAGATGCGCCTGGATCTCGTCCCTGCCGCTGAAGGAGCACCGCCGGGCGCGCACAGGAGATGCGCCTGGATCTCGTCCCTGCCGCTGAAGGAGCACCGCCGGGCGCTTGGTGCCTGTACCTGCCGCCGCTGGAGCTGGTAGGCTTTAAAATTAAATGATAGTCTCCAGTATGTTTCCCTCCAACCCAGTGTCCCCAGTCTGTCCCTCTCCCACTCTGCACCCTCTCCCACCCAGTGTCCCAATCCCCAGTATGTCCCCCTCCCACTCTGCATCCTCTCCCACCCAGTGTCCCAATCCCTAGTCTGTCCCCCTCCCACTCTGCATCCTCTCCCACCCAGTGTCCCAGTCCCCAGTATGTCCCCCTCCCACTCTGCGTCCTCTCCCACCCAGCGTACCAATCCCCAGTATGTCCCCCTCCCACTCTGCGTCCTCTCCCACCCAGCGTCCCAATCCCCAGTATGTCCCTCTCCCACTCTGCGTCCTCTCCCACCCAGCGTCCCAGTCCCCAGTATGTCCCTCTCCCACTCTGCATCCTCTCCCACCCAGTGTCCCAGTCCCCAGTATGTCTCCCTCCCACTCTGCGTCCTCTCCCACCCAGCGTCCCAATCCCCAGTATGTCCCCCTCCCACTCTGCGTCCTCTCCCACCCAGCGTCCCAATCCCCAGTATGTCCCTCTCCCACTCTGCGTCCTCTCCCACCCAGCGTCCCAACCCCCAGTATGTCCCCCTCCCACTCTGCGTCCTCTCCCACCCAGCGTCCCAATCCCCAGTATGTCCCCTTCCCACTCTGCGTCCTCTCCCACCCAGCATCCCAATCCCCAGTATGTCCCCCTCCCACTCTGCGTCCTCTCCCACCAAGCATCTCAATCCCCAGTATGTCCCCCTCCCACTCTGCGTCCTCTCCCACCCAGCGTCCCAATCCCCAGTATGTCCCCCTCCCACTCTGCGTCCTCTCCCACCCAGCGTCCCAATCCCCAGTATGTCCCCCTCCCACTCTGCGTCCTCTCCCACCCAGCGTCTCAATCCCCAGTATGTCCCCCTCCCACTCTGCGTCCTCTCCCACCCAGCGTCCCAATCCCCAGTATGTCCCCCTCCCACTCTGCGTCCTCTCCCACCCAGCATCTCCCCCTTCCTCTGTTCCTCTATCCATTATGTCCTTCTCCCACCCTGCATCCCCCTCTCACCCAATGCCCCCGTCCTCCTCAGTCCCTTCCTCCACCATGTGTCCTCCCTCTCACCCAGTGCCTCTTAAGGACACCCCCTTTCTGATTGGCCACACCCCTTTTTCGGCATCTGCCACAGTACCCCATTCGAGTGGACACTACCCCTTTCAATTTTCCATACCCCCACTTCAAAATTCCCTCTTCGATCACTGTGTGTGTGTGTGTGTGTGTGTGTGTGTGTGTGTGTGTGTGTATGTATGTGTATGTGTATATATATGTATGTATATACATATATATATATATATATATATATACATACATACATACATACACACACACACACACACACACACACACACACACACACACACACACGGAGGTCCATGGGGGGTGACACCATGAGTTACCACACCGGGTGACACCAACCCTAGTGACGCCTCTGGCTGGTGGACATCCAGGTCTACGACCCGGGAGTCCATCTGCGCATGTGCAGACCAGCGGTGGATGCTGGGAGTGTTCTGAGATGGAACCTTCTCAACATCGCATTGCGGAAGAAGCCCCATAGGCTTCTACAGGGTAAAGCCAGTAAAACCTGGTGTTACCCTGTGCAAAAGAGACCCGGCGAATGGAGGTAAGTACTTATGAAAATGTGGTAAAAACCCCGAAAAACTCATGTTCTCAGCTTCGGAGCATACACAGTGCAAATACATGCTACACAAACCCCACGCGTACACATAGACAGTGCCATCATCTTTAGGCAGCATGTTGTCAGCGGTGATTTTAGGTAGCATGGTATCTGGGGAGGCTTTACGCAGCTGCCTAGGGTGTCGGGACCTGCAGGAGAACCGCTGAGGCCGCCTAACTTTAAAATGGAGGATGTCTCTGTAAGATGGTATGCCTTCGTAATGGTTCACTCATGTGCAGTCTTGCGCGATACCCCCGCAGGTTGGCCGGACAGAATGGGCGGAGTCACTCACTGGGACTGGAAGCGGAGCAGGACAGATCGGCCAGGCCTGCATAGGCGGAGTTGGATGGATTTGTGTCTGTCACTATTTTGACCGGAGGCGGAACAGGACAGGTTATACAAGCCAGAGATGGCAGAATCAGATGGTTTGGTGTCTGCCACTCATTGTGACGGGAGGCCGAGTAGGACATGTTGGATAAAGTGGGCAACAACACAGCAACACACAAAGAGCGCTGGTGTTGCAGGCAGAGTGACTGCAGTGCTGCTGAGTGTGACTGTAAGAGAGTGTGACACTGTGTGAAGCTGTGGACAGACTCACGGTATACACTTCAGTGACAGTCAGTCACAACTGTCACTCACTACTACTGTGAAATTGAATCACAACTACTAAGTTAGTCATTCATAATATAATATGACTTCTACTGCTGGTGCATCGGGAATGAGGGCTGCACTCTGCTTGCCTCTTAAAGAGAGTGAGAACCAATCAGAGCTAGCAACGTGCTCTGTTGCCTAGCAGCAGCCTAGAGAGGGAGAGACTGAACAGGTCACATCTGTGGTAAACAGAGACAGCCTCCAACGAACCCAAGAAGATCACCTGAGAGCAGCAGCCAGCATGGGGCTGGTGGCAGTACAGCTCTCAAAATTGAAAAAAAAACAAGGGAACCATCAAAACACCACAGAATAATTGTCATTCAATGGCGGCAAACATCGGAACACAGGCATTGAATAGTAAAAAAATACTGCCATCACAAGAACACCATCTATGGTCTGTAACCAACACAACCCAATGTCCATTTCTAGCTGAAATTAAAAGCCTGTTGGACCTGCATGAAGACCGGAGAACACTTGGATTAAGAATAGTAGTAAATGAAAGCATCTGTTCATTTAAAAACAAAATGTACTCCAAATTGTAGATATAGTAGGTGCATAAACACTGAGATTTACCTATTTGCAACGTTTCAGGTTACCAGTAACCCTTCTTCAGGCAATACCGCCTGAAGAAGGACTAGTGGTAATCTGAAACATTGCACATATATGTAAGTATCGCCAGGAAACTGAATATTGCTCAGCTCATGTTCTTGAATCAATCCAAAAAAGATTTTCACAATACAAATAACGAAACCATCAAAATATATAATAATAACAATTACAACTGTATGCAACTGGATGGTGATTGCAGGGGTAAAGTTAAAAAATTATTTATTTTAAAACTAGTTACCAGCCCGTCAAAATGACAGAACAACATAACAGTAATGTCATTGTCAGCGGCTGTGCATGCCCGAGCGGGGCAACACTTGAATAGCTCTGTCAGACACTGTCTAGTGGCCTCCAGTGCACAAAACACTTGAATTCCCTTCAGAGAGGTGAGGATCAGCGTTAATAACTTTTTATTATATAGGATGATATACTGTATACAGTAAAAAATTCCACTGTACATGTGAGCACCAGCCAAGCCAGGTCATGCATGCGGATATGCATTTTGGTCGTTAATACATTTTATAATATTTAGAAAGTAAATTATATAATATTTAGAAAGTTACGTGTGTGCATGGTTTGGAAGAGAGTATTGGGAAGGATGGAGCGGAAGGGTGAAGTTTCATCTATGGCACCTAGAACCCTTGCACTGGCCCTGGGCATACATTCAACTCTGTATCAGCCCTACGTGATAGAAGAACATACAACGTTTCACTATGTCTCGTCCACCAGTGCTGAGATGCTCAGATCACGACAGCGAACACATTATGAGACACAGTGACACACAGACGGTGAATCAATCAACAACACACATACAGACGTGCTATACACCCACAAACTGGTACACCGACAGCCTGTGATAATATTAATATCATAAATGTGCTGAACACAGGCTATAAAGACCACAAGATTCTCATCTGTGTAAGTGATACGTACATGCACGCTGCCCTTACAGAAGGGTACAGTATGGTCCACCGCAGCACCCAGACACCACCAAGTCGTTACTACTGTAGCCATCTGCAGCACATGTCAATGGGATAGTGTTGTATGGTTTTATGTATGCCCACAAGACCACATGTAGGATAAAAATTTAACTGATGTTAGACCAATTTATCCTTAAGGCTACGCTAAAGCATCTACACAGAGTGTGGTGGAAAAAAATGTAATATGTTGCCCCCCAATATTAGCAGATCAGCTTCAGCTGAATGCCATGGTTAGAATAAAAAAACAAAAAAACAAAACATGGCTAGCACGAGCTTGGATGAGAGAAAGTGGGTCATCACCATTCCCACTCTAATATAGGCTGCCCCCACCTTCCCTCCGCCCGCTAGTGGACAGACACCCATAGGCCCAGCAGTAAGTGATGACAGCCGTCTACTGGGCCTATCACACACATCCAGTCACTGGTGTCTCCTCCCATCACCTGCTCTAGGGCTCAGCTATAAAGGAGTGCACTAGGACCTGGGGAACAGTCATGGACTAATTGCAATGCTAGTCTGAGACAGCAGTACTTTAGTAGCATTGGTTAAAATGACATTTAATAATTTTCCTCAACAGTCTGCCTTAACATTTGTAGCTTAACCTATGATGTTTAATTCAGGCTCATCTTAAACTATAATGTATTTAGTTATAAAATCTTGTGGCCTTCGTGTACTTATTAGTACCTATTAGTGGCTTTTGTAAAATTTAGAATGCGTACTACTCGGGTCTGAAGGGATGTGTTGCTCCAGGTGCATCACAGACACTACTTCGGCAAGGCTGCTATACCTATACATACTATATAACAGTGTCGGACTGGCGCATGAAGGGCCCACCGGGGAAAGCAGTGGTAGGGGCCCAGTTTTAGGGGGATTGCCAGTCTCCAAAGGGGGTGTGGCCAACCACATTGGTTTGCCTAACCATTACAAAGTGTATGGTCTGGGCCCCTTGATCAATATATTTAGTAATTACTGCTAGTGCATGCATGATAATATACCAGATTAATAACAGAAATGCACTGTAGAGAATACACCATAGTCCTGTGCATTATAATGTAACATGTTTAATGTATAAGTCAAGTGCCCAGCCTGGAACCTGATCCCTAGAGGAGGAGGTGGGGCCCCTGGCAGTGGGGCCCACCGGGGTTTTCCCCCTGTTCCCCTGTTGGCCAGTCCAACCCTGCTATATAATCATAATCCTACTTCTACACTCAGGTGCTCATAGGTGAGGGGTCCTAAAACTAGTAGGTAATAGATCAGTTGGGAAAGGAGCACACACATGGTCACTGTTGTTGATATTTGCTTCATGTGTATGATTGCACCTGGTCTCCAATGACTGTCCCAAGGCCTGGCTTGGGATCTCTGGTGGATCTCTACGATGGCTGCCGCCCAGCTGGTATTCCCCCAGCTGGTAATGTGGGCTCCTTTATTGAATATTTAACAGCAAATCAGTGGCCAGTACTTTTCCCAGACCCACCTGGAGCAGCCATGACTCACATACTAGGGCTTATTTACTGTGCTGTACACTTATGTTTCTGCCATTGGTAAATATGTCTGAGGCATCTGCACAAACATGTTAACTGTTAGGACTAAGATATAGAATTCTATAGCAGGTAACTGATCTTCCCTTGAAGACAGGATTCTTCTTGGACTGATCTTCCCTTGAAGACAGGATTCTTCTTGGACTGATCTTCCCTTGAAGACAGGATTCTTCTTGGACTGATCTTCCCTTGCTGACAGGATTGTTCTTGGACTGATCTTCCCTTGAAGACAGGATTCTTCTTGGACTGATCTTCCCTTGCTGACAGGATTGTTCTTGGACTGATCTTCCCTTGCTGACAGGATTCTTCTTGGACTGATCTTCGTTTGAAGACAGGATTCTTCTTGGACTGATCTTCCCTTGAAGACAGGATTCTTCTTGGACTGATCTTCCCTTGCTGACAGGATTCTTCTTGGACTGATCTTCCCTTGCTGACATAATTCTTCTTGGACTGATCTTCCTTTGAAGACAGGATTCTTCTTGGACTGATCTTCCCTTGAAGACAGGATTCTTTTTGGACTGATCTTCCCTTGAAGACAGGATTCTTCTTGGACTGATCTTCCCTTGCTGACAGGATTCTTCTTGGACTGATCTTCCCTTGCTGACAGGATTCATCTTGGACTGATCTTCCTTTGAAGACAGGATTCTTCTTGGACTGGTCTTCCTTTGAAGACAGGATTCTTCTTGGACTGATCTTCCTTTGAAGACAGGATTCTTCTTGGACTGATCTTCCTTTGAAGACAGGATTCTTCTTGGACTGATCTTCCTTTGAAGACAGGATTCTTCTTGGACTGATCTTCCTTTGAAGACAGGATTCTTCTTGGACTGATCTTCCCTTGCTGACAGGATTCTTCTTGGATTGATCTACCCTTGAAAACAGGATTCTTTTTAGACTGATCTACCCCTGAAGACAGGATTCTTCTTGAACTGACCTTCCCTTGAAGACAGGATTCTTCTTGGACTGATCTTCCCTTGAAGACAGGATTCTTCTTGGACTGATCTTCCCTTGAAGACAGGAGTCACAGGACTCATATTGAACTGATCTTCCCTTGCTGACAGGATTCATGTTGATCTGATCTCACCTTGCTGCCTGGCTTTGAACCTAACATCTGCTGATTATTTACCAGCCCTGGATATATTCCCACCATAGATTGTTTCTCATGGCCATTCTCAAAATGTTCCAATTACTTTGGCCATTTGATGCCCCTCAATTATGCTTCATTACTGTAAGCTCTGACAAAGAGGGCCCTCTTCCCTCATGTGCCTTTCTTTCCCTCACTTATACTATTATCTCCTCCCCACTGCCAATAACAACACCTAACCTTTGCCACCCGCTGCTTATTTGGGTTTTAGGACAGCTGCAGCAGCAATGTTTATACACCTTGTCCATGTCCTGCAATGCCCTGTACTGTAAGTCACTTTTTTTATTTTTTGTTCATACTGTTTCTGTTCATGTACTTTGTACCCCTTGTAGCGCCAAATAAATAAAGGATAATAAATGAATAATAATAAAATTTCTGTCTGAAGATAACTCATAAACGGACAGTTTTGTAGCTAAGTAAACTACAATATATCTTTCTCCTCTGAGGGTAAAACTCACATTACTAATACTGTAGGTATAGGACCAGTGAGGCAGCTACTGGCCTGGGATGGTTTATGCCAGAGCTGGCCAAACCAGTCCTCGAGATCTACCAACAGTTCACATTTTCCAGATCACCTAGATGGTGCTCAAGTGTAGTCAATACTAATTAAGATGTTCATTCATTCATTCCTAACTGACAATTCTACAGATCTCCAGGAGGCCTGGAAAACATGAACTGTTTGTAGATCTCAAGGACCGGTTTGGCCAGCCCTGGTTTATGCATTTTCAGGGCCTTTTTACTTTGCCCAAGAAACACATTTCTTAATGACACACAAACAGTCACTAAGGGGCTGATGTAGACGTAAGTCAGCCACATCCCTAACCATCACTAGCTGTGCAAGAGATCCTTGGTTCAAGAGCTCCATCTGAGATCAAAGGAATGTCCGCATATGCCTAGCTTGTGCTGAGTATCCAGCAATTCTGTCTACGTTCCCACACCACTTCTCCGGAACACTTATCCTATGTGCAAATCCCCAATTGCCGCCCAGTTCCACCCACTCCGTCACAACTGGTCACGTGACAAAGACACGCACAAATCACCTGTACTCGGCTACAGATTTGCATACAAGGGATTGGCGTTCAAATTTAAATCAGACCTTCAGTGCGTATCTACTATTTGTTTGTACTGGCTGTCATTATACAGTGATTTACTCTGAGAAAATAATTGCTTTATAATGCATACTTACTTACTGTCCCGGAATTGCAGGAGACTCCCAATATTTCAGGTAGTCCCCCACACCCCTGTCTGAATGGCCAAATCTCCCATATCCCACTTCCTAGTGATGCGGGCAGAATGTGGAAAAAACCCCATTGTGAATAACGGCTCCGTTTTGAGGGGGTCGGGCTAAATAATGCTAATTCAAGTTATTTAGCCCCACCCCTTCCCCTTGGACCCGACAATAGTGGCATTTTCCCACTACTGGGGTGTGGCTTAATAGTGTGACTGCCAAGCCCTGCCGCCAAAGTTGCCTGCAGAGTCCAAGAAAGTAGGCAAGTATGTTTTAATGACTGTAGAGCAAATAATCAGAAACAGATCTAAGGGGGACATTTACTAAGCAGTGATAAGAGTGGAGAAGAGAGCCAGTGGAGAAGCTGCCCCATCAACGAATCAGCAGCTCTGTATAATTTTATAGTATGCAAATTATAGATGTTACTTCAGTGCTGATTGGTTGCCATGGGCAACTTCTCCACTGGCTCACTTCTCCGCTCTTATCACTGCTTAGTAAATGTACCCCTTAATCACATCCGTCAAATCTTAAGGGAGGAAATGATTTATTGCACAGTTTTTGGATGATTCCTGTTTTTCAAATAAAACATTTTGCAAAATGTCATTAGTATCTGTCACGGTTAAATGGAAAAGGGTCAGAAGTTATCTGACAGATTACACTGATTATATCTGCAATTAAATATGGACCCTCTTAAGGGGCGGATGATAAAAGTTTAGCTCTCAGTTCTGGACAAACACACAGGGCCAGCGCTAGCACTAGCTGACTATTTGGAAGCCAGGGTTCAGGGGGCGTCTAAAAGAATGAAATGGTCATCAAACTTATCAAAGTAAGAGAGAGAGATAAAATTGTGAGAGATAAGGTACTAGCTAGTCAGCTTCTGCCTTACGTTTTACAGGCGGTGTTTGAAACATCTAGGAGCCGATTGATTGATACTTTCTCTTTCACAATTTTATTTCTCTCCAAGCTTTGATAAATACTCCCCTAATTCTGTCTTTAAAACATGTGGAAATGGCGGTTGTACGGGTACGTCATCACTAGACCATCAGGGACGTTTTATCAATTCTAATCACGTCGACATTACGACCATGTCAACATTGTCACGTCAACATTATGAATATTGACAAATTATACCACAGTCCTGTCACATAAGGGTGTGGTATAACAGAAAGATCTTTGTCGACCTTTTGTACTGCCTACCTTTTTCATGTTGAACTTTTGACCCTGTCGACCTTTTGACCATGTCGACCTAATGTCTGTCTAACACATGGTGTCTATCTATTGCTGGCTAACTAGACACTGTCTATCTATCAACCGGATACCGTCACATAACAGAGTGAACATAAAAGTAGTATAGTTCATACTTTTACCCCCGACCCCGGAGTTGCTGAAATGTTGGCAGTCCTAGGGGTCGAATGACGTAATTCATAGTGGCCCTTCCTCACAATGTCTGTGATTCACCACCAGTACCATCCCTGTTAATCATCACATTCCCCCATCATGCCTCGCATTACCGCACCATGCCGTCCCTGTCTGTGCCCAGGGCCGTAACTACGTGTGTGCTAAGTGGGCTTGGAACACAGCGCAGTTGCCCTGAGGGCGCACGGCCAGCGGCATGTAATGAGTCAAATTGACTCATTACATGCCGCCTGTGCTGTGCGCCGCCGCGCTGTGGAGGGAGAAGAGAGCAGCGCCGGGCAGGTGAGAAGGAGGAGGAGGGAGGGGGACTGGAGCCGCAGCAGCGCTATTTCATTGGTAGTAAGCGCCGCTGCAGCAGCCCCCTCTCCTTCCGTATTGGCTGCCTGGCGCTGCTGTGGATGCTGGGATGTGGTTCCTCCATCCCAGCATCCACAGCAGCGCCAGGCAGCCAATACGGAAGAAGAGGGGACTGCTGCAGCGGCGCTTACTACCAATGAAATAGCGCTGCTGCGGCTCCAGTCCCCCTCCCTCCTCCTCCTACTCACCTGCCTGCACCGAGGAAGCTGCACGAGGAGCCTGTCAGCGGGGAGATGCTAAGTATCTCTCTCTCTCTCTCTCGGACACCGTCTGCCATAATGTGTAAAAAGGGGGCCTGGCTGCCGCAATGTGTAAAAAGGGGGACTGGCTGCCGCAATGTGTAAAAAGGGGGCCTGGCTGCCGCAATGTGTAAAAAGGAGGACCGGCTGCCGCAATGTGTAAAAAGGGGTACACCATCTGCCGTAATATGAAAAAGGGGGACTGGCTGCCGCAATGTGTAAAAAGGGGACTGGCAGCCGCAATGTGTAAAAAGGGGGACTGGCTGCCGCAATGTGTAAAAAGGGGGTCTGGCTGCCGCAATGTGTAAAAAGGAGGACCGGCTGCCGCGATGTGTAAAAAGGGGTACACCATCTGCCGTAATTTGTAAAAAGGGGGCCTGGCTGCCGCAATGTGTAAAAAGGGGACTGGCTGGCGCAATGTGTAAAAAGGGGGACTGGCTGCCGCAATGTGTAAAAAGGGGGACTGGCTGCCGCAATGTGTAAAAAGGGGGACTGGCTGCTGCAATGTGTAAAAAGGGGGATGCTGGCTGCTGCAATGTCTATAAAGGGGGACACCATCTGCCGTAATGTGTAAAAAGGGGGACGCTGTCTGCCGTAATGTGTAAAATTGGGGACTGTCTGCTGTAATGTGTAAAAAGGGGGACGCTGTCTGCCGTAATGTGTAAAAAGTGGGACGCTGTCTGCTGTAATGTATAAAAGGGTCTCTACCTGGTGTAGTGGCGCTACTGTGCAGCGTCATTTGAATAATGGAGACTACTGTGCAGCGTAGTATGAATTGCTATTATTTTGTGGCCACGCCCCTTCCCCATAAAGCCACGCCCCTATATATTTTCCGCGCGCCTGCGGCACGTACTGCCCCTATCTTACATGGGGGGGCGCCAATGTCGTTTCTTGCACACAGCGCTAAAATGCCTAGTTACGGCACTGTCTGTGCCTACCGGAAGGGGCAGCCAGCATGTCGGTAGTAAGCAACAGGATTGCAGACAACAACATCCAGTAGCTGGGTAACACAATTCCCTCCTCTATGCTTAATGTAAAGTAGAACTGAACTCCTAATATGTTTATACTGTAGAGCAGAAAATGATACAGAAGTCCCTCAACTGAAGCTACCATATAACTCTAAAAGTCCATCACATTACTGACTATTCATTCAGTTTTACTGTTGGTAGCCATGTAAGATGCTAATTTGTTTCCTATGCACGTTTGATAAATGACTTGGGGCGTCATTCAGACCCGATCAGACGCTAGCTTTTTTTGCAGCGGTGCGATTGGGTGTGAACTGCGCATGCGTATGCTCCGCAATGCACAGGTGCGACGGGGATCGCCGGACAGCGACAGATTTAACAAAGAAAGCGATCGCTCCGACGATCGCAAGAAGATTGACAGGAAGAGGCCGTTTGTGGGCGTCAACTGACCGTTTTTAAGGAGTGTCCGGGAGAATGTAGGCGTGCCCAGCCGTTTTAAGGGAGGGTTCCTGACGTCAGCTCCAGTCCGGATCGTTGCAGCGGCTGAGTAAGTCCTGAGCTGTGCAGAGACTGCATAAACTTTTGTTTGTGCAGCTCTCTGAACAAGCAATCGCACCCCTGCTCAGTGATTACCCCTTCCCCCTGTAGGCGGCGATTACCTGATCGCAGCACTGCAAAAAACGCCTGTGTGTGATCAGGTCTGATTCACCCCCTAGGTGAAAGCAAGTACAGTATGTAGCATTTTTATCGGAGTAATGAATCCAGTGATTCCAGGTTGGTTTGTGCCTTTTAAATCATTACTGCTTTAAAAATAAAACGGGCAGACTCACCGGAATCAGGCCCCTGTCACCATCTTGCAGGCTATTTTATTCCCCTCATAAAGTTTTAAATGATATACTGTATATGTTTTGCTGTTTAAGTTTAGTTCCACTTTATGAGGCAACATTTGTCTGCTGTGAGAGATGTAAATTCATGCTTATAAATCTATATTTCCACATAACGCCAGCAACATTTAAATGTCATTTTCTGTATGTAATTGCCAAGTGGAAGAAGTTAAACCGCCTCTGCTTATTACAAACCGCATTAGGGGAACCCTTTATCACGTAGGAGGGGTGTCCTGTGGGTTCCAATGAACATGTTGCGGGGTCGGAATAATATCTGCAAAAGTGCTAGAAATATATTGCTATGCATTTAACACATGCAGGCCTATTCTATTACACATTGTAAGATAACATTCAATGCAATTATTTTTACCAGGCTGACCTTTCCTCATACTTACCTACTTTTATGGTTGGGACTGCCCAAAAAATCGTAAGTCTCCCGCAACTTGTGGGAGAGTTGGCAGGTATGCCTGTCCTGAGACTGCTGGCGCACCCTGGGTGCAGTGTCGGACTGGGGCATGAAGGGCCCACCGGGGGAATGCAGTAATAGGGGCCCATACTTAGGGGTGTGGCCAGCCTACAAAGGGGGTGTGGCCAGCCTCCACAGAGGATTGAAATACACAATTGTCTTGTGCAGACAATATCTACCATGCATCTACATGCAACATATCTACCATGTATAATACAAGTGCACAATCTGGAAACTGATCCATAGAGGAAGGAGTGGGCCCTCAGGCATTGGGGCACACCGGCGGTTTCCCCTGTACCCCTGTGGGCCAATTCATGGTAGTAGTGTTCATGGTCAGGGGGACCACACTTAGGGGTTGGGCTATCACATCACTAGACCCTACACCTGTCATGGCAAAATGCCACAATTCATGCGATCAGTTTACTGTTATACTTTGCAACTCCTGTCCCTGAGTGTGATCAATGATACATTTGGGTAGGACTTAATATCTTATTGCCTCGAACAGTGGCGATAAGTAATTATAATTATCGAGTAAAAAACCTGATAATAATTGGGCCCTGTAATGTGGTCACCTAATAAAATGCAAAAATGAGCAATCTCCATCGAGTCACAGTAAGAAAATTAACCAACACTCATACTGTATAAGGTGACAATGTGATACCTTAAAATTAAAGAAAAATAATGCAAGTAAGATGTAATCTAGGCCTGGAAATAGAGGCCTATTACAAACTGCACTACAGTCCTGAAAATTAGCATTCCTCATCACTGTATATGTTTTTTCAAGGTTATGGGACAGGCAACAGGACATGGTCTGCAATAGGAGTCCATCCCGACCAAGGCTGAAAAGTTAAGTGATAGCTTGTGCTTTTCTGATTATGGTTAACTGTCATTATAACAGTCTGCATAGCAAACTATGGGGACTACTGCTGCAATCGTTGAGAGAGCGTGTCACAGCACCGCGCCCCAGCCCGCACTAAGATACACCAACCTGATGCAGGTGGGCAGTCATGGCGTGGGTTTTCACTGAAGCTGCCACCGCGCAGAGTATTGAACGGGGCTTGTGCAATCACTAGATACTAAAATCACACTTATAGATCCACAGTTATTACATACATGTAGCATTGGCCTTTCAAGGAATTCTTAAGAAGCACAGAGAAATGCTGATACATTTTTAGGATTTAGTGAGAGTTAAGTTATACAGAAAAACAGGTAAAAAGCAAGGCAAATGGAATGCACAATTCACTTCAAGTGAATAAAAAAAAATAAAGTCAGAAAAACCTAACAATCTTACGCTGAGATTTCAGGCCTTCTGAGTGAAGGGAGGCCACAGAAAGCAGAAATTGGGGCTCACTCTTAGCATAATGCTACTCGCTTGCATGTGAACTGTTGATGCTGCACCTTCTTCTTATTACTGTCAGCCACTCCAAGAATAGCCCCCACCCTTGGGTTTTAACTCTCTTGTTGCTGGACATTAATGAATCTTTCACTCATGTCTTGAGCTGGGGGCTAATTCAGACCTGATCTCTAGGCTACGTTTTCGTACAGCCTGCGATCAGGTCTAAACTGCGCATACACCGCAATTCGCAGGTGCGTCACACGGGTACAAAGCGGATCGCCGCTCAGTGATGGCTTTGTGCGAAGAATGCATTCGCATCGGCGATCACAAGGAGATTGACCGGAAGAAGGCGTTTGTGGGTGGCAACTGACAGTTTTCAGGGAGCGGTAGGAAAAACGCAGGCGTGTCCAAGCGTTTGCAGGGCGGGTGTCTGACGTCAATTCTGGTCCCGGACAGACTGATGTGATCGCAGTGGCTGAGTAAGTCCTGGGCTGCACAGAGACTGCACAAAATCTGTTTGTTCAGCTCTGCTACACATGCGTTCGTATACTTGCACAGCTAAAATACATTCCCCCAGCAGGCGGTGACTATCTGATCGCAGCAGTGCAAAATTCACCTACTAGCGATTAGGTCTGAATTAGGCCCCTGGTCTGAAAGTTCTGCTTACTTGGGAAGTGAAGCATGAAGCTGATATGACGGACATGAGACTGTTATCTGTTCCCTGACTCCAAAGAAGAGCATAAGCTATCCCATCCAGGTCACATTCAGGACACAGCACAGCAGCTATTTTGATACACAAAATCAAGTCATCTAAAATCTTAGGTACAGAGAGCACTGCTTACCCAGGGCACACAGTATGTATACAGTCATGACATGTGACATAACCCAT
This sequence comes from Pseudophryne corroboree, assembly GCF_028390025.1. Lineage (NCBI taxonomy): Eukaryota > Metazoa > Chordata > Amphibia > Anura > Myobatrachidae > Pseudophryne > Pseudophryne corroboree. Next base: position 414,896,802 of record NC_086451.1, read on the forward strand.
GGCAACACCATATTTGGTATGGTACCCCCTTCTTATATAGGGTGGGATGTACTACACATCACACTTTGTATGCAATCCATCACGCCACTTATTGCATGCATAGTAATGTTAATAACGCTGGTATGCAGGTACATTTGCAATGATAGGACTTCCAGCTTTAGGACCCAGGAGTCCTTCTGCAAATGCGCTGGCCAATGTATGAGCCTCGCTGCGTCCTAAGACACCTTATCGGATCATCTGTAACACCATCTGAGTGACCCATGGGGTCGCACAAGCTGGACGTTGCAGCAACAACAAAGGAGCAAGGAAATCTCCCACGCCCCAAACAGCACCTCTGTCAATCACTGACAGTCTGATGCAATAGTGCAACTGACGTCACAGGCCCGTACCAGTGCATGCACGGGTCCAGTGCATGCGCAAAGTACCAAACATTGTTTCTTTGTGGCATGCGCTGCTACTCCAACCACATCATAAATAATCAGGCCCATTATATCACGGAATGCTGATCATGTTCGCAGCTCAGGAGGTGGATGACAAATATGTGACGCAAGCTACCGACCACAGCTCACCTCTAATTAACTCCGTTACAAAGAATGTTGGGTGTCAGACCATCTGAAGATGAAAACCGGAATAAACTTTATTTCCCCTTCTTCCTGCAGCACAATAAACAGATTGGTTTCAAGCACTGCTTCACCAGCTTCCTCTTTCTCACTAATTTCGGTAGTTGGTACTGTTTGCAAGATTCAGAGTCGCATGCAAAGTGGCATACAGAGTGACGACTCCATGTCCGAAGTTCCTCGCACCTCGTCTCACCCCACATGGGAGACTCCTAATGTGCGGCATACCCCTTACAGATGCTTCCATCATACTGCCTACACTTTCTACAGGGAGACATACAGGTGTCGCAACATCCAGGGACTCTGCCACTATAACACTTTCCTATATTGAAGGGCCTTCATCCTGGCAACTAGTGTAGCTGCGTTCTCGTCTTAACCCCAAACATGGGGAAAATGGGCATTGCAGCACTAAAAGAGTAATGTAGCGGCTGCAGGGGTATAACTATGTGCACAACATTTTGTAGTCTATCTATAGCAGTGGGTAATAATGACAGGTGTCTGGGTGTCTCACCTCAGGAACTAAGGCCCTCATTCCGAGTTGTTCGCTCGCTAGCTGCTTTTAGCCTCCGTGCATACGCTAAGCCGCCGCCCTCTGGGAGTGTATCTTAGCTTAGCAGAAGTGCGAACGAAAGGATCGCAGCGCTGCTACAAAAAAAGATTGTGCAGTTTCTGAGCAGCTCGAGACCTACTCCTAGCTAGAGATCACTTCAGACTGTTTAGTTCCTGTTTTGACGTCAGGAACACGCCCTGCGTTCGCCCAGCCACGCCTGCGTTTCCCCAAGCACGCCCGCGTTTGTATCTGACACACCTGCGTTTTTACACACACTCCCCAAAAACGGTCAGTTACCACCCAGAAACACCCACTTCCTGTCAATCACTCTGCGGCCAGCAGTGCGATTGAAAAGCGTCGCTAGACCTTGTATGAAACTGCATCGGCTTTTGTGAAAGTACGACACGCATGCGCATTGAGCCGCATACGCATGCGCAGAAATGCCGATTTTTAGCCTGATCGCTGCGCTGTGAACAACGGCAGCTAGCGATCAACTCGGAATGACCCCCTAAGTACTGCACATGTGTGCCGTTCTGTTACAAAGTAACAGCGGCTAATCCCTGCACATGTGCAGAAGTAGCACATCTGGTCGGAAGTTGCACCTCATGCAGACTCTGGGTCCTAGTGCCCAGCATATTCTATTACAAGGACAAATGCAACAAAGAGTGCCTGCTCTTCAACAATATATTTGCCTAAGTGGCCAAAGGTTCATCCTACAGCAAGATTATGACCCGATGACATATCTCCAGGCTATATCGGAACTCCTGGACGCTGGGAAAAGTGGGCAAGTCTCCCATTTTCTGAGTGAAATGGGCAGTGTGGGCGGCTTGATAATGGGATTTGTGCTGAATTGCGCATTAAGCCCACGCCCCTTTGCAATGCTATTGTATAGTGGGGGCAGGGCATCAATGATGCAATCACACAATCATGCCGTACCACCTCGCACTGGCCACGTCCAACGCAGCTCTCACCTGGTGGCCCACACCCAGAGGGAAAGCAGCCAGTTCGTCTCACAATCCACTCAGTGTTTTACACCTTTCCAGGAAACGTCTGTATATATCTACGTCTTCCACACCGTAATCTGTTGTTGTGCTCTGATCACTGAAAGATCTCTTGTTTTCAGAAAGCAATATATCTATGATCAAACTAATTCATATTGCAGCATCCTTGATTCACTTTTGATTGTTCAATTTCAGGCTGTAGGTAAAAATCCCTTATTAGTGCCAGCTGTGGGGCTAATTGGATAGCCCTATGGGGGTTAATTAGCTGTGGCAAATAACCGCGGCTTATTGAATATCCCCCTTTGTTTTTTCACTTGAACTTTGTTGGTTCTATGTGACATTAAAGTAGAGAAGAAGGTCTTTCACCCTTTATCCTGATTTCAGTCTCTTTATCTCCCTTCGGAACTCCAGCGTAAATTGCGCAATTACGGCCTTCTGACTGTGCATGTGTGAGTGCAGCTCACAGACTACAATGGTTGATGCTATACGATGATCCGCTTCAGCTTAGCCTCCTTCCTGTCGACGCTCAGGAGTGCTCAATACATTTTCAAAACGTTTCTGAGACCGTACACCTCAATTGCAACACCGACTCTGTGGGTATGGAATCTGGACGCTTGCGTAGAATCAGGCCCTTGGTGATCTGGTGTGACCCAAAGCCGGGTCACAGAGGAGCTGTGGGGACCCCAACTGGCCAGCGAATGTGGTAAGTCTACGCTTACGGAGGTTAGCCAGTAGTGTTGTGGAGCTTAGAACCACACAATTGCAATTATTTTATGATACATAGCACTGAAAAGTAGTTTCTATAACTGCAATGAGTAGTGATTGAGAATCTGACTTCTTGGGGATATTTGATAAATATACCCCTTAATCGCCTTCACACTATTTGCTGGTGGCTGCTAATCCTCATGCTGTCTGTACTTTTATAGTATTATATAGTATTAAGATAAATTGAGCAGGTGTTATAGTAAATAGATGGATCCACTCATGGTCTGGGAAAATAAGGGAATAAAGAAAAATAATAAACAACTACAGAAATTCCATTTGATGTTCTGGAAAACACCTGGAAACACCTGGGATGTGGACGCAGTGGGGATGTCAAAAGTTTTAAGTCTGCTTTTGTGTCTGGGTCGCACCGTGCGCATGCACCCGACCCCCACCCCCATTTACCGCTGAGAGACGCAGAACATTTTTGGCAGCATGGAGAGTGGATTTCAGTGGTCGTTCCTGAGAGGTAACGGGGGTGTCTAGCCAGATGCATGCGTATCATGAACGGTGGTTACTTCTATAGACGCAGAAGCGCCGACACAGGATGCATGGTTAATTGGAGAAATTGCATCTGAAATAAAGCTGGTGCAGGCTTCGATTTGGCGACCGATGGTGCATCTAAATAGGCACTGAGAAAGATTATCAAAAGACGCAGACACGGATGCGGCGAAAGACGTTTCTGCGACCTACTCAGAATCAGCTCCATGGCATGTGAAGATAAGAAATGCCCTTTCATTGCGATTATTTACTGCTGTATGAGATCAAACCTGTAACAGAGAGCAGGGTCAGCGCTGGACCTGTCACAACGCTGGACCTGTCCAGCGTTGAAGTAGTTACTATGGGAAAGGGCGTGCAGAGAGAACATTCACTGCGTGCACTCTTACAGGAAGCCAGGAGGATGCTATATGCACCTGTGACATGTACAAGCACAGGAAGCCACAAAGCACAGCATGGAGGGGGCAGGCCAGTGTCAGGCAACAGGTGGCCTGACTACTGCATGCTACTGACTTGCAGCAGCTGGATGACCCCAGCCTGGTCAGTAAGACGCATCCTCTCCCTTGTGGCCTGATAACCACAATATGTTTTCAGATTTTATATATATATATATATATATATATATATATATATATATAAACTAGGAACCAATGGAGGCACTCAGAAAGAAAAAGACGACACACCGCTGGATAGGTCGACGTTTCAGGGACGAATCCCTTTTATCAAGGTGTCTTGATAAAAGGGATTCGTCCCTGAAACGTCGACCTATCCAGCGGTGTGTCGTCTTTTTCTTTCTGAGTGCCTCCATTGGTTCCTAGTTTGCATGCTCTGTGAGAGGTTGTGCACCATAACAAGTTGTTTGAAGCTGAACAGTGAGTGCCGGACAAAGGGTATTTATATATATATATATATATATATATATATATATATATATATATATATATATAGCTGAATATACTAAAAAGGGTGTTGTGGCCAGAGATAATGACACAGATACAAGTGACTATTCTCTTGCGCGGACAGTACCTTGTTGCTTCACAAGCCTATTTGCACGGTGTCTAGTAAATGCAGATGCGTCAATGTCTCATTACGTTGCAGTTTTGTAAATCTCACTTACTGTACTCAACTGACGCTTGCAAAGATACGCACAAATCTATGCGCCGGTAATTATGCTTGCTCCATGCGGATGTGTGCATCTTAAATAATACTGACACGCAGCTAACTAAATAAACCCCCAAGTGCCCTTCGTAAATAACGCCCGCTGTCTGAATGGCTATGTGTTCCAATTCAGCACACAGGGAATGCCGCCTACATACAGCTGTGTATAGTATACTGTATGTCTGTTAGAAAGGTTAAGTAGTTGTGTATTGTACATTCAAAAACAGAGAAACGTAAAATATATTTAGAACAAACAAAACCTCTGGTCTCCTACAGTATCTGGTCACCTTGATAATCAAGATCCAACATTATATCACACCTGCAGTGATTTCTTATAAAAAATTAGGTGGGAATATCAAATCTAACAAACATTTATATTGAACAACGGTGGTCATTCCGAGTTGATCGCTAGCTGCATTCCTTCGCTGTGCAGCGATGAGTCACAAAAATGGCACTTCTGCGCATGCATTTGTGGCGCAATGCTCACGCGCGAAGTAATATTACAACGAACGATGTAGATTCACACAAGGTCTAGCGATCCTTTTCAGTCGCACTGGCTGCCGCAGAGTGATTGACATGAAGTGGGCGTTTCTGGGTGTCAACTGACCGTTTTCAGGGAGTGTTGGAAAAAACGCAGGCGTGCCAGGAAAAACGCAGGCGTGGCTGGAGGAAAGCAGGGCGTGTTTGTGACGTCAAAACAGGAACTGAACAGTCTGAAGTCATCGCAAGCGCTGAGTAGGTTTTGAGCTACTCTAAAACTGCACAAAAAAATTATGCCGTCGCTCTGCGATTCTTTCGTTCGCACTTCAGCTAAGCTAAAATACACTCCCAGTGGGAGGCGGCATAGACTTTGCACGGCTGCTAAAAACAGCTAGCGAGCGATCAACTCGGAATGACCACCAATAAACAATATCAAATTATAAAAAGTATGTAAAAGCGTGCTTAAATATTTAGATATGCACTGTAAGGCCTGATTCAGAGATGAACGAAGTAGCATAGTAGTTGTGTTTCAGACGCAGCTACTGTACTACAATATGCTGATGCAGCAAGAGGCCTCTTGTGTAAATATACGCCTCTTGCTCACCATCGGTCATCTGAGTGACCTTCCGGACACTCAGGGTTGCCTTGTATTCCAGGCTTGTGGGGTCAGGAAATCTGCATTGGAAGTCGCAGTTCCTGGCCTCAGCACGCCTACAGAACAGGATGACACACCCCCTTTTTGTAAAACAGTTCCTGTCGCAGTCCACCAAAGGGCTCCAGCATGTCAATTATGCAGCAATTTTGGGGCACTACAAGTGAGATCGCAGACAGAGATTGGCAAATGCTCAGTGCGGATCCTGTGCGTCAGTGAGATACGGTGAGGTCAGTGGCTGGGGAGGCATTAGCTAGTATCAGAGACAGATTTACATACACTATATGAACCCGATGTGCTTTCTTTTAATTGTTATTATTTACCACAGTGCGGCCTAGCTCCCATCCCCAGGCAGTAGGGATGGCCATCGGTGTTGCCTCCATTGATGGTCACCATTGATGCAGATGGTGACAGAAACCATTGATGATAGGCAACTATTCTGTGTATTATGGCAGCTGCTGCTGTTAAGGTTCCCATATACTAGACGATATTATGAGCGATTTGGACGTTTTCGACGGACCGGAACTACAAATCGTTCATAATAGGGCAGATCGTGCAGTGTCTGTGAACGATAACGATCACAATGCGCGGTCTCGCTGGTTGTTGGCCAGAGCTTCTGATCTTCTCTGCTGCAGGGAAGATCTGAAACTATCGTCATCGTCAGCATGCTCCTGGGTGTAGCCACTCGCAGATCTTAAGATATATCTTGAAGTTATATCATGTGATTATTAGTACTATATCGTTTGCCCAGGACTGCCGGGGAGCTGCCAAGAAAAATTGTTAACGAGAAATCATCACTTACAGGTCGTCTAGTGTATGGGCACCTGAACTGTGCGAGAGCTAGAGGCGGGGCTGAGCTGTGAATGACAGCTCAGCCTGTGCAAGAGGCGGGACATCCTATTCCTGTCTCTTACACATAGGGGGTGATTCCGAGTTGTTCGCTCGCAAGCTGCTTTTAGCAGCATTGCACACGCTAAGCTGCTGCCTACTGGGAGTGAATCTTAGCTTATCAAAATTGCGAACGAAAGGTTCTCAAAATTGCGAATAGAAATTTCTTTGCAGTTTCTGAGTAGCTCCAGACTTACTCTTCCAGTGCGATCAGTTCAGTGCTTGTCGTTCCTGGTTTGACGTCACAAACACACCCAGCGTTCGCCCAGACACTCCCCCGTTTCTTCAGACACTCCCGCGTTTTTCCCAGAAACGGCAGCGTTTTTTCACACACTCCCATAAAACGGCCAGTTTCCGCCCAGAAACACCCACTTCCTGTCAATCACATTACGATCACCAGAACGAAGAAAAAAACTCGTAATGCCGTGAGTAAAATACCATTCTTCATAGCAAATTTACTTGGCGCAGTCGCAATGCGAACATAAGCGGAAAATCGCTGCGATGCGAAGAAAATTACAGAGCGAACAACTCGGAATGACCACCAATAAGCGGAAAATCGCTGCGATGCGAAAAAAATTACAGAGCGAGCAACTCGGAATGACCACCATAGTGTAAGCAGAGGGGGCAGCGCAGGGCTGCTTGCTGATAGCCTAGCAGCCCTGTGCAGCAACAGCGGCAGTGAAAGCTACGGGAAGGGGGGGGGGGGGGGATCAGGCAAACAGCTACCATCAACGGTGTGTAACCATCTGGTTTTACACCATTAATAGTAAAAGTATTCAACATCGGCCATAAACCATTGATGATTTTGAATCAACGGGCAGGCAGTTGGGGCGGGATGTACTAAACTCCGCCGTCGCGATAACTGCAATTTTCTCTGCGCTCTCACTCCCCGTTCCGCTGCCCACAATAAGACAGTCAGCGCATGCCCGGAAAAGCAGAGAGAGGATGCGCATGCGCCAAACGGCCGGGGGGAGCGCAGCGATGAGAGAACACAGTGGCCGCGGCGGTGATGAAGAGGGAGAAGGGGATGAGAAAGAAAAGGGGCAAGCTAAGGGGGAGCGGCGGGGAGTGAGAGCGCAGAGAAAATTGCAGTTATCGCGACAGCGGAGTTTAGTACATCCCGCCCTTTATGACTACGACAGAGGGGAGGCTGAGCTCATAGCTGCCTCACCTCTGGTCTCTCCGTGACAGTCCCTGTATTTCCAGCACAGCGCTGCAAATATTGTGAGTTTTGACTATATAAATGATTCAAATAAAACAAAGATGATATTATGTTATAAATATATTCTTTGTATTATTCTAATCATTTCATAGTCAAAACTCTGGCGTATACTGGAGTAGGACAGGCGAGGCTCTGCCTCCCCTGCTTCCCCTTACTGCGCGTCACTGCTGTGCATGCTCTGATCGGTAAACATCGGAGTTTTACGCAAACCATCGGACCTACAAACAACTCAATCAGGCCCAATAGCCAATCCGAATACAGGCATTTATTTCTTCTGAGGATAACTGATAAGATAACCAGCACTGTTGTTGAAACTGAAGCTGCAAATAGTTCAAATAGTAACCATAAGTGTAGCTCAAGCTGTGCAAAGAAAATCAGTCCGATCACAGAGCCAGAGGCGGGACTACCATTGGTACAGCAGGTGCATTGCACTCGGGCCCCTGAGGACTAAGGGGCCCACTGCTGTCCAGACCAGCAATTGGACCAGCTGCCCAGACCAGCAGTTGGTTATCCCCTGCCCCTCGCAGACCATTTTGAGCAATGTCGGATGAATGACCCAGTGCAATAGGCAGGGTGGTCCCCGCTGCCTGAGTAACTTGCCCATTACCTTAGTTATGCAGGGCTGACCTTGGGCCTAATTTAGTAAGGATTGCAAATTCTGCTAATTAGCAGAATTTGCAAACTTTTGGATCGCATGCTGTGGGCCACCCATCGCTGGGCAAGGTCGCTCAGCATGCTGACCTCCGCCTCCCCCCGTTCAACAAGCAGAAAATGCGAACGCATTGCAATTACTGCTTGTTAGCAGAAATTAAGGATGGCTGATGACGGTGCCCGCAGCCGTCCCGCCGCCATGTTCTTGATCACGGCGGCTGCATGCAACGTCACGCAGCCGCCGTGATCACACCCTGACACGCCCCCGTTTGGCCGCCCCGCGACCGCCTCTACCTGATTGACAGGCAGAGGCAATTGCATTTTCTGCGACCCCCCGCAGAAAGTGCGGGCGCATGCACAGGACAGGCACTGCGCTTGCGCCCACCGGGCGATCGTAATGATTCCGTTTGGAACACGATTTGTGGTCCAACCTGAATTAGCCCCCTTGTGTGTGCCGGACTGATAGAAGAATCCTGCCACCTATCAGTGCTGATGATCACAGCCACATACTGCCTCTGCCTCTAACAGACAGCTGTACATTTTTTCTGATTCACTGCTGTCTGTGCATTAAAGGCAGCTCACACCCGGTGTAACTGGAAATGTACGGGTCCTCCACCAAGGTACATGACCCCTGTTCTCTGCACCACGCAGGACATGGTGCTTGTACACGTCACTCACTATCTCTCAGTGTCACCCTCCCCATCACCCTCTGCCTCCCTCTGCCTTCTGCTGTCACCCTCTGCCTCTCCTTGCCTTGCGCTGTCATCCTCTGCCTCTCCTTGCCTTGCGCTGTCACCCTCTGCCTCTCCTTGCCTTCCGCTGTTACCCTCTGCCTCTCTATGTCCACCTCTGCCACCTCCTGCCTTACGCTCTCACCCTCTGCCTCTCCCTGTCACCCACTGACGTGTGGCATATTGTGAACTTGGGTTGGGGTGGAGGAGGGGGAACCAAATTATATTTTTGCACCTGGGTCCACCACTCACAAGTTCCGTCACTGCACAGACCATATTGTCTGGTGCTGTTATTGCAAGTAAAGGTTTGTCCCTTCCATCTCACCTATAGATCCCCTCTTCTCGCCTCACCGAGCAAACTGCTTATCTGGCGTCCCTGAGCGGCTTCTGGTTGCAGGGTATGGGTGCAGCACTATGGATGCTCTGGGTGGTTGGTCCCCTCTAATAGTTGAGAGGCCGCTATTACGTCTATACATAGCATTTCTTAATCATAATGAGAGTAATTCCCAATCAGGGTATGGGGGCTTCCTGAGAGATTGGGGGTGAGGGGAGACTAGGACGATGCCAAGCTCTACAACAGTGACATTCCCCAGAATACGAGCAAGCACTGGAGTACAGAACACGCGAAGTGAGACAGTACAGCCGCCCATGCATGCAGCAGATGGTACCGTGCAGTTACCTACTGGTAATAAATAATGAAGAATTACATCCTCCATGCAGAATTAGAAAAGTGAAACTGTTCATTTGCTCAGAAACACAGTATAAAAGCCGAAATTCTTACCTTAAACACTTCCCCATAGCTCCCGCTGCCCAGTCGGTGTATCAGCTCATACACATCCTGGGGGTCTCGATTGGAGATATCCAGCCGACCCTGAACATCCATCGTGCACACTGCACATATGCAAGTTTCACAGGCAGTCAGTGAGAGACTGCAAGCTCTGCACTCTGATTGGTGGATAAAAAGCCCTGTACAGTTTCCTGGAAGCTCAGTCTTGCGTTACTCTCTGCTCCCAAGGCACAAAGATTCCGGTTACTGGTACACACCAGTACATGTCTTAGTTCATAGTAGAGAGAGAGTGTTGTAGGACAGGATGGAGGTGTGTGCGGGGTCAGAACAGGGAAGTAACAAGCTGCAGCATGGAGATGCACTGACACTGTTGTTATGTGTCATGGAGAGTGCAGCAATAACGCACACAGCCCACTGAGAATGAAAAATAAAACAAAACATTCTATTCAAATCTGTGTTTTGGCGGAATACATACCATTTACCGGCGGACGGGATGCCGGCTGTCAAGATCCCGACAGCGGCATTGCGTCCACCAGAATGCCGGCAGCGGGACGAGCGTTAGGGGTCCCCTTGCGGGCTTGCTATTCACGCCACGCTGCAGGCTCAGTGGCTCGTCACAGGATCTATTCCCACTCTATGGGTGTTGTGGACACCAGCGAGTGGGAATTGCCCTGTTTTGGCGGGATTCCGGCTGGCGGCATTGTCGGCTGGCGGGATTTCGGCGTTGGTATCCTGACCGCCGGGTACACAGCGGCTGTGCTACAATATGCTGATATCACAGGAGGTGTCTTGGGTAAGTAGACGCCTCCTGCCGGATTCTGTGAGCATCGGCCATCTGAGTAAACCCTGGCTATAGCCTTTCGTTTGCAGTGGACTTTCTCGGACGGATGCAGCAGCTGACTATGCACATCCAGATAACGGTCCTGACACGCCTGTGTTTTTCTGTCCACCTCCCGTTACCTCCCCCAAACGCATGTCACTCACTTTTTGAATAAATCCTCTGTGGTATCTGTAGAATCCTTTCCGTAAAAAAAGCCCAGAAGTTCTTGAACTTTCTTGAACCACGGCGCCCTATGGTATCAGCATTTCTTTCATGGCACCCCTAGGACAAAAGTTTCTACCTGGGAAATTCAGCAAAGATTATATTCAATGAAATAACTTGTGCCCACCTGTCATACTGTGCTGTGGCGGTGGACGGGGTTTGGCTTCTGTTTGTCCACATATGGCAGGCAAAACCGGTGTTGGTGGCTGCCAATCACATTGACCAACCATAAATTCCATCTGGTCTTTGACCACCTACCGATCGCATCCCTGCCAGTTCCCTGGGGCAACCGGTTTGGGAACCACTGAAGATGCCGTCAGCTACACTGGCACAGCTTCGCATTCCAGACCAAGCGCTGTGCCCCCTTGCTATTACTACAATAGATAAGTAATGGTTTTTGCATGAGCATCTCACATAGGGGGTAATTCAGATCTGATCGCAGCGGCAAGTTTGTTAGCTAATGGGCAAAACCATGGGGGTCATTCAGACTTGATCGTAAATGTGCTAAATTTAGAACATCTACGATCACTTTTCACAGACATGCAGGGGGGACGCCCAGCACAGAGCTAGTCTGCCCCGCATGTCAGACCCTTCCACCCCCTCCCCCGCACAGGTACAAAAGCATTGCACGGCGGTGATGCTTTTGTACCTGGAGAGTAGCTGCCTACACGCTGGCAGGTAGCTGCCCGTCGCTATCCGGGTTGCAACGGCTGCGTGTGTCGTCACGCAGCCGCCGCGACCTGCCCCCACCCCCGCGCGCGGTCTGGGCATGACTGCATTGCCCGGACCGCGCCCCCAAAATGGCGGCCCAACACCGCCGGACCACCCAGCGAACGCATTTGCCTGTCAATCAGGCAGAGTTGATCGCTGGGCTGAGATGCAAATCACATTTCTGGCTTGCGCCGGCGCACTGCGGCGCCTGCGCAGTTCAGACCTGATCGCCAGCTGTGAGAAAACACACAGCAGCAATCAGGTCTGAATTAGCCCCCATGTGCACTGCAGGGGGGGCAGATATAACATGTGCAGAGAGAGTTAGATATGGGTGGGTTATATTGTTTCTGTGCAGGGTAAATGCTGCCTGCTTTATTTTTACACTGCAATTTAGATTTCAGTTTGAACACACCCCACCCAAATCTAACTCTCTCTGCACATGTTACATCTGCGCCCCCTACAGTGCACACGGGGCATAATTCAAAGTTGATCGCAGCAGCAAATTTGCTAGAAGTTGGGCAAAACCATGTGCACTGCAGGTGGGGCAGATATAACATCTGCAGAGAGAGTAAAGGCCTATAATCACAGGCAGATGAGGGGAGAGATGTGCGCTGAGCAAACCGCTCAGCACACATCTCACCCACCACTCAGCACAGCACGATGTGAGCTAAGCATGCGGGGGGGGGGGGGGGGGATGCTCATTTCACCCAGCGGGTGAGATGAGCGACCTGCTAGATTGATCTCGCATCTAGCTATCTAGCATCGGCGATAGCGACACGTGGGGCCGCGCATCGCTATTGCTGTGGTACACACGGAGAGATCATGCTTAAAATCTAAGCAATCTAGTCAGATTGCTTAAATTTCAAGATGGGATCACTCCGTGAGTACCCCCCTTTAGATTTGGGTGGGGTGTGTTCAAACTGAAATCTAAATTGCAGTGTAAAAATAAAGCAGTCAGTATTTACCCTGCACAGAAACAAAATAACCCACCCAAATCTAACTCTCTCTGCTAATGTTATATCTGCCCCACCTGCAGTACACATTGGCGGTCATTCCGTGTTGTTCGCAGCCAGCAACTTTTTGCTGCTGGTGCGATCAACTAGTCCACGCCTATGGGGGAGTGTATTTTAGCTTAGCAGGGCTGCGATCGCTTGTGCAGCACTGCTATGCTAAAACAGTTTGTGCTGTTGAAGAATAAGGCTGGATCTACTTACCCTGTGCGACGGATCCAGCGACGTTCCTCCCGGCTTTGACGTCAGACATCCGCCCTCCGTTTGCTTGGACACGCCTGCGTTTGGACGACCACTCCTCAAAAACGCCATCCAACGGTGAGTATCCGCCCCGGAAACCTCTCCGCTGTCATTCTTCTTTCGTTCGGCGCTGCGTCTTCTTTTTTCACTGTGCGTGCCGTTGCCCGGCAATGTCCGTCGCCGGGCAATGATGAGTGTGCGCATTGCGCACGCCACGCATGCGCAGTTCTGACCCATTCGCACCGCAGCTGCGTGCGGACGGGTCGGAATGAGCCCCCATGGTTTTGCCCAACTGCTAACAAATTTGCTGCTGCGATCAGATCTGAATTAGGCCCATTGTGTTAGAGGAAATTTGGCCTCCTTATTATATTACTGTCACTGATACTGAGGTAAAAATGTTTATTCAGAGCTAAATTAAGGTCCGTGAAGCAGTCAGAGCCTTATCATATATGTGCAATTCTGTGTCACGCTGACTTCTGCATTTTATTTATATATTGGAGCCTTATTTATACTTTTCAAGTACTCCTTTTTTTTCTTATAAATTGATTGAGCAACTTCAATGTTGTAGTCTGGGCGGCCTGTATGGGATTAATAGCTGCCTGGGAGGTCTGGTCCTGTTGGAGACTGTTTATAGGAGATGAGGGGTGCCTCTTGGTAAGTTTGTTTTCAGAGAAAAAGAACATGAATATCTCACCTGAAATGGTTTCTGTTACTGATTAGGGCTAGGACGGTCCTACTATTGGGAGATCCATCATCCAAGGAGCGTCAGATTGCTTATCTTATATTTGCAGATGTGTTTGACTAAAGCTAAGTACACACTAGGCGATATATCACTAGCGGGTGTATGCAAACGATGGGTGGAATGTAATGAAGTCCTTATTCGGCGGCCGTGCGGATGCTGGCTGAACGCAGACCTTTTTTTTAAAGAAGCAGTCATTTACAAGACTAAACCATGCCTTCTAAATGATTGCCCCTTTAAAAAAAATCTGAGTTCGGCTGGTGTCCCAGCACAGCTGCTATACTCGGACTTCATTAAATCCCACCCCGTAAACTACGTCGTTCACAGACATATTGAGTCGGCTGTTCAGTACAGCTGATGGCCAATATATCTTCAGATATATCTGCGCATCTGGCTATGTGTACGGGTAGTTCGCAGAGTGCCCGTACACTTGCTGCGAGGACTGACATCACAGCTCGGTTGGCATATTCAAATGCCCGCCCTGCTGGATGACAGGACTGAGATATTGAGTGGCTGATCGGTAAGTGTATATACTTACCTGGATCGGCGTTCTGTCGGCATGTTGGTGGGTCCACCAACATCTGGGTCCTGTGTGTACCCAGCATAAGACTTCTGCATGTTATTTATAAATAGGCAGTTCTGAATATTATTACTCATAGGCAGCAGTGTGCTGAGTAATTCTGCAGGTTTATTTTGCTGGTGTACCGAGTATCACTCTTCTGACTCACAATTTTGGACGAGCTTCAGTTGTGGAATAGCTAGCCTAATATTTTCCTCTAAATTATCCTGATATCAAATGGAGTTCATGGTGGACTCAATGAATGTCACAGAGGTCATATAATACACAGAGCAGCTATGACTGCCATACAATCAGTGACCACCATATAATAAAAGGAGCATCAGTGACTGCCATACAATATAGAGAGCATCAGTGACTGCCATACAATATAGACAGCATCAGTGACTGCCATACAATATAGACAGCATCAGTGACTGCCATACAATATAGACAGCATCAGTGACTGCCATACAATATAGAGACCATCAGTGACTGCCATACAATATAGACAGCATCGGTGACTGCCATACAATATAGACAGCATCAGTGACTGCCATACAATATAGACAGCATCAGTGACTGCCATACAATATACACAGCATCAGTGACTGCCATACAATATAGACAGCATCAGTGACTGCCATACAATATAGACAGCATCAGTGACTGCCATACAATATAGAGACCATCAGTGACTGCCATACAATATAGACAGCATCGGTGACTGCCATACAATATAGACAGCATCAGTGACTGCCATACAATCAGTGACCACCATATAATAAAAGGAGCATCAGTGACTGCCATACAATATAGAGAGCATCAGTGACTGCCATACAATATAGACAGCATCAGTGACTGCCATACAATATAGACAGCATCAGTGACTGCCATACAATATAGACAGCATCAGTGACCACCATATAATACAAGCACCAGCGACTGCCATAGAGGGAGCATAAGTGACCACTATACAATTCAGATCATTAGAGACTGCCAAGTCTGCCATATAATGCAGAGAGCATCAGTGACCGCCATATAATACAAGCACCACTATACAATTCAGATCATTAGAGACTGCCAAGTCTGCCATATAATGCAGAGAGCATCAGTGACCGCCATATAATACAAGCACCACTATACAATTCAGATCATTAGAGACTGCCAAGTCTGCCATATAATGCAGAGAGCATCAGTGACCGCCATATAATACAAGCACCACTATACAATTCAGATCATTAGTGACTGCCAAGTCTGCCATATAATGCAGAGAGCATCAGTGACCGCCATACAAGGAACATTGGTGACTGTAATGCAATACAGAGAGCATCACTGACCACTATATAATACAGACTATCTGTGACCTCTGTACAGAGTAGTTGTTACTGCCATAGAATTTGTGCTTACGCTTATCATTCTCTCATCATAATTAACCCCTTCAATAATTAACCCCTTCACAAAAATGATGAACTACTTCAGTTTTTCTCTCATTTTTAACTCTTTAAAAACTTTTACACACAGAAGTCTGCACGGATCTCACCGATCTGTGCAGGCTTCTGTCAAACTCGCCAGTCAGAAGCAGGTCTATTATTTAGCAAGGTTTTTTGTTTTTTTTGTAACACCCTATTACATTGTGCGAGTTGTATATTTTCAATGGGAAAACATCTGGCTGTACCGCCTGCTAGTGGTGGAAATGCGAGTTACATGCGAGTTTACATGTTCCCGCAGCCTATTACATGTGCAAGTAATGAAAATGTGCGAGTTAGAGCAAAAGTTGCACATTTACAGAACTCGCACTCTAGGTCTTGTTTTGCGCTTTGCACGCTATGATTATTGAGCATATTTTTAGATTAACTTTGTGTATTATGTTAGTAGCCATTTGTGTATATTATAAATCATGCAATTTATAATAATATTATTCAATTTACAATGATATTGGTCTTTTTTTTTGTAACTGTACCTCTCACTACAGTATACTGCACCTGGTACATATTTACAGCTGTGATATTTCTTGTAGCCAGTAGGTGGCAGCAGATGACACTGATAAAAAGAACAGGGAAAACTACATTATTATTTATTACCAGTTATTTATATAGCACACACATATTCCACAGCGCTTTACAGAGAATATTTGCCCATTCACATCAGTCCCTGCCCCAGTGGAGCTTACAATCTATGGCCCTCATTCCGAGTTGATCGCTCGCTAGCTACTTTTAGCAGCCATGCAAACGCATAGTTGCCGCCCACGCGGGAGTGTATTTTTGCTTTGCAGGAGTGTGAACGCCTGTGCAGCCGAGCAGCTGCAAACACATTTTGTGCAGAACAAGACCAGCCCTGTAGTTACTTATTCTGTGCGATCATTGCTGCGACGAGTGACACGGTAATGACGTCAGATACCCGCCCAGCAAACGCCCGGCCACACCTGCATTTTTCCAAACACTCACAGAAAATGTTCAGTTGACACCCATAAATTCCATCTGCCTGTCAATCACCTTGCATTCGCCAGTGCGACTGAAAGCGTCATTAGAACCTGTGCAAAACCACGGTGCACATTGTACCCTGCATGTGCGCATTGCGGTGCATACGCAGTTTTGCCGTTTTTTTAACTGATCGCTATACGCAGCAAACAATGTCAGCTAGTGATCAACTCGGAATGAGGGCCTATATTCCTTACCACATGTACACACATTCACAACAGGGTTAATTATGTTGGGAGCCAATTAACCTACCAATATATTGGATTGTGGGAGGAAATTAGAGTACCCAGAGGAAACCCACACAAGCACGAGGAGAATATACAAACTCCACACAGTTAGGGCCATGGTGGGTATTGAACCCATGACCTCGGCGCTGTGAGGTAGTAATGCTAACCATTATACCACATTGCTGCCGGCAGGGAGAGTATAGTCTGAACCCCACTGTCCCTACTGGGGAAGCCAGTCTCTCCTTAGGGTTCATTTATAAAAAATATTTGCAGCATATTTCCCCAAAATATAAGTCTGCGCCGCTGCCACAACCCCCATAAGTTTTATCTGCTGATTTCATTTCTTCTGATTTATGAAAGCAATACAATATAATCTATTCAGTAATATTCAGTTTTAATTGTATATATTATAGTGATGAGTGGGTTCGGATCCTCGGGATCCGAACCCGCCCGAACTTCACCTTTTTTTTCACGGGTCCGAGCGACTCGGATCCTCCCGCCTTGCTCGGTTAACCCGAGCGCGCCCGAACGTCATCATCCCGCTGTCGGATTCTCGCGAGATTCGGATTCTATATAAGGAGCCGCGCGTCGCCGCCATTTTCACACGTGCATTGAGATTGATAGGGAGAGGACGTGGCTGGCGTCCTCTCCGTTATAGTAGAAAAGACTGAGTGACTTAGTTATAATTGTGGGGAGGATTGGGGACGGGGAGCAGCTGTTAGGGAGTACAGTGCAGGGTTTTGATTATAATACCACCAGTGAGTTTAATCCGTTGTTTCTCTGCCTGAAAAAAACGCTCCACCATATCTGTGCTCACTCGGTGTGCTGCACTGCTGCATATATCTGTGCTGAGTGCACTGCTCACACTGCCTAATTGTGGGGACTGGGGAGCAGTTATAGCAGGAGTACAGTGCACAGTTTTGCTGACAGTGACCACCAGTCCAGTATACGTTTGTCTGCCTGAAAAACACTCCTGTGGTGGCTTTTTTTTTCTTCATACTAGTTTAGCAGTCTGCTGACAGTGTCCACCAGGTCCGTTATTATTATACAGTATATTATATAAATATATATATATAGCAGTACGGTAGGCCACGGCTGTACCTACCTCTGTGTCGTCAGTGCACTCGTCGTCCATAAGTAATATAATACTATACTATAGTATCCATCCATCTACATTGTATACCTGTGGTGGCTTTTTTTTTTCTTCATACTAGTTTAGCAGTCTGCTGACAGTGTCCACCAGGTCCGTTATTATTATTATACAGTATATTATATATATATATATATATATATATATATATATATAGCAGTACGGTAGGCCATGGCTGTACCTACCTCTGTGTCGTCAGTGCACTCGTCGTCCATAAGTAATATAATACTATACTATCCATCCATCTACATTGTATACCTGTGGTGGGTTTTTTTTTCTTCATACTAGTTTAGCAGTCTGCTGACAGTGTCCACCAGGTCCGTTATTATTATTATACAGTATATATATATATATATATATCAGTACGGTAGGCCACGGCTGTACCTACCTCTGTGTCGTCAGTGCACTCGTCGTCCATAAGTAATATAATACTATACTATCCATCCATCTACATTGTATACCTGTGGTGGTTTTTTTTTCTTCATACTGGTTTAGCAGTCTGCTGACAGTGTCCACCAGGTCCGTTATTATTATTATACAGTATAATATATATATATATATATATATATATATATAGCAGTACGGTAGGCCACAGCTGTACCTACCTCTGTGTCGTCAGTGCACTCGTCGTCCATAAGTAATATAATACTATACTATAGTATCCATCCATCTACATTGTATACCTGTGGTGGTTTTTTTTTCCTTCATTCTAGTTTAGCAGTCTGCTGACAGTGTCCACCAGGTCCGTTATTATTATTATACAGTATATTATATATATATATAGCAGTACGGTAAGCCACGGCTGTACCTACCTCTGTGTCGTCAGTGCACTCGTCGTCCATAAGTAATATAATACTATACTATCCATCTACATTGAATACCTGTGGTGGTTTTTTTTTCTCTTCATACTAGTTTAGCAGTCTGCTGACAGTGTCCACCAGGTCCGTTATTATTATACAGTATATTATATATATATATAGCAGTACGGTAAGCCACGGCTGTACCTACCTCTGTGTCGTCAGTGCACTCGTCGTCCATAAGTAATATAATACTATACTATCCATCCATCTACATTGTATACCTGTAGTGGGTTTTTTTTTCTTCATACTAGTTTAGCAGTCTGCTGACAGTGTCCACCAGGTCCGTTATTATTATTATACAGTATATTATATATATATATATATATATAGCAGTACGGTAGGCCACGGCTGTACCTACCTCTGTGTCGTCAGTGCACTCGTCGTCCATAAGTAATATAATACTATACTATCCATCCATCTACATTGTATACCTGTGGTGGCCTTTAGTTGTGCGCATTAAAATATGGAGAACAAAAATGTGGAGGTTAAAAAAATAGGGAAAGATCAAGATCCACTTCCACCTCGTGCTGAAGCTGCTGCCACTAGTCATGGCCGAGACGATGAAATGCCATCAACGTCGTCTGCCAAGGCCGATGCCCAATGTCATAGTACAGAGCATGTAAAATCCAAAACACAAAAGATCAGTAAAATGACGCAAAAATCAAAATTAAAAGCGTCTGAGGAGAAGCGTAAACTTGCCAATATGCCATTTACGACACGGAGTGGCAAGGAACGGCTGAGGCCCTGGCCTATGTTCATGGCTAGTGGTTCAGCTTCACATGAGGATGGAAGCACTCAGCCTCTCGCTAGAAAAAAGAAAAGACTTAAGCTGGCAAAAGCACAGCAAAGAACTGTGCGTTCTTCGAAATCACAAATCCCCAAGGAGAGTCCAATTGTGTCGGTTGCGATGCCTGACCTTCCCAACACTGGACGGGAAGAGCTTGCGCCTTCCACCATTTGCACGCCCCCTGCAAGTGCTGGAAGGAGCACCCGCAGTCCAGTTCCTGATAGTCAAATTGAAGATGTCAGTGTTGAAGTACACCAGGATGAGGATATGGGTGTTGCTGGCGCTGGGGAGGAAATTGACAAGGAGGATTCTGATGGTGATGTGGTTTGTTTAAGTCAGGCACCCGGGGAGACACCTGTTGTCCGTGGGAGGAATATGGCCATTGACATGCCTGGTCAAAATACAAAAAAAATCAGCTCTTCAGTGTGGAATTATTTCAACAGAAATGCGGACAACTGGTGTCAAGCCGTGTGTTGCCTTTGTCAAGCTGTAATAAGTAGGGGTAAGGACGTTAACCACCTCGGAACATCCTCCCTTATACGTCACCTGCAGCCAGGGGCGGATCCAGAAAAAAATTACAGGGGGGGGGGGGGCCACCATAAGGGGCGTGGCTACGTTGGAATGGGCGTGGCTTCGTTGGAATGGGCGTGGTATTGCAGGAAAAGACTACCTTATACCCCAGTTTTGCAACCTGCACGCCCAGACGTTGGCCACCACAGGAAAGAAAAATAATCCTGATTCATGCCCCTTACATTATTTGTCATTTTTCCTCCTTATAGTAATGCCCAGTATACATTATGCCACATACTGCAATGGCCCTTAGACATTATGCCACACACAATAATGCACATGACACAGTATGCACACACCGTAATGCCCCCGACACATTATGCCACACACCGTAATGCCCCCAACACATTATGCCACACACTATAATGCCTGTGACACATTATGACAGGAATTGCAATGGCCGTTATACATTATGCTACACACTGCACTGCCCCTGATACATTATAGCACATACAATGTCTGTGACACATTATGACACACACTGCAATGTCCGTGATACATTATACCACACACTGCAATGCCCGATACATTATAGCACATACAATGCCTGTGACACATTATGGCACACACTGCAATGACCTTGAGACATTATACCACAATGCCCGTGATATAGTATACCATACACCGTAATGCCTGTGACACATACCGCAATGCCCGTTATACCCTATGCCACACACCGCAATGCCCGTTATATATTATGCCACACTGCAATGACCCTGAGACATTATACCACATACCACAATGCCCGTGATATAGTATACCACACACCGTAATGCCTGACACATTATGACACACACCGCAATGTC
Source organism: Pseudophryne corroboree (assembly GCF_028390025.1). Taxonomy (NCBI): domain Eukaryota; kingdom Metazoa; phylum Chordata; class Amphibia; order Anura; family Myobatrachidae; genus Pseudophryne; species Pseudophryne corroboree. Next base: position 414,917,977 of record NC_086451.1, read on the forward strand.
CGTGATACATTATGCCACACACTGCAATGACCCTGAGACATTATACCACATATCACAATGCCAGCGATATAGTATACCATACACCGTAATGCCTGTGACACATTATGACACACACCGCAATGTCCGTGATACATTATGCCACACACCGTAATGCCCATTACACATTAAGTCCTACAGTAAGGCTTCTAATTACTTTTCAAATACCTGCTCGTTGTCAGGGGTTTCATGCACTGGGTGTCATGCTCGTTGCCAGGGGTTTCATGCTCTTGGTTCCATGCACGGTGCCAGGGGTTTTCATGCTCAGGGTGTCATGCTCGTTGCCAGGGGTTTCATGCACTGGGTGTCATGCTCGTTGCCAGGGGTTTCATGCACTGGGTGTCATGCTCGTTGCCAGGTGTTTCATGCACTGGGTGTCATGCTCGTTGCTAGGAGGTAGTCCTTGTTGCTAGGGCTGTGCTCCCAGTGCCACATGTGCTCCCCAGTGCCAGATATTCCCCCACGGTGCCAGGTACTCACATGCCCCCAGTGCCAAATATAGCCCCCCCCCCATGTGCCAGGTACACATATACCCCCCCAGTGCCACATATGCCCCCAGTGCCAGATATTCCCCAACAGTGCCACATATGCCCCCAGTGCCAGATATCCCCCCCCAGTGCTATATATGCCCCCAGTGCCACATATGCCCCAGTGCCAGATATTCCCCCCCAGTGCCACATATGCCCCCAGTGCCAGATATTCCCCCCCCCAGTGCCATATATGCCCCCAGTGCCAGATATTCCCCCCAGTGCCATATATGTCCCCAGTGCCAGATATTCTCCCCCCCCCCCTCCCTGCCAAATATGCCCCCAGTGCCAGATATCCCCCCCCCCAGTGCCAGATATGCCCCCTCAGTGCGTCCCGTCCCCCCGCTTCCTCCGCCGCCGCCGCTCCCCCCGCTCCGCTGCTGTTAGGAGGGACACGGAGGGCACAGTGCACGCCTCCCTGTGTCCCTCCTGTGTCTCCGGCGGCCGCGGGTCACTCTAATAAAGGAAGTGCTCACGAACTGCACTTCCTTTATGAGACCCGCTGCCGCCGGAGACACAGGAGGGACACAGGGAGGCGTGCACTGTGCCCTCCGTGTCCCTCCTAACAGCAGCGGAGGAAACGAGACCGCAGACTGACATGCGGACTCTCGTCCGCATGTCAGTCTGCACTAAATCAGTGGCGCCCCCGCAGCCCCTCGCCCCCAAGCCACCGCGAGGGCTGCGGCGTGCGCACAATAGAAAATAAAAATACAAATACAAAAATCAACTAAAAATGACAGGGGGGGCACGTGCCTTGGTGCCCCCCCCCCCCCTAAATCCGCCACTGCCTTCAGCGCATTCATAATAAGTCAGTGACAAGTTCAAAAACTTTGGGCGACAGCGGAAGCAGTCCACTGACCAGTAAATCCCTTCCTCTTGTAACCAAGCTCCCGCAAACCACACCACCAACTCCCTCAGTGTCAATTTCCTCCTTACCCAGGAAAGCCAATAGTCCTGCAGGCCATGTCACTGGCAAGTCTGACGAGTCCTCTCCTGCCTGGGATTCCTCCGATGCATCCTTGAGTGTAACGCCTACTGCTGCTGGCGCTGCTGTTGTTGCTGCTGGGAGTCGATCGTCATCCCAGAGGGGAAGTCGGAAGACCACTTGTACTACTTCCAGTAAGCAATTGACTGTCCAACAGTCCTTTGCTTGGAAGATGAAATATCACAGCAGTCATCCTGTTGCAAAGCGGATAACTCAGGCCTTGACAACTATGTTGGTGTTAGACGTGCGTCCAGTATCCGCCGTTAGTTCACGGGGAACTAGAGAATTGCTTGAGGTAGTGTGCCCCCATTACCAAATACCATCTAGGTTCCACTTCTCTAGGCAGGCGATACCGAGAATGTACACGAACGTCAGAAAAAGAGTCACCAGTGTCCTAAAAAATGCAGTTGTACCCAATGTCCACTTAACCACGGACATGTGGTCAAGTGGAGCAGGGCAGACTCAGGACTATATGACTGTGACAGCCCACTGGGTAGATGTATTGCCTCCCGCTGCAAGAACAGCAGCGGCGGCACCAGTAGCAGCATCTCGCAAACGCCAACTCGTTCCTAGGCAGGCTACGCTTTGTATCACCGCTTTCCAGAATACGCACACAGCTGAAAACCTCTTACGGCAACTGAGGAAGATCATCGCAGAATGGCTTACCCCAATTGGACTCTCCTGGGGATTTGTGGCATCGGACAACGCCAGCAATATTGTGCGTGCATTACATCTAGGCAAATTCCAGCACGTCCCATGTTTTGCACATACCTTGAATTTGGTGGTGCAGAATTATTTAAAAAACGACAGGGGCGTGCAAGAGATGCTGTCGGTGGCCAGAAGAATTGCGGGCCACTTTCGGCGTACAGGCACCGCGTACAGAAGACTGGAGCACCACCAAAAACACCTGAACCTGCCCTGCCATCATCTGAAGCAAGAGGTGGTAACGAGGTGGAATTCAACCCTCTATATGCTTCAGAGGATGGAGGAGCAGCAAAAGGCCATTCAAGCCTATACATCTGCCCACGATATAGGCAAAGGAGGTGGAATGCACCTGTCTCAAGCGCAGTGGAGAATGATTTCAACGTTGTGCAAGGTTCTGCAACCTTTTGAACTTGCCACACGTGAAGTCAGTTCAGACACTGCCAGCCTGAGTCAGGTCATTCCCCTCATCAGGCTTTTGCAGAAGAAGCTGGAGGCATTGAAGGAGGAGCTAAAACAGAGCGATTCCGCTAGGCATGTGGGACTTGTGGATGGAGCCCTTCATTCGCTTAACCAGGATTCACGGGTGGTCAATCTGTTGAAATCAGAGCACTACATTTTGGCCACCGTGCTCGATCCTAGATTTAAAACCTACGTTGGATCTCTCTTTCCGGCAGACACAAGTCTGCAGAGGTTCAAAGACCTGCTGGTGAGAAAATTGTCAAGTCAAGCGGAACGCGACCCGTCAACATCTCCTCCTTCACATTCTCCCGCAACTGAGGGCAGTCTGGAGCGACTGCTGATGTTGACATCTGGTCCGGACTGAAGGACCTGCCAACGATTACTGACATGTCGTCTACTGTCACTGCATATGATTCTCTCACCATTGAAAGAATGGTGGAGGATTATATGAGTGACCGCATCCAAGGAGGCACGTCAGACAGTCCGTACGTATACTGGCAGGAAAAAGAGGCAATTTGGAGGCCCTTGCAGAAACTGGCTTTATTCTACCTAAGTTGCCCTCCCTCCAGTGTGTACTCCGAAAGAGTGTTTAGTGCCGCCGCTCACCTTGTCAGCAATCGGCGTACGAGGTTACTTCCAGAAAATGTGGAGAAGATGATGTTCATTAAAATGAATTATAATCAATTCCTCCATGGAGACATTCACCAGCAGCAATTGCCTCCAGAAAGTACACGGGGACCTGAGATGGTGGATTCCAGTGGGGACGAATTAATAATCTGTGAGGAGGGGGATGTACACAGTGAAAGGGGTGATGAATCGGACGATGATGATGAGGTGGACATCTTGCCTCTGTAGAGCCAGTTTGTGCAAGGAGAGATTGATTGCTTCTTTTTTGGTGGGGGCCCAAACCAACCAGTCATTTCAGTCATAGTCGTGTGGCAGACCCTGTCGCTGAAATGATGGGTTTGTTAAAGTGTGCATGTCCTGTTTATACAACATAAGGGTGGGTGGGAGGTCCCAAGGACAATTCCATCTTGCACCTCTTTTTTCTTTCATTTTTCTTTGCGTCATGTGCTGTTTGGGGAGTATTTTTTTGAAGGGCCATCCTGCGTGACACTGCAGTGCCACTCCTAGATGGGCCAGGTGTTTGTGTCGGCCACTAGGGTCGCTTAGCTTAGTCACACAGCTACCTCATTGCGCCTCTTTTTTTCTTTGCGTCATGTGCTGTTTGGGGAGTATTTATTTGAAGGGCCATCCTGCGTGACACTGCAGTGCCACTCCTAGATGGGCCAGGTGTTTGTGTCGGCCACTAGGGTCGCTTAGCTTAGTCACACAGCTACCTCATTGCGCCTCTTTTTTTCTTTGCGTCATGTGCTGTTTGGGGAGTATTTTTTTGAAGGGCCCTTCCTGTCTGACACTGCAGTGCCACTCCTAGATGGGCCAGGTGTTTGTGTCGGCCACTTGGGTCGCTGAGCTTAGTCACACAGCTACCTCATTGCGCCTCTTTTTTTCTTTGCGTCATGTGCTGTTTGGGGAGTATTTATTTGAAGGGCCATCCTGCGTGACACTGCAGTGCCACTCGTAGATGGGCCAGGTGTTTGTGTCGGCCACTAGGGTCGCTTAGCTTAGTCACACAGCTACCTCATTGCGCCTCTTTTTTTCTTTGCGTCATGTGCTGTTTGGGGAGTATTTTTTTGAAGGGCCATCCTGTCTGACACTGCAGTGCCACTCCTAGATGGGCCAGGTGTTTGTGTCGGCCACTTGGGTCGCTGAGCTTAGTAACACAGCTACCTCATTGCACCTCTTTTTTTCTTTGCGTCATGTGCTGTTTGGGGAGTATTTTTTTGAAGGGCCATCCTGCGTGACACTGCAGTGCCACTCCTAGATGGGCCAGGTGTTTGTGTTGGCCACTTGGGTCGCTGAGCTTAGTCACACAGCTACCTCATTGCGCCTCTTTTTTTCTTTGCGTCATGTGCTGTTTGGGGAGTATTTTTTTGAAGGGCCATCCTGCGTGACACTGCAGTGACAGTCCTAGATGGGCCAGGTGTTTGTGTCGGCCACTAGGGTCGCTTAGCTTAGTCACACAGCTACCTCATTGCGCCTCTTTTTTTCTTTGCGTCATGTGCTGTTTGGGGAGTATTTTTTTGAAGGGCCATCCTGTCTGACACTGCAGTGCCACTCCTAGATGGGCCAGGTGTTTGTGTCGGCCACTTGGGTCGCTGAGCTTAGTCACACAGCTACCTCATTGCACCTCTTTTTTTCTTTGCGTCATGTGCTGTTTGGGGAGTATTTTTTTGAAGGGCCATCCTGCGTGACACTGCAGTGCCACTCCTAGATGGGCCAGGTGTTTGTGTCGGCCACTAGGGTCGCTTAGCTTAGTCAAACAGCTACCTCATTGCGCCTCTTTTTTTCTTTGCGTCATGTGCTGTTTGGGGAGTATTTTTTTGAAGGGCCATCCTGTCTGACACTGCAGTGCCACTCCTAGATGGGCCAGGTGTTTGTGTCGGCCACTTGGGTCGCTGAGCTTAGTCACACAGCTACCTCATTGCACCTCTTTTTTTCTTTGCATCATGTGCTGTTTGGGGAGTATTTTTTTGAAGGGCCATCCTGCGTGACACTGCAGTGCCACTCCTAGATGGGCCTGGTGTTTGTGTCGGCCACTAGGGTCGCTTAGCTTAGTCACACAGCTACCTCATTGCGCCTCTTTTTTTCTTTGCGTCATGTGCTGTTTGGGGAGTATTTTTTTGAAGGGCCATCCTGCGTGACACTGCAGTGCCACTCCTAGATGGGCCAGGTGTTTGTGTCGGCCACTAGGGTCGCTTAGCTTAGTCACACAGCTACCTCATTGCGCCTCTTTTTTTCTTTGCGTCATGTGCTGTTTGGGGAGTATTTTTTTGAAGGGCCATCCTGTGTGACACTGCAGTGACACTCCTAGATGGGCCAGGTGTTTGTGTCGGCCACTAGGGTCGCTTAGCTTAGTCACACAGCTACCTCATTGCGCCTCTTTTTTTCTTTGCGTCATGTGCTGTTTGGGGAGTATTTTTTTGAAGGGCCATCCTGTCTGACACTACAGTGCCACTCCTAGATGGGCCAGGTGTTTGTGTCGGCCATTTGGGTCGCTGAGCTTAGTCACACAGCTACCTCATTGCACCTCTTTTTTTCTTTGCGTCATGTGCTGTTTGGGGAGTATTTTTTTGAAGGGCCATCCTGCCTGACACTGCAGTGCCACTCCTAGATGGGCCAGGTGTTTGTGTCGGCCACTAGGGTCGCTTAGCTTAGTCACACAGCTACCTCATTGCGCCTCTTTTTTTCTTTGCGTCATGTGCTGTTTGGGGAGTATTTTTTTGAAGGGCCATCCTGCGTGACACTGCAGTGCCACTCCTAGATGGGCCAGGTGTTTGTGTCGGCCACTAGGGTCGCTTAGCTTAGTCACACAGCTACCTCATTGCGCCTCTTTTTTTCTTTGCGTCATGTGCTGTTTGGGGAGTATTTTTTTGAAGGGCCATCCTGTGTGACACTGCAGTGCCACTCCTAGATGGGCCAGGTGTTTGTGTCGGCCACTAGGGTCGCTTAGCTTAGTCACACAGCTACTGTACCTCATTGCGCCTCTTTTTTTCTTTGCGTCATGTGCTGTTTGGGGAGTATTTTTTTGAAGGGCCATCCTGTCTGACACTGCAGTGCCACTCCTAGATGGGCCAGGTGTTTGTGTCGGCCATTTGGGTCGCTGAGCTTAGTCACACAGCTACCTCATTGCACCTCTTTTTTTCTTTGCGTCATGTGCTGTTTGGGGAGTATTTTTTTGAAGGGCCATCCTGCCTGACACTGCAGTGCCACTCCTAGATGGGCCAGGTGTTTGTGTCGGCCACTTGTGTCGCTTAGCTTAGCCATCCAGCGACCTCGGTGCAAATTTTAGGACTAAAAATAATATTGTGAGGTGTGAGGTGTTCAGAATAGACTGAAAATGAGTGGAAATTATGGTTATTGAGGTTAATAATACTATGGGATCAAAATGACCCCCAAATTCTATGATTTAAGCTGTTTTTTAGGGTTTTTTTTGAAAAAAACACCCGAATCCAAAACACACCCGAATCCGACAAATAAAATTCGGTGAGGTTTTGCCAAAACGCGTTCGAACCCAAAACACGGCCGCGGAACCGAACCCAAAACCAAAACACAAAAGCCGAAAAATTTCCGGTGCACATCACTAATATATTATAGTATTTATTAGCAATTTGGGATATTTAAGAACTTCTAATGAAGGCATTTAAAATAATAACATTTCATCCTATAGACAGGCAGTTAATAATCACAGTACTCTGCAATGATGTAACAGGCATTTACAGTTTATGCCTCCCAGGTGAGTGAGACATACGGACCAGTGTCACCATCTGTAAGGCTCATGATCCCATTGTAGTGTCGCCGGGAAGGAGTATAGGCGTCCTTTTTGGTCCACAGTGATGTTTGGTTATTTCCTTTTGAAAAATGAAGGTTCTGTCAGTGTGTACAATGAGAACAATGCTGATAGTAATAGCTATAAATGCCTAAAGTATTACAGCCCAAACCATCCATCACCGTCCATTATTTGTAGGGCCTGACAACTTCCGCAGCATGGGACAGATACTGTAACAAAAACCCAAGTTGATCGCAGCAGGAAATTTTTTAGCAGTTGGGCAAAACCATGTGCACTGCAGGTGTGGCAGATATAACATTTGCAGAGAGAGTTAGATTTGGGTGGGTTATTTTATTTCTGTGCAGGGTAAATACTGGCTGCTTTATTTTTACACTGCAAATTAGATTGCAGATTGAACTCACCACACCCAAATCTAACTCTCTCTGCACATGTTATATCTGCCTCCCCTGCAGTGCACATGGTTTTGCCCAATTGCTAACAGAATTCCTGCTGCGATCAACTTGGAATTACCCCCACAGTCACAACAGGTGAGAAAAGATACAGCTACAACTTAGTAGTGCACAGAGGCGTAACTGTGGGAGGCAACAGAGTCGGCTGCCGCCGGGCTCCTTCTCTGAAGGGGGGCACCTCTCCTCCAGTTCCACAGGTTCAGCGACATCATTCAATTAAGTTAATTGACAGCTGCTGCTATCGCTTCCGTGGCTGACTTCCCTCCCTCACTAGTCTCTGCACCTTACAAGTCACACTCTGTATTTTAGATGCACATTTTCTAAGTGTCATACCAAGATTTAGAACCCATGATCTATTACACTGGAAGCAAGTATAAGTGACTTCATACACTGTAGTTAGACTTATCATGTTTCCTATACAAGAGCAATATCTCTATAAGTAAAGTGCTTGTTTCCAGTGTACTAGATTGTGGGTTCTAATCCTGGTATGCTACTTGCAAAATAATTGTCAGAGAAATAGTCAGCATTGTGAGTGACTGAGCAGATCTATGTAGTGTGTGGCTGGACACTACATAGATCTACTTAATTGCAGTAGTTTTGAACTGACAATTCTAAATAATAGCTTAATATAGTTAGAATCTGTAGGCCGGATAGACAGGAGCAAATATCTCTATCAGTAAGGTGTCTTCCTTCAGTGTAATAGGTTATGGGTTCTAATCCAAGGTATGACTGCTCAGAATTGTGTGACTTGGCATTAGTGATGAGCGGGTTCGGTTTCTCGGAAACCGAACCCCCCCGAACTTCAGCCTTTTTACACGGGTCCGAGGCAGACTCGGATCTTCCCGCCTTGCTCGGTTAACCCAAGCGCGCCCGAACGTCATCATCCCGCTGTCGGATTCTCGCGAGGCTCGGATTCTATCGCGAGACTCGGATTCTATATAAGGAGCCGCGCGTCGCCGCCATTTTCACACGTGCATTGAGATTGATACGGAGAGGACGTGGCTGGCGTCCTCTCCGTTTAGATAGAGAGTGAGACACTTGATTTACTGGAGCATTAGGAGTACTCAGAGAGTGCAGAGTTTTGCTGATAGTTATACTAGTGACCACCAGTTTTATTTATTATTTAATATAATCCGTTCTCTGCCTGAAAAAAAACGATACACAGTCACATACCATATCTGTGCTCAGCCTCAGTGTGCTGCATGATAATATCATCTATTGTATATCTGACTGTGCTGAGTGCTCACTGCTCACACAGCTTAATTGTGGGGGAGACTGGGGAGCAGTTATAGCAGGAGTACATATTTAACAGTGCACACTTTTGCTGCCAGTGTGACTGACCAGTGACCACCAGTATATTGTCTGCCTGAAAAAGTTAAACACTCGTGTGGTGTTTTTTTTTTTATTCTATAAACGCATTCTGCTGACAGTGTCCAGCAGGTCCGTCATTCATTATATTATAATATATACCTGCAGTAGTGATATATATATATATTTTTTATATCATTATCATCCAGTCTATACTAGCAGACGCAGTACGGTAGTCCACGGCTGTAGCTACCTCTGTGTCGGCAGTCGCTCGTCCATAATTGTATACCTACCTGTGGTGGGTTTTTTTTTTCTATCTTCTTCATACTAGTAGTTTAGGAGTCTGCAGTGCTGACAGTGTCCAGCAGGTCCGTCATTATATAATATATACCTGTCCTGCAGTAGTGCTATATATATTTTTTTTATATCATTAGCAGACGCAGTACGGTAGTCCACGGCTGTAGTTACCTCTATGTCGGCAGTCGCTCATCCATAATTGTATACCTACCTGTGGTGGGTTTTTTTTTTCTATCTTCTTCATACTAGTAGTTTAGGAGTCTTCAGTGCTGACAGTGTCCAGCAGGTCCGTCATTATATAATATATACCTGTCCTGCAGTAGTGATATATATATTTTTTTTATATCATTATCATCCAGTCTATACTAGCAGACGCAGTACGGTAGTCCACGGCTGTAGCTACCTCTGTGTCGGCAGTCGCTCCTCCATAATTGTATACCTACCTGTGGTGGTTTTTTTTTTCTATCTTCTTCATACTAGTAGTTTAGGAGTCTGCAGTGCTGACAGTGTCCAGCAGGTCCGTCATTATATAATATATACCTGTCCTGCAGTAGTGATATATATATATTTTTTATATCATTATCATCCAGTCTATACTAGCAGACGCAGTACGGTAGTCCACGGCTGTAGCTACCTCTGTGTCGGCAGTCGCTCATCCATAATTGTATACCTACCTGTGGTGGGTTTTTTTTTTCTATCTTCATACTAGTAGTTTAGGAGTCTGCAGTGCTGACAGTGTCCAGCAGGTCCGTCATTATATAATATATACCTGTCCTGCAGTAGTGATATATATATATATATTTTTTATATCATTATCATCCAGTCTATATTAGCAGACGCAGTACGGTAGTCCACGGCTGTAGCTACCTCTGTGTCGGCAGTCGCTCATCCATAATTGTATACCTACCTGTGGTGGGTTTTTTTTTTCTATCTTCATACTAGTAGTTTAGGAGTCTGCAGTGCTGACAGTGTCCAGCAGGTCCGTCATTATATAATATATACCTGTCCTGCAGTAGTGATATATATATTTTTTTTATATCATTATCATCCAGTCTATACTAGCAGACGCAGTACGGTAGTCCACGGCTGTAGCTACCTCTGTGTCGGCAGTCACTCGTCATCCATAAGTATACTAGTATCCATCCATCTCCATTGTTTACCTGAGGTGCCTTTTAGTTGTGCCTATTAAAATATGGAGAACAAAAATGTTGAGGTTCCAAAAATAGGGAAAGATCAAGATCGACTTCCACCTCGTGCTGAAGCTGCTGCCACTAGTCATGGCCGAGACGATGAAATGCCATCAACGTCGTCTGCCAAGGCCGATGCCCAATGTCATAGTACAGAGCATGTAAAATCCAAAACACCAAATATCAGTAAAAAAAGGACTCAAAAATCTAAAATAAAATCGTCGGAGGAGAAGCGTAAACTTGCCAATATGCCATTTACTACACGGAGTGGCAAGGAACGGCTGAGGCCCTGGCCTATGTTCATGGCTAGTGGTTCAGCTTCACATGAGGATGGAAGCACTCAGCCTCTCGCTAGAAAAATGAAAAGACTTAAGCTGGCAAAAGCACAGCAAAGAACTGTGCGTTCTTCGAAATCACAAATCCACAAGGAGAGTCCAATTGTGTCGTTTGCGATGCCTGACCTTCCCAACACTGGACGTGAAGAGCATGCGCCTTCCACCATTTGCACGCCCCCTGCAAGTGCTGGAAGGAGCACCCGCAGTCCAGTTCCTGATAGTCAAATTGAAGATGTCAGTGTTGAAGTACACCAGGATGAGGAGGATATGGGTGTTGCTGGCGCTGGGGAGGAAATTGACCAGGAGGATTCTGATGGTGAGGTGGTTTGTTTAAGTCAGGCACCCGGGGAGACACCTGTTGTCCGTGGGAGGAATATGGCCATTGACATGCCTGGTGAAAATACCAAAAAAATCAGCTCTTCAGTGTGGAAGTATTTCAACAGAAATGCGGACAACATTTGTCAAGCCGTGTGTTGCCTTTGTCAAGCTGTAATAAGTAGGGGTAAGGACGTTAACCACCTCGGAACATCCTCCCTAATACGTCACCTGCAGCGCATTCATCATAAGTCAGTGACAAGTTCAAAAACTTTGGGCGACAGCGGAAGCAGTCCACTGACCAGTAAATCCCTTCCTCTTGTAACCAAGCTCACGCAAACCACCCCACCAACTCCCTCAGTGTCAATTTCCTCCTTCACCAGGAATGCCAATAGTCCTGCAGGCCATGTCACTGGCAATTCTGACGAGTCCTCTCCTGCCTGGGATTCCTCCGATGCATCCTTGCGTGTAACGCCTACTGCTGCTGGCGCTGCTGTTGTTGCTGCTGGGAGTCGATGGTCATCCCAGAGGGGAAGTCGTAAGACCACTTTTACTACTTCCACCAAGCAATTGACTGTCCAACAGTCCTTTGCGAGGAAGATGAAATATCACAGCAGTCATCCTGCTGCAAAGCGGATAACTGAGGCCTTGGCATCCTGGGCGGTGAGAAACGTGGTTCCGGTATCCATCATTACTACAGAGCCAACTATAGACTTGTTGGAGGTACTGTGTCCCCGGTACCAAATACCATCTAGGTTCCATTTCTCTAGGCAGGCGATACCGAAAATGTACACAGACCTCAGAAAAAGACTCACCAGTGTCCTAAAAAATGCAGTTGTACCCAATGTCCACTTAACCACGGACATGTGGACAAGTGGAGCAGGGCAGACTCAGGACTATATGACTGTGACAGCCCACTGGGTAGATGTATGGACTCCCGCCGCAAGAACAGCAGCGGCGGCACCAGTAGCAGCATCTCGCAAACGCCAACTCTTTCCTAGGCAGGCTACGCTTTGTATCACCGCTTTCCAGAATACGCACACAGCTGAAAACCTCTTACGGCAACTGAGGAAGATCATCGCAGAATGGCTTACCCCAATTGGACTCTCCTGTGGATTTGTGGCATCGGACAACGCCAGCAATATTGTGTGTGCATTAAATCTGGGCAAATTCCAGCATGTCCCATGTTTTGCACATACCTTGAATTTGGTGGTGCAGAATTATTTAAAAAACGACAGGGGCGTGCAAGAGATGCTGTCGGTGGCCAGAAGAATTGCGGGACACTTTCGGCGTACAGGCACCACGTACAGAAGACTGGAGCACCACCAAAAACGCCTGAACCTGCCCTCCCATCATCTGAAGCAAGAAGTGGTAACGAGGTGGAATTCAACCCTCTATATGCTTCAGAGGTTGGAGGAGCAGCAAAAGGCCATTCAAGCCTATACAACTGAGCACGATATAGGAGGTGGAATGCACCTGTCTCAAGCGCAGTGGAGAATGATTTCAACGTTGTGCAAGGTTCTGCAACCTTTTGAACTTGCCACACGTGAAGTCAGTTCAGACACTGCCAGCCTGAGTCAGGTCATTCCCCTCATCAGGCTTTTGCAGAAGAAGCTGGAGACATTGAAGGAGGAGCTAACACAGAGCGATTCCGCTAGGCATGTGGGACTTGTGGATGGAGCCCTTAATTCGCTTAACAAGGATTCACGGGTGGTCAATCTGTTGAAATCAGAGCACTACATTTTGGCCACCGTGCTCGATCCTAGATTTAAAACCTACCTTGGATCTCTCTTTCCGGCAGACACAAGTCTGCAGGGGTTCAAAGAACTGCTGGTGAGAAAATTGTCAAGTCAAGCGGAACGCAACCTGTCAACATCTCCTCCTTCACATTCTCCCGCAACTGGGGGTGCGTGGAAAAGGCTCAGAATTCCGAGCCCACCCGCTGGCGGTGATGCAGTGCAGTCTGGAGCGACTGCTGATGCTGACATCTGGTCCGGACTGAAGGACCTGACAACGATTACGGACATGTCGTCTACTGTCACTGCATATGATTCTCTCCCCATTGAAAGAATGGTGGAGGATTATATGAGTGACCGCATCCAAGGAGGCACGTCAGACAGTCCGTACTTATACTGGCAGGAAAAAGAGGCAATTTGGAGGCTCTTGCACAAACTGGCTTTATTCTACCTAAGTTGCCCTCCCACAAGTGTGTACTCCGAAAGAGTGTTCAGTGCCGCCGCTCACCTTGTCAGCAATCGGCGTACGAGGTTACATCCAGAAAATGTGGAGAAGATGATGTTCATTAAAATGAATTGTAATCAATTCCTCCGTGGAGACATTCGCCAGCAGCAATTGCCTCCACAAAGTACACAGGGAGCTGAGATGGTGGATTCCAGTGGGGACGAATTGATAATCTGTGAGGAGGGGGATGTACACGGTGATATATCGGAGGATGATGATGAGGTGGACATCTTGCCTCTGTAGAGCCAGTTTGTGCAAGGAGAGATTAATTGCTTCTTTTTTGGTGGGCGTCCAAACCAACCCGTCATTTCAGTCACAGTCGTGTGGCAGACCCTGTCACTGAAATGATGGGTTGGTTAAAGTGTGCATGTCCTGTTTATACAACATAAGTGTGGGTGGGAGGGCCCAAGGACAATTCCATCTTGCACCTCTTTTTTCTTTCATTTTTCTTTGCGTCATGTGCTGTTTGGGGAGTAGTTTTTGGAAGGGCCAGCCTGCGTGACACTGCAGTGCCACTCCTAGATGGGCCAGGTGTTTGTGTCGGCCACTAGGGTCGCTTAGCTTACTCACACAGCTACCTCATTGCGCCTCTTTTTTTTCTTCTTTGCCTCATGTGCTGTTTGGGGAGTAGTTTTTGGAAGGGCCAGCCTGCGTGACACTGCAGTGCCACTCCTAGATGGGCCAGGTGTTTGTGTCGGCCACTAGGGTCGCTTAGCTTACTCACACAGCTACCTCATTGCGCCTCTTTTTTTTCTTCTTTGCGTCATGTGCTGTTTGGGGAGTAGTTTTTGGAAGGGCCAGCCTGCGTGACACTGCAGTGCCACTCCTAGATGGGCCAGGTGTTTGTGTCGGCCACTAGGGTCGCTTAGCTTACTCACACAGCTACCTCATTGCGCCTCTTTTTTTTCTTCTTTGCGTCATGTGCTGTTTGGGGAGTAGTTTTTTGAAGGGCCAGCCTGCGTGACACTGCAGTGCCACTCCTAGATGGGCCAGGTGTTTGTGTCGGCCACTAGGGTCGCTTAGCTTACTCACACAGCTACCTCATTGCGCCTCTTTTTTTTCTTCTTTACGTCATGTGCTGTTTGGGGAGTGTTTTTTGGAAGGGCCATCCTGCGTGACACTGCAGTGCCACTCCTAGATGGGCCAGGTGTTTGTGTCGGCCACTTGGGTCGCTTATCTTAGTCACACAGCTACCTCATTGCGCCTCTTTTTTTCTTTGCGTCATGTGCTGTTTGGGGGGTGTTTTTTGGAAGGGCCATCCTGCGTGACACTGCAGTGCCACTCCTAGATGGGCCAGGTGTTTGTGTCGGCCACTTGGGTCGCTTATCTTAGTCACACAGCTACCTCATTGCGCCTCTTTTTTTCTTTGCGTCATGTGCTGTTTGGGGGGTGTTTTTTGGAAGGGCCATCCTGCGTGACACTGCAGTGCCACTCCTAGATGGGCCAGGTGTTTGTGTCGGCCACTTGGGTCGCTGAGCTTAGTCATCCAGCGACCTCGGTGCAAATTGTAGGACTAAAAATAATATTGTGAGGTGTTCAGAATAGACTGAAAATGAGTGGAAATTATGGTTATTGAGGTTAATAATACTTTGGGATCAAAATGACCCCCAAATTCTATGATTTAAGCTGTTTTTTAGGGTTTTTTGAAAAAAACACCCGAATCCAAAACACACCCGAATCCGACAAAAAAAATTCGGTGAGGTTTTGCCAAAACGCGTTCGAACCCAAAACACGGCCGCGGAACCGAACCCAAAACCAAAACACAAAACCCGAAAAATTTCCGGTGCTCATCACTACTTGGCATACATGACAATGAACTGGATATATACTTTTTTTTCAGAGCACTCCATATATATATGTATATATATATATATATATATAAAAGAATTTCCAATAGGACAATCAGCGGCACTCAGAGTGCAAGTGCTTTTAATCCATATAAACAAAGATAAGTGGTCCAACGTTTCGGGGCGCGGACGCCCCTTTGTCAAGGTGAACAAATACAGAGTATTTGACAAAGGGGCGTCCGCGCCCCGAAGCGTTGGACCACTTATCTTTGTTTACATGGATTAAAAGCACTTGCACTTTATCCACGGCTATTGCAGTCTCTGAGTGCCGCTGATTGTCCTATTGGAAATTCTTGCATGCATGTTCCAGATGGCACCGGAGCACCATTGATCTACTTATGGAGAGTGCCGATCCGAGTACCTACTATATATATATATATATATATATATATATATATATATATATATACAAATGTTTTTATAGATCAGTGCTCTTATCCGTCAGGCCTTAAGGGTCAGTCATTAGTTGTTTAAAAATCTCAAAACTGTCACAGTCCTCAGTAAATTGGTAGGATCATCTAAATCCTGTATGCACACTCCAGACTTCCTGGCGGCAGCTCAGTTCGTCAGTAAATGACCCGGGTATACTCAGTCATGGGATTTCTATGGTACTAGGAGAGAAGAACAAGCGCCTTATGGTGCAGTAACTTTGTTAATAGTGTATTGCAAATACATCAAATGGAAAGGTCCGTACCAGATAGCAACTTGTGTTAGGGCCTATCGATTCCTTATCCAATAAGTGTTCTTCACCTATATATCAGGAGACATAAAACATCGCCATATAGTGTAGCATCTTATATATTTCGTCTTGGGGTCCCACCCCTATAAATCCTGAGGAAGCCTGACGGGCGAAACGCGTTGAGATTGAGAGACCTGACTGAACAACCTACCTACCTACCTGTATCAATTAAGCTAAGCTTTTTATATTTTATTTCTATGTATTAAAAATTATTTTCATTTTTTAAAACAAGGTAGTCTGCTATTGTGTTATACGGACCGACGTTGGGTCGACCGGATAGAGGTTTATCTGACACGTGCTGTTAAAGAATTTATTTGGTACGCGTGATTTATAGGGGTGGGACCCCCAGACGAAATATATAAGATGCTACACTATATGGCGATGTTTTATGTCTCCTGATATATAGGTGAAGAACACTTATTGGATAAGGAATCGATAGGCCCTAACACAAGTTGCTATCTGGTACGGACCTTTCCATTTGATGTATTTGCAATACACTATTAACAAAGTTACTGCACCATAAGGCGCTTGTTCTTCTCTCCTAGTACCATATATATATATATATATATATATATAAACGCAATTGACCCGTACCCCACTTGAAAACAGTTGCACCTGGGTGCCCTCCCACGAACCTAAATGGAACCATGTACAGCAGCAGAGACGGCCGGCAATCCTGTGTTTTAATACAGACAGCTACCACAGCATATAGTTGTCAATGTTACAGGTGCCTTTATTTAGCACCTTTTGTCAGCCAAAATATATATATATGTGTGTTTGTATGAGGGGGGCACCAATATTTATCTTGCCTCCGGGCAACTGGGGCGAACTTACGCAACTGGTAATCGTGAAGTGGGGATCCCTGATCACTCATTGATGCACTGTTATTCCCGTGGGAATAATCTCAGGGATATTTTGGTTAAGACTGATTTACATAGTTCACATCCAGCTACAGTAAGAACCTTTTTACCTCATACCAAAAAAGGTTGTTTTAAATGCCCCTGAACTACATGTGGATTTTTGTTGTCAGGCGATTCCTTTTTCCATCCACACTCTGGGGAAAAATTCTCCATCAGGTACCGTTTAACCTGTGATAGCACATATGTAATTTATCAACTAATTTGCCCTTGTGGGGTATCATATGTGGGGAAAACGATCAGGAAATTCAAGGAACGTATGGCCCTGCACAGGTCAGTGATCAGGGCGGCATTGGCGGGTGGTAGTAGAGAACAACCTGTGGCAAGATATTTTGCGGAAGCAAAGCATAGTCTTGCCAGCTTAAAATACCGCATGATAGATCATGTTCCACCATTACGTGGAGGGGGCGACTGGGGCAAATTACTCCTTAGGAAGGAGTCGTTTTGGATTAATAAATTAGATGTTATAGCACCTAGAGGTCTCAATGAAATGCTCCCGTTGTCTTGTTTTAATTAGATATAAGCTATTGCGGTCTTTATATCTCCTTATATATCTGCTGTTTGATCTATTGTAACCACTGGATAATGTTTCTGCTCTTCTGATATTTATATACAGTCTAATATTAGTGTTAATATCTGTATTATTCATTATTGCATTTTATAGGTAATGTATGTGCTAATATAGCGCTTGATACTTTAATGCTAGCTTGTCATTATGTTTATTAACGATTTATGGCCATTAATCTTTTTGTTTGCAATACTCAGTGTCTCTTACTCTGTTTGTATACTGTTTTTAGTGTGTGATGTCACTTGGGTGTTTGCATCGCCATGGCAACGATCACACGGATGTGTGATGATGTCATAGGCGGGCGCCGAGCTCCGGAAGCTGCATGCGGCGCCTACGAGCGGGCTCCACACGTGCTGGTGGCGGGTATTTAGGTAAGTCACTTGTTGTTACTTCATTATGTATTCTGATGACAAACCATTAAAGGTTTAAAACATTGATATCCACTTTGCTGTTAGTGTGATTGTGTCCCGAGTGCCGCTTTGGAGGACTTATATATATGTGTGTGTGTGGGGGGGGCACCAATATTTATCTTGCCTCCGGGCAACTGGGGCGAACTTACGCAACTGGTAGTGCAGATACCTGCAGTGCTTCACGTATGATTTCCATGTGCACAAGCTGTGCGGGAAGACATAAGAATGGCAGGAGTAAAGCTCGGTAGTGTAGCAGGAAAAGACCAAACTCTTACCATCAGCTTATGATACCTCTTCTCCGCTTCATACACTACTCTGTGCTTCCTGCTGTGTAGCATCACCTACCAATAACGTTCCCTGCTGCATATCCTCCTCCACCTATAATGCTTCCTGCTGCGTGCCACCCCCTACCTATAATGCTTCCTGCTGCGTAGCGTCCCCTACCTATAATGCTTCCTGCTGCATTATCTTCCCCTATCTATAACACTTCCTGCTGTGTATCCTCCCCTACCTATAACACTTCCTGCTGCATATCCTCCCCTACGTATAACACTTCCTGCTGCGTGCCAACCATTACCTATAACACTTCCTGCTGTGTACTGTCCCCTACCTATAACGCTTCCTACTGCGTATCCTCCCTCACCAATAACACTTTCTACTGCGTATCCTCCTCTACCTCTACCGCTTCCTGCTGCATACTGTCCCCTACCTATACTGCTTGCTGCTGCATACTGTCTCTCACCAGAGCTTCCTGCTCTGTATCCTCCTCCACCTATAACGCTTTCTTCTGCCAGTGGCAGAACTAGCGAGTGGTGGGTCTGGGTACAAAAATATTCTTCGGGACCCCCTCCCACATTAAAGAAAAACAATGGTAATATAAAAGAGAAAAAAGCAGCGCTAAAAGTGTTATGTGTTCAAGTTAAAATAAACCCATATATTTTAATACAGTGGATAATAACTTGTTGAAAGGAGTGCCCGTGGCTGTGCCCTCTCCACAGCATTTTCTCCACATTCCCACTATACATCACTGCTCTACACCCCCCCCATAAGAAACACTACATCACTACACTACATCCCCCTATACACTGCATGACATCATTACACTACATCATTACACCCCGAAATGCTGCACTCAGTGACGTGCAGTGGTGTGAGGCAGGTGAGGCAGAGCCTTTCCTATCATACTAACGTTTGTGCCAGAGTTTTGACTATATAAAGTATATGAAAAATACAAACAATATGTTTGAAATATCTTCTTTGCATTATTCTAATCATTTTTATAGCCAAAACTCCGGAATAAAAAGTCTATGGCAGGTGAGGCAGTGCCTCACCTGGCTATCTTTCCGCACATCTCTGATCAAAACTCACCAAATTTACAGGTGTTTGTACTGCTGCACCTGTGTATAATACCCACGTGTATATACTGCTGCACCTGTGTATAATGCCCACATGTATATACTGCTACACCTGTGTATAATGCCCAGATGCACCTTTTGGCTCATATATTGCATGTAAATTTGGCTCTGGTGCAAGCCAGTGCCTCCTGAGCCATTTAACTCACCGCACGTCCCTGGCTGCACTACATCCTTAATATACACTGCACTACATGTGACACCCGTAATCTCTTAGAAAACACCTTGTCGCTTCTTCTAATTCACAGGTTATTGCAAAAGTACAGAGATGAGAAGATGAAGTTGTCCTAAGAACGATTTTATTCACCATGGATTGTTCACACTGGAACCAGTCAACCTCAAAACTATAACTAAACAATTCTATAAATGTACAGAATTTATATAACAGGATGATTTCATAAAAGTTCAACTTTGGACCAATATTGCATGACAATAAAACTAATTTTATTAAACTGGAACACACGTTTCCACCTCCGCCTTAATGCCCACCTTATTCAGTCTGTAGTTTCCGCAGATGTAGCTCCACCCGCAGCTGTTACTCACCAACCGTCCACTCCTCCTTGACAAAGCAGGTGGGGAGCCAAGGTCTCTGCGGGAACAGGCAAGTCGCAAGGCCGCTTCCTTTCACTGTGTCGCCACCAGGGTCATGCTGTTAGCCGGCCATCTGCTACTTCACGCTGCGAGGACTGGACACTGGAGCCGGGCGCGAGTACGTTAATTCAGGGAGCGGGTGTTGGTTCTCACTCCCGGCAGGGACAGGTGACTCGGGGTAATGCAGACTAGAAAGCGCCACCCTCTTAACACAGAGCAGTCCATTATCCTCTCTCTTCCCTCAGGACTCAGCAGTTAGCCGTTTTTAATCCCCCTTTTATCACCTCCTGTTAGGGGTTCCCATATGTATCACGCCAGCGGCGCGGGGACAGTCTGTCCATATTACACCGCTCTCCTGGGTCTCAGTGACCTCCATCTTTCACCCCCCCAGCTGAGTGTCCCAACACGAATCCCTGCTGCGAGCTGCATTTACACCCAGTGATACCCACAGTTATTTAGGTAGGTTAGTCTCTAGTCCCGGGTATCACATACTACCCCGGTAATTTGATGTGTATCCTTACGCATCTGATAACTGCGTACAATTCCTTATTAACAATTTCTCTAACGTCCTAGTGGATGCTGGGGACTCCGTCAGGACCATGGGGAATAGCGGGCTCCGCAGGAGACAGGGCACATCTAAAAAGCTTTTTAGGTCACATGGTGTGTACTGGCTCCTCCCCCTATGACCCTCCTCCAAGCCTCAGTTAGGTTTTTGTGCCCGTCCGAGAAGGGTGCAAACTGGATGGCTCTCTTAAGGAGCTATTTAGTAAAGTTTTTTTTTAGGTTTCTAATCAGTGATTCCTGCTGGCGACAGGATCACTGCAACGAGGGACTTAGGGGAGAGACTGGCAACTCACCTGCGTGCAGGAGGATTGAAGTCTTAGGCTACTGGACACTGAGCTCCAGAGGGAGTCGGAACACAGGTCAGCCTGGGGTTCGTCCCGGAGCCGCGCCGCCGATCCCCCTTACAGACGCTGAAGAAAGACGGCGGAACGGAGGTCCGGAAACAGGCGGCAGAAGACTTCACAGTCTTCAGAGAGGTAGCGCACAGCACTGCAGCTGTGCGCCATTGTTGTCACACGGCTCACTGACACGGTCACGGAGGGTGCAGGGCGCTGCTGGGGGCGCCCTGGGCAGCAATATAAATACCTATTTGGCAAATAAATACATCACATATAGCCATTAAGGCTATATGTATGTATTTTAACCCAGGCCAGTTATTAAAAAACCGGGAGGAAAAGCCCGCCGAAAAGGGGG
Organism: Pseudophryne corroboree; assembly: GCF_028390025.1. Lineage (NCBI taxonomy): Eukaryota > Metazoa > Chordata > Amphibia > Anura > Myobatrachidae > Pseudophryne > Pseudophryne corroboree. The sequence goes on from NC_086451.1 coordinate 414,938,973, forward strand.
CGGAGCTTATTCTCCTCAGCACTCAGCGCCATTTTCCTGATCAGCTCCGCTGGTGAGGAAGGCTCCCACTCTCCCCTGCACTGCACTACAGAAACAGGGTTAAAAGAGAAGGGGGGCATAAATTGGCGATATAATGATATATTAAGAGCGCATATATAGAAACAACACCTTCTAGGGTTGTTATATACATTATAGCGCTTTTGGTGTGTGCTGGCAAACTCTCCCTCTGTCTCCCCAAAGGGCTAGTGGGTCCTGTCCTCTATCAGAGCATTCCCTGTGTGTGTGCTGTATGTCGGTACGTGTGTGTCGACATGTATGAGGAAAATGTTGGTGAGGAGGCGGAGCAAATTGCCTGTAATGTTGATGTCACTCTCTAGGGAGTCGACACCGGAATGGATGGTCTACTTATGGAATTACGTGATAATGTCAACACGCTGCAAGACGGTTGACGACATGAGATGGCCGGCGGACAAATTAGTACCGGTCCAGGCGTCTCAGACACCGTCAGGGGCTTGTAAAAACGCCCATTTACCTCAGTCGGTCGACAGACACAGACATGGACACTGACCCCAGTGTCGACGGTGAAGAAACATACGTAATTTTCCTTTAGGGCCACGAGTTACATGTTAAGGGCAATGAAGGAGCTGTTACATATTTCTGATACTACAAGTACCACAAATAAGGGTATTTTGTAGGGTGTGAATAAACTACTTGTAGTTTTGCCTGAATCAGATAAATTAAATGAAGTGTGTGATGATACGTGGGGTTCCTCCGATAGAAAGTTATGGGCGGTATACCCTTTCCCGCCAGAAGTAAGGGCGAGTTGGGAAACACACCTTAGGGTGGATAAGGCGCTCACACGCTTATAAAAACATGGCGTTACCGTCTCTAGATACGGCCGCCCTCAAGAAGCCAGCTGATAGGAAGCTGAAAAATATCATGACAGTATATACACACATACTGGTGTTATACTACGACCAGCAATCTCCTCAGCCTGGATGTGCAGCGCTGAGGGGGCTTGGTCGGATTTCCTGACTGAAAATTTTGATACCCTTGACAGGGACAAGATTTTATTGACTATAGAGCATTTTAAGGATGCATTTCTATATATGCGTGATGCGCAGAGGGATATTTGCATTCTGGCATCAAGAGTAAATGTGATTTACATATCTGCCAGACGAAGACACGACAGTGGTCAGGTGAGGCAGATTCCAGACGGCATGTGGAAGTATTGCCGTATAAAGGGGCGGTCCATCGGACCTGGTGGCCATGGCAACAGCTGAAAAATCCACTTTTTGTTACCCCGAATCACATATCGGCAAAAAAGGACACAGTCTTTTCAGTCTCAGTCCTTTCGTCCCCATAGGGGCAGGCGGGCAAAGGCCAGTCATATCTGCCCAGGGGTAGAGGAAAGGGAAGAAGACTGCAGCAAGCAGCCCATTCCCAGGAACAGAAGCCCCTCACAGCTTCTGCCAAGTCCGCAGCATAACGCTGGGGCCGTACAAGCGGACTCAGGTGCGGTAGGGGGTCATCTCAAGAGTTTCAGTACGCAGGGGGCTCACTCGCAAGGGAACTCCGGGATCCTACATGTAGTATCCCAGGTGTACATTGGAAATTCGAGACATCTCCCCCTCACACAATTCACAGGCTGTATTCCCAGCAGGTGATAATCAAAGTACCCCTCTTACAACATGGAAGGGGGTAGTATCCCACACTATATTGTGGTACTGAAGCCAACCGGCTCGGTGAGATCTGAAATATTTGAACACTTACATACAAGCGTTCAAATCAAGATGGAGTCACTCAGAGCAGTGATAGCGAACCAGGAAGAAGGGGACGATATGGTGTCACTGGATATCAGGGACGCTTACCTACAGGTCCAAATTTGCCCTTCTCACCAAGGGTACTTCAGGTTCCTGGTACAGAACTGTCACTATCAGTTCAGACGCTGCCGTTTGGGTTGTCCACGGCGCCCCGGGTCTTTACCAAGGTAATGGCCGGAATGATGATTTTTCTTAAAAGGAAACATGGACGCTTTCCTGATAAGGGCAAGGTCCAGAGAACAGTTGGAGGTCGGAGTAGCACTATCTTAAGTAGTTCTACGTCAGCACGAGTGGATTCTAAATATTCCAAAATCGCAGCTTTTTCCGATGACACGTCTACTGTTCATAGGGATGATTCTGGACACAGTCCAGAAAAACGTGTTTCTCCCAGTGGAGAAAGCCAGGGAGTTCTCCGAGCTAATCGGGATCCTCTTAAAACCAGGAAAAGTGTCAGTGCATCATTGCACAAGAGTCCTGGTAAAAATGGTGGCTTATTACGAAGCAATTCCATTCGGCAGATTTCCCGCAAGAACTCTTCGGTGGGATCTGCTGGACAAATGGTCCGGATCGCATCCTCAGATGCATCAGCGGATAACCCTATATCCAAGGACAAGGGTGTCTCTCCTGTGGTGATTACAGAGTGCTCATCTTCTAGAGGGCCGCAGATTTGGCATTCAGGATTGGATGCCGGTGACCACGGAGGCCAGCCTGAGAGGCTGGAGAACAGTCACACAGGAAAAAAATTTCCAGGGAAGTGTGATTAAGTCTGGAGAATTCTCTCTGCATAAATAAGCTTAGAGCAAATTTATAAGGCTCTAAACTTAGCAAGACCTCTGCTTCAAGGTCAGCCGGTATTGATCCAGTGGGATAACATCACGGCAGTCGCCCACGTAAACAGAAAGGGCGGCACAAGAAGCAGGAGGGCAGTGACAAAACTGCAAGGATTTTTCGCTAGGCGGAAAATCATGTGATAGCACTGTCAGCAGTGTTCTTTCCGGGAGTGGACGACTGGGAAGCAGACTTCCTCAGCAGGCATGACCTCCACCCGGGAGAGTGGAAACTTCATAGGGAAGTTTTTCAGCATGATTGTGGACCGTTGGCAAAGACCAAAGGTGGACATGATAGCGTCCCGCCCGAAAAACGGGACAGGTATTCCGCCAGGTCATGAGACCTTTAGGCGATAGCTGTGGATGTTCTGGTAACACCGTGGGTGTACCAGTCAGTGTATGGGTTCCCTCCTCTGTTTCTCATAACCAAGGTATTGAGAATTATAAGACATAGAGGAGTATGAACTATACTAGTGGCTCCGGATGGGCCAAGAGGGACTTGGTACCCGGAGCTTCAAGAGATGCTCACAGAGGACTAAGGGCCTGGGGAGCTAAGAAGGGACTTGCTTCAGCAAGTACCATGTCTTTTCCAAGAATTACCGCGGCTGCGTTTGACGGCATGGCGGTTGAATACCGGATTCTGAAGGGAAAAAGGCATTCCATAAGAGGTCATACCTACCTTGGTCAAAGCCAGGAAGGAGGTGACCGCACAACGTCATCACCACATGTGGTGAAAATATGTTGCGTGGGTAAGGCCAGGAAGGCTCCACGAAGGAAATTCAACTAGGTCGATTCTGCACTTCCTGAAAACAGGAGTGTTTTGAGTCTCAAATTGGGGTTCATTAAGATTTAAATTTCGGCCCTGTAGATTTTCTTCCAGAAAAAATTGACTTCAGTTCCTGAAGTCCAGATTGTAAAGGGTGTATTCCATATACAGTTCTTTTGTGCCTCTAGGGGCACCGTGAGATCTCAACATAGTGTTGGGATTCCTTAAAATCATATTGGTTTGAACCGCTCAAATCTGTGGATTTGAAATATCTCACATGGAAAGTGACCATGCTGTTGACCAATATCTCACATGGAAAGTGACCTTGTTGTTAGTCCTGGCCTCGGCCAGGCGATTGTCAAAAAGAATGGGCGGTTTTGTTTTACAAAAGCCCATATTAGAATTTTCCATTTGAACAGGGCAGAACTGGGACTCGTCTCCAGTTTCTTCCTAAAGGGGTGTCAGCGTTGTCACCTGAAACAACCTATTGTGGTGCCTGCGGCTACTGGGGACTTGGAGGACTCTAAGTTACTAGACGTTGTCAGGGCCCTAAAAATATATATATATATATATATATATATATATATATAGTTAGGACGGCTGGAGTCAGAAAGTCTGACTTGCTGTTTATATTGTATGCACCCAACAAGCTGGGTGCTCCTGCTTCTAAGCAGTCTATTGCACGCTAGATTTGTAGTACAATTCAGCTTGCACATTCTGTGGCAGGCCTGCCACAGCCGAAATATGTAGATGCCCATTCCACAAGGAAGGTGGCCTCATCCTGGGCGGCTGCCCGAGGAGTCTCGGCATTATAACTTTGCCGAGCAGCTACGTGGTCAGGGGAGAACACGTTTGTAAAATTTTACAAATTTGATACTCTGGCTAAAGAGGACCTGGAGTTCTCTCATTCGGTGCTGCAGAGTCATCCGCACTCTCCCGCCCGTTTGGGAGCTTTGGTATAATCCCCATGGTCCTGACGGAGTCCCCAGCATCCACTAGGACGTTAGAGAAAATAAGAATTTACTTACCGATAATTCTATTTCTCGTAGTCCGTAGTGGATGCTGGGCGCCCATCCCAAGTGCGGATTGTCTGCAATGCTTGTACATAGTTATTGTTACAAAAATCGGGTTATTACTATTGTTGTGAGCCATTTTTTCAGAGGCTACTTCGTTTTGTTATCATACTGTTAACTGGGTTCAGATCACAAGTTGTACGGTGTGATTGGTGTGGCTGGTATGAGTCTTACCCGGGATTCAAGATCCTTCCTTATTGTGTACGCTCGTCCGGGCACAGTACCTAACTGAGGCTTGGAGGAGGGTCATAGGGGGAGGAGCCAGTACACACCATGTGACCTAAAAAGCTTTTTAGATGTGCCCTGTCTCCTGCGGAGCCCGCTATTCCCCATGGTCCTGACGGAGTCCCCAGCATCCACTACGGACTACGAGAAATAGAATTATCGGTAAGTAAATTCTTATTTTTGGCTAACAAGTACAAAAGGGGTTAAACACACATTTGCACTCCATGTAAATACATTACTACCTATTACACTGTATATCTAAATATATATTTCTTACTTCAATACCATTACATACAGAGTTTTGCTCCACATAACAAATTTGGGCAAATTAACTTAACGTAGATACTTAACGTAGATACTTTAGAACTGATATCTAACAGGCAATTTCCCTTTTGTGCTCCTTTCGGAGCACCTCAACAAAGGGACTTCAGAACGCACAGGCTTGTAACATTTTCAGGTACGGTTCCTGTAACCTCAGGAGAAGTTGAAGTTCAGAATGCGCTAAGGATTGGCCAAAAGAGGCTCATCATTGCATCCGGGTATGGATCTACGGTTGGAGTTCTCTCCTGGAGTGGGGATGCCCTGCCCTCTGATTCTGGCTATATAGGACACAGTTTAAGTTGATCTCTATCAATTAGACTTTGCCGACTTCCATCTTCCTGCATAATACGGTACACAGCAATTTCTGGATTCTGCATTTCCATCACTCTATATGGAAAAGGCACCCATCGGTAATCTAATCTGCTTTGCCGTTGGTTTTTCCTTTTCAATACTCTGCATCCAATTGGCAAGGGCTCGGCTTGCGCAGTAAAGTTATAATTATTCTCTTGCCGCTCTTGCACCACTTCCCTATGTTGTTCCACCAGATCATGAGCCACTTTCAATCAACACTGGTGTTCTGTCACCCAATGTTTCCAGAAATGGTTCTGAAGTGATTTCTATATGAAGAGTAACATCTACAGGCAGCTTCCCTTGTCTACCGAATAATACGTAATATGGTGTATATCCGGTAGAACTATGTACGGTGTTATTGTAGATGAACATGAACTAAGTCAACAATAGCGGCCATTGTTGTCATTGCTGCGAAGGAAGTGCCCGTACCAACATTTGTATTAGCATTTGATTAGTCCTCTCACAAACCCCATTTCCCTGTGGGTGATATGCCGTGGTTTTCAATTTTTTTTTTTTTACATCTATACAGGAGGCACAGTTCTTGAAAGAGTTTAGATGTAAACACGGGCCCTTGATCGGTCAAAATCTTGTTGGGAAACTCATATGGTCTCACAAAAGCCCTCCAAAAGATCTCAGCAGTAGTCTTTGCCATCATGTCTTTCACTGGTAAGGCAACTGAAAATTTTGTGTAGTGATCCACTATCATGATGGCGTACTTGTACCCCAGCCTACTTTTTTCCAGCTTCACATGGTCAATGGTGACCAATTCCAGAGACTGGTGGCTAACAATCGGGTTAAGCAGGGCTCTGTCCATAGAAAGTGGTGGTCTCTGTAGATTACATTCAGGACAGGTTTTACACAACTCCTCTACATTCTGACGTAACCCGACCCAATAAAATCGTTGTCTGAAATTTGATTCAGTCTTCTGATTCCCAAAATGGGCAGATTGGTTATGATAAGCATGTAAAAGGACAGGTGCTTTTGTCATGGGGATAAGCACTTGGGTGACGGTCAGGTGAGTTTTGGGATTAACACTCTACCGAATTAATAACTTCTGTTGAAATTCTAAACAATCCCGTTGTCTCCACAGTTTCACCAACTCAGGCGCTGAAGTTTGTCTCTCTCTTGGATAAGCCCCTCTTCTGCAGTAACAACCTCTTTAGTTGTTGAAACAGTGGTATTCATCCTGCCAACCCTGCCATTTGCTCAAATCACTTTCTTCCAACTGTTCTGTTAAAGAAAAACAATGGTAATATAAAAGAGGAAAAAGCAGCGCTAAAAGTGGTATGTGTTCAAGTAAAAAAAAACATATTTTAATACAGTATAGAAATTCAAATACTCCAATTCAATAATAAAAACATATAAGGGGATTGATATAATTCAGTAACTAGTTGTGTGCCAAATGAAGGAGCAACATGAAATGTGTCCCATGAAAGGTAAGTGAACAGCTCAAGGTGCAGGCTTGTTTGATTTTAGTATAAGCATCCAGTTTGCAGTAACATTACCAGCACTGTGGTCCGGAACATAGGATCTAGTTGGAAGTAATTCCAAACAGCAGCAGAATTCGATGCACTATTAGTGGTATCCTTAGTCAACACACAATATCAAAATAATAGTGCAGCTAGGTACACTTTAAAGAAAAATAAGTTGGATAATAACTTGTTGAAAGGAGTGCCCATGGCTGTGCCCCCTCCACAGCATTTTCCCCACTATACAACATAACTTTTCTACACCACCACCCTATAAGACACAATACATCCCTACACTACATCCCCCTATACACTGCATGACATCATTACACTACATCCCGATATGCTGCATTACATCCTTAATATACACTGCACTACATCACCCTATGCACTGCACTAAGTTACTGCACTACATTCCCCCTATATGTTGCACTGCATCACTACACCCCCGATATGCTGCACTACATCCTACACTATTATAGGCATTACTGAAACTTGGTGGGACGAATCTCATGATTGGACAGTCAATCTAGAGGGCTATACACTGTTTAGGAGAGACAGACTAAATAAAAAGGGTGGAGGGGTGTGTCTTTACGTAAAGCCATTTTTAAAACCTGATATACGAGAAGATATACAGGAGGGGACTGTAGACACTGTCAAGACATTATGGGTAGAAATTGCATGTGGGGAAAAAGGAATAAAAAAAGTTAGTATTGGGTGTATGCTATAGGCCGCCTGGTATCAACGTATCTGATGAGGAATTGTTACTAAAGCAAATTGAAAGAGCGGCAGGAGTAGGAGACATAGTAGTGATGGGAGATTTTAACTATCCAGAGATAAACTGGAAAAACGATTCATGTGATACTGCTAGGGGCGATATGTTTTTAAACACACTTAATGATAACTACTTAGTTCAACTAATTGAGGAACCAACTAGGTACAATGCAATCTTAGACCTGGTATTAACAAACAATGGGGATTTGGTATCAGGTATTATAATAGGGGAACCCACAGGAAACAGCGACCACTATATGGTCACATTCAATATCAGTTTTCATAAACAGCCCTATACTGGCTCAACTAGGACTCTAAACTTTAGCAGAGCGAATTTTGAAAAGATGAGGGTACTTTTCAGGGATATTGAATGGGAAGGTTTGGTTTTAGGAAAACATACTACGGAGAAATGGGAGGTACTAAAATTCCTGCTAGCTAAAAATACACTCAAATGTATTCCTACGAGCAGCAAAAAAAGGAATAAAAATCATAAACCGATGTGGCTTAACAAAAGGATAAAGGAATTTATGGGCAAGAAAAGGCGAGCATTTAAAATACAAATCTGACGGGGAAGCAGAGTCATTTCAGCACTATAAGGAATGTAACAAAATATGCAAAAAGGAAATAAGAGCCGCTAAAGTAGAAACTGAAAAATTAGTAGCAAAGGAAAGCAAAGCGAATCCCAAAAAAAGTCTTTAAATACATTAATAGCAAGAGATTAAAGAAGGAGAGTAGTAGTCTGTGACCGATTAAAACATTTAAAGATTAATAAGTCACCAGGTCCCGATGGTATTCACCCAAGGATACTAATGGAGCTTCATTCTGAACTTGCAAAACCGCTATTTTTGATCTTTAAGGATTCAGTAATATCAGGTATGGTTCCCAAAGAAGGAAGTAGTGCCTATATTCAAGAAGGGAAGTAAAGCTGAACCAGGTAATTATAGACCAGTTAGTCTTACATCTATAGTGGGGAAAGTATTGGAAGGTATTCTAAGAGATAGTATTCAGAAGTTCCTTGAAGTCAATAAGGTCATTAAAAGGAATCAACATGGGTTTATGAAGGACAGATCCTGCTAAACCAACTTACTTGGCTTTTATGAAACAGTAAGCGCAAACCTAGATCAGGGAAAAGATGTGGATGTAATCTTTTTAGAATTTGCCAAAGCATTCGACACTGTACCACACATGAGACTTATCTACAAGCTACAAGAATCAGGGCTAGGAAGCACAATATGCACTTGGGTCAAAATTTGGTTAGATAATAGGGAGCAGCGCGTTGTGGTTAATGGATCTTTTTCAACTTGGACTGAAGTGCTAAGTGGTGTGCCGCAAGGCTCAGTATTAGGACCGCTATTGTTCAATATTTTCATTAACGACCTAACAGAAGGTCTAGAGAGCATAGTGTCAATTTTTGCAGATGATACCAAATTGTGTAAAGTTATAAATGCGGAGGGGGATGCGGAGTTGCTTCAGAACAACTTAGTTAAATTAGAAGCTTGGGCAGCGAAATAGAGAATGCGCTTCAATACAGACAAGTGTAAGGTAATGCACTGTGGTAACAAGAACAACAATAACACCTACCTACTAAATGGGCTAAAATTAGGGGAGTCTGTACTGGAAAAGGACTTGGGTGTCCTCATAGATAGCAAACTAAGCAGTAGTATCCAAAGTAGGACTGCAGCAAAGAAGGATAATAAGATATTAGCATGCATAAAACGGGGAATTGATGCTAGGGACGAGAGTATTATACTCCCGTTATATAAATCACTTGTGAGGCCACACCTTGAATACTGTGTACAATTCTGGGCACCTTACTACAAAAAGGATATCCTGGAGCTAGAAAAGGTTCAAAGGCGGGCGACCAAACTAATTAAGGGTATGGAGACGCTGGAATACGAGGAAAGGCTTGCAAGACTAGGCATGTTCACACTGGAAAAGAGGAGATTAAGAGGGGACATGATCAACATTTACAAATATATAAGGGGACAATATACAGATCTTGCGCAGGACCTGTTTTTGGTTAGATCAACACAGAGAACTCGTGGACACTCACTCAGGTTAGAGGAGAGGAGATTCCGCACAATACGGCGTAAAGGCTTTTTTACGGTAAGGACGATACGTGTTTGGAATTCCCTGCCTGAGGGAGTTGTAATGGCCGACTCAGTCAACACCTTTAAGAATGGGTTAGATAGATTCCTAATGGATAAGGATATCCAGGGTTACGGGGCATAGTAACGCACTATGGTTTTTATAAAAAAGAGGGGTAAAACGTAACGGCAGTCATCAACTTCAGTCAAAATTTTATACAAAATAATCGTGCATAGGAGACCACAAATAGGTTGAATTCGATGGACAATTGTCTTTTTTCAACCTTAGATACTATGTTACTATGTTACATCCTGCCTTTGCGCTTCACTACGTTACTTTACTACATCCTCCCTATATGCTGCACTACATCACTGCACTGCATTCCCCACAATAACATTAGAACATCCCAGTGCCTCCCTCCACGTGAACATCCCATGAGGAAGCTCTTACCATAGACAGAGCCCAAATACCTATCAGCACCTGGACTTGAGGGAACCTGTGTGTAGGTAGATAAAGAGTACATACAGTATACCAGTAGGAAGAGATAAATGGGAATTTGCTGGTCAGTAGCCTAAGCTAAGGATTTAATATGGATATTATTAATGGAGCACAGAGAAGGCGCAGATGCCACAGAACCTCTTGGGAAAAGTGTCTATTTTTTACTCCCAGTTTGACAGGTACTAAGAGAGGGTAATTCCGAGTCGATCGCACGTAGCAACCTTTTGCTGCCACGTGAGATCAACTCGACGACGACCATGGGGGAGGGCTTTTTTGCATAGCAAGGCTGCGAACGCTTGTGCAGCCCTGCTATGCAAAAAAGTTTTGTGTAGAACTAGACCAGGGTAACAGTTACTTACCCTGTGCGATCGATCCAGCGATGCAGGTCCCGGAATTGGCGTCAGACATCCACCCTCCAAACGCCTCGACATGCCTGCGTTGTACTCACCATTTCCAGAAAACAGTGAGATGCCGCCCAGGTACGCCTTCCTGCTGTCAATCTTCTTGCGATCGCGCAAGCGATCGCTTTCTTCGTTCTTCTGGTCGTTGCCCGGCGACGGCCGTCGCTAGGCAACAACGCGCGTGCAGACCCATCCAGTTCGCACCACTGCAATAAACAGCAGCGTGCGAATGGGTCAGAATGACCCCCTAAATCACAAGTATGTAGCCTATGACCTTTCAGCTGTTGGTGTGATACTCCAACAGCTATGGAGCTGCAGACTGTCAGAAAAGCACTGAATAAACCACTGCCATGTCACTGGCGAGCCCTGGAATCTGTTCTAGGAGAGATTATCTTGCATCATTGAATATAAAGGGTCTCACAGACCATACCTGCAGCACACAGCTCCTGGCACAATGCTAAGCAGTAGCACTCACTCAGGGCCGGATTAAGCCTTTGGGAGGGCCCGGGTCACTTAAGAAAGGGGAGCCCTTCCTCTCGTCACAATTGCCCATCTGGCTGTGCTTGCTGTGTGCATGCCTCCTCACCTCGCAACCTCAATGAGGCAGGATCAGCAGTGCAGGTTCTACCTGCACTCCTACAGCGGGGGGCAGACTCTGGGCAGCACAGGGGCAGACTCTGCTTATCTCCAGCCTCTGCCATCAGCATGAGCGAGACAACCAGAGCCGGATTAAGATCTCATGGGCTTACTAAGTGTACTAGTAATGTTCCTCGTTGCACTTTATTAAGGGTCATAACTAGCAATCTGTATCATCGGATATCGCAGCAACGCAGATTTGTTTTGCACTGTAATCTACCTATTTGGTTCTCCTCTTGGAGCCACAGCAGGGAAGACCCATAGCCAGGTCAATTTGGCCAGGATGACTTGCCTGGTGACGCAACAGCAAGGCATGATAGGCCCTGGTATGTGCTTCTACCGACAGGAGATGTCCAGGTTTCCTAGGAACTCAGGGGAAGTCAGGGCCTGTAAAATAAGGGGCCCACACCACACACCCATTAGTTTTAATACTTACCCTCCGGAGTCCTGCAGCGCTGCAGAAATCACTGGGAAAATGGCGCAGCGCCATTTTCCCAGTGTTTTGCGCATGTGCAATAGGGAAATCACTTGAAAAATGGCCGCTCCACACCATTTTTCTGGAGATCTGCGCATGTGCTCTAGGCTCTGGGAGAGAGCTAGGGTCCCCGAGGGACCCTAGTGCCCAGAGCTACAGCATTGGTACCAGCTAGAGAGGAGGGGGCCCAGACGGAGCCTGCACACTGCTACACCTCCATTGCATGCTCTAGGCCTGATAGCTGGAGATGCAGTATCGTGTTTATAGTAGATGTTCTCTGTCACAGGGGCAGCAGCTGTGGGCTATCACTGAAAAAATAATAATTAGGGGTACAAAATAAAAGTAGTTGCTGCAGCAGCCTTAGACCTGCCTCATACAGCCCTTAGACTGTGCATCCCAGGCAGGGTATAAAGGGGGAGAAGCCTGAGCTTCACATGGTTTCCAAAGTACTAGGCTCCCTGCCTCTCACTCAGGGGTAAATTTACTAAAGCTTCTAAACCAGAGAATTGGTAATGTTGCCCATAGCAACCAATCAGATGCTGTCTATCATTTCTCTATTGCCTTTTAGAAAATGATAGACAACATCTGATTGTTTGCTATGGGCAGCATCACAAATTCTCTGTTTTAGAAGCTGTAATGGATTTTCCCCTCGGTATCCATGTTTATTATTCTAGTGGTCCCCAATGGGTGACTGGATAAATATAACTGTGATTCTTGCCCCCGGTGGCAAAACAGTTAGTTTTTTGTGGGGAAAGGGGGCGTGGCTTCATAGGGGAGGGGCGTGTACAGTTATGCTCCCAGTAGCTGTGCCCCCCAGTTGATTTGCCTCCAGTATTTGTGCCTCCTCTTTATTTGCCCCCAGTAGTTGTGCCCCCTCTTTATTTGCCCCCAGTATTTGTGCCTCCTCTTTATTTGCCCCCAGTAGTTGTGCCCCCTCTTTATTTGCCCCCAGTATTTGTGCCTCTTTATTTGCCCCCAGTAGTTGTGCCCCCTCTTTATTTGCCCCCAGTATTTGTGCCTCCTCTTTATTTGCCCCCAGTAGTTGTGCCCCCTCTTTATTTGCCCCCAGTATTTGTGCCTCCTCTTTATTTGCCCCCAGTAGTTGTGTCCCCTCTTTATTTGCCCCCTGTCGCTGTGCCCCCTATCGCCGCTTACACACATACACACACAAAATAATAAAAACAATACTTACCACTGCCCCGCTCCTGCTTCCCGACTGCTTCTTCTGCTGCTGTTGCTGCTCTGTCAGTCTGGCCGCCCGCTCCTCTCCCATAGCGCCGCACAGACACTAGAGGTCAATAACGACCTCTAGTGTCTGTGCCTGGAGCCGGCTGCAGCGGACGCCCACACAGCCCACGGCGTCTGCTGCAGACGGGGTGTGGGCAGGCGGCGGTGCCTGCGTGGTGACTGCGGCCGCGCCCCCAGGCCGCAGCGCCCCGGGCAAAGGCACTGCTTGCCCGCACCAAGATCCGCTCCTGTTGCTGCTAGCGCATGCTAAAACGATGGCAGGGCATGCTGAGTCTAGTTCCACAGATGCTGGAGTGCCATATGTTTCCTGCCCTTGGCCTACACTCTGCTTTTTTGGGTGTGAAACATTTTTCTTTGCTCCCTGAGGGCGGAGGCATAGCACCACCTACTGGACACACTCACCCACTCTCTCCACTGTGGATTTGTGTACCAGGAAAACATATCAGCCACCCCATGTATGTGCTTAGTGGGCATACATACCGCAGTCTACTCTCTACTGGGCCCTACTGTGCTTGCATTCCCCTGACTGAATGCAGAGGTTGCTATTGCATATGGAGTCACTAGCATTAGAACTGGCTGTGCAAAACCATGAGCGTCCCTGGGCAGTGACTGGGAGGTGGCCTGAAGTGAACGCAAAAGCAAGAAATGTTATGGCATAGTTGCCTACCCTCCCGCATTCTGCAGGAGACACCCTGAAATAGCAGCAATCTCCCTGATTTCACCCTACTCACATTAAGTAGCTGTTACAGTCTTGGGGGGGGGGGGGGAGAAAAAAAATCAAAGATGGGCTCATCCGTGCCATTTCCCATGCATTGGGTTATAAGGCACAATGATCCCTATGGCTACATGCATTCAGAGCCGGTGCTAGGGTGTTCGGGGACACCCCCCCCCCCCCTCCGCAAACTATAAATTTGCACCCTCCCATAATTTACAAAGGGACAGCGTGCAGCAATAAAGAGGTGTGGTCTCATAAGGAATGGGTGTGGCCACACAATGGTGCCCCCATTTCAAATTACGCCAGAGTAGCACAATCTTATTCACATTACACCACAACAAGTAGTGCCGCTTATACACATAATGCCCGCAGTAGTAGCGCCGCTTCTACATAACGCCCCCAGTAGTAGTGCTGCTTTTTCGTAATGCTCCCAGTAGTGGTGACGCCAGTGGGGGGGAGGGGGGGGGGGGAGAGGAGGCTTCATGCTGCCGGTGCCGCTGCAGTGTGACAAGCGCAGCAGCAGCAGGATCCTCTGCACAAGGATGTAGAGCAGGGAGAGTGCCTCTCCAGTCTGGCACCTCCCTGCTCTGCATCCCTTTGCTGAGCGGGTAGCGCCGGGCTTGCATGCATTTTAAATAAGGTTCCTCATGGCCACTTGCAGTATATGGAACCGCTTGTAAAACACAATACACAAACAAATCCTGAACAATATCAGTGCATTTTCTTCAGCAAGTAGATCTCTCTTACTTTGGTGCTCATTTACATTTAGATGTAAGTTATTTTTATGACACGCCTCTCAGATGTAGCGGTACACGTCCGCGCTGATAAGTGTTACTTTCACAGCCTCCCTGAAATGCTTTTTATAAAGGAGCTAAGTATGTGTTATGGGACTGTCACAGACGGGTCAGTGAAAGCGGCTGTGTTTCCAAACACAGACCCGCAGCCACAGAGGCCATGCTTAGAGTAATATCAGAAGGAGACACTGAACCTGTCATAGTCTGCTGGTGAGAGCGATGATACGCAGATGGTGGAATGCTCAGAGCTACCAGCGTAGTTACATTACCCACAGCAACAAAAGTGGGCGTATCAGGGCATGTACTCTCCAGCGCACACCAGTACACAAGGGGAAGGCTAACTTAATATGCATGATATCTCACCCACTGTTTCAACAGCGTACACAGTAGCCCCACCTCTGAATCATGCCCAGTGGCCCTTACCTGTTTCCTCTAACCCTAATCTTTAAATTGTACACAGTCAGTGGTGCACGCAGGGGGGGGGGGGGGGGTCCGAGTACCTGGAAACCCCCCCCTGCAGGATGATCCATCGCAGTGCAACATTATTTGTTCATTTATGTGAGGAGCCGCGAGCTCGGGCTGTGATCTGTGGGGTCGCGGCAGCAGCTCCTCACAGCCTTTTAGATTTCCGAGCAGTGCAGGGGACCAAGAAGCTCCCATGAGCCTTTGCATGAAACTCACTGCACTGCACTATTCCTTGGCAGGCAGGCACTCCGTCCTCCTCGGCTTCAGTCTCCACAGGTCATCAGGTCAGATGTGTGTGAGCAGCAGTCCCTGGGGAAGGAGGGAGAGAGGGGAGGGGAGTGTATAATGTATTATGCAGTCTACGTGTTTGTGGTGTGTGTGTGTGTGTGTGTGTGTGTGTGTGTGTGTGTGTGTGTGGTGGGGGGGGTTGATGTTGTCTACAGTCTGTGTATGTCTGTTCCGCAGTCTACAGTCCCAATGTGCGTGTGTTTGTAATCTGCAGTCATAGTGTGGTGGGGTGGGGAAGTCTGCAGTCCCAGTGTGTGTGTGTGTGTGTGTGTGTGTGTGTGTGTGTGTGTGTGTGTGTGTGTGTGTGTGTTTACTTTGTAGTCCCAGTGTGTGCCATTTGCAGTCCCAGTGTGTGTGTATATACATATATATTGTTAAGTCTGATTAACTTTCAAGAAGAAAAAGCAATACCTTTAAACATATGTCTGTACAGGACGCTGCGACCGCTAAGCGTGTGTGTGTAAAACCCCTAACAGATGCGTACACATTGCGTGCGCACGTCGTCACATTGTAAGCACAGAGTAGCTACATGTGAGGCGGAATACACTTTATAACCCCTAGGAGGAAAGGAACACGACACCAACTGTATTTAAAAATGTTGGGATCCGACCCACCAACAGTTACTTACTAAAAAGGGGTTACAACAATAATACAATCACAATAAGAGAAGAAGCTACAATCAATGGATACATACGTTTGTTCGCCAGCGCCACCCGGTTCCGGTCCTCAGTCTATCTGGAAAGATGACCTTCAGAGAATGTGTTTGACCGGCCAGGCAGCGTGACTTTTATACATTAGTCCAAATCATGAAACAATGGAATCTGTAATCTCTTCACCCATAGGTCAAAGGGCTGGTCATTTACAGTACAGGAGGGGTCATAGGTCAGTTTGAATAGGTGGGCGATGCCTGGTCCAAGTGCACTTGCAGATGTTATCCACTGGGTTCCCGCCGAATATCAAAGAACGGTAAATACAGTGTAATATTAATATTCTGATCCTGCCCATAGATATGCGCAGGAGCGTGCTATCTTCTGCAAACTGCTACCGGAATATTGCTCTTAAAATACTGTACAGCTGGATACCAAACACCACCTCCTAACCTAATTCTGTCCCCTCATATCCTATAAAGTCGAATCGCTCTGTTGTTGTACCTTTTAAACAAATGAAACTCGCTGGTGTGGTGCACGTGGGCTATGTATAAAATATGTGCTATGTGAATTAAATATGAGATATGTCTTTGTGGCTTTTCCATGTGAATGCATATACTACCGTAATTACTCATACCACGCGCTAACACGCAAGACCACGTGAGCGATTATACGTAGCTTGCGAGTATGCGTACACACGGCAGAGCAAGCACCCGCACGGAGGCCATCTGTGTGGTGTTTGTACGTGATGAATGTGCCTATAATATTTTCGACTTCGATAATAATATATATATATATATATATACACATATACATACACACACACACATATATATATATTACACATATATATATATATATATACATATACATATACTAGGTGATTCATAGCGCCCTATGGGCGCTCTTCACGCCGTCGTAAGGGGCTTCGCCCCCGTAACCCCTACATAAAGGTGAAGGTGTAGAATAGTAGTTGTATAATGTATTGTGGTGAAATGTGGCTTTTGGTGTTGGTTAAATCTTACATGGCAAAAGGGAATGTGATGGTGAATGGTGTTTAGGGTGTTGTGAGTGTGTGAAGAGTGTATGCAGGGTACGATGTAGATAATGTAGGTGGAAATGACATGTGGACTAAAAAGCTTTGGTTAGGTAAAGTATGTGAACGCATGTTGTACATTTGAAACACGTGATTGAAAATGAAATTTTTCATAAAGTGTCAGTCGTCACCTAGGAGCTGGGTTGGTGTAATGTGTACTTTGACGTGGGTTTGGGGGCAGCAGACAACGGAGGCTGGTAGAGATGGTCTGAGGGTGATGGGTGCAGGAGTGGTGGGTATTGGGTGGTGGTGTAGTCAAGATGGGTATGGTGTTGTGTGTGAGGAGGTGGGGGAAGGGGGGAGAGTGTGGTGGTTGAGTGTGTGTGTAAGGTAGAAGTGGTAGCATGTGTGCTGATAGTGAGTGCTTGGCCGAGGTGGGTGTACATATTGTGTGTTTTTTGTGGTGCGTTGTTGGGGGGGGGGGGGTAAGGTAAGGCACATGCATTACAGGGGTTTGGGGACAGTAGACAGCGGAGGCTGGTAGAGCTGGTCTGAGGGTGATGGATGCAGGAGTGGTGGGTCTTGGCTGGTGGTGAAGTCAGGATGGGTAAGGTGTTTTGTGTGAGGAGGGGGGGAGGGGGGGGAAGAGTGTGGAGGTTGAGTGTGTGTGTGTGTGTGTGTGTGTGTGTGTGTGTGTGTGTGTGTGTAAGGTAGAGGTGGTAGGAGTGTGTGTGTGGTGATAGTGAGTGTTTTCCTGAGGTGGGTGTACATATTGTGTGATGTTTTTGATCAGTTGTTGGGGGTGGTGGTGTAAGACACATGCATCAGAGGGGTTTGGGGGCAGCAGACAGCGGAGGCTGGTAGAGATGGTCTGAGGGTGATGGGTGCAGGAGTGGTGGGTCGTGGGTGGTGGTGTAGTCAACATGGGTAAGATGTTTTGTGTGAGGAGGGGGGGAGAAGGGGGAAGAGTGTGGAGGGTGAGTGTGTGTGTGTATGGTAGAAGTGGTAGCAGTGTGTGCGTGCTGATAGTGTTTGGTTGAGGTGGGTGTACATATTGTGTGATATTTGTGGTCAGTTGTTGGGGATGGGGGTCAGCAGACATCGGAGGCTGGTAGAGATGGTCTGAAGGTGATGGGTGCAGGAGTGGCGGGTACTATTGGGTGGTGGTGTACTCAAGATGGGTAAGGTGTTGTGTGTGAGGAGGGGGGGGGGGGGAGAAGGGGGAAGAGTGTGGTGGTTGAGTGTGTGTGTGTGTGTGTGTGTGTGTGTGTGTGTATGCAAGGTAGAAGTGGTAGCAGTGTGTGCTGATAGTGAGTGTTTGCCCGAGGTGGGTGTACATATTGTGTGTTTTTAGTGGCGCGTTGTTGGGGGGGGTGTAAGGTAAGGCACATGCATTACAGGGGTTGGTGGACAGTAGACAGTGGAGGCTGGTAGAGCTGGTCTGAGGGTGATAGGTGCAGGAGTGGTGGGTCTTGGCTGGTGGGGTAGTCAAGATGGGTAAGGTGTTTTGTGTGAGGAGGGGGGGAGAAGGGGGAAGAGTGTGGAGGGTGAGTGTGTGTGTGCAAGGTAGAGGTGGTAGGAGTGTGTTTGGTGATAGTGAGTGTTTTCCTGAGGTGGGTGTACATATTGTGTGATGGTTGGGTTCCGTTGTGGTGGTGGTGGTGGTGGTGGGGGTTAGGGTAAGCCACATGCAGTAGAGGGGTTTGGGGGCAGTAGTCAGCGGAGGCTGGCAGAGATGGTCTGAGGGTGGTGGGTGCAGGAGTGGTGGGTCGTGGGTGGTGGTGTAGTCAACATGGGTAAGGTGTTTTGTGTGAGGAGGGTGGGGGAGAAGGTGGAAGAGTGTGGAGGGTGAGTGTGCGTGTGTATGGTAGAAGTGGTAGCAGTGTGTGTGGGCTGATAGTAAGTGTTTGGTTGAGATGGGTGTACATATTGTGCGATCTGTGTGGTCAGTTGTTGGGGTTGGGGGGGTCAGCAGACATCGGAGGCTGGTAGAGATGTTCTGAGGGTGATGGGTGCAGGAGTGGTGGGTATTGAGTGGTGGTGTAGTCAATATGGGTAAGGTGTTGTGTGTGAGGAGGGGGGTGAGGGGGGGGAGAAGGGGGAAGGGGAAAGAGTGTGGAGGGTGAGTGGGTGTGTGTGTGTACGGTAGAAGTGGTAGCGGTGTGTGCGGATAGTGAGTGTTTGCCTGAGGTGGGTGTACATATTGTGTGTTTTTTGTGGTGCGTTGTTGGGGTGGGTGGGGGAGTAAGCCACATGCATTACAGGGGTTTGGGGGCAGTAGACAGCGGAGGCTGGTAGAGTTGGTATGAGGGTGATAGGTGCAGGAGTGGTGGGTCTTGGCTGGTGGTGTAGTCAAGATGGGTAAGGTGTTGTGTGTGAGGAGGCGTGCAGCGGCCGATGTGTGTGGCTGGAAGCGGGTGTTGGGGAGGGGGTGTGTGTGCAGGCTGTGGGGGTGCGGGTGGGTGTCGTGCAGCGGCCGATGTGTGTGGCTGGAGGCGGGTGTTGGGGAGGGGGGGTTGTGTGTGCAGGCTGTGGGGGTGCGGGTGGGTGCCGTGCAGCGGCCGATGTGTGTGGCTGGAGGCGGGTGCTGGGGAGGGGAGTTGCGGAGGCAGCCTGGGGTGCTGTGCTGTTGCGGGGTGCAGGCGGCTTCCGTCCGCCGTATGATGTGTGCGGCTGGAGGTAGGTGCTGGGGAGGGGGGGTTGTGTGTGCAGGCTGGGGTGGCGCGGGGTGCGGGTGGGTGCCGTACAGCGGCCGATGTGTGTGGCTGGAAATAGGAGCTGGGGAGGGGGGTTGCGGAGGGCGGCTGTGGAGCGGATGTCTTGCGGCTTTCGTCCGGCGTATAATGTGTGTGGCTGGAGGCAGGGGGTGGGGGTTGTGGAGGCAGCCAGGGGTGGTGCGGGTGTCTTGCGGCTCCCGACCAGGGGCCGATGTGTGCGGGTGAAGGCGGGTGCTGGGGAGGGGGGGTTGCGGAGGCAGCCTGGGGTGGTGCTGGTGTCAGTGGGAGTAAGTTGGCAGGTTGTTGGGGAAGAGGCTTCGGTGCGGTGAGTTGCGGGTGTCATTAGGGGTGCGGGTGGCTATGTGTGCGGGAAAACCAAGGGTGGGTGTATGGGGTGGTGTGTGTGGTACTGTGCACGGTGGGGCGTCCGTCCAGTGATGGTGCCCTCTGATGATGGTGGCTGGATTGTGTGGCTGTCCACCTGGGAATTGGTCAGAAGCAGGTGACTCCGCCCAGCGTTACGGCCAGGCACAGAGTCACAGACTTGGGCTAATATATAGGAGATATACACACACACACATATATATATATATATATATATATATATATATTTCTTATCCGTCCTAGAGGATGCTGGGGTCCACTTCAGTACCATGGGGTATAGACGGTTCCGCAGGAGCCATGGGCACTTTAAGACTTTTCTAGAGTGTGAACTGGTTCCTCCCTCTATGCCCGTCCTCCAGACCTCATTTTAGAAAATGTGCCCAGGCAGACTAGTCGCACTCTAGTGGAGCTCTACTGAGTTTCACTGAGAAGACTTTATGTTAGGTTTATTATTTTCAGGGAGACTGCTGGCAACAGTCCTCCTGCTTCGTGGGACTTAGGAGGAAGCAGTAGGAACCAACTTCCTAAATAGTTTCATGGCTCTGCTTCTTGCTGACAGGACACCATTAGCTCCTGAAGGGTAATGAACACTAGCTGCGGCTATGCGCTCACTCCCACAGCACGCCGTCACCCCCTAACAGAGCCAGAAGTCAGAAGACGCGTGAGTATTATTACCAGAGATCTGCAAGAGGGACCTCCGGTCATCGTGACGGCTCAAGTTTCCGCGCAGCGAGCGGGAACGCTGCGCGGACATGCTACCCATACACAGCGCACAGCAGGGTGCAGGGCCCTGGGCAGCATGAAAACCTACTCTTACACTGGCAAAAGCAGCATATTATGCCGTGGCACAATCCTACACCCCCGCCAGTATAAATATTTTAGTGAGAAATTCTGAGGGGAAACGCGCCATTACAGGGGGCGGGGCTTCCTCCTCAGTCAGCCAGCACACACTGCTCAGCGCCATTTTCTCCACACAGGCTGCAGGGAAAGAAACGCTGGTCCTCCTCCACTTCTGAACCAAGTATCAGGGTGAAAATAAGGGGAAGGCACAGTGTATTTGGTGCTGTATTGTATAATTTGACATTATAAAAGCGCTACAGGTCTCTGTGGACATCTTATATTACACAGGGATTTTATATTGGCGCTGAGTTGTGAACTGGCAAATCCTTTCTGTGTCCTTCTGACAGATTTTACTGTGGGTCTGTCCCCTATAAGCCCCGAAGTGTCTGTGGTGTGTTTGTGCACGTGTGGTGACATGTCTGAGGCAGGGAGCTCTTCCCCTGAGGGAGCCATTTTAGGGACACAGAGTTGTAATGTGGTGGCGCTGTCGGCACACCATGAGCCTGAATGGATGAAAGAATTACGTGATAGTGTGAATCATATCAGTAAGAGATTGGATAAGTTTGAGTCTCATGCAGAAACCTAGAGAAAATCCGTGGAAGATGTGATTTTTAATAGTTCTGCTTTTTCATCCACAGGGGACCCCTCTGGGTCACATAAAAGGTCATTTGCACGAGTAGTACAAACTGATACCGACACGGACTCTGATTCCTGTGTCGACAGTAGTGATTCCAGGGGAATAGATCCAAAATTAGCGAAAAACATTCAGTATATGATTGTTGCTATAAAGGAGGACTTAGAAGTTACAGAACCCCCTCCTTTACCTCAGGAGATGGCTTAAAGGTGATTCTCCCTGCGCCTGGGATGGCTTCCCTAAAGGAACGGGCAGACCACAAGTTAGAGACTACGTTAAAATCTATTTATGTGGCCAATGGGACACTACTCAGACCTACCATTGCCTGTGCGTGGGTGAGTAGTGCTATTCAAAAGTGGTCAGAAAACTTGTCATCAGAGAATGACACAATAGATAGAGACGAGATTCTCCTAACGTTGGGTCATATCAAAGACGCTGCTGCGTATATGCTAGAAGCCATGAAAGATATTGGGCTCTTGGGATCAAAAGCTGCTACCATGGCTATTTCAGCAAGGAGGGCGTTGTGGATTCGCCAATGGAATGCTGACGCAGATTCCAAAAGGAATATGGAGGCTCTCTCATATAAAGGTGAGGCCTTGTTTGGAGATGGGCTGGATGCTTTAGTTTCTGCGGCTACCGCAGGTAAGTCGACATTCTTGCCTTATGCTCCTGCACCAGCGAAAAAGACACATCACTCTCAGATGCAGTCCTTTCGGCCCAAGAAATACAAAAAGGGTAAAGGTTCCCCTTTCTTTGCGGGTAGAGGGAGGGGAAAAGGAAAAAAGTCTGCAGCGTCTACAGGATCACAGGAGCAGAAATCAACCCCTGCTTCTGCCAAATCTTCAGCATGACACGGGAGTCCGCTCAGGTGGGGGCACGTCTGAAACTTTTCAGTGAGTTCTGGGTTCAATCTGGCCTGGACCCGTGGATCTTACAAATTGTGTCCCACGGGTACAAACAGGAGTTTCAAGACGTTCCCCCATGCCTATCAAATTGGCCTTACCAGCTTCTCTTCCAGACATGGAAGTAGTAGCAGCAGCAAAACAAAAATGATGTCAGGATAAAGTAATTGTCCTGGTTCCCTTGTCACAACAAGGAGAAAGGTTTTATTCAAGCCTCTTTGTAGTTCCGAAGCCGGACGGCTCGGTCAGACCGGTTCTAAACCTGAAATCTCTGAATCTCTACCTGCAAAGGTTCAAGTTCCAGGTAGAGTCTCTGAGGGCAGTGATTTCCAGTCTGGAGGAAGGGGAATTCATGGTGTCAGTGGACATAAAGGATGCCTACTTACATGTTCCCATCTATCCTCCTCATCAAGCTTATCTGAGATTCGCGATACAGGAGTGTCATTACCAATTTCAGACGTTGCCGTTTGGACTCTCCACGGCACCGAGGGTGTTCACGAAGGTGATGGCGGAGATGATGGTCCTCCTTTGACAGAAAGGAGTCAATATAATTCCTTACCTGGACGATCTCCTGATAAAAGCGAGGTCCAGGGAAAGGTTGGTGCAGAACATTGCACTCTCCCTGACAGTTCTTCAACAACACGGTTGGATCATAAATTTTCCAAAGTCACAGTTGGAAGATTATCCTTTCTCGGGATGATACTGGACACAGAAGTACAGAGGGTATTTCTTTCAGTGGAAAAGGCTCTGGAAATCCAGAGAATGGTCAAACAAATTCTGAAACCAACAAGAGTGTTGATTCATCAATGCATTCGGTTGTTGGGAAAGATGGTAGCGGCCTACGAGGCCATACAGTTTGGCCGGTTCCATGCCAGAGTATTCCAGTGGGACCTGTTGGACAAGTGGTCTGGATCCAACCTACACATGCACCGGAAGATAATCCTGTCATCCAAAGCCAGAATTTTGCTCCTGTGGTGGCTACACAGTTCTCACCTACTAGAGGGACGCAGGTTCGGGATTCAGGACTGGGTCCTAGTAACCACGGATGCAAGTCTCCGAGGCTGGGGTGCAGTCACGCAGGGAGAAAGCTTCCAAGGAAGATGGTCAAGTCAGGAAACCTGTCTTCACATAAACGTTCTGGAGTTGAGAGCCATCTACAACGGCCTTCTACAAGCGGGGCATCTTCTTCAAGATCAACCCGTACAGATCCAGTCGGACAATGTAACAGCAGTCGCGTACATAAACCGTCAGGGCGGAACGAAAAGCAGAGCGGCGATGGCAGATGTGACAAAGATCCTCCTCTGGGCAGAAAGACATGCAAGAGCTCTGTCGCCAATTTTCATTCCGGGAGTGGACAACTGGGAAGCAGACTTCCTCAGCAGACACGATCTCCATCCAGGAGAATGGGGCCTCCACCAAGAAGTCTTCGCAGAGGTGACAGATCTTTGGGGCGTTCCTCAAGTAGACATGATGGCATCTCGTCTCAACAAGAAGCTTCAGAGATATTGTTCCAGGTTGAGAAACCTTCAAGCAATAGCAGTGGATGCACTGGTGACCCAGTGGGTGTTTTGGTCGGTGTATGTCTTTCTTCCACTTCCACTAATACCAAAAGTGCTCAAGATCATGAGAAGAACAAGGGTTCGAGTTGCTAATAGAAGATCCTCGGTCTCTTCCTCTTCGCGAGGACCTGCTGCAGCAGGGGCCGTGTGTGTATCAAGACTTACCGCGGCTACGTTTGACGGCATGGCTGTTGAGCGCCGGATCCTAGCCCAAAAGGGTATTCCAAAAGAAGTTATTCCCACTCTGATTCAGGCCAGGAAAGGAGTAACGTCTATACATTACCACCCTATTTGGAGAAAATATGTGTCTTGGTGTGAATCCAAGAAGGCTCCAACGGAAGAGTTTAGGTTAGGACATTTTCTCCATTTTCTGCAGGCAGGTGTGGATGCAGGCCTAAGATTGGGTTCAATCAAGGTCCAGATTTCGGCCTTGACGTTTTCTTTCAGAAACAATTGGCCTTCCTTCGAGAAGTTCAGACGTTCGTGAAAGGGCTTCTGCACATCCAACCTCCATTTGTGCCTCCAGTGGCACCATGGGATCTTAACGTGGTGTTGCAGTTCCTTCAATCGGATTGGTTTGAACCTCTACAGGAGATAGAGTTGAAGTTTCTCACTTGGAAAGTGGTCATGCTGTTGGCCTTGGCATCCGCAAGGAGGGTGTCTGAGTTAGGGGCCTTGTCTCACAAGAGTCCTTACTTGATCTTCCATGAAGATAGGGCTGAGTTTAGGACTCGTCAGCAATTTCTTCCGAAGGTGGTTTGTTCTTTCCATATAAAGCAACCTATTGTGGTGCCAGTGGCTACTGACACCTTCGCTGCGTCAAAGTCTCTGGATGTGGTCAGAGCTTTGAAAATGTATATCGCAAGAACAGCTTGGATACAGAAAACAGAGTCTCTGTTTGCCCTGTATGCTCCAAACAAGATTGGGTGTCCTGCTTCTAAGCAGACCACTGTGCGCTGGATCAGAGGTACGATTCAGCACGCTCATTCCACGGCAGGATTGCAGATACCGAATTCGGTGAATGCCCATTCTACTAGAAAGGTGGGCTCATCCTGGGCGGCTGCCCGGGGGGTCTCGGCGTTACAACTTTGTCGAGCAGCTACTTGGTCAGAGGCAAACACGTTTGCTAAGTTTTACAAGTTTGACACCCTGGCCGAGAGGACCTCGAGTTTGGTCAATCGGTGCTGCAGGGTCCTCCGCACTTTCTCGCCCGTACTGGAGCTTTGGTATAACCCCGTGGTACTGAAGTGGACCCCAGCATCCTCTAGGACGTATGAGAAAACAGGATTTTAATATCTACCGGTAAATCCTTTTCTCCTAGTCCGTAGAGGATGCTGGGCACCCAGCCCAGCGCGTACTTTACCTGCAGTTGTTATTTTGTTAAAAATGTTTTCAGCACGGTTTCTGTAATGTTCATGCCCGTTGGTATGTGTTTTGTTGAATGCCATGTGTGCGGCATGGTTGAAGTGTGAGCTGGTATGAATCTCACCGTTAACTTAAAAGTAAATCCTTTCCTCGATATATCCGTCTCCCTGGGCACAGTTCCTATATTGAGGTCTGGAGGAGGGGCATAGAGGGAGGAGCCAGTTCACACTCTAGAAAAGTCTTAAAGTGCCCATGGCTCCTGCGGAACCGTCTATACCCCATGGTACTGAAGTGGACCCCAGCATCCTCTACGGACTAGGAGAAAAGGATTTACCGGTAGGTATTAAAATCCTGTTATATATACACACACACACACACACACACATATATATATATATATATACACACACACATGTATGTATATATATGTATATATATATATATATATATATATGGGGTCTGCCAGCCCCTTGAAGAAGTCATCAGGACGAAACGCGTTGGGCTCTCCCTCTGTGACCCTCTACCTCAAAGTAAAGACTCTCCGTTATTTATTTTAGTTAGCGAACATTTTACTTATATATTTATATATTTATTGCTGTAAACTTTTTGGTCCTAGAAACTTGTATATGTGTTTTTAGTACACAATCCATCCCTCCCCCCTAAAAAAAAATGAACATTTTTTTTTTTAAGATTTGTATTTAGCATAGCATTACACATTCATCTATTTGTATTTTAACTGTACCAAAATAAATTTGTATATTTTATTTCTCTGACGTCCTAGTGGATGCTGGGAACTCCGTAAGGACCATGGGGAATAGCGGCTCCGCAGGAGACTGGGCACAAATAGAAAGCTTTAGTACTACCTGGTGTGCACTGGCTCCTCCCCCTATGACCCTCCTCCAAGCCTCAGTTAGTTAGATTTTTGTGCCCGAACGAGAAGGGTGCACACTAGGGGCTCTCCTGAGCTTCTTAGTGAAAGTTTTAGTTTAGGTTTTTTATTTTCAGTGAGACCTGCTGGCAACAGGCTCACTGCATCGAGGGACTAAGGGGAGAAGAAGCGAACTCACCTGCGTGCAGAGTGGATTGGGCTTCTTGGCTACTGGACACCATTAGCTCCAGAGGGACCGCTCACAGGCCCAGCCTTGGAGCTCGGTCCCGGAGCCGCGCCGCCGGCCCCCTTACAGAGCCAGAAGCAAGAAGAGTCCGGCAAATCGGCGGCAGAAGACATCCTGTCTTCCACAAGGTAGCGCACAGCACTGCAGCTGTGCGCCATTGCTTCTCAGCACACTTCACACTCCGGTCACTGAGGGTGCAGGGCGCTAGGGGGGGGCGCCCTGAGCAGCAATAGAAACACCTTGGCTGGCTAAAAATACATCACATATAGCTCCTGGGCTATATGGATGAATTTTAACCCCTGCCAGATTTTCACAAAAAGCGGGAGAAAGGCTGCCGAGAAGGGGGCGGAGCCTATCTCCTCAGCACACAGGCGCCATTTTCCCTCACAGCTCCGCTGGAAGGACGTCTCCCTGACTCTCCCCTGCAGTCCTGCACTACAGAAACAGGGTAAAAAAGAGAGGGGGGCACTAATTGGAGGGTGATTAACAATACAGCAGCTATAAGGGAGAAACACTTATATAAGGTTGTCCCTATATCTATATATAGCGCTCTGGTGTGTGCTGGCATACTCTCCCTCTGTCTCCCCAAAGGGCTAGTGGGGTCCTGTCCTCTATCAGAGCATTCCCTGTGCGTGTGCTGTGTGTCGGTACGTTTGTGTCGACATGTATGAGGAGGAAAATGATGTGGAGGCGGGGCAATTGCCTATAATAGAGATGTCACCCCCTAAGGAGTCGACACCTGAGGGGATGGCTTTATGGAAGGATTTACGTGACAGTGTCAGCTCCTTACAAAAGACGGTTGATGACATGAGACAGCCGACTAATCAGCTGGTCCCTGTCCAGGCGTCTCAAAAACCATCAGGGTCTCTAAAAAGGCCGTTACCTCAGGTGGTGGATACTGACGTCGACACGGATACTGACTCCAGTGTCGACGGTGAGGAGACAAACGTGACTTCCAGTAGGGCCACACGTTACATGATCACGGCAATGAGAGAGGTGTTAAACATTTCTGATACTGCAAGTACCACTAAAAAGGGTATTATGTGGGGTGTGAAAAAACTACCTGTAGTTTTTCCTGAATCAGACGAATTAAATGAGGTGTGTGATGAAGCGTGGGTTTCCCCCGATAAAAAACTGATAATTTAAAAAAAGTTATTGGCATTATACCCTTTCCCGCCAGAGGTTAGGGCGCGTTGGGAAACACCCCCTAGAGTGGATAAAGCGCTCACACGCTTATCAAAACAAGTGGCGTTACCGTCTCCTGATACGGCCGCCCTCAAGGAACCAGGTGACAGAAAACTGGAGAATATCCTTAAAAGTATATACACACATACTGGTGTTATACTGCGACCAGCAATCGCCTCAGCCTGGATGTGCAGCGCTGGGGTGGCTTGTCGGATTCCCTGACTGAAAATATTGATACCCTGGATAGGGACAGTATATTGTTGACTATAGAGCATTTAAAAGATGCATTTCTATATATGCGAGATGCACAGAGGGATATTTCCACTCTGGCTTCAAGAGTGAGTGCGCTGTCCATTTCTGCCAGAAGAGGATTATGGACGCGACAGTGGTCAGGTGATGCGGACTCTAAACGGCATATGGAAATATTGCCTTATAAAGGGGAGGAGTTATTTGGGGTCGGTCTATCGGACCTAGTGGCCACGGCAACTGCTGGGAAATCCACATTTTTACCCCAGGTAACCTCTCAACATAAAAAGACGCCGTCTTATCCGGCTCAGTCCTTTCGTCCCCATAAGGGCAAGCGGGCAAAAGGTTCCTCTTTTCTGCCCCGGGGCAGAGGAAGGGGAAAAAGACTGCAACAGACAGCCACTTCCCAGGAACAAAAGCCCTCCCCCGCTTCTGCCAAGTCCTCAGCATGACGCTGGGGCCTTACAAGCGGACTCAGGCATGGTGGGGGCCCGTCTCAAGAATTTCAGCGCGCAGTGGGCTCACTCGCAAGTGGACCCCTGGATCCTGCAAGTAGTATCTCAGGGGTACAAATTGGAGTTCGAGACGTCTCCCCCTCGCCGGTTCCTGAAGTCTGCTTTACCAACGTCTCCCTCCGACAGGGAGGCAGTATTGGAGGCAGTTCACAAGCTGTATTCCCAGCAGGTGATAATCAAGGTACCCCTCCTGCAACAAGGGAAGGGGTATTATTCCACGCTGTTTGTGGTACCGAAGCCGGACGGCTCGGTGAGACCAATTTTAAATCTGAAGTCTTTGAACACTTACATACAGAGGTTCAAATTCAAGATGGAGTCACTCAGAGCAGTGATCGCGAACCTGGAAGAGGGGGACTATATGGTGTCTCTGGACATCAAAGATGCCTACCTCCATGTCCCCATTTACCCTTCTCATCAAGGGTACCTCAGGTTTGTGGTACAAAACTGTCACTATCAGTTTCAGACGCTGCCGTTTGGATTATCCACGGCACCTCGGGTCTTTACCAAGGTAATGGCCGAAATGATGATTCTTCTTCAAAGAAAAGGCGTTTTAATTATCCCTTACTTGGATGATCTCCTGATAAGAGCAAGATCCAGAGAACAGTTAGTAGTCGGAGTAGCCCTATCTCAGGTAGTGCTACGGCAGCACGGCTGGATTCTAAATATCCCAAAATCGCAGCTGGTTCCGACAACACGTCTTCTGTTCCTAGGGATGATTCTGGACACAGTCCAGAAAAAGGTGTTCCTTCCGGAGGAGAAAGCCAGGGAGTTATCCGAACTGGTCAGAAACCTCCTGAAACCGGGGCAAGTCTCAGTGCATCAATGCACAAGAGTCTTGGGAAAGATGGTAGCTTCCTACGAAGCGATTCCATTCGGCAGATTCCACGCAAGAACGTTCCAGTGGGATCTGCTGGACAAATGGTCCGGATCGCATCTTCAGATGCATCAGCGGATAACCCTGTCTCCAAGGACAAGGGTGTCTCTTCTGTGGTGGTTGCAGAGTGCTCATCTTCTAGAGGGCCGCAGATTCGGCATTCAGGACTGGGTCCTGGTGACCACGGATGCCAGCCTGAGAGGCTGGGGAGAAGTCACACAAGGAAGAAATTTCCAGGGCTTGTGGTCAAGCCTGGAGACATCACTTCACATAAATATCCTGGAGCTAAGGGCCATCTACAATGCTCTAAGCCTAGCACGACCTCTGCTTCAAGGTCAGCCGGTGCTGATTCAGTCAGACAACATCACGGCAGTCGCCCACGTAAACAGACAGGGCGGCACAAGAAGCAGGAGGGCAATGGCAGAAGTTGCAAGGATTCTTCGCTGGGCGGAAAATCATGTGATAGCACTGTCAGCAGTGTTCATTCCGGGAGTGGACACTGGGAAGCAGACTTCCTCAGCAGGCACGACCTCCACCCGGGAGAGTGAGGACTTCACCCAGAAGTCTTCCACATGATTGTGAACCGTTGGGAAAAACCAAAGGTGGACATGATGGCGTCACGCCTCAACAAAAAACTAGACAGGTATTGCGCCAGGTCACGGGACCCTCAGGCAATAGCTGTGGACGCTCTGGTAACACCGTGGGTGTACCAGTCAGTGTATGTGTTCCCTCCTCTGCCTCTCATACCCAAGGTACTGAGAATCATAAGAAGGAGAGGAGTAAGGACTATACTCGTGGCTCCGGATTGGCCAAGAAGGACTTGGTACCCGGAACTTCAAGAGATGCTCACGGAGGACCCGTGGCCTCTACCTCTACGAAGGGACCTGCTCCAGCAGGGACCCTGTCTGTTCCAAGACTTACCGCGGCTGCGTTTGACGGCATGGCGGTTGAACGCCGGATCCTGAAGGAAAAAGGCATTCCGGATGAAGTCATCCCTATCCTGGTCAAAGCCAGGAAGGATGTAACCGTGCAGCATTATCACCGTATTTGGCGTAAATATGTTGCGTGGTGCGAGGCCAGGAAGGCCCCTACAGAGGAATTTCAACTGGGTCGTTTCCTGCATTTCCTGCAAACAGGACTGTCTATGGGCCTAAAATTAGGGTCCATTAAGGTTCAAATTTCGGCCCTGTCGATCTTCTTCCAAAAAGAACTGGCTTCAGTTCCTGAAGTTCAGACGTTTGTCAAAGGGGTGCTGCATATACAGCCTCCTTTTG
This sequence comes from Pseudophryne corroboree, assembly GCF_028390025.1. Classification (NCBI taxonomy): domain Eukaryota; kingdom Metazoa; phylum Chordata; class Amphibia; order Anura; family Myobatrachidae; genus Pseudophryne; species Pseudophryne corroboree. The sequence goes on from NC_086451.1 coordinate 414,969,503, forward strand.
TGCCTCCAGTGGCACCTTGGGATCTCAATGTGGTTTTGGGGTTCCTAAAATCACATTGGTTTGAACCACTCACCACTGTGGACTTAAAATATCTCACATGGAAAGTGGTAATGCTATTGGCCCTGGCTTCAGCCAGGCGCGTGTCAGAATTGGCGGCTTTATCCTATAAAAGCCCTTACCTAATTTTTCATACGGACAGGGCAGAATTGAGGACTCGTCCTCAATTTCTCCCTAAGGTGGTCTCAGCGTTTCACCTGAACCAGCCTATTGTGGTGCCTGCGGCTACTAGGGACTTGGAGGACTCCAAGTTACTGGACGTAGTCAGGGCCCTGAAAATATACGTTTCCAGGACGGCTGGAGTCAGAAAATCTGACTCGCTGTTTATCCTGTACGCACCCAACAAGCTGGGTGCTCCTGCTTCTAAGCAGACTATTGCTCGTTGGATTTGTAGTACAGTTCAGCTTGCACATTCTGTGGCAGGCCTGCCACAGCCAAAATCTGTAAAAGCCCATTCCACACGGAAAGTGGGCTCATCTTGGGCGGCCGCCCGAGGGGTCTCGGCTTTACAACTTTGCCGAGCAGCTACTTGGTCAAGGGCAAACACGTTTGCTAAATTCTACAAATTTGATACCCTGGCTGAGGAGGACCTGGAGTTCTCTCATTCGGTGCTGCAGAGTCATCCGCACTCTCCCGCCCGTTTGGGAGCTTTGGTATAATCCCCATGGTCCTTACGGAGTTCCCAGCATCCACTAGGACGTCAGAGAAAATAAGAATTTACTTACCGATAATTCTATTTCTCATAGTCCGTAGTGGATGCTGGGCGCCCATCCCAAGTGCGGATTGTCTGCAATACTTGTACATAGTTATTGTTAACTAAATCGGGTTATTGTTGTAGTGAGCCATCTTTTCTAGAGGCTCCTCTGTTTATCATACTGTTAACTGGGTTCAGATCACAAGTTATACGGTGTGATTGGTGTGGCTGGTATGAGTCTTACCCGGGATTCAAAATCCTTCCTTATTGTGTACGCTCGTCCGGGCACAGTATCCTAACTGAGGCTTGGAGGAGGGTCATAGGGGGAGGAGCCAGTGCACACCAGGTAGTACTAAAGCTTTCTATTTGTGCCCAGTCTCCTTCGGAGCCGCTATTCCCCATGGTCCTTACGGAGTTCCCAGCATCCACTACGGACTATGAGAAATAGAATTATCGGTAAGTAAATTCTTATTTTTATTATATACATGGACTGATACATATTTTTAATACACCGGTGGTCGCCAGAACCCTTATACCATTTGCTTATAAACCATTACTACAGTAAGTTACCACTACTGCATACTTATATATTTATTGCTGTAAACTTTTTGGTCCTAGAAACTTGTATATGTGTTTTTAGTACACAATCCATCCCTCCCCCCTAAAAAAAAATGAACATTTTTTTTTTTAAGATTTGTATTTAGCATAGCATTACACATTCATCTATTTGTATTTTAACTGTACCAAAATAAATTTGTATATTTTATTTCTCTGACGTCCTAGTGGATGCTGGGAACTCCGTAAGGACCATGGGGAATAGCGGCTCCGCAGGAGACTGGGCACAAATAGAAAGCTTTAGTACTACCTGGTGTGCACTGGCTCCTCCCCCTATGACCCTCCTCCAAGCCTCAGTTAGTTAGATTTTTGTGCCCGAACGAGAAGGGTGCACACTAGGGGCTCTCCTGAGCTTCTTAGTGAAAGTTTTAGTTTAGGTTTTTTATTTTCAGTGAGACCTGCTGGCAACAGGCTCACTGCATCGAGGGACTAAGGGGAGAAGAAGCGAACTCACCTGCGTGCAGAGTGGATTGGGCTTCTTGGCTACTGGACACCATTAGCTCCAGAGGGACCGCTCACAGGCCCAGCCTTGGAGCTCGGTCCCGGAGCCGCGCCGCCGGCCCCCTTACAGAGCCAGAAGCAAGAAGAGTCCGGCAAATCGGCGGCAGAAGACATCCTGTCTTCCACAAGGTAGCGCACAGCACTGCAGCTGTGCGCCATTGCTTCTCAGCACACTTCACACTCCGGTCACTGAGGGTGCAGGGCGCTAGGGGGGGGCGCCCTGAGCAGCAATAGAAACACCTTGGCTGGCTAAAAATACATCACATATAGCTCCTGGGCTATATGGATGAATTTTAACCCCTGCCAGATTTTCACAAAAAGCGGGAGAAAGGCTGCCGAGAAGGGGGCGGAGCCTATCTCCTCAGCACACAGGCGCCATTTTCCCTCACAGCTCCGCTGGAAGGACGTCTCCCTGACTCTCCCCTGCAGTCCTGCACTACAGAAACAGGGTAAAAAAGAGAGGGGGGCACTAATTGGCGGGTGATTAACAATACAGCAGCTATAAGGGAGAAACACTTATATAAGGTTGTCCCTATATCTATATATAGCGCTCTGGTGTGTGCTGGCATACTCTCCCTCTGTCTCCCCAAAGGGCTAGTGGGGTCCTGTCCTCTATCAGAGCATTCCCTGTGCGTGTGCTGTGTGTCGGTACGTTTGTGTCGACATGTATGAGGAGGAAAATGATGTGGAGGCGGGGCAATTGCCTATAATAGAGATGTCACCCCCTAAGGAGTCGACACCTGAGTGGATGGCTTTATGGAAGGATTTACGTGACAGTGTCAGCTCCTTACAAAAGACGGTTGATGACATGAGACAGCCGACTAATCAGCTGGTCCCTGTCCAGGCGTCTCAAAAACCATCAGGGTCTCTAAAAAGGCCGTTACCTCAGGTGGTGGATACTGACGTCGACACGGATACTGACTCCAGTGTCGACGGTGAGGAGACAAACGTGACTTCCAGTAGGGCCACACGTTACATGATCACGGCAATGAGAGAGGTGTTAAACATTTCTGATACTGCAAGTACCACTAAAAAGGGTATTATGTGGGGTGTGAAAAAACTACCTGTAGTTTTTCCTGAATCAGACGAATTAAATGAGGTGTGTGATGAAGCGTGGGTTTCCCCCGATAAAAAACTGATAATTTCAAAAAAGTTATTGGCATTATACCCTTTCCCGCCAGAGGTTAGGGCGCGTTGGGAAACACCCCCTAGAGTGGATAAAGCGCTCACACGCTTATCAAAACAAGTGGCGTTACCGTCTCCTGATACGGCCGCCCTCAAGGAACCAGGTGACAGAAAACTGGAGAATATCCTTAAAAGTATATACACACATACTGGTGTTATACTGCGACCAGCAATCGCCTCAGCCTGGATGTGCAGCGCTGGGGTGGCTTGTCGGATTCCCTGACTGAAAATATTGATACCCTGGATAGGGACAGTATATTGTTGACTATAGAGCATTTAAAAGATGCATTTCTATATATGCGAGATGCACAGAGGGATATTTCCACTCTGGCTTCAAGAGTGAGTGCGCTGTCCATTTCTGCCAGAAGAGGATTATGGACGCGACAGTGGTCAGGTGATGCGGACTCTAAACGGCATATGGAAATATTGCCTTATAAAGGGGAGGAGTTATTTGGGGTCGGTCTATCGGACCTAGTGGCCACGGCAACTGCTGGGAAATCCACATTTTTACCCCAGGTAACCTCTCAACATAAAAAGACGCCGTCTTATCCGGCTCAGTCCTTTCGTCCCCATAAGGGCAAGCGGGCAAAAGGTTCCTCTTTTCTGCCCCGGGGCAGAGGAAGGGGAAAAAGACTGCAACAGACAGCCACTTCCCAGGAACAAAAGCCCTCCCCCGCTTCTGCCAAGTCCTCAGCATGACGCTGGGGCCTTACAAGCGGACTCAGGCATGGTGGGGGCCCGTCTCAAGAAATTTCAGCGCGCAGTGGGCTCACTCGCAAGTGGACCCCTGGATCCTGCAAGTAGTATCTCAGGGGTACAAATTGGAGTTCGAGACGTCTCCCCCTCGCCGGTTCCTGAAGTCTGCTTTACCAACGTCTCCCTCCGACAGGGAGGCAGTATTGGAGGCAGTTCACAAGCTGTATTCCCAGCAGGTGATAATCAAGGTACCCCTCCTGCAACAAGGGAAGGGGTATTATTCCACGCTGTTTGTGGTACCGAAGCCGGACGGCTCGGTGAGACCAATTTTAAATCTGAAGTCTTTGAACACTTACATACAGAGGTTCAAATTCAAGATGGAGTCACTCAGAGCAGTGATCGCGAACCTGGAAGAGGGGGACTATATGGTGTCTCTGGACATCAAAGATGCCTACCTCCATGTCCCCATTTACCCTTCTCATCAAGGGTACCTCAGGTTTGTGGTACAAAACTGTCACTATCAGTTTCAGACGCTGCCGTTTGGATTATCCACGGCACCTCGGGTCTTTACCAAGGTAATGGCCGAAATGATGATTCTTCTTCAAAGAAAAGGCGTTTTAATTATCCCTTACTTGGATGATCTCCTGATAAGAGCAAGATCCAGAGAACAGTTAGTAGTCGGAGTAGCCCTATCTCAGGTAGTGCTACGGCAGCACGGCTGGATTCTAAATATCCCAAAATCGCAGCTGGTTCCGACAACACGTCTTCTGTTCCTAGGGATGATTCTGGACACAGTCCAGAAAAAGGTGTTCCTTCTGGAGGAGAAAGCCAGGGAGTTATCCGAACTGGTCAGAAACCTCCTGAAACCGGGGCAAGTCTCAGTGCATCAATGCACAAGAGTCTTGGGAAAGATGGTAGCTTCCTACGAAGCGATTCCATTCGGCAGATTCCACGCAAGAACGTTCCAGTGGGATCTGCTGGACAAATGGTCCGGATCGCATCTTCAGATGCATCAGCGGATAACCCTGTCTCCAAGGACAAGGGTGTCTCTTCTGTGGTGGTTGCAGAGTGCTCATCTTCTAGAGGGCCGCAGATTCGGCATTCAGGACTGGGTCCTGGTGACCACGGATGCCAGCCTGAGAGGCTGGGGAGAAGTCACACAAGGAAGAAATTTCCAGGGCTTGTGGTCAAGCCTGGAGACATCACTTCACATAAATATCCTGGAGCTAAGGGCCATCTACAATGCTCTAAGCCTAGCACGACCTCTGCTTCAAGGTCAGCCGGTGCTGATTCAGTCAGACAACATCACGGCAGTCGCCCACGTAAACAGACAGGGCGGCACAAGAAGCAGGAGGGCAATGGCAGAAGTTGCAAGGATTCTTCGCTGGGCGGAAAATCATGTGATAGCACTGTCAGCAGTGTTCATTCCGGGAGTGGACAACTGGGAAGCAGACTTCCTCAGCAGGCACGACCTCCACCCGGGAGAGTGAGGACTTCACCCAGAAGTCTTCCACATGATTGTGAACCGTTGGGAAAAACCAAAGGTGGACATGATGGCGTCACGCCTCAACAAAAAACTAGACAGGTATTGCGCCAGATCACGGGACCCTCAGGCAATAGCTGTGGACGCTCTGGTAACACCGTGGGTGTACCAGTCAGTGTATGTGTTCCCTCCTCTGCCTCTCATACCCAAGGTACTGAGAATCATAAGAAGGAGAGGAGTAAGGACTATACTCGTGGCTCCGGATTGGCCAAGAAGGACTTGGTACCCGGAACTTCAAGAGATGCTCACGGAGGACCCGTGGCCTCTACCTCTACGAAGGGACCTGCTCCAGCAGGGACCCTGTCTGTTCCAAGACTTACCGCGGCTGCGTTTGACGGCATGGCGGTTGAACGCCGGATCCTGAAGGAAAAAGGCATTCCGGATGAAGTCATCCCTATCCTGGTCAAAGCCAGGAAGGATGTAACCGTGCAGCATTATCACCGTATTTGGCGTAAATATGTTGCGTGGTGCGAGGCCAGGAAGGCCCCTACAGAGGAATTTCAACTGGGTCGTTTCCTGCATTTCCTGCAAACAGGACTGTCTATGGGCCTAAAATTAGGGTCCATTAAGGTTCAAATTTCGGCCCTGTCGATCTTCTTCCAAAAAGAACTGGCTTCAGTTCCTGAAGTTCAGACGTTTGTCAAAGGGGTGCTGCATATACAGCCTCCTTTTGTGCCTCCAGTGGCACCTTGGGATCTCAATGTGGTTTTGGGGTTCCTAAAATCACATTGGTTTGAACCACTCACCACTGTGGACTTAAAATATCTCACATGGAAAGTGGTAATGCTATTGGCCCTGGCTTCAGCCAGGCGCGTGTCAGAATTGGCGGCTTTATCCTATAAAAGCCCTTACCTAATTTTTCATACGGACAGGGCAGAATTGAGGACTCGTCCTCAATTTCTCCCTAAGGTGGTCTCAGCGTTTCACCTGAACCAGCCTATTGTGGTACCTGCGGCTACTAGGGACTTGGAGGACTCCAAGTTACTGGACGTAGTCAGGGCCCTGAAAATATACGTTTCCAGAACGGCTGGAGTCAGAAAATCTGACTCGCTGTTTATCCTGTACGCACCCAACAAGCTGGGTGCTCCTGCTTCTAAGCAGACTATTGCTCGTTGGATTTGTAGTACAGTTCAGCTTGCACATTCTGTGGCAGGCCTGCCACAGCCAAAATCTGTAAAAGCCCATTCCACACGGAAAGTGGGCTCATCTTGGGCGGCCGCCCGAGGGGTCTCGGCTTTACAACTTTGCCGAGCAGCTACTTGGTCAGGGGCAAACACGTTTGCTAAATTCTACAAATTTGATACCCTGGCTGAGGAGGACCTGGAGTTCTCTCATTCGGTGCTGCAGAGTCATCCGCACTCTCCCGCCCGTTTGGGAGCTTTGGTATAATCCCCATGGTCCTTACGGAGTTCCCAGCATCCACTAGGACGTCAGAGAAAATAAGAATTTACTTACCGATAATTCTATTTCTCATAGTCCGTAGTGGATGCTGGGCGCCCATCCCAAGTGCGGATTGTCTGCAATACTTGTACATAGTTATTGTTAACTAAATCGGGTTATTGTTGTAGTGAGCCATCTTTTCTAGAGGCTCCTCTGTTTATCATACTGTTAACTGGGTTCAGATCACAAGTTATACGGTGTGATTGGTGTGGCTGGTATGAGTCTTAGCCGGGATTCAAAATCCTTCCTTATTGTGTACGCTCGTCCGGGCACAGTATCCTAACTGAGGCTTGGAGGAGGGTCATAGGGGGAGGAGCCAGTGCACACCAGGTAGTACTAAAGCTTTCTATTTGTGCCCAGTCTCCTGCGGAGCCGCTATTCCCCATGGTCCTTACGGAGTTCCCAGCATCCACTACGGACTATGAGAAATAGAATTATCGGTAAGTAAATTCTTATTTTTATTATATACATGGACTGATACATATTTTTAATACACCGGTGGTCGCCAGAACCCTTATACCATTTGCTTATAAACCATTACTACAGTAAGTTACCACTACTGCATACTTAAGGGACGGCAGACGCCCAAAATCTTTTGGGAGTGTTTTTAGTTGGGTGTATTTACAACATCTGTGGCGCTTGCACATTCTCTATTTCTCTGACATCCTAAGTGGATGCTGGGACTCCGTAAGGACCATGGGGAATAGCGGCTCCGCAGGAGACTGGGCACAACTAAAGAAAGCTTTAGGACTACCTGGTGTGCACTGGCTCCTCCCACTATGACCCTCCTCCAGACCTCAGTTAGAATCTTGTGCCCGGCTGAGCTGGATGCACACTAGGGGCTCTCCTGAGCTCCTAGAAAAGAAAGTATATTTCTCTGACGTCCTAGTGGATGCTGGGAACTCCGTAAGGACCATGGGGAACAGCGGGCTCCGCAGGAGACTGGGCACAAAAGTAAAGCTTTAGGACTACCTGGTGTGCACTGGCTCCTCCCCCTATGACCCTCCTCCAAGCCTCAGTTAGATTTTTGTGCCCGGCCGAGAAGGGTGCACACTAGGGGCTCTCCTGAGCTTCTTAGTGAAAGTTTAGTTATAGGTTTTTTATTTTCAGTGAGACCTGCTGGCAACAGGCTCACTGCATCGAGGGACTAAGGGGAGAAGAAGCGAACCTGCCTGCTTGCAGCCAGCTCGGGCTTCTTAGGCTACTGGACACCATTAGCTCCAGAGGGACCGAACACAGGCCCAGCCTCGGAGTCCGGTCCCAGAGCCGCGCCGCCGGCCCCCTTACAGAGCCAGAAGCAAGAAGAGGTCCGGAAAAATCGGCGGCAGAAGACATCAGTCTTCAACAAGGTAGCGCACAGCACTGCAGCTGTGCGTCATTGCTCCTCAGGCACACTTCACACTCCGGTCACTGAGGGTGCAGGGCGCTAGGGGGGGGGGGGGGCGCCCTGAGCAGCAATGTAAAACACCTTGGCTGGCGAAAATACACCACATATAACCCCCAGGGCTATAGGGATGTATTTTAACCCCTGCCAGAATTCACCAAAAAGCGGGAGAAAAGGCCGCCTAGAAGGGGGCGGAGCCTATCTCCTCAGCACATGGGCGCCATTTTCCATCACAGCTCCGCTGGAAGGACGTCTCCCTGACTCTCCCCTGCAGTCCTGCACTACAGAAAAGGGTAAAAAAGAGAGGGGGGGCACTAATTTGGCGCAGTTTTGATAATAACAGCAGCTATAAAGGGAAAAGCACGTTATATAGTGGTATTCCTGTTTATATATAGCGCTCTGGTGTGTGCTGGCATACTCTCCCTCTGTCTCCCCAAAGGGCTAGTGGGGTCCTGTCCTCTATCAGAGCATTCCCTGTGTGTGTGCGGTGTGTCGGTACGATTGTGTCGACATGTTTGAGGAGGAAAATGAGATGGAGGCGGAGCAATTGCCTATAATAGAGTTGTCACCCCCTAGGGAGTCGACACCTGAGTGGATGAGCTTAGAAAAGGAATTGCGTGACAATGTCAGCTCTTTACGAAAGACAGTTGACGATATGAGACAGCCGGCTACTCAGCTTGTGCCTGTCCAGGGGTCTCAAACACCATCAGGGGCTCTAAAACGCCTGTTACCTCAGATGGCGGACACAGACACGGATACTGACTCCAGTGTCGACGATGATGAGACAAATGTGACTTCCAGTAGGGCCACACGTTACATGATTGAGGCAATGAAAAATGTTTTGCATATTTCTGATAATACAAGTACCACTAAAAAGGGTATTATGTTTGGTGAGAAAAAACTGCCTGTAGTTTTTCCTGTATCCGAGGAATTGAATGAAGTGTGTGATGAGGCGTGGGTTTCCCCCGATAAAAAACTGATAATTCCTAAAAGGTTATTGGCATCATACCCTTTCCCGCCAGAGGATAGGGCACGTTGGGAAACACCCCCTAGGGTGGATAAAGCGCTCACACGCTTGTCTAAACAGGTGGCACTACCCTCTCCTGATACGGCCGCCCTAAAGGAACCTGCTGACAGAAAGCAGGAGAATATCCTAAAATGTATATACACTCACACGGGTGTTATACTGCGACCGGCCATCGCCTCAGCCTGGATGTGCAGTGCTGGGGTGGCGTGGTCGGATTCCCTGACTGAAAATATTGATACCCTAGATAGGGACAGTATATTACTGACTATAGAGCATTTAAAAGATGCATTTTTATATATGCGTGATGCGCAGAGGGATATTTGCCGACTGGCATCAAGAGTTAGCGCGCTGTCCATTTCTGCAAGAAGAGGGTTATGGACGCAGCAGTGGTCAGGTGATGCGGATTCCAAAAGGCACATGGAAGTATTGCCTTATAAGGGAGAGGAGTTATTTGGGGTAGGTCTATCAGACCTGGTAGCCACGGCAACTGCTGGAAAATACAAATTTTTACCCCAGGTAGCCTCTCAACATAAGAAGACGCCGTATTATCAGGCGCAGTCCTTTCGGCCCCATAAGGGCAAGTGGGCAAAAGGCTCCTCATTTCTGCCCCGTGGCAGAGGGAGAGGAAAAAGGCTGCAGCAGTATTGCAAGCCATTCACAAGCTGTATTCCCAGCAGGTGATAATCAAGGTACCCCTCCTGCAACAGGGAAAGGGGTATTATTCCACACTGTTTGTGGTAACGAAGCCGGACGGCTCGGTGAGACCAATTTTAAATCTAAAATCCTTGAACACTTACATACAGAGGTTCAAATTCAAGATGGAGTCACTCAGAGCAGTGATTGCAAACCTGGAAGAAGGGGATTATATGGTGTCTCTGGACATCAAAGATGCTTACCTACATGTCCCAATTTACCCTTCTCACCAAGGGTACCTCAGGTTTGTGGTACAGAATTGTCACTTTCAGTTTCAGACGCTGCCGTTTGGCTTGTCCACGGCACCCCGGGTCTTTACCAAGGTAATGGCCGAAATGATGATACTCCTTCGAAGGAAGGGAGTTTTAGTTATCCCTTACTTGGACGATCTCCTGATAAGGGCAAGATCCAGGGAACAGTTGGAAGTCGGGGTAGCACTATCTCAGATAGTGTTGCGGCAGCACGGTTGGATTCTCAATATTCCAAAATCGCAGCTGATCCCGACGACACGCCTTCTATTCCTAGGGATGATCCTGGACACAGTCCAGAAAAAGGTTTTTCTCCCGGAGGAGGAAGCCAGGGAGTTATCCGAGCTAGTCAGAAATCTCCTAAAACCAGGCCAAGTCTCAGTGCATCAATGCACAAGGGTCCTGGGAAAAATGGTGGCTTCCTACGAAGCAATCCCATTCGGCAGATTCCACGCAAAAACCTTCCAGTGGGATCTGCTAGACAAATGGTCCGGGTCGCATCTTCAGATGCATCAGCGGATAATCTTGTCACCAAAGACAAGGGTGTCTCTCCTGTGGTGGTTGCAGAGTGCTCATCTTCTAGAGGGCCGCAGATTCGGCATTCAGGACTGGGTCCTGGTGACCACGGATGCCAGCCTGAGATGCTGGGGAGCAGTCACACAGGGAAGAAATTTCCAGGGCTTGTGGTCAAGCCTGGAGACATCACTTCACATAAATATCCTGGAGCTAGGGGCCATCTACAATGCTCTAAGCCTAGCAAGACCTCTGCTTCAAGGTCAGCCGGTGCTGATCCAGTCAGACAACATCACGGCAGTCGCCCACGTAAACAAACAGGGCGGCACAAGAAGCAGGAGGGCAATGGCAGAAGCTGCAAGGATTCTTCGCTGGGCGGAAAATCATGTGATAGCACTGTCAGCAGTGTTCATTCCGGGAGTGGACAACTGGGAAGCAGACTTCCTCAGCAGGCACGACCTCCACCCGGGAGAGTGGGGACTTCATCCAGAAGTCTTCCACATGATTGTGAACCGTTGGGAAAAACCAAAGGTGGACATGATGGCGTCCCGCCTCAACAAAAAACTAGACAGGTATTGCGCCAGGTCAAGGGACCCTCAGGCAATAGCTGTGGACGCTCTGGTAACACCATGGGTGTACCAGTCAGTGTATGTGTTCCCTCCTCTGCCTCTCATACCCAAGGTACTGAGAATTATAAGACGGAGAGGAGTAAGAACTATACTCGTGGCTCCGGATTGGCCAAGAAGGACTTGGTACCCGGAACTTCAAGAGATGCTCACAGAGGACCCGTGGCCTCTACCTCTAAGAAGGGACCTGCTCCAGCAGGGACCCTGTCTGTTCCAAGACTTACCGCGGCTGCGTTTGACGGCATGGCGGTTGAACGCCGGATCCTGAAGGAAAAAGGCATTCCGGATGAAGTCATCCCTACCCTGATCAAAGCCAGGAAGGATGTAACCGCACAACATTATCACCGTATTTGGCGTAAATATGTTGCGTGGTGCGAGGCCAGGAAGGCCCCTACAGAGGAATTTCAACTGGGTCGTTTCCTGCATTTCCTGCAAACAGGACTGTCTATGGGCCTAAAATTAGGGTCCATTAAGGTTCAAATTTCGGCCCTGTCGATTTTCTTCCAGAAAGAACTGGCTTCAGTTCCTGAAGTTCAGACGTTTGTCAAGGGGGTACTGCATATACAGCCTCCTTTTGTGCCTCCAGTGGCACCTTGGGATCTCAATGTAGTTTTGGGGTTCCTAAAATCACATTGGTTTGAACCACTCACCACTGTGGACTTAAAATATCTCACATGGAAAGTGGTAATGCTGTTGGCCCTGGCTTCGGCCAGGCGTGTGTCAGAATTGGCGGCTTTATCCTATAAAAGCCCTTACCTAATTTTTCATACGGACAGGGCAGAATTGAGGACTCGTCCTCAATTTCTCCCTAAGGTTGTTTCAGCGTTTCACCTGAACCAGCCTATTGTGGTACCTGCGGCTACTAGGGACTTGGAGGACTCCAAGTTGCTGGATGTAGTCAGGGCCCTGAAAATATATGTTTCCAGGACGGCTGGAGTCAGAAATCTGACTCGCTGTTTATCCTGTATGCACCCAACAAGCTGGGTGCTCCTGCTTCTAAGCAGACTATTGCTCGTTGGATTTGTAGTACAATTCAGCTTGCACATTCTGTGGCAGGCCTGCCACAGCCTAAATCTGTAAAAGCCCATTCCACAAGGAAGGTGGGCTCATCTTGGGCGGCTGCCCGAGGGGTCTCGGCTCTACAACTTTGCCGAGCAGCTACTTGGTCAGGGGCAAACACGTTTGCTAAATTCTACAAATTTGATACCCTGGCTGAGGAGGACCTGGAGTTCTCTCATTCGGTGCTGCAGAGTCATCCGCACTCTCCCGCCCGTTTGGGAGCTTTGGTATAATCCCCATGGTCCTTACGGAGTTCCCAGCATCCACTAGGACGTCAGAGAAAATAAGAATTTACTTACCGATAATTCTATTTCTCGTAGTCCGTAGTGGATGCTGGGCGCCCATCCCAAGTGCGGATTGTCTGCAATACTTGTACATAGTTGCTGTTACAAAAATCGGGTTTTTGTTGTTGTGAGCCATCTTTTCAGAGGCTCCGCTGTTATCATGCTGTTAACTGGGTTCAGATCACAGGTTGTACGGTGTGATTGGTGTGGCTGGTATGAGTCTTACCCGGGATTCAAAATCCTTCCTTATTGTGTACGCTCGTCCGGGCACAGTATCCTAACTGAGGCTTGGAGGAGGGTCATAGGGGGAGGAGCCAGTGCACACCAGGTAGTCCTAAAGCTTTACTTTTGTGCCCAGTCTCCTGCGGAGCCGCTGTTCCCCATGGTCCTTACGGAGTTCCCAGCATCCACTACGGACTACGAGAAATAGAATTATCGGTAAGTAAATTCTTATTTTTAGGTTTTTTATTTTCAGTGAGATCTGCTGGCAACAGACTCACTGCTACGAGGGAAGCATGAAGATGGTCCTGAAAATCGGCGGCAGAAGACTTCGGTCTTCAACAAGGTAGCGCACAGCACTGCAGCTGTGCGCCATTGCTCCTCATGCACACCTCACACTTCGGTCACTGATGGGTGCAGGGCGCTGGGGGGGGGGGGGGGGCGCCCTGAGCAGCAATATTAACACCTTGGCTGGCAAAATAATCACAATATATAGTCCTAGAGGCTATATATGTGAAAAATACCCCTGCCAGGATCCATAAAAAAGCGGGAGAAAGTCCGCCGAAAAAGGGGCGGGGCTATCTCCCTCAGCACACTGGCGCCATTTTCTCTTCACAGTGCAGCTGGAAGACAGCTCCCCAGGCTCTCCCCTGTAGTTTTCAGGCTCAAAGGGTTAAAAAGAGAGGGGGGGCACTAAATTTAGGCGCAAAATTGTGTATTATAGCAGCTATAAGGGAAAAATCACTGGGTAGTATGAATCCCTGTATTATATAGCGCTTTGGTGTGTGCTGGCATACTCTCTCTCTGTCTCCCCAAAGGACTTTGTGGGGTCCTGTCCTCAGTCAGAGCATTCCCTGTGTGTGTGCGGTGTGTCGGTACGGCTGTGTCGACATGTTTGATGAGGAAGGTTACGTGGAAGGCGGAGCAGATGCCGATAAATGTGATGTCGCCCCCTGTGGGGCCGACACCAGAGTGGATGGATAGGTGGAAGGTATTAACCGACAGTGTCAACTCCTTACATAAAAGGCTGGATGACGTAACAGCTGTGGGACAGCCGGCTTCTCAGCCCGCGCCTGCCCAGGCGTCTCAAAGGCCATCAGGGGCTCAAAAAAACGCCCGCTACCTCAGATGGCAGACACAGATGTCGACACAGAGTCTGACTCCAGTGTCGACGAGGTTGAGACATATACACAATCCACTAGGAACATCCGTTGCATGATCTCGGCACTGAAAAATGTGTTACACATTTCTGACATTAACCCGAGTACCACAAAAAAGGGGTTTTATGTTTGGGGAGAAAAAGCAGCCAGTGTTTTGTTCCCCCATCAGATGAGTGAAGAAGCGTGGGTTCCCCCGATAAGAAACTGGTAATTTCTAAAAAGTTACTGATGGCGTACCCTTTCCCGCCAGAGGATAGGTCACGTTGGGAGATATCCCCTAGGGTGGTTAAGGCGCTCACACGTTTGTCAAAGAAGGTGGCACTGCCGTCTTAGGATACGGCCACTTTGAAGGAGCCTGCTGATAAAAAGCAGGAGGCTATCCTGAAGTCTGTATATACACACTCAGGTACTATACTGAGACCTGCAATTGCCTCAGCATGGATAGTGCTGCTGCAGTGTGGTCTGTTACCCTGTCAGGACAGGGATACTATTTTGCTAACCATAGAGCATATTAAAGACGTAGTCTTATATATGAGGGATGCACAGAGGGATATTTGCCGGCTGGCATCCAGAATTAATGCAATGTCCATTCTGCCAGGAGGGTATTAGGGACCCGGCAGTGGACAGGTGATGCTGACTTTAAAAGGCACATCTGCCTTATAAGGGTGAGGAATTGTTGGGGATGGTCTCTGGGACCTCGTATCCACAGCGACAGCTGGGAAGAAAAATTTTTACCTTAGGTTTCCTCACAGCCTAAGAAAGCACTGTATTATCAGGTACAGTCCTTTCGGATTCAGAAAAGCAAGCGGGTCAAAGGCGCTTCCTTTCTGCACAGAGACAAGGGAAGAGGGAAAAAGCTGCACCAGACAGCCAGTTCCCAGGATCAAAAATCTTCCCCCGCTTCCTCTGAGTCCACCGCATGACGCTGGGGCTCCACAGGTGGAGCCAGGTGCGGTGGGGGCGCGTCTCGGGAACTTCAGCGACCAGTGGGCTCGCTCACAGGTGGATCCCTGGGTTCTGCAAGTAGTATCACAGGGATACAAGCTGGAGTTCGAGGCGACTCCCCCTCGCCGTTACCTCAAATCAGCCTTGCCTGCTGCCCTCGGAGAAAGGGGAGGTAGTACTGGCGGCAATTCACAAGCTGTACTTCCAGCCGGTGATAATCAAGGTACCCCTCCTTCAACAAGGCCGGGGTTACTATTCCACAATGTTTGTGGTACCGAAACCAGACGGTTCGGTGAGACCCATTCTAAAATTGAAATCCTTGAACACTTATATACGAAGGTTCAAGTTCAAAATGGAATCGCTCAGGGCGGTTATTGTAAGCCTGGACGAAGGGGATTACATGGTATCACTGGACATCAGGGATGCTTACCTGCATGTCCCCATTTACCCTCCTCACCAGGAGTACCTCAAAGATGTGGTACAGGACTGTCATTACCAATTCCAGACGTTGCCGTTGGTCTGTCCCCGGCACCGAGGGTATTTACCAAGGTAATGGCCGAAATGATGATACTCCTTCAAAAAAAAAGGGAGTTATAATTATCCCTACTTGGACGATCTCATTATAAAGGCGAGGTCCAGGGAGCAGTTGTTGGTCGGAGTAGCACTATCTCGGGAAGTGCTACAACAGCACGGCTGGATTCTGAATATTCCAAAGTCGCAGCTGGTTCCTACGACGCATCTACTGTTCCTGGGTATGGTTCTGGACACAGAACAGGAAAAAGTGTTTCTCCCGGAGGAGAAGGCCAAGGAGTTGTCATCTCTAGTCAGAGACCTCCTAAAACAAATACAGGTGTCGGTGCATCAGTGCACGCGAGTCCTGGGACAGATGGTAGCTTCTTACGAAGAAATTCCATTCGGCAGGTTCCATGCAAGGATCTTCCAGTGGGTTCTGTTGGACAAGTGGTCCGGGTCGCATCTTCAGATGCATCGGCTGATAACCCTGTCTCCAAGGGCCAGGGTGTCGCTGTTGTGGTGGCTGCAGAGTGCTCATCTTCTAGAGGGCCGCAGATTCGGCATACAGGACTGGGTCCTGGTGACCACGGATGCCAGCCTTCGAGGCTGAGGGGCAGTCACACAGGGAAGAAACTTCCAAGGACTATGGTCGAGTCAGGAGACTTCCCTACACATAAATATTCTGGAACTAAGGGCCATTTACAATGCCCTAAGTCAGGCTAGACCCCTGCTTCAACACCAGCCGGTGCTGATCCAGTCAGACAACATCACGGCGGTCGCCCATGTATACCAACAGGGCGGCACAAGAAGCAGGATGGCGATGGCAGAAGCCACAAGGATTTTCCGATGGGCGGAAAATCATGTGTTAGCACTGTCAGCAGTGTTCATTTCCGGAGTGGACAACTGGGAAGCAGACTTTCTCAGCTGGCACGACTTCCACCCGGGAGAGTGGGGATTTCATCCAGAAGTCTTCCAAATGATTGTACACCATTGGGAAAGGCCACAGGTGGACATGACGGCGTCCCGCCTCAACAAAAAGCTAAAAAGATATTGCGCCAGGTCAAGGGACCCTCAGGCGATAGCTGTGGACGCTCTGGTGACACCGTGGGTGTACCAGTCGGTTTATGTGTTCCCTCCTCTTCCTCTCATACCCAAGGTACTGAGGATAATAAGAAAAAGAGGAGTAAGAACTATACTCATTGTTCCGGAT
This sequence comes from Pseudophryne corroboree, assembly GCF_028390025.1. Taxonomy (NCBI): domain Eukaryota; kingdom Metazoa; phylum Chordata; class Amphibia; order Anura; family Myobatrachidae; genus Pseudophryne; species Pseudophryne corroboree. The sequence goes on from NC_086451.1 coordinate 414,986,115, forward strand.
TGGCCAAGAAGAGCTTGGTACCCGGAACTTCAAGAAATGATCTCAGAGGACCCACGGCCTCTGCCGCTCAGACAGGACCTGCTGCAGCAGGGGCCCTGTCTGTTCCAAGACTTACCGCGGCTGCGTTGACGGCATGGCGGTTGGACACCGGATCCTGAAGGAAAAGGGCATTCCGGAGGAAGTCATTCCTATGCTGATTAAAGCTAGGAAAGAAGTGACCGCAAACCATTATCACCGCATTTGGCGAAAATATGTTGCGTGGTGTGAGGCCAGGAAGGCCCCAACGGAGGAATTTCAGCTGGGCCGTTTTCTGCACTTCCTACAGTCAGGGGTGACTATGGGCCTAAAATTGGGTTCCATTAAGGTCCAGATTTCGGCTCTATCGATTTTCTTCCAGAGAGAACTGGCTTCACTACCTGAAGTTCAGACTTTTGTTAAGGGAGTGCTGCATATTCAGCCCCCCTTTTTGTGCCTCCAGTGGCACCTTGGGATCTCAACGTGGTGTTGGATTTCCTAAAGTCACATTGGTTTGAGCCACTTAAAACCGTGGAATTAAAATATCTCACGTGGAAAGTGGTCATGCTGTTGGCCTTGGCTTCGGCCAGGCGTGTGTCAGATTTGGTGGCTTTGTCATGTAAAAGCCCTTATCTGATTTTCCATATGGATAGGGCAGAATTGAGGACTCGTCCCCAGTTTCTCCCTAAGGTGGTATCAGCTTTTCATTTGTACCAACCTATCGTGGTGCCTGCGGCTACTAAAGACTTGGAGGCTTCCAAGTTGTTGGACGTAGTCAGGGCCCTGAGAATTTATGTTTCCAGGACAGCTAGTGTCAGGAAAACTGACTCGTTGTTTATCCTGTATGCACCCAACAAGCTGGGTGCTCCTGCTTCAAAGCAGACTATTGCTCGCTGGATCTGTAGTACGATTCAGCTTGCACATTCTGCGGCTGGACTGTCGCATCCTAAATCAGTGAAAGCCCATTCCACGAGGAAGGTGGGCTCTTCTTGGGCGGCTGCCCGAGGGGTCTCGGCTCTACAACTTTGCCGAGCAGCTACTTGGTCGGGGTCAAACACATTTGCTAAATTCTACAAGTTTGACACCCTGGCTGAGGAGGACCTAGAGTTTGCCCATTCGGTGCTGCAGAGTCATCCGCACTCTCCCGCCCGTTTGGGAGCTTTGGTATAATCCCCATGGTCCTTACGGAGTCCCAGCATCCACTTAGGACGTCAGAGAAAATAAGATTTTACTCACCGGTAAATCTATTTCTCGTAGTCCGTAGTGGATGCTGGGCGCCTATCCCAAGTGCGGATTGTCTGCAATACTTGTATATAGTTATTGTTTAACTAAAGGGTTATTGTTGAGCCATCTGTTAGTGAGGCTCAGTTATATTCATACTGTTAACTGGGTATAGTATCACGAGTTATACGGTGTGATTGGTGTGGCTGGTGTGAGTCTTACCCGGGATTCAAAATCCTTCCTTATTGTGTCAGCTCTTCCGGGCACAGTATCCTAACTGAGGTCTGGAGGAGGGTCATAGTGGGAGGAGCCAGTGCACACCAGGTAGTCCTAAAGCTTTCTTTAATTGTGCCCAGTCTCCTGCGGAGCCGCTATTCCCCATGGTCCTTACGGAGTCCCAGCATCCACTACGGACTACGAGAAATAGATTTACCGGTGAGTAAAATCTTATTTTTTATATATATATATATATATATATATATATATTGGGTAGTGGGAGTATGGCGCCACAGGTGTGTGAGTAGTAGAACAAAATAAAGATGATGCAAATGCAACAAATTTAGACACTCCATAAGTAATACAAGGTGTCTAAATTTGTTGCATTTGCATCATCTTTATTTTGTTCTACTACTCACACACCTGTGGCGCCATACTCCCACTACCCAATTTTACTTGATACAATTTGTAAGGCAGCCTGGTGTCTGTGTATAGATTTATAGAATGTTCAGACTAAATGAACGCACCAATAAACGTAACGATTGGTGCCAAAAGATATTTAACGAAGAGACTGAGAAAAACACCACACCCCCATCAGGCGATCTAGACGACCTGTTTTGGGGAATGGAACGATTGATGGCTAAAGAAATAAAGAATTGGTGGGACATAAAAGGACTTGAGCACTATATTGAAGTAAATAGAATACAGAGAGGTTTAAGAATTTTGAAACAGCCCACTCTCGGTAATACAGACCCTGAATTCATTGAAAAATGGGATTCCATTTTACATACATGCTCTATGAACTTAATGAAATTAATTATAAACGAAATGAGAAAAAGTGCGGTGACACTGGAAAAGGACATTAAGGATAAAGAAGCTGAATTGGAACCTCATAAAGGCAAAGAAGACTACCGGGTCAATGAGAATGTTCTGAATAAAAAGCTGGATCACATCGAAGAAGAAGTCATAAGAGGGAAAGAGAAGAAATTTCTTAGAGATAAAAGGGACTACGAACAGGGGAACACCAAGAACTGGAGCAGATTCAAAACATATGATAAACCTCAAAAAACAGATCAAAGGTATCAGTGGAAGACGATACCGCAAAGAACAAAACCTACATGGAGAACGGAATCACCAAAAACACCACATATAAGGACATATAACAGATTCAATGCCCTAAACCGACTTAAATCCAATAGTGATCAGGATTTTTTATCCGCAGGCCGAGGGACACGACCAAAAGAACATCCCAAGAGCACAATACAGGAGGACGTCAGACATGCCTCCCCACTAAAAAGGCGTTTTGCAGAAGTAGAGGAAAACGGGGCGGTAGGAGGAAAGGAATTCAAGAAAAGAAACCTATGATTTCTAATACAGGGGACAACGGTATCTTTAACCTGTCAACCTATACCCTCACCAAACCAGAACAATCACTCCTGAGTAAAGGACTTTCCTTCGCACCCTCTGAAGGATTAAATAAATTTGAAACTTTCATCGACCTTAATAAATTCGTGCGGAAACTAACCCTTAAGAGACATTTCATGAAAAAAGAAAATGCTGTCATCTCAAACTACGAAGCAAACTCTAAATCAGGACTCAAACAAAAAAGCAAATATCCAGTAGAATCCAAGGGGAGTAATATCAGTGTCTTTTACGACCTAGTGAAGAAGGACCTGTGTGAAACGGAACCACCACCGGTAACCAATAAGAATTTACATAACAGAGAAGTAGAAGCATTGCGCAAATTACAGAAGAATACTGATATTGTTTTAAAACCAGCTGATAAAGGGGGGGGGGGGGGGGGTTGGTAATTATGAACAGGGACAACTATATACAAGAAGCAGAGAGACTCCTAGGGGATTCCGACTCCTACACTGTGCTGTCAGATGATCCAAAAGATCTATATATAGATGAACTAAGGTCCCTACTCCTACAAGGACTGAGAAATGAGGTCATCACTAAGGACGAATTCTCGTTTTTAATGCAATCCAACCCTACAACCCCCATATTTTATTTTCTGCCCAAAATCCACAAGAGCCTGTCCAACCCACCAGGGAGACCAATCGTCGCTGGGATAGACTCCCTTACATCTAATCTATCTAAGTATGTGGATGTGTTTCTGAACCCATATGTCAAGAAATTACCATCGTATCTCAAAGACACCACCATGGTCCTGAATGAAATCAAGAAAGTGAAATGGAAAGAGTCATACGTATGGATAACCATTGATGTACAATCTTTATACACCTGTATTGAGCACACAAAGGGAATTGAGGCAAGCAGGGAATACTTGGATAAAGACAACTCCCTCACTGAACCCCATAAGAATTTTATTTGTGATTTAATGAAATTCATTTTAAGCCGGAATTATTTTAAGTTTTTAGACAAATTTTATTTGCAACGGTGTGGCACCGCAATGGGGACCATTTTTGCCCCCAGTTTTGCAAACTTATTTATGGGACAATGGGAGGAGAAGCATATATACACGACACAGCACTTTAAGGAATATATCGTCATGTACAAAAGATATATTGACGATATCTTGATCATATGGGATGGGAGCGCAGAATCATTTATGGACTTTTTTAAACTTCTACAAATCAATGATTTTAACTTATCATTTACCTACAATTTAAACAAAGAAGCCATCGAATTCCTGGACCTGATTTTAACCGGAGAGGAGGAGATAGTGTCCACAAAAAACTTCATAAAAGATGTTGACAGGAACAGTTACCTTCACTACAAGAGTAATCACTCTAAAAAATGGAAGAACAATATTCCCTACTCACAATTTCATAGAATAAAGAGGAACTGCCACAAAAGAGATGACTGTGAGGAACAACTTGGAACATACAGAAAAAGATTTGAGGAGAAACTTTATCCGAAAGCCATACTAGATGAAGCAGTCATGAAGACGAGAAACTTGGATAGAGAGAATTTGTTGACATACAAGGACAACACGGCAAAGAAAGAGTCGCTATCCTTCATAACCACCTACAGTTGTCACGAACAGACTATCAGGACTTCATTAAGAAATCACTGGGACATACTCTTAATGGACCCCATCTTAAAAAACCTTCTTCCAACCCAACCAGAACTTGTCTTCCGGAAATCACGCAACTTGAAAGACATCCTCGCACCTAGCATGTTACGAGAAATCCCACTAGAGGGAAACCCTAACTCTCTCCCTAAATGCATTGGATCCTATAAGTGTGGACACTGCAACATCTGCAAATTCCTCAATCCTAATAGAAAAACTTTCTGCAATACGGACAGCACTCAAGAATTTAAAATTAAAGAATTCATGAACTGCAATATCACATCAGTAATCTACTTACTAGAATGCACATGCCACAAGAAATATGTGGGTAAAACAAAAAGAACCTTGAAAATTAGGATACAAGAACATGTACGGAGTATCAAAAATAAAGTAGAGACCCATCTGCTGTACAGACACTTCAAATTGAAACACAATTCCAATCCAGAAGAGATGACCTTTAAAGCCATCGAACACGTGACCAGTGGCGAGAGAGGTGGAGATTTGGCTAAGAAGCTCTCCCAAAGAGAGATGTTCTGGATATTCCATCTGAAAACTACACACCCCATGGGCTTCAACGAGGGATATGAGATCGCCCCATTTCTATGAGAGAAGCACTCCCTTCTATAATCCTCCGATCACAGATAAGCTACTTCTTTTTCCAAGCACAATTCACTTCTCTATGTAAATATCACTATATATAAAACTCTGTATATAATATATGTATTATCCTAATAAAAACCTTTAATAGTATGTGCCTGACTAATTTTATTATATGGTACAGTCATACCGCACTGGCATCACGCCCAATCCCGCCCGATCTTGGAAGCTAAGCAGTGTTGGGCCCAACCAGTACCAAGTGGGTAACCACTTGCGAAGATTGGGTACTGTAAGAGAACGAGCCTTGTCAGGCTCTTAATAATAATACCACATGTATATGTGCATAAATCACCACAGCACTGGGATCTATCATTTTTCCGAGTATCAGTCATACAGGGATACACTTTCTCTATACTTAATCACTAATAACTTATATATGACTGATTATCACTACTATGACTTCACTGGCTATCCCTTATTTATACTATCCCACATAATTTAATAAATAAGCACTCATAATTTTTAATTCATATTTTTCCTTAAAATGTACATCTTTATTCACCATCACCTCCTTTTAAATAATCATTCTTACTCTCCATGCTCTAAGGTTGGATACCAAAATGGGTCCAACTTATCCTGATATAAGCCATAATATGAGATAAAAATATTATTGTATGGATTATTTCCAGGAATATATCCATATCATTATATAGATAGAAATACCCCGTTTTTGTAACAAATTCCGTATAGATTATTACCAGTTCTCCCAGAAGTAAACAAGTATTAAATTTTAATCAAAGAGACACTAATATATGCATTTCTTTATTTTTATATGTGTGAGCTGTTTCCGCAATTGAACTCAGCACTATCATATGTCCTGATACCAAAGACTCCAAAAAGATGGCCGCCGCAATGACTGACAGTCTGCCTCAACCCATACTTTATCCAGACGAAAATCTCGGACGAGATATAATGGAACTCAGCACTGCAATCAGTCATAGATACCTAAAGACTTCTATAAAATGGCCGCTACGATGATTGACAACCCACCGCCGCCTATACAAGCCACAGACGTCAGCAACACCCGAGACAGGAAGTGACGCGACGACTAAAGCATCAACACACGGATCCGCTGACCGGAAGCGTGGCGCAATCGCGCATGCGCAATAAGAAGATTCGGCTAAAGGAAGTGGGGCGGAAGTGACGTCGGACCCGTCCCCGGACTTTCTTTAACTATAACTTATATTCTACAGCTCGTTTTTTCAATCCGTTTAGTGCACTGAGGTTATTACTCTGCTCTCTATCAAAGGCTTATGCTAATGTTAAAAAACTTACACCGCACAGTATTATTAGTTCCCCACAGGAAGTGATGTCACAATCATCCATTTCTAATTACATGTGCTATAAATAGGAGTGTCTGTTCAGTGGTCCCATACCCCTTGATGAAGTCTGAGTGACGAAACGCGTTGGGTGTACCTCAATTGACTCTCCACTTAAAAGATAAGCAGCACTCTTTTATCCGATATTTAATTAATTATTTATTGTCTTTTATTACATGCAATTTATGTAGTTTTTTAGCTGTCCTTTTATTTTATTTTTTATATTTGTATTAGATTCCCGGCTTTTAAACCCACCTTGATACAAATTATTATCATTATTTTTTTTATATTGTATAAATAAATGTTCTACTATTTTTCACGTATCCACTAAGTCTCCTCATATTTATATCTTATTGTACTAGACACTGTTGGTCGCTGAAACCCTTATCCCCCCCTTTTACATATATATATATATATATATACATACACACACACACACACACACACATGTATATATATATATATATATATGGGGTCTGCCAGCCCCTAGGAGTGCACCATGGCAAGATAAGGTTGGTGCTAACAATGGAGTGCCGGATAACAGGAGTACATATATATATATATATATATATATATATATGTGTGTTACACACACACGGAAACCCCCCCTCCCAAATCCTGCATTTGCCCCTGACAGTTACCATCATTGTATATAGTCTACCCAGTATGTATTCAAACCATACTTGCCTACTCTCCCAGAATGGGCGGGAGGCTCCCTAAAATCGGGTAGGCGCTCCTGGCCACCCAGAAAACTTTGCAAGTCTCCCAACCAGCAGCCAAGCATTCCCCCTCTCCCTCCCGAGCAGCACACATATCCCCCGCAGCATCATGGTAGCCCCGCCTCCAGCTCCACTATGCTGGTAATCTCAGCATAGTGTAGCAGGGCGGGGCCACGATGACGTGACGCAGTCACGCCCTGCTCTCCATCCCCAATAGAGCATCATATTGTCCCACCACGCCCCCCTATGCCGTGCCACGCCTCGTGCTGCACCGACCTGGCTGGAGGCAGCCAGAATGTCGGCAAGTATGATTCATACTCTGCCACATAGTCCTGTGTTACCAACTAATAAGTACCTATATGAGGGGCTGAATTGCCTTTGTATAACGTTAACATCTACCAATTCCCCTAATAATTAGTATTAACAATCAGTCATAATTTTTGTCTAATGCATTTTTTTTTATCCCTTTCAAAACAGTATTCATACGTACTGTACATAGATAATGGTTTTACACTATATTCACCACTAGATGGCGCCATGTAGGCTTTAATATGCCTTATTGATGCTGTTGATGTTGTTTCATTCCTTGTCATTGGGAAGCGCTTATTAGGAGTCATCAGGGGTTAAACTGGGGGGGGGGGGGAAAGAACGAGGTTCCATCACCTGTAATGGTAGGGGGAACTAGTTCTACCATCTCTATTGTCCTCCACAGTAATTCCAACAGAAAAACCTGCCCCATAATCTACATCAATACATGATACAGGCGGCGTTTGTGTTACTGATGAGCTGCAGCCACCTCCTCCTTACTCAGATCCTGGTGGCTCCATGGTCCCTCCCCATCTACAGCCAACCCCTCCTGGTACTCACACACGCTGTGTTTGTTGGTAAGCATTCATCCCCTCATCAGGTCCAAGTGGCTTCATTTTCTAGCACGGCATATGTTATGTCATGTTGTCACTGCTGCTTGAGTAAAGAGGAGCAGGCTCTGTGCATCTTGAAGACAGATGAAAGGGGGCTGGAGGGACAAGAGAGTGGGGAAGCTGTGTATAAGGGGCACTACTGTGGGCAATATGTATATAAACTGCACTACTGTGGTCATTTGTAAGGGGCTCTACTATTATGGGAATTGTGTATAAGGGGCACTACTGTGGGCATTGTATATAAGGAGCACTACTGTGTGGCATAACATGTATAGAGGGTACCATGGTGTACTGCAAAGTGAAAAAAAGGGCACTACTAAGTGACATATCCTGAATAAGGGGCATTACTATGTGGTGTAATGTTAATAAGATTGTGCCCCTGTGTGCTGTAATCTGAATTGGAGGTACTATTATGTGACCCCCAGCTGTGCAAGTATGCGGGTACGGAGTACCCTTAAGAATTTGGCAGCGGGTACGCAGTACCACCTGCCACACACTTTGCCATTACCACAATTATAATGTGCCACAAAGCAACAAGACCATGGTGCTTGGCAGCATAATGGCTCCTCCCACTTTGTCAGGGTTACTGGGAGTGCAACAGTGGCTGTATTTTCCTGTTATAATGGAGGCATTACTATATATTTTTTTAGCCTTGCCTCCAGATTCCCCCAAAAAAGAGGCTGTCGTGTGGCCACGCCGCTAGTGTCATGTAGCCACTCTCACTAGTATGTGGCCACGCCCCCTCACAACACATGGCCACGCCCATTTTCGTAACACTAAGAAAATATTTCTACTTGCAGCACTGGTGACCACGCTACCTCTTTGTGAGATCAATGTCCCTTTATAAAGTATGGTATTTAGGGTACTAATTTACAGTTTGCAGGGGGGTGCACAAAACACTAGCACTGGCCCTGGCTCTGTTTAATGTGTGTGTGGGGGAGGCGTGGGGGATCGGTGTCCGGGTAAATGAGTTCCATCACCTCTCCAGGACCACTTTAAGCCCTGGGAGTCATCATTCTGCTGCGGTTCAATATTTTTACAGCAGACTGCACTGAGCTATTTGTTTCTTATGATTACATTTGCTATGGTGATGAGAGAACTCTGGGTGTATGCACATGACGACACTTGGTTAAGTATGGTTAAGTATGGTAACATTGTATAGAGGTACATAAGGTGAGTTTGTTTTACGTTTATAAGCCCTGATGAAAGAGCTGTAATAAATTCTGAAATATATATATATGATATATATACACTGCTCAAAAAAATAAAGGGAACACTAAAATAACACATCCTAGAGCTGAATGAATGAAATATTCTTATTAAATACTTTGTTCTTTACATAGTTGAATGTGCCGACAACAAAACCACACAAAAATTATCAATGGAAATCAAATTTATTAACCCATGGAGGTCTGGATTTGGAGTCACCCTCAAAATGAAAGTGGAAAAACACACTACAGGCTGATCCAACTTTGATGTAATGTCCTTAAAACAAGTCAAAATGAGGCTCAGTAGTGTGTGTGGCCTCCACTAGGATGTGTTATTTTAGTGTTCCCTTTATTTTTTTGAGCAGTGTGTGTGTATATAATATATATATATATATATATGGAAAAAAAAAAAAAAAAAAAAAAAAAATATATATATATATATATATATATATATATATATATACATACATACATACATACATACATACATACACACACACACACACTAGTGTTTGCCCATGGCTTCGCTCACGTGGATTATTGCTCAACGGATTTGGGTGGGGTGTGTTCAAACTGAAATCTAAATTGCAGTGTAAAAATAAAGCAGCCAGTATTTACCCTGCACAGAAACATAACCCATCCAAAATCTAACTCTCTCTGCTCGTTACATATACCCCACCTGCAGTGCACATGGTTTAGCCCATTAGTGTACTTTTTTTGGTTTGCTAACAAACTTGAATAGCCCCCTATTTGACTAAGCCAGGCATGTCAAACTCGTGGCCCTCCAGCTGTTGTGGCATGCCTGGACTAAGCTATACAATAGCGAAAACGCAATCCAAATTCATCCCGTAGTTTTTACGTAATGCCGGAACGAACAGACAGACAAACAAAAATTCAGACAAAAACAATTTTGGTCTACATAGTTCATACACAGTCCCAAGGAGTACATTAAAAAAAAAAAAATTCTATGTACAGACGCAACCATTACAGTATAGATATACAGTACACACACAGTATAAGTATATGTGTAAAAAATACAAATAAAAAGTATAACTTGCTAACCATATTCTCTTGGCAGGGCCATTTCTATTGAGGGACTGTGACTGAGTGCAGGGGGAGCAGCAGGGCCCTGAAGTCAGTCCCGTAGTAGCTGCATCCACTGCACCAATGGTAGTTCATACTTGCCTAATCTCCTTCCCGGCCTCCCAGAAGATTTTTGTTGTCCCCTCTGCCCGGCCGCCCACTTAGTGAGTAAAGTGGGCAGTCCAGACAGTCGATGACGCGATTCTTGTTGAATCCCGTCATCATAGCACGCCCCCTGCAGTATAACATCGGCATTACAGAATGTGGGCGTGGCTTAAATGACGTGACCCAGCAACCACGCCCCTTTCCCACCTCCGCCCCATTCCGCCTCTGTCCCACCCCCTCAGCTCATCATTGCCCTGCTCCGCCCCCCTGCTGAGCTGACCCGGCTGCTCTCTCCGGGAGAGAGCAGCCAGAAAGTCGGTAAGTACAGTATGTGGTAGTTACGCCACTGCATAGGGGCCTATTTACTATGGTCCCCAATGATTAAGTATTCAACTCACTGAGCTGCAGCTGTGTTTCTTAATTACAGTAGCAATTCAGCATTACTTCGGCATTAGGACAGTTGCTCTAAAAAAGCATCCGGCTTACTGCGCATGGGTGACCTGAGGTCCTCTCTCGGGTACCCTATAGTGTTACTGTGCGAATGGTCTGCAGACTGCATATGTGCGGCACACATTGCTGGGGAGGCTTCCAAAATGGAGGGACAGCGGCAGATATCATCCTCTTGGTTTGGGGAGGGGGGATAGTCCATAGATATTATTTGATAAACAGGCCCTTTATATTAGGGGTGGATCTAGACTTTTCTTTTAGAGGGGCAGTTTAAGAATTAATACTGACTCCTCCCCCTCTACTCATTACTCCACCCACATTTCTGCCATCACTAAATTCGCAGTTTTTACAAATTTCCCGTGCACTTTTCTCATTTCCAAGTAAGAGCCCTATTTATCAAAGCTGTAACGATCGAGATATCACTCATATCTCCTTGATACAAAACTTCCACAATAATTTCCACAGTCCCAATACTTAAGAATGGGGCTGTAGAAATTGTGTAATTCATCAAGATCCAAGAGGGACATAGGGCTAGATGATTTGTATGAGTGAGGTACAGGCAAGCGACATACAGGTAGGGGCAGTATGGTGCACAAGCTACAGGGATACATGGATGATGGATGGTTCGCCTGCTGATAAAGAAATATAAGAAAGTTGAGGACAGAGAGAAGAGGCGAGACAGGGAGGGGGGGGGGGGCAGTGGCATCACAAGCCGGGGGTGACACCAATCTTTTGGCTCCTCCGCAATGACAGGAGCCAGGTGCTGAATGTGAAATTCTGCTGCAGCACCCGGTTCCTGTCATAGAAGAGGAGTTGACAGCGCTGCAGACAGTCTCCGGGGGCAGCCCAGTACAGCCCTGCATCTCCGGAGATGCTGGGCACACCCCCGGAGTGAAGACCCGCGAGGCCACGCCCCCTCTCTTTTGCAGCCACGTCCCCTTTTTGCAGCGACTGTGCCTCCGGCGCACTGGCATATTGAAGGTGCGCACCGGGTGTCACTACACCCGGTGAGGCCACTGGGGGGAGCAGACGTGACAACACAAGAGAGAGAAAACTGCAGTAAAAACTCAGAAAATCCCATTTCTTTTTAACCTTGTGTACTTGTGTGTCAACTTATTGGGTAAAGGAGGGTTTACCACACATATACTAGAGTCTTCAAGAGTATTCCCGAGCTGATCGTGGCTTGATGACGCAATAGCATCTTTGTGGCTCCCATTCCTCTGTATAATGCTGCAAATCGTGAAACTCCCAAATTTCAGGTGGCTCTTCCAGACTCCCAGAAGAGTAGCCAAGTCTCCCACAAGCCTCTCAATACTAACCACTGCTGGGTGGCTTTATTATGCTATTTGCATTGAATCCTGTTGTGACAGGACGGTTCCGTACGAAAGCACTCGCCGCTTTCGCGTCCCGTCGGCTGCGCACAGAATGGAAGGTCAGGTCACACGAGGCCTGACCACATAGGGGATTCCCGCTTACCGTCAGTAACCGCCTGTTACTGACTCCACCCACTGCGCTGTGGGCGGGTTTATGCTGCCACCACCAAACTCCTAACCTGCCGTGGTGTTTGGAACCACGGTTCTGCTCTGTATGTGCCGACGCACTGCCTTGCCACACCTGTGTGGTGTTGACGAATCCCCACTAGCCACTTGCTAGGCCTCTACCGGTAGCTGGCGGAAGGCGGAACTTGGAGACGTTAGGTGCTTCCCTGGACAGCCGGAGGACGGGGCTATGTTTGGCATAACCCTGTAGGTCACAAGATGAAGCAATCTTCTTGAGGCAGATGATGTTTATTTGCTCAATAATAGCCTTTAAAAAGACTCATCCCTATTGCTAGGGGCAACAGCATACAACAAGATGTTCCAGCAGAATAAAGATGGTACAATCCAATTTTCATGGGGCAACTGCCCTCCTTTTATCTTACTCCAATACACATTACCACAGGGGGTAAGCCCGCCCTGTGGTGTACAACCAATCAATGTTTACCCATGAGCTGTGCATGCCTTGGTCACATGCACAGCTAACATTGTTCCCTATGGACAGTGGGGAGTGGTCGTTCTCCTTTGCCTGTCCCATCCTGGAGGATCAGGATACGCCCCGATGCCGTTCAGTCTAGGCTGGGGGAAGTTTTCCCGCCTAAACTGACTTCCAGAAACCTGCCCGGGACCTAGCCCACTGCCTGCAGCCTGGATTTGGGCTCCAGAGCTGGGCAGCCTAGCTCCCCGGTCCAGGTTTCCTGGCCACTACGGGTGATCTCCATGGAGCTCCAGAAAACCACTCAGCTTGTTTCAAAGCTGAGCTTCTTCTCTCTCTCCCAATGCCCCTTTCATGAGTGAGGCTGGAAGAGAAAGTATTCCGTTTTTGGGGAAAAGGTCTGGGAGAATCCATCAGCCTGCACAGCAATGGATTCCCCCCTCCTGGGACACACAACCAAGTAAGTGCAATTTACCTTTAAATACATTTCAGTTAAATACATGTGTTTCCCTTTAAATATACTCTGAGCCTGTGCCCTGCACAGGCTCCACATTCCCAGGCACTGCAGTGCCTCGTAACCAGTCCAATATCTCTTACATTTAAATACATTGTGTTGTTGTTTTTAAATACTGTGCCCAGCGCTCAGCGCTGGGCTCCCCTAGCCCTGCAGCCTGGCTGCTAGGGCTCTCTCTCTCTCAGCGCTGGAGGTATGGGGCTGGCTTCCCCCATCCTCCAGCCTGCCTGCCTGCCTCTGGGGTCCAGGGAGCTGGCTCTCCCTGTCCCCCCAGAGCGGCATTCACTTTGTAGCCTCGCCGCACGGAGCGGCGCACCCCCCTGATCTAAAGCCCGGCGGCCCGGGACACTTGTCCCGGCCGCTGTGGCTCTGTGCCTGTTGCAGCGATGAGGTGCCGGGAGCGTAGCTCCCGGACCCCAGCACTCACCAACCTAATCATCCCCCTGCCGCCAGGGAGCCGGCTAGCCCGGTCCCCTGTATGCGGCGCTGAATCTGTGGCCTCGCCACAGCATCCGGCGGAGAGCCGGGCTGCGACGCACCCCCCCTGCCGCCTGGCAGCCCGGGACATTCCTCCCGGCTGCCGCGGCTGGCCGCCTCCAGTGTGCTGAGGCGCCGGGAGCAGAGCTCCCGTCCCCCAGCACAGGCAACCCCAGAGCGCGCTGCAGCAGGAGCTGAGCTCCCAGCCGCAGCGGCTCACCCTTCTCCCCCGGCGCACACACAGCTCAGTGCACCGGGGGGCTGTGCTCACCGCTGCCGTTGCCGGGAGCAGAGCTCCCGGACCCTGGCGGTCAGCGGCGCACTCCGATCGCTGCAGCGGGAGCTGATCTCCCGGCTGCAGCGGTTCACCTCTCCCCCGGCACGCACACACTGTTCAGCGCGCCGGGGGCTGCCCTCACTGCCGTGGTCGCCGGAGAGGTCCGGGACCGCGGCACACCATTAAAATACATTTTTAAACATTAATAAAAACACGGCGCCTAGCGCCCACAGTATTTTGAATATGGCGCCAAGCGCCCATTGTCCTGATAATGCCGCCGGGCACTAGAGGTTAACCTCTTCAGTGCCGCGGCGGCCATTGTCCACGTGGGCTGGGGGTCTCTCCGGCCACACCTGTCATCATGGCCCTGGGCCCTGCTTTACAATGACTGGAATCACGGCTTTGTAAAGCAGTGTGCAGGGCTACATACCTCCCAACATCACCTTCTTCAGGAGCAGAGCATTCTGTCCCTCCTGGAGAGGGTCCTGTTGGGAGGTATGGGCTATGATGATGTCATTGCTGTAACCACCTGGCACCCGCAGCTCCCACCTACCGGAGGGCCAGCCCGCATGTTGCCAAATATGTATAAGTTTAGTTAGGACTATAGGCCCCCATACATCAGCAATCAACTGGGGCAATTTGGCGTTTTGGAGATGATTGTGTAAAAAAAAAAAAATCTGCAGTGTATGGCGTTCACAGATCGTAGATTCCAAACAAAAATCGTTTGGGATTGTTAAATCAGGTTTTTCAACATGTTTAATGTCACGGATCAATTGGGGCTGTAGATTCCTAGTGTATGATAACAATCAGCAGATTTGCAGACTGTTTCTAGTAAACTGACGAGCCTTTATAGGTTTGCAGATCATTTTCAGCAAATACAGATCTGCCAATAACGGAAATATATCCGTTTATCTGTAATGTATGTATGTATGGGCGCAGGTTGGTGGATTGGGGAATCTTAAAATTGGGAGAAACAAATCACAGACTGCAAAAAATTTTTGGGGTGATTGCTCATGATGATGGGTCTTAAACTGTGCTAATTCCACATATACAGTATTTTCAGATGAATCTCGGAGTTCAGTTTGTAAAGATGCCTGTTAATGTATAAAATGATTCATCACTGCA
This sequence comes from Pseudophryne corroboree, assembly GCF_028390025.1. NCBI lineage: Eukaryota > Metazoa > Chordata > Amphibia > Anura > Myobatrachidae > Pseudophryne > Pseudophryne corroboree. Next base: position 415,001,429 of record NC_086451.1, read on the forward strand.
TACAGCAGTACCTCCCAAACAGGCCAACATTCTGATGGTAAAGTAAATGGCGTTTTTTTTTTTACAAAATTTGGAGTGACCTAATTTGAAATAGGGGTGGCATTTGTGCCCCAGGGTGTGATCTGTGTGGATCAGCGGGTGTGGTCTAATTTGTTCAGAGTTTCCAAATAGGAATGATGTGAGGTTTTCTCCTTGTGTACGGAACAGACGAAGTGAAATAGAATATACCCTTCTGTATTCCTGTCATGCTGGACAACTAATTCCCTCTCTTATCTCATCTCATCATTTTGTCAATCACCGTCCATGTACTCTCACTGTGCGTGTCATAGACAGTTTAGTGGGAGATTATATATAAATATATGGTGTGTTTGGCAGCCAGGCATTATAATGACCAACTGTAAGCCCAGATCCCTACTGTCAGTGACAGTCAGAAGGTAATCTAATGGGATGTGGAATAACAAATACTACATTTTAAGCACTGAGGGACTATGCAGAGTAATATACATAGTTTTAACCCTTGCAACCGAAGAGACGGAAATGGGATGGGAAAGGGTTTATTGAGGGTGTGTGGTCAGAGCCGGCCCTAACCAATTTGATGCCCTAGGCAAGATTTTGGCTGGTGCCCCCTAGCACCGCCGCTAGTTCTGCAGGAGATGCCTGGCATGAGTCAGCTGGCAGCTCTGCTAACGTCGGGTGCCTTTTGTTTATTTATTTGCATTACTATGTGGCTAGGGTGCACAAGCAGCTTCTGCTGATTAAAATTATATGCAGCATGCCTATATTCTCTGTGCGACTGCAGCTCTATCTGCATACGAAATGCTACATTACAGTGATTTCCAGGAATACACTGCAACGTACCATTTTGTATGCAGATACAGCCGCAGTCACACACAGAATATAGGCATGCTGCATATCATTTTAATCAGCAGAAGCTGCTGGTGCCCCCAAGCATACCAAATGCCCTAGGCATTTGCCTAGTTTGCCTATGCCTAAGGCTGGCTCTGTGTGTGTGGTCATGCCTATACAGGCCCTGCAGTCCAGCAAATACTTTCCAACTTGGCCGTTCAGTAGTATATTATCTGCACCTGCTGTAGCACAAGCCAGGGGGACGGAAATTAGCCACATACATTATGCAGCCTATGTAAAACACTAGTGTGCAGAAATGGGTTTATATATTTAATTTGCCTCAGGAGAATGTTTCATTTACTTCCATTTTACTTTCCTCAGCAACAGTCCCTGTGTGTAATGGAGAGATGCTACTGTACTGTAAATACTGCCGCCTAGGTAACAGGACATCAGGCAACACAAAAAAAACAAAAACAAAAAAAAGCAATTATGAAGAAAATGAGTGAATAATAGCAAAGATGGCTGGTATCCTCATATTGGAGAGAACTTCGTAATATAGTGCTGTTTATGCCGGGTGCAGGAAAGTATCAATGACAATAAAAAAAAAAATTTTTTAGAAGTATTACCAAAAGCCATAAAATAAAGTGTATTAAATTTATTACAGTACCAAATAAAATATTTTTTTTTCCCTAATAACAATAAAACAAATAACTAGAAACCTATTCCTGAAGAACTGCACAAAAATGTAACAAGGAAGGTTTATCGGTGAAGGGGCTAATTATCTCCGGTCACCAAGGGGTTAAGCTAAATCTCCAGGATAAGATAGCAGTCAGCAGCAGCTAGGCTGTGGGTTATTATGTGGTGACACACACTGGGAGGAGGCCCAGTCACATGCAGCTGCCAGCCCACCCTTCAGGGCAGCAGGACCCTCACTGGTCCAGAGAAAGATCACCCATTGCACAGAGCTGATGGGGAACTGGTTTTGCTGGTTCCAAAACGCAGACACTTATTGCACAACCTACAAGATCCTGCACACACATATATAATCTATAATAATCACACAGCTGATCCTTGCACACTGGATAAATAACACCCACAGCTCCTGTCCTGCTGCTCTCCCATGAATTACACACACAGCCGGCTTCCTGTTATTTTCTGTGACAGCACAGCTGCCCCTCACTGCAAGTCACACTACACCATGCAACATTACACTGCATCCTCCCACTGCTAAACACAGAGTGTAGCTAAATAAACAGCCTGGCTCCACCTCCCTCTAAGCAATACAGCACACCCTTATTCATGCTATCTCTGCCACACTCACGCTATAGTATTTACTACTGTACAATCTACCTGTGCACAAGCAGGCTGCACACAAGGATGTTGGACAGAGGCACTCACCTGTGCTGAACGCAGGCTCTGCACTCCCCTTTGCTGAACTGATGCTCTGCAATCACCTGTGCTGACCTTAGCCTCCACGCTCATCTCACCTGTGCTTCAAGGCTTCACTTATCTGTTGTCATGGCTTCCGAAGAGGTTCGCTACTGCTCCAGATTTCCATATCTGTGCTTGAAATTTACACTCATCGCATACAGCACCATATTCTGGGTAAGATGCCCCTCAGGGGACCTGGGTGGGGTTGTTTGGTGCGGGTGGGTCTGTATGGGGGTGGTGTTTACATTTTGGAAGCAATTTCCATTGATGTTAGTGGATTCAGATGATCACAGGATCCTTTAAAGTAGGGATGGACATCGGAAGCCTGCTGTTGAATGATGGCTGGGCTTCCGCCATCGAACCTTTGGATCTGATTGATTGGTAACTAACCATTGCATCAAAAGAATGAGTTGGAGAAAAAATTGTGACGGTTCGCATATTTGCAACACAATGTTTGTGCATGCACAGTAACTTCCCACTGCTCTTAAACCGCAGAAATCAGCTGTATTTGAGGTAAGTCACTTACACACCATTTGATGGTGGCTACCATTGAATGGTGAAACACTGCCATCACAAGAAAAACATCAGTGGTGTTAAACCATTGAACATCGATGCCCGTCCCTAGTTTAAAGATCTGCTGGTTCCTGCACTTATCTTACAGGCTCCTGAGTGCCACATTATTTTGTCCATTCCTGTGCTTGTAAGTGTAATTCAGGTAGGTCTCATTATGGGGTAAGTGTCTGGCTACTGTTTATTCTAGAGTTTGCTGTGTCATGGGGAAGGCCACTAATTTCTATGATTATACATGTCATACATACTACAGGATAAAGTCAAACAAGAAAATTTGGTGAAACCAGATAGACCAGTTCAGGGGGATCCCATAGGCGGCTGTTTAACCCCTAGAGGAAAGGTGTGTTTCACCTTGTTAGAAATTGTGAACTTGAAATCTGATATTTGTGTAAATTGCACTGTTAAATTTGTGAGAATATTTATGACAGTCCTTCCTATTTCCGCCAACTGACTACTCTTTAATGAATGAGAAACCTTTCCTGACACTCCCCGTTTCTACCGTGAACCAGAATATTGCTTTTTGACCTTCCCTTATCACTGTCAGCCCCAGCAAGGTGTGCCTTTTTATCAGCAACCACTTAATTACACATAACGCACAGACACACCTGCAGGAAAATGGTCTAGAACTTGTGCCATGTTTTCCAGCACACAATGGTAGATTTTGTATACTGCTATTGTTACCAGGGCGGTTATTACTATAAAGCACTAGACCACAGTTTTCCAAACTCTGCCATTACAGTCCAGGTTTTAAGGATATCCATGCTTAAATCAAAATGACTAAGGTACTAATTGTCACCTTTGCTCAAGTATGAATATTCTTAAAACCTGGACTGTAATGGTGGAGTTTGGGTACGTCTGCACCAGACCTTGTCTCCCAATTCTAGTCCTCAGGGCACCCTAACTGTACATGTTTTCCAGGTCTCCTCCCAGAATTGCAAATTAATAAATATAAAAACCTGCAGATCTCCTAAATCTGCAGATCTCCTGGAGCATGAAGATCTGGAAAATATGCACTGTTCGGTAGGCTGACCGGGTGTAGTACGGTATGCCGGCGCTCGGGCTCCCGGCGACCAGCATATCGGTGCCGGGAGCCCGACCACCGGCATACCGACAGCGTGGCGAGCGCAAAGGAGCCCCTTGCGGGCTCGCTGCGCTCGCCATGCTGCGGGCACGGTGGCGCGCTACGCGCGCCACACTATTTTATTCTCCCTCCAGGGGGTCGTGGACCCCCACGAGGGAGAATAGATGTCGGGATTCCGGCGCCGGTATACTGTGCGCCGGGATCCCAACATTCGGCATACTGAAGACCACCCGGCTGACCATACTATCCCTTTAAACTGGGACACTCATGAATTACACAGGTTCTGTGGCTGGCTGTATGTCACCTGGTTTTAATCAGCCCCAGAACCTGTGTAATTTATGAGTGTCCCAGTTTAAAGGGATATTATGGTCAGCCTAATAGGGTCCCTGAGGACTATTATTATTGTTATCCTTTATTTATATGGTGCCACAAGGGTTCCGCAGCGCCCAATTACAGAGTACATAAATAATCAAACAGGAAAACAGCAACTTACAGTTGATGACAGTATAGGACAAGTACAGGGTAAATAAACATAGTTACATCAGCAGATGACACTGGAATAAGTATCAGGTGGCAGAAGACTGCTGGAGTTGATGCAGTTGAAGATTGTTAAAGTAAGACTAGAGTTAGAAACACTAAAAGTCAGACTTTACATGACCTCTGGCTGTTCTGTGGAACAACAAGTCCCCGTATAACCTTATAGTCTGAGATGCCAGGGCGTGCTTAGGCATAGTTGCCTACCCTCCCTCATTCTCTTTGGGGCTCATTTACTTTTGGATGTAAGTCATTTTCATGACGCCTCTCAGATGTAGTGGTACACGTCCGCGCTGATGGGTGTTACTTTCAGAATCTCCCTGAAATGCTTTTTAAAAAGTAGGCAAGTATGTGCTTTGGTGTACGGTTCCACAACAGCTCTACAGCCGTAGGTTGCCTTAGTGCAGGCATGTCCAAACTGCGGCCCTCCAGCTGTCAGTGTATCTCCTATAGTACATCTCAATAATGGCACTCGCCAAGCAGATATGTGATCATATACAGGCACTAGGGGTGCGTTACTCCTTATATAATACAAGTATACCTAAGAACAAATGTCTTAATGACACCACCACTTGCCAATTATAAGCAAGACATCACAACTAATTTTTTCAAACCCTTATGTATTATGCAAATTATATTGCATGTGTGTAAGATCAGTATATCCTCAAGATGTAACACGTCCGGTTACGTGTTTGGGCAAGACCAGATAAATATCTCATGTTTTTGCTTCAAAGGGGCTGGGTGGGGGGCAGGGGTTTAGTCGGGTGTAGGCTTGTACAGGCCTAGGTGACATTCTTTCACATAATGTTACAGACAACAGATATAGCTGCATTACAGTCACACAGTATTTCTTTCTGTCTTATAGGTTCTGTATGACTGTATAGTTGATTCACATTTATTTACATATTATTTGTATGCATGCATATTCTGCAGCCCTTTACAGTGAATATTTGGCCATTCACAACAGTCCCTGACCCAGTGGAGCTTATAATCTATATTCCACGCTAGGGTTGATTTTGTTGTGAGCCTATTAATCCACCAGTATATTTTTGGATTGTGGGAAGAAACCATGACACTCCAAGGGAACCAACGCAAGCACAGGAAGAACATACAAACTCCACACAGGGCACATACCTACTCTCCCAGAAGTTGCAGGAGACTCCTGATTTTTCGGGTAATCCCCCCACACCACCGGAAGGGTGGCCAGATATCTCGCATCACACCTGCTTCCTAGTGAAGCGGGCTGGTTGTGAGAGAAAACACTGAGAATCGAGGCTCCGTTTTCTGGCGGTGGGGCTCAATGACATGAATTTGCATAATTTAGCCCCACCTTTTCCTCTGGGGCCCGAGAATCGCGGCCATTTGCTGCTACAGGGGTGTGGCCTAACAATGTGACAGCCAGGCCCCAACACTCAAAGCTGTCTGAGAGTCTCCATCTACGTTACCCAGGGACCCAGCAAAAAGCCTTTATGGCTGCAATGAAGCCTCCCAGGCTTGTTGAGTGCCCGCCGGGTGAAAGTGTAATGCAGGTGTGCGCATGCACGTTTCTCAGTACTCGCCGGAAAGGTACCAAAATATGCCTCAGGTAACAAGGACTGTTCTAAAATGAAGACATAAATGGTCATAATATTACCTAACACGCACTGGAAAAAGGGTGGTCAGTATTGGAAAATTGGGACATTTCCAAGGGGAGTTTATTTAAACCTGGGATCGGCCGTAGAATATTTACAGTAAATAAAACATTTATGGCAATGCCGTCCGTAATTATTTTATTGTTTGCCAAATAGAACTGACTGCCCATATGCTGTTGGTTCCTCTGCACAGTGTGAGCCATCAAGCAGCACTGTAGCTGGGCTCTGTACCTCCCTGTGTTGACTCATTCTTGAACATGTGACTTCATGACAACACACTGAGGGGTTGCGGCTGCTGGCACCAAGAAGTAGAGCACTGGCCAGAGTGTCCTTAGGTTGGCTCTACATTCTACAGGACCCCGTTGCTGCTGCACGGTACCTGCATTTTGGTTTGCGGGATGCATCCTTTGGATGCTCCGAGCATCTCTGCAGCAAAACTACTGACTGCAGGGTGCCGTTTCCTGCAACCTGGGCGATGGGAACACTCTTACACCCATAGTTATAGCCGTATCTGCGAGATAAATTATGCCAACACTTATACCCTCAGAGTGGCGGGCAAAGCTGTAATCTGACCCGTACAGGTCCAGTCCAGCCTTACTGCCAGATATGAAACGAGCCTTTGTTTAAACAGGAAATTTAAAATGACTGTGTTATTCAGAGCAAAACAATTCCAAATACATTCCTCTCTATTCCTCAGTGATGTCATTTTCTGTTTATGAATTTAAATAATTTTCAGGAACACTTTGGTCAGACGTATGTCTTTGCAGACGTAAGTGCACTGCAGCTTCCTTCATGACGTGGTCACTGTGATCAAAGGCATAAGCTGCTTTTTCCACTTTTAGGTGCTGATGCGGAGTTGCACAATAGCAAGTAACAGTCCAGGTTTAAGTGATTTCCAGGCTTCAGCACAGATGGTTAAATAAAAATAACCTAGGTACTAATTAAGTCACCTGTGCCCAAGTATGGCTAGCCTTAAATCCTGTAGTGTGTCTGAAGGACAGTGTTAGGAACCCCTGCCCTACAGGAATAGTAACATGCAGTATGTAGATGTCTGCAGGGCTGGTGGAAAGATACTCTGTATCAGCAGACCTGAAACATGGCGTGTGCGACTGGTGGAAGGAGCAAAGTCCCATGGAGGCAGGCACGGTCTTTGCCACGATGTTGCCCTTTTTTCGGCTTGCCGCTACCTAGAATGGGGAAAGTTTAACACAGATCTTCCTTCTCCCCCCAGAACTGTAATGATATAACATGACGTGTGTGGGAGGTGCTGGCCCAAGGTGCCCCTTGTATCTGGCTCTAAGTGTCATGGAGGTGAGGGGAATGTGCAGGAGCAAGCTACTGCTGATGCTGCTCTGTAGTTCAGTGGCAAAATGGAAGTGTGCTGCTGTATTGTGACACTGACACGGAAGAGCAGCAGCATCGTACACAGGCTTGGAGTGTACATGGCTATGGCCGTAGTTCTAGAACATGGCGGTATACTTGTAGCTGTGGTAAATTACTGCAGCTAATGGGGGCTATCCAGTGAACCCCATAAACTGGCAAATATCAGAGATTATGCTTCACGTACCTCAGGCACGCAAAGCAGACCCCCCCCCCCCCCCTCCCCTTCCCTCACCGATAAGTAGAACCATTTTGAAAAAATGTTTGACAGATAACAGATGGGATCAAGAACTTATACCGGATCCTATGTGTTATCATCCAATAACGGGTCGTTTGGTACTATCAGGCTAAAAAGCCTGTTTTCACTGTGCGGTATATTACCACATGTAATAGGATACCGGTCTTAGGGCAAGATGTACTAAAGGGGAAATGTGGTTTTTGGGCTTTGGCCGCTTTTTTCATATGTACTAAGCCGGGCAATGCTGGTCTTCGTGTTGCTCTGAGAGGGATCCAATCTGATTCTTCCCAGCACCCCCTGCGGCTGCTGCGTTGGACTCCCGGAGCTGAAACCCAGAAGTGGAGTGACCGGCAGCTCTCATCAGATGAGCTGTCCTTTGCGATAGTAATTTCACGTTAGTATATATGTGATTAGTATGAATGTGATGTGTGGCGGTATATACCACCATTGGTTAGTGCATCCCACCTTAAATGGTAAAAGTGGACATGGCTCTGCAGTGGCGCCGAGAGAGGTGGGGAGAGGGTACTAATTACCCGGGCCCAGGTCAGATGTGGGGTGAGGGTACTAATTACCCGTGCCCAGGTCTGATATCTCCCTCCCTTACCTGGCATCAGTCACTGCAGCTTTTCTCCTCAGTCCAGCTCTCGCTGCTGTGTGCTGGGCTGCAGTGTGCCAAGGGAGGCGCTTCAAATTATTATTATATATATATATTTTTTTTTTATTGAAGTCACTCATTAGAATATCAAAAATATACAATTGATCAAACATGTCAACAGTCCATAACCAAAACAGGTTGAGGAGTCGGCAGGAGGGATTAATGCATCAAATAAGTGTATAAGCTAGTCTCATGGTAACACAGCACAATGAATAAGACAAATAAAACCATGTACACAAGTCAATAAATACAAGATTCAAAAGGGAAAATTAGAGAACAAGACAAAGTGAATAACTGCAACATATCTATAGTGACTGTAGTAACAAATTTACAGACTATAGAGGGTACAACCAACATTTGTATTCCTAAAGATTTCGGATAATCTTCCAAATAAATTTCGTGTTTCATACCACATTGTGGATCGAAAACATTTCCAAATTTGTACTCTAACATGGGTCGGATGAGCTGATTTCCCAAGTATGAAAGAAACGCTAGATGACCGCTTTTATTTATTTTAAATGCATAAAGTAAAATTTGCGCTCTTGCTTTTGCGTAACTGGAGCGTCATCGGTTGATTACGAATCACTGAATATGTACATGGGATAAATTCTCTGGGAACTTTTACACCAAGATGTGGACAGGATTAAATGTACTTCTAGTTCTGTAAAGCATAGAGTCACGTTTTGGTCATATAACAAAATATATGCAACGCCTTAAAATTCTCGGTCTACACTTCACTTGTTCTTCCTACGGAGAGCGAGTGAATGGAATACTGTTGACAACTTATTAGTGTATGATATCGGATATGATGGAGGGTACTTGAATCGATGCCCAGAGTACGACCAGTCACGGGAATCCCCTTTCCAAATGTATTTAGCGTAAATAGCACACGGACACCACCAAATAGATCAGTAGGGATAAAGGGGGTCATTCCGAGTTGATCGCTCGCTAGCAGTTTTTAGCAGCCGTGCAAACGCATTGTCGCCGTCCACCGGGGAGTGTATTTTCGCTTTGCAGAAGTGCGAACACCTGTGCAGCAGAGCACCTGCAAAAACATTTTGTGCAAAACAAGACCAGCCCTGGACTTACTCTTCGTGTGCGTTGATTCTAACGTTGGTGGGATGGCTTTTGACATTACACACCCGCCCAGCGTTCTCCCAGCCACACCTGCATTTTCCCCGGCACGCCTGCGTTTTTCCAAACGCTCCCTGAAAACGGTCAGTTGACACCCAGAAACGCCCCCTTCCTGTTAATCTTCTTGCTTAGTGCCATGCGACTTAAAGCTTCGCTAGGACCTGTGCAAAACCGTCTTTGTACCCGTACGTCGCGCATGCGCATTGCAGTGCATATGCATGCGCAGAAATGCCGATTTTTAGCCTGACCGCTGCGAACAACGGCAGCTAGCGAATAAACTCGGAATGACCCCCAAAGTCCGCAAAGTGCACATTACCTAAGATTGTTGCAGAAGTTTCTTGATGCAATGTGCAGCCAGTAACAGATCAGTCGGAAAAATTCAAATTAAAGCAGTTTCGGGAGAGTAGACAAGTATACTTTAAAAAGCGAAAAAGGATGGTCAATCTGACCTCTCTTCTTTATCCTAGGATATAATATGTTGGATAAATTATTTCCATAAACTGGTTCACGTCCAGGGAAACCCATAGTTAGGCCCCAGCATTGGTATTTGCTGCCATTACAGATTAACCTGTTTTCTACGTAAAGTAAAAAAAACTAAAACCTGCATACTATCTCAGATATTTGTGGCTTTAAATCCTACACTGTAAGTGTGCTCTTGTTTTTGAATGATTTGTTTCTTCAAGTTGCTATTAATTTTTTATAATTTAGTCAATTTTTCATAGTGTTATGTGGCAGTCAGTCATGTGTCAAATGCTGTTAGTGAGCAGAGAGGCTTGGAACTCCACTTTGATCTGTTTTCATTCTCCTTCTACCCCCTTTGCTACCAAGTGTCAATCAGCTGTGAGCATGCGTCTGGCAGCCATACTTGTTTTCCTTCCAGAGAGATTTTTAAAAAGGAGATACTGATTTATAGGAAAATAGTCCTTTTTTTGTTTTTCACAGTCCAATGCGTACTTAAAATAGTAAGTTATTGCTACTGAAAACAAACTTAAACTTTTCTATGTAGGATTGCTTCATGATTAGCTACTGGCCACCAAGAAGAGTGAGCAAGTCTTCCAGAGCTGGCCACCACTTGCCCATAGCCACCCAATTACCGAGTGAAAGTGGGCAGTACGGGTGGCCGATGACTGATTCAGCTCTAGGAGTGGATGAGTGCTAGTTGGCTATGACTGAATCCTGATAAAACAAAAGTCTTTTGATAGAAGATCAGCATCATAGGACAAGACTGCAGCATAGCCAACCAATTGAACTTACACTTGAGAGATCAGAATTGCATTACACAACATATGGGGGATCTTGCTATTGTCCTGAATTGTTGCTTGGCTCTTAAACATCAGGTATCAGCCACAATCACATCCTTAGTCTTTCACCTGATTTTTATTTTTTCTGTGTTATGCGGGCCATACATCAGTGCCGCGATTTCCTGAAAGGCAAATCAAAACAGTCGGCCGTCAAAGATTGGGGAAAAGCAGCATGCTAAAATTCCCAGACTTCCTGATCATTTTTGGTCGGAATCGGAGAGTCATTTAAATCCAACATGTTTGATTTCTCTGATTCCCCCCCCCCCCCCCCCCCAAGCCAGCCATCAACGGAATGGGGAATTGCGGTAATCAGGCGCTGATGTATGGGCCCTATTGGGGTTCAGTATGGTATGCCGACGGACGGGCTCCCGGCGACCAGCATACCGGCGCCGGGAGCCCGACCGCCGGCTTAACGACAGTGTGGCGAGCGCAAATGAGCCCCTTGCGGCCTCGCTGCGCTCGCCACGCTATTTCATTCTCCCTCCAGGGGGGTCGTGGACCCCCACGAGGGAGAATAAGTGTTAGTATGCCGGCTTTCGGTATGCCGGCTGTCGGGATTCCGGCGCCGGTATACTGTGCGCCAGGATCCCGTCAGTCTGCATACTGAAGACCACCCGCCCTATTGCTATGAGAGCTTCAGCCTTAGGAGACCCAACATGTGAATGTCGGTCCTTAACCATTTCTTTCATCTTCCTAATGGGCATATTTATCACAATCTGCATTTTAATAAGAATGTGATAAATATTTTTTGCCTAAATTTGCAAAGTGAAAAAATATTCACGCAAATTTACTAATTTCTCTAGCCAGGAGACTGGGTCCGATAAGAGACATTCTGGTGAAGAGCTGGAAGTAGTGTGATAGCATAAAAAGCTGTGACACTGCTCCTGGTTTGGGTCCTGGTGCACATTGTGCCTTCGTCACCGGGGAACGGAGGCTACCTCTTCTTATACATCGGCTAATTGGTAGCCTTTCTGATGTTGTCCCTCCGTAGTACATTTGGAGTTACTTAATATTAGTGGGTTTCCCCCCCAAAATGGCCATTTTTTGGGGAATATCCCACAAATATTTTTTGATCATTTGGCCCCTAAGTATTTTATAAGGGTCAGTATTGAGGTTCTACTTAAGGGACGAAGGAGTAAATTTACATTGCAGACCTTGCTGGGTGCAGTTGTTGAGGCAAATGGAAACTTAAAGGAAGTTCCTTTGCAGGACACCCAAGGATAACCGACAATTAAAGATTAATGCCTTTAAAATAGTAGGCATCACTACCTTATTTCAAATTCAATGTTATATTAGTAACCTTAATGACAAATCAGCAAAAAACAAGCTAAAGTGAAGAGAATTAATACAAAATGTGAAAACAAATTAAATAAAAGAAAAAAACTAAATAAATCATAGGTTACTGTAAAAGGTCAGATTGGCACTTAAAACTTGTTAATCAAACACTATAGTACATAATTACAGATACAAATATTCTTGCTGGAGGCTGATCACTTCCTATACCACAAGTAATATTTCTGTGACTACGGAACAGCATGTGGAGCTATAATGGTATGGAGCATTTAGTGTACAGAACAAGGGGATGGCAGTCATTAGGTCGACATGAGTGAGGCCGGCCATGTTTGGTCAACATCCGTGTACTGGGTCGACATGGAAAAAGGTCGACATGTGTTTTTCACAAATTATAATTTTTTTTTTTCTTTTAATTTTTTGACCTTGTTCATACTTAACGATCCACGTGGACTACAACCGGGAACGGTAACCTTTGCTCACCTTGCCTGAAGCATGGTGAGCAAAGCGAGCCGTGCAAGGGGACACGGGTCACTAATTGGGGTTCCCCCATCACTTTTATAAGAAAACGACACTAAAAAAAAAGGTAAAAAAAACTCATGTCGACCTTTTTCCATATCGACCTAATGACCAGGTCAACCCAATGTATGTCGGCCTAATGAACCACACCCAGAATAAGGTGTCTGCAGTGTCAATACTCGTGTTCTTTCCAGCACCTTGCACCTAATCAGTGATGAGTGCATATTTAAATTTTGAAGGGCAAAATTTTAGACGTACTGTATCACTACGGGATACGTTCAATTTGCCGGCTGTCGGGATCCATTAAATATATATATGTCATTAAATATATAAAGAAATCACACAAGGAGTTTGCAATGGTGTGTATATAACAGGTACAAACTCGTCAATAGAATGCATGCAACTGGCTAAAACATGGGCACCTTCTCTAGATCCTGGAAGGAACACTGGGCCTCATTCTCACGTGTTTGTAAAGCAAAAAGTAGCAAGTAACTGTGCACCTAGCCAAACCATGCTGCACTGCAGGTGGGGCAGATGTAACATGTGCAGAGAGAGTTAGACATGGGAGGGGGCATGTCTAAATAGCAGTGTAAGAATAAAGCTGCCACAGCATCTGTGGGCTACATGCAGAAGCAGCCAGTATTTACCCTGCATGCAAAGAAGGCAAATGTATTTGCACTCCTGCAACATGGTTTGCATACCTCCCAACTGTCCCGATTTTGGCTGGACAGTCCTGTTTTTCGGGGACTGTCCCTCTGTCCCACCTGTGTGTGGGTAGGGGGAGTTGGGAGACCCTCTCTCACTCGCTGCTCTGCTTAGCAGCAGTGAATAGACGCTGTGCGCATGCATGCACACAGCGTCTGTTCACTGGGAGAGGGACAGGGGGCATGCCAGCTGCTCAGAGCGCTGGGCATGCCCCCACAGTGGAGATTGTGGGGGTGTGGCCCGCAATCCCAGCACCCTCCACTAGGCCACGTACCCTAATTTCGGCTGCGCCCCTCCGGCACACGTATGTGTCCCTCCTCCCAACTTTCGTATCTTTTGAGTAGGGACATGCTGTGGTGGAGACGTGGCAGTGGCTGGAAATGGGGTGGAGCTTCAGGTGGAGGGGCTTAACCACCGTTTCTGTCATTGAGGGGCGTGTCCAGCGCTTCCTGAGTGGCTGAACAGCCCCCAGCTCCCTTCCTCGCACTGATAGATTTGCAGAGCAATGTTCACTGGCTCTCCCGACTGTCGCCTCCTCTCCCCCTCCAACCGCCCGCCCGCGGGTGGGGCAGTGTCCAATTAGCAGGACTGTCCTACTAAATTCTGGACAGTTGTGAGGTACGGGTTTGTCCTGGTGCACAGTCACTTTAGTCTCACCTCGGAATCAGGCCCACAGTTGACGCAGTTTAACTTTTTAATGGTTCATGCATTTTTAGAATGAGGTCTTTGTTATATTGCTGAATATTGATCAGATACAGAAATAAATGTTTAAATTAAATTGATGATCCCATTATTCTGCCAGTCATTTTGTCTTTCTTTTTTGTTTTGTTTTTCCTTATTACATTTATTTATTTTTGTGGTTAGAATTGATCTCCTGGCCATCTCTTATTGGGCTGTGTCTGTTTGTTTAGTGGGTTGAGCAGCATTTCCCAGGCTGACCAGCCCTGCTCCGGTTACTAGCCTGGATCTTGTTTGCAGGACTGAAATGCCATAGGGCCTAAGGGGTTTTATTTTTCTAGAATAGAACTTTCTTTGCCGGAAACCTTGTTTTAAGTGTGACTCCATAACTTCCTCACTACACAATTCTTTGGAACTGCAATTCAGTCATCAGTTAATCACATTAGCTACTTGAGTTGTAGAGGGTTTGCGGTCGCAGAGGCTTAGTGTGGCACAGTGAAGTGGGACACACAGAGCAGATTTCTCACAACCCCAGGACTTGGCACGTATGGATATGTGCACATTATATTGTAGGTCTAGTACTGATATTGTGTCCTTATCTCCACCCATTCTCCATTACTCCTTTCCCTCCACACCCCCAGCTTTTCCTAATTCTACTACCCCTCCTGGTAATCATGTATGTATACATATGTCTAGCGTGGGTATCCATGTATAGGAAAGCTCTCTGGCACCATACAAACCGATAGCTGATGCTTTCTAACTATATCGAGCTTAAGCCCAGATGGCGCAATTACAACCTGTAATGACAATCATTGAAATATGACTTATGTATTGTATTATTTAGCTTTGATGCCATATGCTTATATTTTGATGTAATGTATTTTTCACACTTATAGCTATGAATAAGATCGCAGAAACCATTGTGATTTAAAACAAGCACTTTATTATTATTAATTATTTATATGGTGCCTCAAGGGTTCTGCAGCGCCTAACAAAGTACATCAACAAATGAGCAAAACGAGAAAACAGTACAAGACAATGTAGGACATGTACATGGTATATAAACATTGCTGCATCAGGGACAGGACCCTGAAATATCAGGGCGGCAGAAACCGAGGGTTAGGTGACGTACGGCAGGGGTGGCCAAACAGTTGATCGCAATCAACTGGTCGACAGCGGACATGCAACCTGCCGCCCATCCACAGAGGTGAGCAGAGCGCAGCACGCACCTCTCCTGCTTGCCGCCCTGACCCTCAGTCTGGTCTCCGGCGGTGACAGCTGAGTGTATATCTCAAATCAGGCGCCAGTTCGTTAGCCAATCAGAGTTCGCGGACCGGCGCCTGATTTGAGATATACACGCTGCCGTCACCGCCGGGGGACCAGACTGAGGGGCAGGGCGGCAGGCAGGAGAAGCGCGCGCTGTGCTCTCCTCACCACAGCAGCAAAACGGTGAGCAGCACTGTGGGGGCATATGTGGCACTGTGGGGGGCATATGTGTTTGAAGTTTTTACCTGTGGGGGCCAATGAGTGATTTCATGCGAGACAGACATTACACCCTGTGCAGCAAGGCTACGGCCCTTTTGTTATACCACACCCCTTTTTGGGCACACTCGATTATCCCACCTAGGTAGATCACAAAAGCTTTTCAGCTTTCAAACTAGATCACCGACTCAAAAAGTCTGGTCACCCGTTGTACGGAGTAGAAAATAGTCTAACGGTGCATACACATGCTGAGATATTGACTAGCTCAGATTTTGACTATGCGATTTCCCTTGAACTCCCCCAGAGCCCAGAAGCACCAATTTTGACTTTCGATTTTGATTAAGTGCTAATTTTGACTATACTTTGTACTAGATCAGAGGTGGGCAATTATTTCAGCTGGGGGGCCGCTTAACACTTCCAGCGAATATTCGAGGGCCACACACACAATACTCAAAAAGAGATCCCTTTTTACACATTACGGCAGACAGCGTCCCCTTTTTACACATTACGGCAGACAGCGCCCCCGTTTTTACACATTATGGCAGACAGCGCCCCCGTTTTTACACATTACGGCAGACAGCGCCCCCGTTTTTACACATTACGGCAGACAGCGCCCCCGTTTTTATACATTACGGCAGACAGCGCCCCCGTTTTTATACATTACGGCAGACAGCGCCCCCGTTTTTATACATTACGGCAGACAGCGTCCCGTTTTTACACATTACGGCAGACAGCGTCCCGTTTTTACACATTACGGCAGACAGCGTCCCCGTTTTTATACATTACGGCAGACAGCGCCCCCGTTTTTATACATTACGGCAGACAGCGCCCCCGTTTTTATACATTACGGCAGACAGCGTCCCGTTTTTACACATTACGGCAGACAGCGTCCCGTTTTTACACATTACGGCAGACAGCGTCCCGTTTTTACACATTACGGCAGACAGCGTCCCGTTTTTACACATTACGGCAGACAGTGTCCCCTTTTTACACATTACGGCAGACCGCTCCCCCTTTTTACACATTACGGCAGACAGTCCCTACCCCCTGTCCCCCCCTCCCCTAAACCCATATTGCAGTTTTTAACTCCCCTCCCTCCCCACCCCTAAACCTACATGGCAGCTTAAGCAGTGATCCAGGGGCTGGCTGGACAGGGGGTTTACCTGTTTGTCACAGTGGCAGACGATCCCCGCTGTCCGATGATCTGCGCTGCTGCCGGCCGGAGTCACTGCTGATGTGGCCTCTCCTGCTCCCGCTCGCTGCCCGCCGCTTCCTCTCCTCACTGGCTGCCGCTTCTCGGCCGCCGCTCCTGCTCACTGCAGTGCCCGCCCCCGTGCCTCCCAGCGCATGATAACAGAGGAAATCCCGGTCAGCTGACCCTGTGACGTGACCGGGATTTCCTCAGCGGCGCCGCGTCTGAGAGCAGTGCAATGACAAGCGGCATGTCGGGCCGCTTGTCATTGCACTCTGGTGGGGCACAGCGGGCCAGGCAGGATCGGGCCGCATCCGGCCCGCGGGCCACCTGTTGCCCACCCCTATACTAGATAGTCAAGATTAACTTGCCTACACAGTCTATCTTTCCTTGCAATACCGACCCCACGGGAGTGCGCATCTGTATCGCAAGCTGCCTAACACAGTGCGATTTGCAGTAACTTTCCTTACAATTTTGACTATATAGTCAAAATCGCAAGGATAAGTCTTAGTGTGTACAGTACACACCTTCAGAGAGGGAAAAGCACGAGGGGAGAGTGCCCTGCTTGTTAGACCTAGATGGGGTAGAAGTTAGCGATGAAGCAGAGGGTTAGGATGAGAGATGGGGTAGAAGTGAGCCATGTAGCAGAGGGTTAGGATGAGAGATGTCTGGGTTTGATGAAGAAGTGGGTCTTGAGGTTGAAGTACCATGGCCAAAATCTTGGAGGCAGGAATGGGAGGAAGTAATCAGTTCGCAGGAGATGCAGCATGAATTTGTTGAGTGACGAGGGCAGGTGGGAGTGTAAAGGGAGATGAGGTCAGATATGTGAATGGGAGAGGAGTGGGTGAGGGCTTTCTAAGTGAGAGAAGCTTGATTTGGGTTCGTAAGGACAGCCAGTGAAGGGCTTGTAAGAGAGGGGAGGTGGACATAGTACGTTTGGAGAGGTAGATCAGCCAGGTATCAGCATTGATGATAGATTGAAGTGGAGTGAGTCTTTTGTCAGGAAGGCCAGATAGGAGATTACAGTAGTCCAATCTGGAGATGACCAGTGAGTGGATGAGGGTCTGATCCTGGAAATATGTTTGAGAATGAAACTGCAGGACTGTGAGAGGTACTGAATGTATGGTTTGAAGGAGAGGGAGGAATCCAGGATAACTCCAAGGCCGCATAATTGAGGGCTAGAGGAGATAATGAAATTGTGGGAAGTGAGGGTATTGGGAGGGTTGGAAGAAGATCAGCTCTTAAGGTGGGTACACACTTAGCGATAAATTAAACAACCTCGCTCATTTTGACCCTTCCTGAGTGATGTCGTTTACCTTATTCTAGTGTGTATGCCGCTGACGACAAGCGGTGTGCGGCCCTGCGGGTCATTTCCCCGTTTAAAGCATGTTTAGGCTCATTTGCGTCATTATGATTCACTGGTGCCATTGCTGGCAAATTGACAATACATAAGGCACATAAAACACATACACCATGTGTACCCGGGAGGTGTCTGTCTTCTCCAACGTCTTCTTTCTCTCCTTCCCAGTTGATTGGTGCCCTTGTCTTGACTATCGGTATATATGCTGAAGTGGAGAGGCAGAAATATAAGACTCTGCATGGCGCCTTCCTCGCCCCTGCCATCATCCTCATCCTCCTGGGAGTGGTCATGTTCGTTGTGTCCTTCATTGGGGTCCTGGCCTCGCTCCGAGATAATCTGTGCCTACTGCAGGTGGTAAGTGCCTCTACATTCTGACCGTGCTTCCCGCACTTACCTGCTCGACAGTTCAGACTGTTGTACTTCATCTTACCTACTTGTTATATCCTTACAGTTCATGTACACACTGGGGGTCTGCCTTTTACTGGAGCTCACAGGTGGGATAATCGCTCTGATTTTTAGAAACCAGGTGAGTCCTTTGTAAATCCTTCTAATGCTATGTAACATGGAGTTTGTGCTTGGCTAGCCAATGGTCTAGTCCAGTGATGGCTAACCTGGACACTCCAGCTGTTGTTGAACTACACATCCCAGCATGCCCTGCATCCGTTTTAGCATGGCCAAATACCAAAACTGTAGCAGGGCATGCTGGGATGTGTAGTTCAACAGCTGGAGTGTCAAGGTTAGCCATCACTGGTCTAGTCCATCATGCGTGCTAGCCAGCTGACCTCTGCCAATGTGTGTGGTGTGTTATTGTATTGGCTTAAGTTTTGCTCTGGCAACTCCTGATCCCCTGATATGTACAGTTTATGTAAAATGAAGTGTAAGCTTTTCTACCCCCGTCCATGCTACCAGTCAGTGACATCTGCTCTCTTTTCCATTACTAGACCATGGATTTCCTGAATAACAACATTCGCCGTGGAATAAAGAATTATTATGATGATCTCGACTTTAAAAATATCATGGATTTTGTGCAGAAACAGGTGACGGCTGACAAATAATGCTTGGTGGTGTGTTGAGGATAGAATGCTACTTCTGTAATCTAGAACTATAATATAACAAAACCCTGACTATCTGAAATACAGATGGGCCTCTGTAATTCATTTTTCTTTGTCTTGGTATAAAACCTAAAGCTGGAGAGCATTTAATGCGGAGATCCCAAACGATTTCTGATGCTAAGGAGAAATCATCAGAACAACTTGCTTTGTATTGTTACTGAAATGAAATGTGTTTTCTTCCAGTTCAAGTGCTGTGGGGGAGCGGAGTACATGGACTGGGAAGGGAACGAGTATCACTCTTGCACGGCCCCCGGGCCTCTGGCGTGCGGCGTTCCCTACACCTGCTGTATCACCAACAAGGTAATAACACCAACATCTATGTAACGTGGTGTAAACTCTGGGGCAGATCTGTGTTTTCCTGGCCTCTTTGTAGGAGCTGCTGCGGTGGCTTGTAAGTTATTAAGGGGTAGATGTGGTAAACAGTGAAAAGAGTGGAGAAATGAGCAAATGGAGAAGTTGCCCATGGCAACCAATCGGCTGCTCTGTATAATTTCATAAAATGCAAATGTTAAATGTTACTTCAATGCTGATTGGTTGCCATGGGCAACTTCTCCACTGGCTCACTTCTCCACTCTTATCACTGCTTAGTACATCTGCCCCCTGATTCTGCATCCTAGGATGCAGCACTGGATCACTAATGCATGCAAAGGGGTCTACTTATACCAGACTCCTCCTGACTCATTTCCATATCAGCGATGCACCCTCCAACCACATTCGAATCTCCCCTTTGGTCCATGCATGCGGAGTGCACATTACAATTATAAGTCACAAACATTTTTGCACTATGTATGTCACTGTTTGTAACAAACTGGGTTAAGGGGGTCATTCCGAGTTGATAGCTCGCTAGCAGTTTTTAGCAGCCGTGCAAACGCTATGCCGCCGCCCACTGGGAGTGTATTTTAGCTTAGCAGAAGTGCAAACGGTTGTATCGCACAGCGGCTACAAAAAAAATTTGTGTACCGTATTTTTCGGACCATAAGACGCGCCGGACCATAAGACACACCTAGTTTTTAGAGTAAGTAAACTGGAAAAAAAAAAGAACTCTCTCTCTCTCTCTCTCTCTCTCTCTCTCTCTCTCTCTCTCTCTCTCTCTCTCTCTCTCTCTCTCTCTCTCTCTCTCTCTCTCTCTCTCTCTCTCTCTCTCTCTCTCTCTCTCTCTCTCTCTCTCTCTCTCTCTCTCTCTCTCTCTCTCTCTCTGTGTAGACAGTACCAGTGGTTCCCCGCGTCCAGGCTCTCAGCTAACGCTTGCCCCGGGTGCACTCCTGAGGACCAAGGAGGTGTGGGGTAGATGCCGGGCTCTGAGATGCGCCGCGCTCTGCTGATGACGGCGCAGCATCCAGGACCCGCCGGTTCCCCCATGTCCAGGCACTCAGCTAACGCTGCCTGCAGGGAAACTCCTGAGGAGGGAGGAGGTGTGGGGGAGCGGGGGGGGGGGGGGGGGGGAAGTCACATGATGCCGGGCTCTGCTGCTGGGCTCTGAGATGCGCCGCGCTCTGCTGATGACGGCTCAGCAGCAGCATCCAGGACCCGCCGCTACACGCGAACTCCATCTGCATCTGCTCTTATTCGCTCCATAAGACGCACATACTTTTTCCCCCACATTTTTGGGGAGAAAAAGTGCGTCTTATGGTCCGAAAAATACGGTAGTTTCAGAGTAGCTCAAAACCTACTCAGCGCTTGCGATCATTTCAGCCTGTTCAGTTAGTGATTTGACGTCACAAACCCGCCCAGCGTTTTCCCTGGCACGCCTGCGTTTTTCTGCACATTTTCTGAAAACAGTCAGTTGCCACACAGAAACGCCCATTTCATGTCGGTCACTCTGCGGCAAGCAATGCGACTGAAATGCATCGCTAGACCCTGTGCAAAACTACATCGTTCGTTGTGCCCGTACGTCGCACGTGCGCATTGCGCCGCATGTGCAGAACTGCCATTTTTTAGCCTGATCGCTGCGCTGCAAACAAATGCAGCTAGCGATCAACTCGGAATGACCACCTAAATAATTCCATCTTATTTATTTAATATTTTCCTGCAAAATGACATATAAATCTTGCCACTTGGGTGTTTTGGGATTTGTATGCATTATCTGTACATTGCCGGTAATGCCTGACCCGTCTACCCCCTCCCACCAGCAAGTACTATCATTAGCAACCCCCGCAAATGCTGCCACATTTGGTCTGCATATCCATCCCTATGGTATCCGGACTCCAGGTCGACAGCACAAAGGTCGACACACCTTAGGTCGACGCCAATTGGTTGACACACCTTAGGTCGACATGGACAAAAGGTCGACAGGAACAAGGTCGACATGGAAAAAGGTCGACATGAGTTTTTCACGATTTTTTTCTGTTTTTGAACATTTTCATACTTAACGATCCACGTGGACTACGATTGGAACGGTAATCTGTGCCGAGCGAAGCGGAGTGGAGCGAAGGCACCATGCGAGGGGACGCGGTGCACTAATTGGGGTTCCCGGTCACTCTACGAAGAAAACGACACCAAAAAAACATAAAAAACTCATGTCGACCTTTTTCCATGTCTACCTTTTGTCTGTGTCGACCAATTGGTGTCGACACTCAGTCCCAGACCCCATCCCTATTACCCTAACATCAGGCAGAGCAGTTTGACCATAGGCTGTAAGTCTGTAGGACTCTGACCCCAAGTCCTTTGTACTGCTGTGATCTGGTCAGGATTACAGCATATAGAATACCGATGCCGGAGGAATCCCAACACTGCTCGGAATCCTGACACCGGGATCCTGACATGGATTGAAGTGCCGGCGTCAGGATCCCGAATGCCGGAATCCCGAATGAAGGATTGTTGGGACTCCACACTGGTAAGCCACGGGAGGGTCAGGGATAGGCTGTGTGTGTGTGGGGGCGGGGGGAGGTTTAGGCTGCAGGGAGGGAGATTAGGGTTAGGCAGCATCGGGGGTGGGTTAGGATTAGGCTGCGAGTAAAGTGGGTTAGGGATTTGTGGTAGTATACTTACCAAGTAGGTGTCTGGATCCTGAGCGTCAGGATGCCGCTGTCTGTATTCTGCCTGCATCCCAAGCTCCGGCATCCTGTACTGCTTATTGGCTGTTTGTGCAGGTGTTTGACACTTTGGGGTATATTCAATAAGAGTCGGGTCCATTCCGACATGCAGTTGTCGGATTGGACCAGACAACCCCTATTCAAAAGAGCGGCCAAATCCGACTGTCGGATTTGGCTGCTCACGGTGTCCTGTCCTGCTGCTGCTGTCAGCGGCGCCAGGGGAAGGGAGCTGTCAGCGGCGCCGGCCGCCAGGAGTGGGTGATGTCTGCGGTACTGGGGGGGATGTAGAGCAGCGGAGGAGACGGAGCAGACGGGGGGGGGGGGAGCAGCGGCTGCAGCAGCGGAGGCTCACGGCAGAGTCCACCTGGTTCCAGCAAGCGGGACGTCGCTTGCTGGAGCTGGGTGGACGCTGCCGCTGGGTCCCTGTTCTTCCCGCTGCTCCCCCGTCTCCTGCTCTCAGCTCACTCATCTCAATCCGACTTTTTTTAAAGTCGGATTGAGATTGTCGGAAACAGGGCTAAAACCTGTCTGGTTTGGCCCCGCTTCCGACAATGCACGCTGATCGGCGGCTGAAGCCGCCGATCAACGTGCATTCCGACAAGTCTGGTTTCCCGACTTGTCGGAATAAACGGGGCCGTAATGAATAGGTCGGAACCCCTTCCGACCTAAAACTGTCGGAAACTGCCTTTTTATCTTCATGGGTCAAAAAAAAAATTAAAAAAAATCTGTATTCTAAAACCCAGACTCTGTGTTTTTTGTAGACTGCTGTAATGAACACGTTGTGCGGGTACCAAGCCATGAAGTATGATGTAAGTACAGTACTTGATGTCTGCTTTGTAAGGCCAATTAGCTGTGAAATCCCATAGTAGCATCACGTGTTATATTTCCATGCAAACTTTAGGTGATGATTTCATAGGGTGTGAGCAAATACGAGCAAGGGTTTCATTACTGTAATTGCAGCTAGAAACAGAACGACTATGGAATCTTGCAGCTAATTGAATCAGCCCCTTATATGTACTGTGTTCCTTCTCTTCCCTGTCATGTTTATAAAATGTTTTGATTTCCTGATATTTCCTATATCGTTCTATATGGCACGCTGCTTCTATCTATTCCTTTCTCTGATGCTTAGTGGTTTCTCTAGTTAGGACAGATGACCTTAAGGTTCCCCTAGGAAAGACACAGCCATCATTTACAGTGTCTGCAGCAGAAAGCTCTATGAATTTCCAAGCTCAAGTAAAGGTGGGTACACACTAGAAAGATATATCTGCAGATCAATTGATCTGCAGATATATCTATGGACGGATCGGGCAGTGTGTTGAGCACACTGCCCGATCCGTCGGGGACTGACGACACGCCCGCTCAGTTCAGCTGTCAATCACCGCTGCCCGCCGCAGCATGTGTACGGGCGGTCGGCCGACCGTCGTACACACACAGCGACGCGCCAATATATCGTTACATATACTGGCCGTCGGCTGTGCTGCGGGGCCGACTCGATAAGTCTGTGAATGACGGAGTTCACAGACGTATCGGCCGTACACACTGGCCGACGGACCCGCGATATATCGGCCGTTCAAGAGAACGGCCGATATATCGGCTAGTGTGTACGGGCCGGCACTGTCCTGTTCTGTGTCCTGGATGCCCAGCTTGAGCTACAATCAGCGGTAGTAGCATACAGTATCTGTTATGGGTGCGGAGTTTACAGTCGCCTGAGCCTAGGGCGACCCTTACCTCCTGCACTGCACACAGAAGGAAGTGTGGCGGGGCAGCTGCTGGCACCATAACGCCAAAGAAATTGGCGGAAATGCGGCACATACACAGAAGATGGCAAAAGACTCTAAGACTGTGCAAGAGCCTCTGCTATCTTCTGTTCAGCTGCCGGTGCCATATTTGAGGGGGCGCATACAATACAATACGACTCGGGTCCCCTGATATCTTAAAACACCTCTAGATTGAATTGAGCTGATATACAGTAGTATAATGTATTGTGAATAAAGATATACCAGCGCTTTTAAATCTAAAAAGTTGGACGGAGTAGTTGCAGAGGGTAATAGCACATTTGTGATATAAAAAATAAGATTTTACTCACCGGTAAATCTATTTCTCGTAGTCCGTAGTGGATGCTGGGGACTCCGTAAGGACCATGGGGAATAGCGGCTCCGCAGGAGACTGGGCACAGCTAAGAAAGATTTAGGACTACCTGGTGTGCACTGGCTCCTCCCACTATGACCCTCCTCCAGACTTCAGTAAGGATACTGTGCCCGGAAGAGCTGACACAATAAGGAAGGATTTTGAATCCCGGGTAAGACTCATACCAGCCACACCAATCACACCGTATAACTCGTGATAATATACCCAGTTAACAGTATGAACACAACAGAGCCTCTCAAAAGATGGCTCAACAATAACCCTTGTAGTTAACAATAACTATATACAAGTATTGCAGACAGTCCGCACTTGGGACGGGCGCCCAGCATCCACTACGGACTACGAGAAATAGATTTACCGGTGAGTAAAATCTTATTTTCTCTGACGTCCTAGTGGATGCTGGGGACTCCGTAAGGACCATGGGGATTATACCAAAGCTCCTAAACGGGCGGGAGAGTGCGGATGACTCTGCAGCACCGAATGAGAGAACTCAAGGTCCTCCTCAGCCAGGGTATCAAATTTGTAGAATTTTGCAAACGTGTTTGCCCCTGACCAAGTAGCAGCTCGGCAAAGTTGTAAAGCCGAGACCCCTCGGGCAGCCGCCCAAGAAGAGCCCACTTTCCTCGTGGAATGGGCTTTTACAGATTTAGGCTGCGGCAGGCCAGCCACAGAATGCGCAAGCTGAATTGTGCTACAAATCCAGCGAGCAATAGTCTGCTTTGAAGCAGGAGCACCCATCTTGTTTGGTGCATACAGGATAAATAGCGAGTCAGTCTTCCTGACTCCAGCCGTCCTGGAAACATAAATTTTCAAGGCCCTGACTACGTCCAGTAACTTGGAGTCCTCCAAGTCCCTAGTAGCCGCAGGCACCACGATAGGTTGGTTCAAGTGAAAAGCTGATACCACCTTAGGAAGAAACTGGGGACGAGTCCTCAATTCTGCCCTATCCATATGGAAAATCAAATAGGGGCTTTTGCATGACAAAGCCGCCAATTCTGACACCCGCCTTGCCGAAGCCAAGGCCAAAAGCATGACCACTTTCCACGTGAGATATTTTAAATCCACGGTTTTGAGTGGCTCAAACCAATGTGACTTTAGGAAACCCAACACCACGTTGAGGTCCCACGGTGCCACTGGAGGCACAAAAGGAGGCTGAATATGCAGCACTCCCTTGACAAATGTCTGAACTTCAGGCAGTGAAGCCAGTTCCATTTTGGAAGAAAATCGATAGAGCCGAAATCTGGACCTTAATGGAACCCATAGAACCCATATGGCCCATAGTCACCTCTGACTGTAGGAAGTGCAGAAATCGACCTAGCTGAAATTTCTCCTTTGGGGCCTTCCTGGCCTCACAGTACGCAACATATTTCCGCCATATGCGGTGATAATGGTTAGCGTTCACTTCTTTCCTAGCTTTAAATAGCGTAGGGATAACTTCCTCCGGAATTCCCTTTTCCTTCAGGATCCGGCGTTCAACCGCCATGCCGTCAACGCAGCCGCGGTACGTCTTGAAACAGACAGGCCCCCTGCTGCAGCAGGTCCTGTCTGAGCGGCAGAGGCCATAGGTCCTCTGAGATCATTTCTTGGAGTTCTGGTTACCAAGCTCTTCTTGGCCAACCCGGAACAATGAGTATAGTTCTTACTCCTCTCCTTCTTATTATTCTCATTACCCTGAGTAAGAGAGGCAGAGAAGGGAACACATACACCGTCTGGTACACCCACGGTGTTACCAGAGCGTCCACAGCTATCGCCTGAGGGTCCTTGACCTGGCGCAATATCTTTGTAACTTTTAGTTGAGGCGGGACGCCATCATGTCCACCTGTGGCCTTTCCCAACGGTGTACAATCATTTGGAAGACTTCTGGGTGAAGTCCCCACTCTCCCGGGTGGAGGTCGTGTCTTCTGAGAAAGTCTGCTTCTCAGTTGTCCACTCCGGGAATGAACACTGCTGACAGTGCTAACACATGATTTTCCGCCCATCGGAGAATCCTTGTGGCTTCTGCCATCGCCATCCTGCTTCTTGTGCCGCCCTGTCGTGTACATGAGCGACCGCCGTGATGTTGTCTGACTGGATCAGCACCGGCCGGTGTTGAAGCAGGGGTCTAGCCTGACTTAGGGCATTGTAAATGGCCCTTAGTTCCAGAATATTTATGTGTAGGGAAGTCTCCTGACTTTTCCATAGCCTTGGAAGTTTCTTCCCTGTGTGACTACCCCCCAGCCTCGAAGGCTGGCATCCGTGGTCACCAGGACCCAGTCCTGTATGCCGAATCTGCGGCCCCCTAGAAGATGAGCGCACTGCAGCCACCACAACAACGACACCCTGGCCCTTGGAGACAGGGTTATCCGCCGATGCATCTGAAGATGCGACCCGGACCACATGTCCAACAGATCCCACTGGAAAATCCTTGAATGGGACCTGGCGAATGGAATTTCTTCATAAGAAGCTACCATCCTTCCCAGGGCTCGCGTGCATTGATGCACCGACACCTGTATACGTATTAGGAGGTCTCTGTCTAGAGACGACAACTCCTTGGACTTCTCCGGGAGAAACCCTTTTTATCCTGTTCTGTGTCCAGAACCATACTCTGGAACAGTAGACGCGTCGTAGGAACCAGCTGCGACTTTGGAATATTCAGAATTCAGCCGTGCTGTTGTAGCACTTCCCGAGATAGTGCTACTCCGCCGAACAACTGCTCCCTGGACCTCGCCTTTATAAGGAGATCGTCCAAGTACGGGATAATTATTTCGGCCATTACCTTGGTAAATACCTCGGTGCCGGGGACAGACCAACGGCAACGTCTGGAATTGGTAATGACAATCCTGTACCACAATTTTGAGGTACGCCTGGTGAAGAGGGTAAATAGGGACATGCAGGTAAGCATCCTTGATGTCCAGTGATACCATCCAGGCTTGCAATAATCGCCCTGAGCGATTCCATTTCGAACTTGAACCTTCGTATATAAGTGTTCAAGGCTTTCAATTTTAGAATGGGTCTCACCGAACAGTCTGGTTTCGGTACCACAACATTTTGGAATAGTAACCCCGGCCTTGTTGAAGGAGGGGTACCTAGATTTCACCTGCTGGAAGTGCAGCTTGTGAATTGCCGCCAGTACTACCTTTCTCCGAGGGCAGCAGGCAAGGCTGAGGTGAGGTAACGGCGAGGGGGAGTCGCCTCGAACTCCAGCCTGTATCCCTGTGATACTATTTGCAGAACCTAGGGATCCACCTGTGGGCAAACCCACTGGTCCCTGAAGTTCCCGAGACGCGCCCCTACCGCACCTGTCTCCACCTGTGGAGCCCCAACGTCAAGCGGTGGACTCAGAGGAAGCGGGGGAAGATTTTTGATCCTGGGAACTGGCTGCTGGTGCAGCTTTTTCCTTCTTCCCTTGTCTCTGTGCAGAAAGGAAGCGCCTTTGACCCGCTTGCTTTTCTGAAGCCGAAAGGACTGTACCTGAAAATACGGTGCTTTCTTAGGCTGTGAGGAAACCTAAGGGGAAAAAAAATTTCTTCCCAGCTGTTGCTGTGGATATGAGGTCCCAGAGACCATCCCCAACAATTCCTCACCATTATAAGGCAGAATCTCCATGTGCCTTTTATAGGCAGCATCACCTGTCCACTGCCGGGTTTCTAATACCCTCCTGGCAGAATGGACATTGCATTAATTCTGGATGCCAGCCGGCAAATATCCCTCTGTGCATCCTTTATATATAAGACGACGTCTTTAATATGCTCTATGTTAGCAAACTATTTTCCCTGTCTTAGAGTATTAATATTATCTGACAGGGTATCAGACCACGCTGCAGCAGCACATTTTATGCTGAGGCGATTGCAGGTCTCAGTATATAACCTGAGTGTGTATATACAGACTTCAGGATAGTCTCCTGCTTTTTATCAGCAGGCTCCTTCAAGGTGGCCGTATCCTAAGACGGCAGTGCCACCTTTTTTGACAAACGTGTGAGCGCCTTATCCACCCTAAGGGATATCTCCCAACGTGACCTATCCTCTGGCGGGAAAGGGTACGCCATCAGTAACGTTTTAGAAATTACCAGTTTCTTATTGGGGGAACCCACGCTACTTTACACACTTCATTCATTCATCTGATGGGGGAACAAAACACTGGCTGCTTTTTCTCCCCAAAAATAAAACCCCTTTTATGTGGTACTTGGGTTCATGTCAGAAATGCGTAACACATTTTTTATTGCCGAGATCATGTAACGGATGTTCCTAGTGGATTGTGTATATGTCTCAACCTCGTCGACCCTGGAGTCAGACTCCGTGGAAGCCGGCTGTCCCACAGCTGTTTTACGTCATCCAGCCTTGTAAGGAGTTGACATTGTCGTTTAATACCTTCCACCTATCCATCCACTCTGGTGTCGGCCCCACAGGGGACGACATCCCATTTATCGGCCTCTGCTCCACCTCCACGTAACCTTCCTCATCCCACATGTCGACACAGCCGTACCGACACACAGCACACACACAGGGAATGCTCTGAGGACAGGACCCCACAAAGTCCTTTGGGGAGACAGAGAGAGAGTATGCCAGCACACACCAGAGCGCTATATAATGCAGGGATTAACACTATAACTGAGTGATTTTTCCCCCAATAGCTGCTTGTATAAACAATATTGCACCTAAATTTAGTGCCCCCCCTCTCTTTTTTTGAGCCTGAAAACTACAGGGGAGAGCCTGGGGAGCTGTCTTCCAGCTGCACTGTGAAGAGAAAATGGCGCCAGTGTGCTGAGGGAGATAGCTCCGCCCCTTTTTCGCGGACTTTTCTCCCGCTTTTTTATGGATTCTGGCAGGGGTATTTATCACATATATAGCCTCTGGGGCTATATATTGTGATATTTTTGCCAGCCAAGGTGTATTTATTGCTTCTCAGGGCGCCCCCCCCAGCGCCCTGCACCCTCAGTGACCGGAGTGTGAAGTGTGTATGAGGAGCAATGGCGCACAGCTGCAGTGCTGTGCGCTACCTTGGTGAAGACTGATGTCTTCTGCCGCCGATCTTCCGGATTCTTCTTGCTCTGTAAGGGGGCCGGCGGCGCGGCTCCGGGACCGAACACCAATGGCCGGTTCCATGCGGTCGATCCCTCTGGAGCTAATGGTGTCCAGTAGCCTAAGAAGCCCAAGCTACCACCAGTTAGGTAGGTTCGCTTCTTCTCCCCTTAGTCCCTCGCTGCAGTGAGTCTGTTGCCAGCAGATCTCACTGTAAAATAAAAAACCTAAAATATACTTTCTCTCTAGGAGCTCAGGAGAGCCCCTAGTGTGCATCCAGCTCAGCCGGGCACAGGATTCTAACTGAAGTCTGGAGGAGGGTCATAGTGGGAGGAGCCAGTGCACACCAGGTAGTCCTAAATCTTTCTTAGCTGTGCCCAGTCTCCTGCGGAGCCGCTATTCCCCATGGTCCTTACGGAGTCCCCAGCATCCACTAGGACGTCGGAGAAACATGTATTAAAACATTAATAAAAGATTACAAATAGGGGATTATGATATCAATTAATTACAAACAAATTATTAAAAAGTCACATATATATATGGATACTGGACTAGAGAAATTTATATTTTAGGACTAGATCTCCCACTGTCGGTCACTGAGACCAGTAAAGCAGCAGGTATTACCCATGTAGGATGGATGTCCTGAAACAGTCCTATTAGCAGTGTTTTGCAGAATAGCAGGCTGTAGAGACGATCCACTGGATGTCCATATGCTGCAGGCGTGGTGGTTTAGGTGGAGAGTAGCAAAGTCCAATAATGTAGAGAATAGCTCAGTCCATGTAAAGATCCAGATGGCAATTGATGTGATGAAATCCAAGTGAGTGTCAAAGCTTGGGTAGATATCTTAATGTGTTTCACTCTCTTCCCCTCCGACACATCTCTCTTCTGCCCCTTCCTCTCTGACACATGGCTTTCTTCTCTCCCTTCCTCTCTGACACATCCCTGTCTTCTTCCCTGACACGTCGCTCTCTTCTGTCCATCCCTCCCTGATGCATGGCTCTCTTCACTCCCTTCCTCCCTGATGCATGGCTCTCTTCACTCCCTTCCTCCCTGACGCATGGCTCTCTTCACTCCCTTCCTCCCTGACGCATGGCTCTCTTCACACCCTTCCTCCCTGACGCATGGCTCTCTTCACTCCCTTCCTCCCTGACGCATGGCTCTCTTCACTCCCTTCTTTGCTGACAAATTGTTTCTTTCCTTTCGCCAGAGGGTTGCTGCTCAGGAGTTTATCCATGTCAGAGGCTGTACAAATGCAGTGATTATATGGTTCTTGGATAATTACACCATCATGGCAGGAGCATTACTGGGAATCCTTCTCCCACAGGTGAGACTGGAGCTAGATATAACAAATCTTATACCACTATATGTCTTTATGTGGCTTTTCATTGGTTTGTTTTAATTTTTCTGCTAGTTCCTTGGAGTTCTCCTTTCTCTTCTCTACATCTCCCGAGTAGAAGATATCATCAGTGAGTGGAAGAGTTCTGCTGATGTCCTCTTGGAGGGTGAGGCCACCAGGCCCGAGATAGAATTCTCTTCTGTGGGCTGCTGTAGGTGTTACCCTGGGGAAGAATCGGCAGCCTGAGGGCCATTACATCAGTGACCCACTAACAACCACTAAACATTAACTGTGGAGCTTGTCTGGAACATTTCATCCGGTTTGGGGTCATACAGGTCTAGGTTGGCTTTAAGAACAGGTCATGGAGTTGCAGGCTTATTGCATTTCCCAGGATATGTCTGTGAAAGACTGGTAACAATCTGAGAACGGTTTTGTGCCTGGTGACCGTTCCCAGTGGAACGTCACTGTATTGGTTCTCGTAGACGCTGTCAAATAATTTATCCTTAAGTCATTGGAACACAGGATTTATTTTTTAAACTGAACTTGAAAGCAAATTCATCTCAGTTGTGGAGGTATAGGGTAAAGAAACACTTTGTGAATAGGCTGAATCCTCTAATATGGTTACAGGGAGACTCTCCCATGATTCTGTGGCATTGTCAGGTTGTACTCTGCATGAACCACTATCTGCAATAGTCTTCTGGCTTTGGAAAAGGAGATCATTGATACTTGAATACAGGCAAAGCCAGATCTACTGACTGCAAGCAGAGTGAACTGGCAAAATGGAGACTTAATGCATTGTTATAACCACTCTCCAAGCCATGGCTGCAGGACCTGCATCACCAGTCAAACCTCCTGAGACTGAGCATGTGTGTATTTTATTCACACAACACTTATTTTATACCCTGAATTTCCAACACTCGATAATAAGACATGACTTGTATGTATGTATGTATGTATGTATGTATGTTAGTCAGTCACCAAGTAGAATATAAACCTAATATGTAAGAAGCTTTTCCGTTGATCCTGGAACCACAGACCTAATCATGGATCTTGTTGGAGAAGGAACCTTGTTGCCTCACGTGCATGGAACAGGTTTACATAAAGTTGCCATGGAGACCTCATCTATAGCTTTGTGACTAGATTAACTGGTCTGTACTCAGGTGTAAAGTGCCAATAACCGTTTTTTATGAGAACCCTGCCTACACAGGATTAAGGCGGCCATTTTGTGGGCTGATCCAATATATTTATGCTGTTTATCACTTCACTATGAATTAGTGACATAACTAGCATTGTTCCCGGTGTATTGGTAGGACAGATTGGTACAGCCCACAGAAAGTCTTTCTTAGCTATGGCAGGAGTCCTTATTACACAGATGAGCTCCTCACTTATGGCCCACAAAATGGCTGCCACCACTGTCCAATGTGTACGTGTTCTTTAAGTAGAGAGGCTGTTCTCTCCATTTGTGTACAAACTGTGTTGTTTCTCTCTTCTTGTGCCTTTTAGTGTTTACCCACGTTAACCACTTTTGTCTAAGAATAAACCAAAAACAACAAACTACGGCTTCGCACTGCACCATGTGACAGGAGTGCTACAGCCCTTCTCCTTCTTGAATGAATGGGGTTTTTTCTGTGACCTTGTTTTAAGCTTCAGTGCCACACACAGCCTAGTTGAGATGGTGTGAGATACTGCTTAACAAACCCAGCTCTAGTAATGGAACCGGTGTCTCAATATGTAACACAATACAATAGGGGTTGGCAACAACCTGAGATCTGGTGACACTTATGTAGTTAAATTCCTGACCGAATAATACTGTGTTTTTGGATACATTTACTACTGACCATCTTCTGTTGTAAATTTAAAACTGCACCAGTCACCTGCAAATGAAGGGAGCCATTTTGTTTATCAATTCACTAGGAACCAGAAGTACTGTATGTCGTAGCCATGAAACTAGATGCCTAGTGATTTGATAAGGGTGCACCAGGGCAGAAACAAAGCGTTTTTGCCCCCTTTACCAGGCCCCGCCCTCAAAACATGCCATCAGTAGCACTCGGGGGAGGGGGAAATCTGGGAGCAGCACCTACTGCAAGGTGCATGCCCAGGGAATCATTCAAAGGCTGCTGCAAGCTAAATGCAGGTGTCATGGGGCAGTGACAGTGCCACCCCATGGGTGTGCGCACTGGGCAACGGCACCGCTAGCACACCCCTAGGTACAGCCCTGGGGTGGACTCTAGGGATTACAAGTTGAGGCCACAAAATGTCCGCATTAACTGTGAGCAGGTGACAGGTGTGCGTTACTATTGCATGTTTGACTTTAGAAGGTTAACGATTTGTAGAAAGGTTTTGTTACTGGAGCTCAGCAAGGGTCATGTATTTAAAGCAATAGATACCAGATTTTTTATGTGCTAATAAAAATTTAAGAAAACACTATATACTTGTTTGAAGTCGCCCTGGTGTGTGGAGACAGCACCCCTCTGTAATGAAACAAGAGAACCTCTGCGTGATTGCACTACAACCTGAGATACTGGACTATTACCAAGAACCTCTGCTTCCTATTGCACCACATGCTTACCAAATAGGGAAAAGCAATAAAGAATTCCACAGCGGAAGTCTGATGTTACCTCCAGCAGGATATACAGTAATAGGGCGGTATTCAAATGTTATATCATGCCGAATCTCCTTTCTAAAGTGATCCCCGTTATTGCGCATATCGCGCCCATAGTAATCTGGTTTAGCTGTATAAAGAGTTGGGGTGCCCTCACTACCCCAGGGGTAGCGAACTGAAATTATTATACCACACCCATCAGCAGAAACAAAACTGGTGTGGAAGGGGGTGAAAAGAATTGAATACCGCCTATAGGGTGATACTGCACATTCCTGGGGATGGCTTACTGGTCTGTAGTATATGGACGGGTGATGCTGTGGATGTCCTTTGACAGGGTATTGCTTCATTTCACAGCTCACTGTTTTGTGTATTTGCACTAAACTAGACCAGTGGCTGCAACTGGAAAAATATATTTTGTTTTTGTAATCTTCGTTGGTTTAATGAGCTTTAACATTGATGAATATATTTTGACTGTTTGGATTGTGATTCCTATTAATAAATCTTAAATATGGTCTAATACTGACTGGTTTAATGTGCGTCTAAGCGATAGATGGACAAAATGCGAATGTTTTTTAACAATGTACTGTAGATACAGTATATAACACTCTGGGCCTAATTCAGAGATAAACGCAAGCCCAGCTGTATTAGTTATGGAACAAATAATAAGAATTTACTTACCGATAATTCTATTTCTCATAGTCCGTAGTGGATGCTGGGAACTCCGTAAGGACCATGGGGATTAGCGGCTCCGCAGGAGACTGGGCACAAAAGTAAAAGCTTTAGGACTACCTGGTGTGCACTGGCTCCTCCCCCTATGACCCTCCTCCAAGCCTCAGTTAGGATACTGTGCCCGGACGAGCGTACACAATAAGGAAGGATTTTGAATCCCGGGTAAGACTCATACCAGCCACACCAATCACACCGTACAACCTGTGATCTGAACCCAGTTAACAGCATGATAACAGAGGAGCGTCTGAAAAGATGGCTCACAACAATAATAACCCGATTTTTGTAACAATAACTATGTATAAGTATTGCAGACAATCCGCACTTGGGATGGGCGCCCAGCATCCACTATGGACTATGAGAAATAGAATTATCGGTAAGTAAATTCTTATTTTCTCTGACGTCCTAGTGGATGCTGGGAACTCCGTAAGGACCATGGGGATTATACCAAAGCTCCCAAACGGGCGGGAGAGTGCGGATGACTCTGCAGCACCGAATGAGAGAACTCCAGGTCCTCCTCAGCCAGGGTATCAAATTTGTAGAATTTAGCAAACGTGTTTGCCCCTGACCAAGTAGCTGCTCGGCAAAGTTGTAAAGCCGAGACCCCTCGGGCAGCCGCCCAAGATGAGCCCACCTTCCTTGTGGAATGGGCTTTTACAGATTTAGGCTGTGGCAGGCCTGCCACAGAATGTGCAAGCTGAATTGTACTACAAATCCAACGAGCAATAGTCTGCTTAGAAGCAGGAGCACCCAGCTTATTGGGTGCAGACAGGATAAACAGCGAGTCAGATTTCCTGACCAGCCGTCCTGGAAACATATATTTTCAGGGCCCTGACTACGTCCAGCAACTTGGAGTCCTCCAAGTCCCTAGTAGCCGCAGGCACCACAATAGGCTGTGTTAAAGCAGAATATTTATCTTACTTAAAACCCTTTAAGAGGTCTAAGAACACTGTACGCTATTGACAAATGGAATACCGTAA
The DNA here is from genome assembly GCF_028390025.1 of Pseudophryne corroboree. Lineage (NCBI taxonomy): Eukaryota > Metazoa > Chordata > Amphibia > Anura > Myobatrachidae > Pseudophryne > Pseudophryne corroboree. The sequence goes on from NC_086451.1 coordinate 415,036,386, forward strand.
GGGTACGCACGTTGCGTAGCAATCACTTAGCCATAGTCGAGACGCTCAAGCGTCACGTTCGCTCACGGCCAAGAGATCACAGGCAGGCACGCTATTGGCTGCCGACTAACGTAATGGTTCGCTATTAGCGTAGCGGACGCTCGGGACCACGAGGAGATCACCAGCGGCGCAGACGCTCACAATGTTAAACCTTTATAACTATACCATAAACAATGTACTTATACTGTAAATCCTTGTGTAGTGATAAGATGAGAATGCAACACTGTGTAAGCGGGTTTACACTAAAGCTGTTTGAGCGATAGAGACGCTCCTATTACCCACTGCAATATAATGAACACACAATACCGGTCTAAGGGTCTAACGCCTTTTAAGGAAATGAATGAACGTTCAAAAAGAATAATACAATACAAGTCATACACTACCAATATAACATAGACTACCTAACCAGATAACTACACATGAAACACAATAGCAGTACATTAACTATATAAGAGAAACGAGAGAGAAAGAGAAGAGAGAGAGAGAGAGATATGGCTCACAATAACAAAGACAATATGATTGCGGAGAAAACTTACGCTCAAGGGAAACAATCGCATGCGCCTCTGGATATCCAGCTCCCGATTATCAGCAATGAGAACCGTTGAAGAGAATAGAGAGCTGGATCAGGTCGGCTTGTCCTTTTATACCCTACACATAATACAGTACAATGGTCCTATACTCTTATTGTTCATTGGACACAGGAATTCCTCTTCGTATTATAACAAAAGGTCATAGGTTGATTCATACAGGTGGGCTGTGACTATTTCCAACTGCTCAGGTGGGTGGGAAACTAGGTTTCCCGCCGCATGGATAATAAAGTGCAAATATAGTAAAAGTCCAGAAACTTCTTATGTCCATAACTATTCGCACGAGCGATTAATCCGCTTCAAACCAACACCGGAATATTGCTAATTAAATACTCTTCCGATGGATACTAAACACCACTGTATAACCCTTGTCTGACCCTTCGTATCAAACAAAGAGGGATCTCTTTGTCCATGAACATGCTACATTAACTAAACTTTCAGATTCTATCAAAGGGACCATAATCTACAAAATACATTATATGGTGAAAATATGTAACGATTGAGTCGCACACTAGGCGCACATAAACTCTACCGTAAATGCGCATACCGTGCGCCTGCGGGTGCACATAACAGCGGGTATGCGCACGCACGGGAGAGCGCACGCATGCGCAGTCAGGACACATATGAGGTGCAAATATGGCAGTGTGCATCATGATATTTTTCTGACTTTGACAGTCCACCCTTTGGCAGTCACCAATAACTGCCACTTTCTAAAACATTTCAAAACGAGAAAAATATATGTCATGTAAATATTTCTATGGTTGGGTAGGGGAGGAGAGGAGAAGGTAGGAAAAGGGTATGACCTAGTGAGATAGCAGAAGCATGTGTGTATGAATCCATGTTTGGGGGGTCATGTATCATCGTGCCGTACGTGTTTTAAATCAAGCTTCGAGGTATTGCGAAGTATACATTTGAATTCCTTCTTATCCCGTATTAAGGGTCTGTGGATGGGCTGTCAAACTTTACCGAGCTCTTTTCGGATTTTGGTTGCAACAAAATGGGGGAGCACATTTTAGTTGACGATACATGAATGGGGGAATATGTGAATGCTGATATCTGTGCCGGTATTCCCTATCGCCTATGTGTGTGCTTTACCTGAAGGTTGTAGAGATGAAGATAAGAAACAATTATGGTAAATGCAGTGGTATTCTATGTCAGGTTAATGAACATTTGTCGGTTGAAGTCTTGTCTGGTGTCTGTTGAATGCAGTCTTCTTTGGGCTTTTGCCAGAAAGTGCGGGCAAAAAGCTTTGTCAATGTCCATAGACTTACAAAAGTGTTGGGCTAGCGTGAATTTAAAATTTCTAGGGAAACTGGGGGTCTATGGCATAGTTCATCAAATATCTGTGTATAAGGTTGTCAAAACTTCTTCTTTAATCCATCTGTTGTCTGTATACAGGATCATCAAATTCCTCGTCCAAGTGGGTCTTTTTACCTTGGAGAAAACGGAAAAACAGGTGAAAGAAACGGACCGTATAATCGCATTTTCATCACATCATTGTCTCTACCGTTGGGTCATAGATCAAATCCATTGGAATTACAATTTCCTCACTCCTTAAACTCATCACCCTAGTACTTCGTTTACACTTCGTTAAAGCCTGACCGCATCTAAATATCAAGCCAATCGATATGACAACACCTAAGATACATAGGAGAAACTTCCCAACATCCATTATGACTCCTTGAGCCCATTCTCTTAAACCAGAGAACCAATTTCACGGGTTCAACCATGACACCCAACCAGTCAGCTCATTACCCACAGCAGCAAGGGTGAGATTGTGTCTCCTGCGAAATTCCCACTTTAATTGGAGAATGTCATCCATCTTTTGGTCTATGACCTCGACCGGATCCTCGGTACTATTCGTAATATATGTGCAGCATTTCACGCCGTACTGCGTTGCCAGTGTGACACAATATCCACCTGTCACTGCCGTGAGATAATTGAGAACCATTCTATGCTGAACCAGTTCTGTTTTATAAGCTTGAAGCTCTCTTCCAGTATACCTAAAAGTGTCATCATACATTTCTGTGATATTGTCTAATAAATTTGCAAGCGCTGATATGTATTTATAATTCAACACTCCTCTGGCGGTGCGAGTGATGTCTAACGCGAGTAGAACCTGAATCCCGGTGGATTCATGGATCATGTCAGAGGCCGGATGCTCTGTTCTTTCTATCAGGTGCCGTTTAACTACGTGCTCGTAATGAGTGTGAGTATAAGGAGCTTGGGCACTGCGGTGAATGTCTTTCATTTTAGTATGTGATACAGTCATTACCTCAGGCAGTACTTTTCCAATATAACACAATCCTTCAGAGTTTGGGGCAAGCCACTTATACGCCTTCCTCCCGCATATGAAATATGCATCATCGGGGAGAACATATGGGACGGAGTAGGACATAACCATATTACACATCTTCCATGTGAAATCTCCTAACCCTAATTCTCCCATCTGTCTAGTACACGTATCAGTTTGTACGATATGTGCACAGTATCCTGGTGATACCTCTCCAACTCTCGTAATCCTACTTCCTAGGGTATACCTATATCGGAAAGCTTTTTCTCTACTGGCTATGTGGCGTATAAGCTCTGTATCTGTTGGCATTCTGTCGGCTCTGTATGAAAAGGTCATGGTTTGGTTACTCCATGACACTTCCCAATTTCCCGGCTTTCGGGGATTGGAAATGTTAAAACATATTAGGGACTTATCCACATGATATTGGTGGAGCTTCAAACTAGGAGGACTGGAGATATTAAACCTCCAGTCCACCGGTCTCCCACCCTTTAGCTCAAGTACCTCCCCTACCGTTAAAGGAAATGGTACTAGTCCTGATTTGCTATGACCTTGAGGTACTTGAGAGCATACCCAACAATCTGTTTGATTTAACACACTACCCACTAAGGAGTGATAGTCACTCAATGGATGCCGGTCCATGTGGATATTAAAACTGGATTGGCATTTCTTGATGCACCCATCCTCAACTACATTGTCACAGAGCCTACAGATACAGTTTTCTTCAGCTAACAATCCTTCACAATTCCTTCTATGGTCTGTTATCGGATCGTTTTCTGATACTCGCCTTTGCTTGTTGATTATGTTGTTCTTGGAAAACTACGCCTCCATCTCTGTCATCAGAACCCATTCCAGAACCTCTCTCGACCTCCATGGTACTCTCGCCGGAACAGACTGCTCTGGTCAACATCATGGTCAACAGAAAAATCCGGATCACAGTCTCTTGGGGCAAGTCCATCTTATAGGAGGAAATGGAGAAGAATGAGAAGGGGGAAAGAAATACTTGAGGGAGATGGGATGGGAAGTGGAGAAAAACAATAAAAGGGAACAGGGGATCGACAACTGCTTTCGATCTTGTGATTTTCAATGCTCGGGTGCCGCCTCAGTCCTCCTGGAACAGACACTCCAGTGATACAACTTCCTCTACCGTCTGTTCCTTATCACGGGACCTCTCTGGATCAGCAACCTTCTTACAATGGGACGAATGAACCCAAGTCTCTCTCTCGGCAACCTTCAATGCTGTAGTGCTAGTCAATAAGACTTGGTATGGTCCTTCCCATCTGTCAATAAGGCAACCTGAGCGTAGAAAATTCCGTATCATTACATAATCCCCAGGTTCAATGTCATGACAATTACTATCTGGTAAATCAGGAATCACCAACTTCAAATTATCATTTTGATTCCTTAGCTGTTTATTCATGTTAATCAAGTATTTTACAGTCACTTCATTGTTACACTTCAAATCATCCTGAGGGTTAATCATAACATGCGGTTGTCGACCAAACAAGATTTCAAAGGGAGACAGATTAAGAGGGGACCTGGGAGTGGTTCTGATGCTGTATAGTACAATGGGTAAAGCTTCTGGCCATGTCAATCCTGTTTCTGCCATAACTTTGCTCAGTTTATTTTTAATAGTGCTGTTCACTCTTTCCACCTTCGCACTCGCCTGTGGGCGATATGGAGTGTGCAGCTTACTATCAATTCCCATCAACTTACACATTCCCTGAAAGACATCACCTGTAAAATGGGTACCCCTATCACTTTCGATTATTCTAGGGATACCATATCTACATACAAATTCCTGCACAATTTTCTTAGCAAACACATAAATGTTTTTTCTCCTTGTGTAATGCAGAAATCCATGCTTTTTTGAAAACACCTAATTGATGATATATATGGCATATTTTCTGTCTTATTATTTCCCCACTGCCTAAAAATAATTCATGATGGGGCATTAGAGCTGGAGATGTCACTGTTTATGATATATCTTACTGCATAATCCACAGTGTATGTTTCATACATCTATTTGATATTTTGGAGACCAAATTTGGAGATCTCCCTCTCTGCATAGTTTTAAGATTAATATAATTTAGAATTAGTGTCACTTAATATTCTTAAATATCTGTGCAGAATAGATGTTTCTTCTACTTGTACTGCGACTACTTTAACCGTGAATATTTAGATGGGTATCTGAATTTTGTGTTATATCTTTGAGAAAAAAACTCCTGATTTTTTTCATCAGCTGCCTAGACACCTGTGGTCTACATAATATCGCAAATTGGCTCCTATCTGTGCCCAATTAGGACACAGTGTGACAAGGGTAAGCATAAGGTCTGCGGTCATACCCCACTGGAGATGCCCAATCTCATCTGATCTTGGAAGCCAAGCAGTGGAGGGCCGGTTTAAGTACTTGGATGGGAGACCACCAAGGAACACCCTGGTACTGCAAATATTTGCTACCCTTCCTGTCACTAAAATAGAGCACTGACTTACTTATCGGTCATGACCTATGATTCAACTACCTGCTAGGATTCAATTCCCAGTTGGGATGTACAGCAGTTTTCAAATGATGGTCATATATATATACATTGAATGAGCATTTTTTTGACCACAGGCTGTCCTATAGTTGGTGTGTCTGTTCACAAATTCACAGATTTACCCATCTCGGCCTATATTAGGTATTTGTACCTTGTAAGCTACAAACAATTTCTTTATATTTTCGCAATGTCACCATTTAAACAAATATCGGCGCTCATTGAACTCCTCAGTAATTAATTTTTTAACGAGAATTATTAAAGTATTGTATTTTAGTTAGTTATTGTGACAGTCAGTCATACAATATTATCTGTATATGAGTGCTTCCCAAAAAGAGTCTTCTTTCTTCTCCTTTTTTTCCATGTTTACACTGTATAATTGACTCGCGGGAGCACCGCTGATGGGCAGTTTTTTGATACATAAAAATAAGGAGTGTGTTACCTCATGTATCTGCTTCCCAAAATGAGGATTTGAACCTTGAATTTAATTATCAGCTAATTACAGATAGTTTATCATTACACATATACACCTACTACACCAGTGCGGTTTCCAATTTTCTGTTTTCCAAATACCTACATTTGTGACTGGTCTCCAGTCTTCTCGGAAATACCTGCACGGTAATATAAAGGTACCGGATATTCCTTCTTTAGGAATCTCTGTTCCTTAATTTCACTTTTTTCCGGAGTTCTCTCATATAATCTGAGTTTTAATCTTAAACAAGAGCTGAGTTCAAGACGTAAAAATAAGGATAATTTAGATGACATTTTCCCGAGTGAAATAACTGATAATGAACCCCATATCAGTTGGGAATCTGACTTTCATAAACTAAACGTATTGCTACGAAAACAAATTCGGACCACTTGGGACCTCACAACTCTAGAAAACTACATTAAAAACAAAATATCTCCTAGAGGCCCCCGTCCAAGAATTTTTCCGGCCTTCGATTTAGCGAGCGAGAACTTAAAGAAGGAATGGGAAAATACTCTCCTCAAATGTTCTAGCGATCTAATGAACATTTTAACTAAACACAACAATCTGATATTGGAGGAATGCGAGCGTGATCTGGAAGATCTAGGTAAAAAATTAGAAACTTGGGAAAAGGACTTACAATTCCAGAAGTGTTTTGAACATAATAAACAAGAATTACAGGCATATGAACAGTCTATTATTGACCGGAAACGAACCAAGTACGCCAGAGATAAAAAGGATTTTGCTTCTGGAAAAGTCTTCAAATGGCAAAGGTCAACCTGGAAAAGAAATACAACCAAATATACAGGTGACTATTCATCCTCAGAGGCAGAAACGTCAGGAACAGAAGACATTGCTGACTACATACCCGAAAAACACCAGAGTTCCAGAGGACAAGCAAGCATCAATCAATACAATCCTTCCCCATCTACTTCATCGTCTTTTTTAGGGGACCCCCGATCCGGGAGGACACGGGGGAACACAAAGAGGAGGAAGACGAGGAGGGGGCGGAAGAGGAAGAAGAGGACAACAACAATGGGATTTCTCACCCCCTCTGACCAGAAACACCCAGAGGAGATGACAACCACCAGTCTGCTGACCATCGGGGAAAATAAACAACATGACAATAAACTCAAAATTATTAATCTTTCCGAGCACTCACTCACAGATGCACAGAAATCCATACTGAGTAAAGGCCTGACATTCTCTCCCACAGGGCATTTTGAAAGGTTCAGATGGGAAAAGGACTTGAAACTATTCGGGAGGAAATTATTACTGACAAAACTTTATAGCAATAAAACAACTCCCATCACAACAAGGGGAGAAACCTCTGAGACAGAGAAATCTGTAACCTCGGAGATGGAGGAGTCCGCAACCTCAGATCTTCAAGCAATGGAGGAAGAGGCACTAGCTGCACTACATGAATTAGAACAAGACCAATATGTGCCAAATCATATGGACCACAGACCTCCTATCAGACCTGCTATCAAGAAGAAATCTACATATTTCCCACCTGAACACATATGCCCAGAAGTTCAGGTATTTCAGAAATTGGTGGCAAAGGAATTTGATTTAATCCACACCAATAAGAAATATTCCCGTCAATCGAACATGACGTATCAAGAAAGACAGGCCATGAGGGAGATACAAACATGGCAGGATGTCGTAATAAAGCCCTCTGATAAAGGGGGTAACATTGTGATTTGGCCTAAAAAGGATTACACTAGAGAAGCACTACGACAACTGGAATCCACTGATTGTTACAAAAGGATACTTTTGAACCCCTTGGGCAACTACATATTGGTCTATTCTAAGATCATTACTCAGGCTCAAGAACAAGGGACGATTACAAGACAGGAATATGAATACTTACAAGTACAGAATCCAAAAATTCCTACTTATTACATGTTGCCAAAAGTACACAAAAATATTCTTAACCCACCTGGAAGACCGATAGTATCGGGCATAGGAGGACTAACGGAAAAAGCTAGCATCTTTTTGGACTTGCACCTCAGACATCTCGTGCTGGGTCTCCCCTCATACATACAAGACACAGCAGATATACTTAGGAAACTGCATGATGTAAAACTGGAGGACAATCAATACCTAGTATCATTAGATGTAGAAGCACTTTATACCTCCATTGGCCACACGGAAGGTATAGCAGCAGTCGAATACTTTTTACACGCCGAAGGCTGGGAGGAATTTCATACCTTTTTGATCAAACTGCTGCATTTTGTACTGTACTACAATTTCTTCGTATTTAATGACAGATTTTACCTCCAAACGCGAGGCACAGCCATGGGGGCGGCCTGTGCACCTACCTATGCCAACATCTTTTTAGGATGGTGGGAGAGAGAATTCGTCTTCAAAGACACCAATGATGATTTTACATCTAATATCATTATGTGGACCAGATATATAGATGATATCTTCATGATATGGGAAGGGGACCTACAATTATTACATCAGTTCATAGAGCGTCTCAACAACAACAATCTCAATCTCCGTCTAACTCACAATATCAGTCAGACGGAATTACCATTTTTGGATCTAATGATCTATAAGGACCCAGAGGGAATGATAGCTACAAGCCTGTATCGTAAAACAACAGCGACAAATACCCTGCTGCATCAGACGAGTTCACATTTCCATCCCACCATAGAAAATATACCGAAAGGAGAATTTCTGCGTCTTCGCAGGAATTGCTCAGATGATCATAATTTCAAAAAACAAAGTACAGAACTGGCCCAACGACTACGCGAAAGAGGATACAGTAATACCTCAATAAAAAAAGCATCACGGAATGCACAAATTACCCCGAGGGATAACATCATCTTTAAGAAGAAAGAGACAGCACACAATACAAATATTATAAGATTTGTGGGCAACTACTGCCAAGAATGGAAGGAGGTAAGTGGAGCAATACAAAAACATTGGCATGTATTACATGCTGACTCAGACTTATCGGAAAAACTTGGCTCACGTGTCTCCATGAGCTGGCGGAGGTCTAGGAACCTGAAAGACCAATTGGTACAAAGCCATTTTCAAAGAACACTCACTAAGAAAAGCATTACAACAGGAACATACCCCTGTGGTAAATGCAAAGCCTGCAGACACATTGAAACGGTGAAGGAAGTAAAGGACAAATATGGGACAGAATTTAAAATCAATGATTATATGAATTGTCTAACTGAAGGTGTCATTTACTGCATTAAATGCAGCTGTGACAAAAAATATGTGGGTATTACCACTCGCCCACTGAAACAACGCGTCCTAGAACACATTGGGACTATACGCAATGCTACTTCTGACAAAACAAAGATGAAACCACTCACTACAGTAGCTCGCCACTTTTACCAACACCATGATAATAGATGGGAAGAACTTAGGGTCTTCGGACTTGAAAAAATCAAACTTGGAATCCGTGGGGGCAGTTTGATAGACACTCTACTGAGGAAAGAATGTGAGTGGATTTTTAAACTAGGTACTATCCACCCTTTTGGCATGAATGAAAACATCAATTATGGGGTCTTTTTAAATTGAAACATTAATCCCACTGTCCAGACACTTTTCATAAAATTGTTTTCCTTTATCTCCCTTCCCCCCCCCCACCCCTCCCACTCCACTCTCTTTTTCCTCCACCCCTTATATATATATATATGTAATTACATCAGTCTTCTTTTAATTAATTTAATTATTTAATTATTTTAAAATTAATAACTCTCGTCACACTTAATTGGTATCACTACACTAATCTGTGGTCCTTGTAGTGCACTAAATGATCATTAACGACTATAGATCTCTAATATCATTATATACTTTTAACCTTCCCCCTTTTTTCCGTCACATATAATTTCAACCCCCCCTTTTTTCCGTCACATATAATTTAGCACCATGGGCTCACATTGGTATTGCTTCACTCAATTCCATGTACATGCACATGCATAAAGAATAATGGATGTGCATGTACATGGTCCCCATGTTAGAATAATTTTAACATTTTATCACAATGCCCTCTTAACATCCTAGCACAATTTATTTAAACCAACTCTATCTATATTTTATTTCTTTTTATTTATATTTATATTTATATAACATTAGTTATTATACTATTATTAATTTATGTTTTGCACATCATCATATAATACACCTTAGTTTATTAATAACAGTCACTACCACATACTCACCAGTAATAAATGAGTTTTGTAAACATCTATATATGTATATGTATTATATATATACACATATAATAAATCAATTAATTTTTCCCTATAAATTTTCTTCCCCGATAAAAATAAGAAATAAAAATAAAAATAAAAACAAAAATATCATTTCTTCACAATTAATAAATTATACAGTAACGGTTAGAAATACACCTAGTTTTGTACACAGAATCTGCACCTTTTATCCAAATAATTATTTATTTATTTAATTGTTTATCTACATTCATACAATTGTATATTTACACCTACATCCTTACATCCTAATTTATTTGGTTTTAATTTATACTATTCCCTTATTTCCAATGTCAGCATTACTCTGAATTAGTCTTATCAGCTCTTTTTACAGTAATTCTTATGATCGTCCGTCAATAAACACTGATTGGTCCTCTTTACTGTCAATCATGACATATTATCCAATGGGAACTAACTGACCGATAATCAATATGATAGGTCAGAACACGTATCAATCCCCTGTTGAGAACCAATCAGGAAACAGGACTACTGCTATAAGAACAATCAAGGGTCAGAATCCACTGACGCCCTGTGACCAAGCTATCTTGCGAAACGTACGTCAGGAAGAAGGAAGAGAAGCAACAACCTCACGGTCACGTGGTGCGCACACGTGACCGCAACTAGCCGATCACGGTAAAGTTCGTCGCTACGGGAACCAGCCTAACAGGAAGAATAGTGCGGCCGGAGCACAGCAGCGGGCAATACGCGGGCAGACGCGGCCAGCACCTTCCATCAGGATCTCCCCTGACATTTCTCCTATACAAGTAGGACAAAACGCAATGAATGTACACCTGGATTAGGTAATATCTTGATACATGCACTTTTTCCTCTCTGTGCACGATAAATTCATATCCACGTGGCACAGAGATCACTTCATCATATGCATGGGTGACAGATAAAACATCATCAGTAAGTAAACAAGTGCTTATTTTTGCTACCAAAACAACGGATGCAGATACATCTACTATCTTTGGGAGCCTATCAAACACATAAATGTTTTTTCTCCTTGTGTAATGCAGAAATCCATGCTTTTTTGAAAACACCTAATTGATGATATATATGGCATATTTTCTGTCTTATTATTTCCCCACTGCCTAAAAATAATTCATGATGGGGCATTAGAGCTGGAGATGTCACTGTTTATGATATATCTTACTGCATAATCCACAGTGTATGTTTCATACATCTATTTGATATTTTGGAGACCAAATTTGGAGGTCTCCCTCTCTGCATAGTTTTAAGATTAATATAATTTAGAATTAGTGTCACTTAATATTCTTAAATATCTGTGCAGAATAGATGTTTCTTCTACTTGTACTGCGACTACTTTAACCGTGAATATTTAGATGGGTATCTGAATTTTGTGTTATATCTTTGAGAAAAAAACTCCTGATTTTTTTCATCAGCTGCCTAGACACCTGTGGTCTACATAATATCGCAAATTGGCTCCTATCTGTGCCCAATTAGGACACAGTGTGACAAGGGTAAGCATAAGGTCTGCGGTCATACCCCACTGGAGATGCCCAATCTCATCTGATCTTGGAAGCCAAGCAGTGGAGGGCCGGTTTAAGTACTTGGATGGGAGACCACCAAGGAACACCCTGGTACTGCAAATATTTGCTACCCTTCCTGTCACTAAAATAGAGCACTGACTTACTTATCGGTCATGACCTATGATTCAACTACCTGCTAGGATTCAATTCCCAGTTGGGATGTACAGCAGTTTTCAAATGATGGTCATATATATATACATTGAATGAGCATTTTTTTGACCACAGGCTGTCCTATAGTTGGTGTGTCTGTTCACAAATTCACAGATTTACCCATCTCGGCCTATATTAGGTATTTGTACCTTGCAAGCTACAAACAATTTCTTTATATTTTCGCAATGTCACCATTTAAACAAATATCGGCGCTCATTGAACTCCTCAGTAATTAATTTTTTAACGAGAATTATTAAAGTATTGTATTTTAGTTAGTTATTGTGACAGTCAGTCATACAATATTATCTGTATATGAGTGCTTCCCAAAAAGAGTCTTCTTTCTTCTCCTTTTTTTCCATGTTTACAATTTTCTTAGCAGTAAACATAGCGGTATTTGTGGCCGCAGGAAATGCTTCGACCCAATTTGAGAATACATCTATACAAACAAGTACATATTTCAAATTTCGACAAGGGGGTAATTGTATAAAGTCAATCTGTATTACCTGGAAAGGGCCGCCTGTAGGTGGGATATGAGATGGTTCTGTTGGTATTGCCTTTCCGATATTCTTTCTCAAACAGGTAAGGCATGACATTGCTCTTTTACCTGCATGAGATGAAAATCCTGGGGCGCACCAATATGCTCTTACCAACTTACACATTCCCTCCTTGCCCAGATGAGTCAGCCCGTGTGCTGCCTCAGCTAAACATGGAAGATATGCTCTGGGGGCCACTGGTTTACCCTGTCCATCTGTCCAGAGTCCTGAGGACTCCTGGCCATATCCTTTTGCCTTCCAGACTGCCTTTTCTTGTGTGGAACACAAATTTTGCATCTCACACAACTTCTGTGTGTTGATGGTATTGAATACCATCAATTGTGTGGTGTCTGTCTGGGGGTACCGGCTGCTAACTTAGCAGCTTCATCTGCTCGGCTGTTACCAAGTGATACTGGGTCCTGGCTATATGTGTGTGCTTTACACTTGATAACAGCCACTCTGTCGGGTTCCTGTATCGCTGTTAGAAGCCTTTTGATGTGGGCTGCATGCGCTATCGGTGTACCAGCTGCCGTCATGAAATTTCTGAGGCGCCATAGGGCTCCGAAATCATGAACTACCCCGAAGGCGTATCTAGAATCGGTGTAGATATTGGCTGACTTGTCCTTAGCCAATTCACATGTTCTGGTTAGGGCGACCAGTTCAGCAACCTGGGCTGAGTGAGGTGGGCCTAGCGGTTCTGCTTCTATGGTGCCTTGGTCATCTACGACTGCGTATCCAGTACACAAGTCTCCCGAGTCTGACTGTCTGTGACAACTACCGTCAGTGTAGAAAGTAAAGTCTACATCTTCTAGTGGGTTGTCACTGATGTCAGGCCTTGCCGTGAAATTTTGGGTCAAATATTCCATACAATCATGTGTGTCATCCTTTGTATTAAATCCTCCTTCCCCACCACTCTCATCCTCCACCCTTTGTGCCTGTCCAGGCACACCTGGGAGATATGTTGCAGGATTTAATGCACTGCATCTCCTTATGGTGATGTTTACGGGGGCCATTAGTGCCAATTCCCATCTTGTAAACCGCGCTGATGAGACGTGTCTGGTTTGGGCAGAATTTAGCAAGGCTGACACTGCATGTGGTGTATGAATTGTGAGGTTGTGACCTAGCACTACATCTTCGCTTTTCGTTACTAGCAATGCTATCGCAGCAACGCTTCGCAAGCATGTGGGGAGGGATCGCGCTACCGTATCTAGCTGAGCGCTGTAGTATGCTACCGGCCTGCTGGCATCACCGTGCTTTTGGGTTAGGACGCCTGCCGCGCAACCAGCACTTTCTGTTCCGTACAGCTCAAAGGGTTTCCCATAGTCTGGCATACCTAATGCTGGCGCCTGCGTTAGGCACTGTTTAAGTCTCTCAAATGCCATCTCGGATTCGTCTGTATGCGAAATCCGATCAGGTTTGTTTGAGGAGACCATCTCCTGCAAAGGTAAAGCTAGAATGGAAAACCCTGGGATCCAGTTACGGCAATACCCACACATTCCTAAAAACGTTCTGATCTGTTGCTGGGTTTGTGGCAGAGTCATGTCTCTAATTGCTTGAATTCTATCAGCGGTCAGGTGTCTCAGTCCTTGTGTTAGACAGTGTCCCAAATATTTTACTTTAGTTTGGCATAATTGCAACTTGTCTTTGGAAACCTTGTGTCCTGTGTCTGAAAGATGAAACAGGAGCTGTTTCGTATCCTTCAGGGACGCTTCCAATGAATCTGAACACAGCAGTAAATCATCCACGTACTGTATCAATATTGATCCACTCTCTGGTTGGAAAGACTGTAAACAATCATGCAAAGCCTGGGAAAATATACTTGGACTATCTATGAAACCTTGTGGTAATCGAGTCCATGTGTATTGGACTCCTCTGTATGTAAATGCAAACAAATATTGGCTGTCAGGATGCAGGGGTATCGAAAAGAAAGCGGAGCAGAGGTCAATAACAGTGAAAAATTTCGCAGTGGGAGGGATCTGCATGAGGATGACAGCTGGATTTGGCACTACGGGGAACTGACTCTCAACTATTTTGTTAATCCCCCTTAGATCCTGCACTAGCCTGTAACCCCTCCCCCCACTCTTTTTCACAGGGAAGATGGGACTATTGGCAGTGCTGGATGTTCTTACCAAAATGCCCTGTTGTAGCAAGCGCTCTATTACTGGGTAAACTCCTAACTCCACCTCTGGCTTCAGAGGGTATTGTGGGATTTTTGGAGCTATCCTACCATCTTTTACTTGCACAACTACTGGAGCTACGTTTGCCATTAATCCAGTGTCTTGTCCATCTTTAGTCCACAGTGACTCTGGTATTTGGGATGTCATTTCTTCTACCTGGAATGGATTCCTATTTAACATAACAGTGTGGGACATTAATTTTGATGGGGAGTCTAACATGTCTCGTACTTCCTGAGCGTGATTCTCAGGTATGTCTAAGAATACACCCTCAGTAGTACAATAAATGACGCACCCCATTTTACACAATAAATCTCTTCCCAGGAGATTAGTCGGTGCCGATGCCGCCAGCAAAAAGGAATGCTTGGTGAGCAAAGGCCCTACTGTAACCTCGGCTGGTTTGCTAACAGAGTAGTGCTGGACTACTCCCGTTACTCCCATGGCTGGAATTGTCTTACCAGTGGTTCTCATGCCCACTGTCGAATTTATCACTGATTTGGCCGCCCCCGTATCTACAAGAAAGTTTAATGATTTACCAGCTACATTAATTGCAATTTCGGGTTCACTTCCAAGACTTGCAATCATTTTTACTGGCTGCAGATTACAGGTGTGGTCACACCGCTATTGGGTATAGTGACCTCCCTGAATCCCGCTGGCAGTAACTACTTGAGAAGGAGTTAACTGGGAACTACCAGAGGCTTGCCAGTCTCTGTTCGGGGGGTATCTTTTTGTTTCCCCTGCATGTGGCTCATAACTCCGTTTCTGCGGACCCTGATCCCAATGTCGTGTGTCGTGTCGTTGTCTAGGGGGTTGATAAGACTTTTGTGTATTTCTCGATTTACAGTCTCGTGCAAAGTGTCCCTCTCTATGACAGGAATAACAGGTTACCACATTTGACTTACCCACAGGGTTTGGTGATCTATACAAAGGCTGCCTTGTGGTCAGGGCCTGTATACTTACGGCCATTAACTTATCACCTTGTAATTCCCTGTGTCTGGTGATATTCCGATCGTGATCAACAGCAGCCTCTCTCAAAGTAGCCACCGACAGACCTCGCCAACATGGTTGCGTGGTCTGTACCCTTGTCTTTAATGCTTCTTTTAAACCATCCATTAGCACAGATACTGCTACTTCTCTATGATTTATGTTGGTTTTAATGTCCTCTATGCCTGTGTATTTAGCCATATCTAGTAATGCCCTGTGAAAATATTCTGCAGCTGTTTCTGACTCTTTTTGTTTAATGGAGAAAATTTTGTTCCACTTAACTACAGCTGGAAAATACTCTTTTAACTGTAAATTTATTCTTTTTACATTGTCTTGATTGTACACATCTGAAAGGGGTACATCATGGTCTAATCCACAGTCAGCTAAAAATTGAGCTGAGTCGACATTGGAGGGTAAACACGCCCTCAGCAATATCTGCCAGTCTTTGTTATTGGGCTCTACAGTGTTCCCTAGGTCTCTGATGTATTTCTGGCTAGCAACTAGATCTTTCCTAGGATCAGGGAATTCAGACACTATGGTTCTTAATTCCATTCGGGAAAACGGGCTGTACATGGCAATGTTTCTGATAGGAGTGACTCCTGTGGTGTCCGTTTTCCCATTGGGAACTGCGATTACCCTAACGGGAGCAAGTTTAATAACCTCATTCTGATTAGATTCTACAGCCTGCGGTGAAATGGTTTCAGCATAGTGTAAGGTGCCGTACTTACCCGTTGATACGACCTCACCTGTCCCTCCGCTAGGGGCCTTTGTTACTAATCTTAAGGGTTGGGCCGTGCCTACTGTTGTCTCTGATATGGTGGCTGCTAGAGAGAGCGCCGATATTGTTGATGCTTCGTCCTCTTGATCACACTCCTGGGGAAAGTTTAGAACAGGGTACAACTTGCACGGGTTAATACTTGTATTAGTTAACTTATTAACATTATCCTTAACATTTATACAGTTGCTAAGTGCCTGTTTGTTACCCCCTGATGCGTCATTCTCCGCAACCAATTTCTCTCCTGATATATATGGTGGCGGCGGTGCCGTGGCTATCAGTTTCCTGATAGGGTTAGATCCCGCCGCCTGAGCCAATCCTCTCTGTATTTCACCCTCCTGTTGCCATAACTGCAAATAATCATAATGTTTGATCCGTCTCTTTGTTGATTTAATGAGACATATCCTTCTCCTTAGATTTAGTAACACATCTGGGCTAAAGCTGCCTACTCTTGGGAATTTCTCCCCGTCATGTACAGTCATTCTTTCCCATTCATCACATAAATCCTCTGTGTGTGAACCGTATTTTTCACACATTACATACCTTGCCGACCCAATTGGTCGGTTTACTGAATCAACCCGAACCGAGGTTGATCGCCCCCTACCTGAACAACTGGCCCCCATAACTTGCAGGTGTTGCTTTAGCTTCAGCGAACCCTTACAAAAACCAAGATGTTCAAGATAGGCCGACGGTGGCGGTTTACCGAGTACCCCACTCACTCGCCCACGCCGACCAATACGCCCACATACTGCCTTAGCGCTGGCGTACTCGACACAGGGCCCCTGCGACCTGAACCGCTATTTACTGGAACATGTGAGGGTGATCCGCAGAGCACTTACTCTTTCCAGTAACTATTGGTTGCTGGATAGTCCCTGAGTGACCAACGAACTTCCCTTAAAATAAAAAAAATTACACAAATCACGTTAGAATGTACAAATAGCGTTTATGATCCCTTTTCGTACGCAAATGGTACTGGGTCAAATTACTAACTAATGCACACAATTACGTGCGGTACAATCAGTCTGCACATAAGCAACTAATCTTATGTGCGGAGCGACCAGTGGAATCGAAAATTGCGGCTGCGAATTCCTTCAGCATGAGCTTTAATGGCCTATATGGGTTCTGCACCAACCCCCTGGGTTGTGCTCTTTTCTCTATTTATAGCAGACTTCCTTGTCTGCTGTACCTGGACCTCCTGGTCTGTTCTGGACCTCCTGGTCTGTGCTACAGTATGACCTCCTGGTCTGCTATACTCTAATGCTCAGATTTTATGTTTAACAAGGGATGCCTCCCTAGCCACCATGCACGTCACTTACATGTATGTACCCGGCGAGAACTCGACTTCTTGTGGTTCAACCTCAAAAAATTGTATAAACTTATATATGCAAACACTCACTCACCACATGTACACTTTTGTTTCTATTTCTATTTCTGCGCAGAAATTTCTTTCCTTTAGACCAGATGAGTCGTAAATTTAGAGAAGGATCTATTAAATTAAATTTCAGACACTAAAATTGACTTGCGCTATTTATCGCGTTGCCACCTTTTCGCCTGAAAAAAAAAAATAACACTATCGTGTGATTTGTTACGTGGGCGTACCCAGACGCTCCGTTGCGTAATATACGCTGCGTGCGTCGGCCTTTGGGTTGCGTGCGCGAGTCTCAGTCTTTTGTTAGAGACACGTGTACGCAAGGCAGGTATCCACCGTAACACAATTAACACGTTTATCAATGTAGGTGATCCTCGATCATCTACCGAGCACCACACAAGTCTCTCCTTGTATCTTAGGCAAAGCTGTGTGCGTGCTTTACAAATTACCCCTTAAATGTATTACCTTTACTTTTTAACTACTGATAGCAACAAATCTTTCTTAGCCCGTTAACAATTGTGAAATGGCAAACAGGAGAGTGATATGAAAATACACGAATGAAAAAGAAATGCAGATATATGCGTGCGTGCGTACGCAAGACAGAAATAAACAGTTTTAAAAGACACTAGCGTGTTGTTCTTACCTCCGGTTCCGGATTCCTTCAGCACCCTTTACTAAGCGAAGCAGACGCTTATCCAGACAGCACTACGAGGAATATGACCTCCCGCCCTTTGCTGATGGATAATGTCTGCTGAAATTACCTAGTGCAGATGTGTGAAGGACGGACGAGCCGCCAATTGTTAAAGCAGAATATTTATCTTACTTAAAACCCTTTAAGAGGTCTAAGAACACTGTACGCTATTGACAAATGGAATACCGTAAGGGTACGCACGTTGCGTAGCAATCGCTTAGCCGTAGTCGAGACGCTCAAGCGTCACGTTCGCTCACGGCCAAGAGATCACGGGCAGGCACGCTATTGGCTGCCGACTAACGTAATGGTTCGCTATTAGCGTAGCGGACGCTCGGGACCACGAGGAGATCACCAGCGGCGCAGACGCTCACAATGTTAAACCTTTATAACTATACCATAAACAATGTACTTATACTGCAAATCCTTGTGTAGTGATAAGATGAGAATGCAACACTGTGTAAGTGGGTTTACACTAAAGCTGTTTGAGCGATAGAGACGCTCCTATTACCCACTGCAATATAATGAACACACAATACCGGTCTAAGGGTCTAACGCCTTTTAAGGAAATGAATGAACGTTCAAAAAGAATAATACAATACAAGTCATACACTACCAATATAACATAGACTACCTAACCAGATAACTACACATGAAACACAATAGCAGTACATTAACTATATAAGAGAAACGAGAGAGAAAGAGAAGAGAGAGAGAGAGAGATATGGCTCACAATAACAAGAAAGACAATATGATTGCGGAGAAAACTTACGCTCAAGGGAAACAATCGCATGCGCCTCTGGATATCCAGCTCCCGATTATCAGCAATGAGAACCGTTGAAGAGAATAGAGAGCTGGATCAGGTCGGCTTGTCCTTTTATACCCTACACATAATACAGTACAATGGTCCTATACTCTTATTGTTCATTGGACACAGGAATTCCTCTTCGTATTATAACAAAAGGTCATAGGTTGATTCATACAGGTGGGCTGTGACTATTTCCAACTACTCAGGTGGGTGGGAAACTAGGTTTTCCGCCGCATGGATAATAAAGTGCAAATATAGTAAAAGTCCAGAAACTTCTTATGTCCATAACTATTCGCACGAGCGATTAATCCGCTTCAAACCAACACCGGAATATTGCTAATTAAATACTCTTCCGATGGATACTAAACACCACTGTATAACCCTTGTCTGACCCTTCGTATCAAACAAAGAGGGATCTCTTTGTCCATGAACATGCTACATTAACTAAACTTTCAGATTCTATCAAAGGGACCATAATCTACAAAATACATTATATGGTGAAAATATGTAACGATTGAGTCGCACGCTAGGCGCACATAAACTCTACCGTAAATGCGCATACCGTGCGCCTGCGGGTGCACATAACAGCGGGTATGCGCACGCACGGGAGAGCGCACGCATGCGCAGTCAGGACACATATGAGGTGCAAATATGGCAGTGTGCATCATGATATTTTTCTGACTTTGACAGCTGGTTCAAGTGAAATGCTGAAACCACCTTAGGGAGAAATTGAGGACGAGTCCTCAATTCTGCCCTGTCCGTATGAAAAATTAGGTAAGGGCTTTTATAGGATAAAGCCGCCAATTCTGAGACACGCCTGGCTGAAGCCAGGGCTAACAACATTACCACTTTCCAAGTGAGATATTTTAAGTCCACAGTGGAGAGTGGTTCAAACCAATGTGATTTTAGGAAACCCAAAACTACATTGAGATCCCAAGGTGCCACTGGAGGCACAAAAGGAGGCTGTATATGCAGTACCCCCTTGACAAACGTCTGAACTTCAGGAACTGAAGCCAGTTCTTTCTGGAAGAAAATCGACAGGGCCGAAATTTGAACCTTAATGGACCCTAATTTTAGGCCCATAGACAGTCCTGTTTGCAGGAAATGTAGGAAACGACCCAGTTGAAATTCCTCTGTAGGGGCCTTCCTGGCCTCGCACCACGCAACATATTTACGCCAAATCCGGTGATAATGTTGCACGGTTACATCCTTCCTGGCTTTGATCAGGGTAGGGATGACTTCATCCGGAATGCCTTTTTCCTTCAGGATCCGGCGTTCAACCGCCATGCCGTCAAACGCAGCCGCGGTAAGTCTTGGAATAGACAGGGTCCTTGCTGGAGCAGGTCCCTTCTTAGAGGTAGAGGCCACGGGTCCTCCGTGAGCATCTCTTGAAATTCCGGGTACCAAGTCCTTCTTGGTCAATCCGGAGCCACAAGTATAATTCTTACTCCCCTCCGTCTTATAATTCTCAGTACTTTTGGTATGAGAGGAAGAGGAGGGAACACATACACTGACTGGTACACCCACGGTGTTACCAGAGCGTCCACAGCTATTGCCTGAGGGTCCCTTGACCTGGCGCAATACCTGTCAATTTTTTGTTTAGGCGGTACGCCATCATGTCCACCTTTGGTTTTTCCCAATGGTTTACAATCATGTGGAAGACTTCTGGGTGAAGTCCCCACTCTCCCGGGTGGAGGTCGTGCCTGCTGAGGAAGTCTGCTTCCCAGTTGTCCACTCCCGGAATGAACACTGCTGACAGTGCTATCACATGATTTTCCGCCCAGCGAAAAATCCTTGCAGCTTCTGCCATTGCCCTCCTGCTTCTTGTGCCGCCCTGTCTGTTTACGTGGGCGACTGCCGTGATGTTGTCCGACTGGATCAGCACCGGCTGACCTTGAAGCAGAGGTCTTGCTTGGCTTAGGGCATTGTAAATGGCCCTTATCTCCAAATATTTATGTGAAGTGATGTCTCCAGGCTTGACCACAAGTCCTGGAAATTTCTTCCCTGTGTGACTGCTCCCCAGCCTCGCAGGCTGGCATCCGTGGTCACCAGGACCCAGTCCTGAATGCCGAATCTGCAGCCCTCTAGAAGATGAGCACTCTGCAACCACCACAGGAGAGACACCCTTGTCTTTGGTGACAGGGTTATCCGCTGATGCATCTGAAGATGCGATCCGGACCATTTGTCCAGCAGGTCCCACTGGAAAGTTCTTGTGTGGAATCTGCCGAATGGAATTGCTTCGTAGGAAGCCACCATTTTTCCCAGGACCCTTGTGCACTGATGCACTGACACTTGGCCTGGTTTTAGGAGGTTTCTGACTAGTTCGGATAACTCCCTGGCTTTCTCCTCCGGGAGAAAACACCTTTTTCTGGACTGTGTCCAGTATCATCCCTAGGAATAGAAGGCGTGTCGACGGGATCAGCTGCGATTTTGGAATATTGAGAATCCAACCGTGCTGCCGCAGCACTATCTGAGATAGTGCTACCCCGACTTCCAACTGTTCCCTGGATCTTGCCCTTATCAGGAGATCGTCCAAGTAAGGGATAACTAAAACTCCCTTCTTTCGAAGGAGTATCATCATTTCGGCCATTACCTTGGTAAAGACCCGGGGTGCCGTGGACAATCCAAACGGCAGCGTCTGAAACTGATAGTGACAGTTCTGTACCACAAACCTGAGGTACCCTTGGAGAAGGGTAAATTGGGACATGTAGGTAAGCATTTTTGATGTCCAGAGAGACCATATAGTCCCCTTCTTCCAGGTTTGCAATCACTGCTCTGAGTGACTCCATCTTGAATTTGAACCTTTGTATGTAAGTGTTCAAGGATTTTAGATTTAAAATTGGTCTCACCGAGCCGTCCGGCTTCGGTACCACAAATAGTGTGGAATAGTACCCCTTTCCCTGTTGCAGGAGGGGTACCTTGATTATCACCTGCTGGGAATACAGCCTGTGAATGGCTTGCAATACTGTCTCCCTGTCTGAGGGAGACGTCGGTAAAGCAGACTTTATGAGACGGCGAGGGGGAGACGTCTCGAATTTCTTGAGACGGGCCCCCACCTGCTGCAGCCTTTTTCCTCTCCCTCTGCCACGGGGCAGCAATGAGGCTCCTTTTGCCCGCTTGCCCTTATGGGGCCGAAAGGACTGCGCCTGATAATACGGCGTCTTCTTAGGTTGAGAAGCTACCTGGGGTAAAAATGTGGATTTTCCAGCCGTTGCCGTGGCCACCAGGTCTGTTAGACCTACCCCAAATAACTCCTCCCTTTTATAAGGCGATACTTCCATATGCCTTTTGGAATCAGCATCACCTGACCACTGTCCTGTCCATAACCCTCTTCTGGCAGAAATGGACAGCGCACTTACTCTTGATGCCAGTCGGCAAATATCCCTCTGTGCATCACGCATATATAGAAATGCATCTTTTAAATGCTCTATAGTTAGTAATATACTGTCCCTATCTAGGGTATCAATATTGTCAGTCAGGGAATCCGACCAAGCCACCCCAGCACTGCACATCCAGGCTGAGGCGATTGCTGGTCGCAGTATCACACCCGTGTGAGTGTATATACATTTTAGGATATTTTACTGCTTTCTGTCAGCAGGTTCCTTAAGGGCGGCCGTATCCGGGGATGGTAGTGCCACCTGTTTAGACAAGCGTGTGAGCGCTTTATCCACCCTAGGGGGTGTTTCCCAACGTGCCCTATCCTCTGGCGGGAAAGGGTATGATGCCAATATCTTTTTAGGAATTATCAGTTTTTTATCGGGGGAAACCCACGCCTCATCACACACTTCATTTAATTCCTCGGATACAGGAAAAACTACAGGCAGTTTTTTCTCACCAAACATAATACCCTTTTTAGTGGTACTTGTATTATCAGAGATATGCAATACATTTTTAATTGCTTCAATCATGTAACGTGTGGCCCTAGTGGAAGTCACGTTTGTCTCATCATCGTCGACACTGGAGTCAGTATCCGTGTCTGTGTCTGCCATTTGAGGTAACGGGCGTTTTAAAGCCCCTGATGGCGTTTGAGACCCTTGGACAGGCACAAGCTGAGTAGCCGGCTGTCTCATGTCGTCAACTGTCTGTCGTAACGAGCTGACACTGTCACGCAATTCCTTCCATAAGCTCATCCACTCAGGTGTCGACTCCCCAGGGGGTGACAACTGTATAATAGGCAATTGCTCCGCCTCCACCTCATTTTCCTCCTCAAACATGTCGACACAATCGTACCGACACACCGCACACACACATGGAATGCTCTGATAGAGGACAGGACCCCACTAGCCCTTTGGGGAGACAGAGGGAGAGTATGCCAGCACACACCAGAGCGCTATATATAAACAGGAATACCACTATAAAATGTGCTTTTCCTTTATAGCTGCTGTTAGTATCAAAACTGCGCCAAATTAGTGCCCCCCCTCTCTTTTTTTACCCTTTTCTGTAGTGCAGGACTGCAGGGGAGAGTCAGGGAGACGTCCTTCCAGCGGAGCTGTGATGGAAAATGGCGCCTGTGTGCTGAGGAGATAGGCTCCGCCCCCTTCTCGGCGGCCTTTTCTCCCGCTTTTTTGTAAGTTCTGGCAGGGGTTAAAATACATCCATATAGCCCTGGGGGTTATATGTGGTGTATTTATGCCAGCCAAGGTGTTTTACATTGCTGCTCAGGGCGCCCCCCCCTAGCGCCCTGCACCCTCAGTGACCGGAGTGTGAAGTGTGCCTGAGTAACAATGGCGCACAGCTGCAGTGCTGTGCGCTACCTTGTTGAAGACTGATGTCTTCTGCCGCCGATTTTTCCGGACCTCTTCTTGCTTCTGGCTCTGTAAGGGGGCCGGCGGCGCGGCTCTGGGACCGAGCTCCGAGGCTGGGCCTGTGTTCGGTCCCTCTGGAGCTAATGGTGTCCAGTAGCCTAAGAAGCCCAATCCACTCTGCACTTCAGGTGAGTTCGCTTCTTCTCCCCTTAGTCCCTCGATGCAGTGAGCCTGTTGCCAGCAGGTCTCACTGAAAATAAAAAAACCTAAAACTAAAACTTTCACTAAGAAGCTCAGGAGAGCCCCTAGTGTGCACCCTTCTCGGCCGGGCACAAAAATCTAACTAACTGAGGCTTGGAGGAGGGTCATAGGGGGAGGAGCCAGTGCACACCAGGTAGTCCTAAAGCTTTTACTTTTGTGCCCAGTCTCCTGCGGAGCCGCTAATCCCCATGGTCCTTACAGAGTTCCCAGCATCCACTAGGACGTCAGAGAAAAAGGGTCAGGAAGAGGACGAGGGACCAGGGGCTGTAGCTTACTTTGTGGCATACTTGACCTGAAAATTTAAAGCGGCACTAACATTGTTTACACTTAATATTAGTGCCGCTTTAGATGAGATACGTATGGGAGAAGTTTTGATTTGACGCCCTAATTCAGTAAGGTTTGTATAAGCAATCTTACTGCAGTGTCCCGATGGCTGGGAAACCGCACACGCGGGATGAGAGCGTTGAAGAGGGTAGCCGGCATTGCCGGAAAGGGGGGGGCGGTATCGGAAGTGGCAAGGCCAAAGACTGAGTTGTGAGACGCCGTTTCTTTGGTTTCGCCAGCCATACTGCGATGGCGAACCTGAGTAAGCTCAGGCTTACTCAGCCTGCCGTCGCAGATAACCATCACGACCAATGACCGTCACAGATGAACATGCGATCGCATTGCAAATGCAGGAAAGAGGCGCTACTTACCACCTCCGGAATTTGCATTGCAAAGGATTGCTGCAATTGCAATCCTTACTGAATTAGGCCCACTGTACGTAACACTGTGTGTAGTACATCTGTTTTGCAGATTAAAGCTTAATAAAGTGGAGGAAGAAAAGTGTGTGTGTGTGTGTGTGTGTGTGTGTGTGTGTGTGTGTGTGTGTGTGTGTGTGTGTGTGTGTGTGTGTGTGTGTGTGTGTGTGTGTGTGTGTGTGTGTGTGTGTGTGTGTGTGTGTGTGTGTGTGTGTGTGTGTGTGTGTGTGTGTGTGTGTGTGTGTGTGTGTTCCTCTTGAGTTCCCTATCAGGATGGGCTTAGGAACAGAGGACCGGCGGAATTCCATTGCCGGCGAGAGCAACACAATTGTAAATGGCTAAAGAAACTATTTAGTTGTATCTTCCATAATGTTAGGATCCGAGGAAGGATCAGAGAGATTACCATCATTTATGAACTGTCCCGCACACTTCTTAAGAGTGTTAACTCATTAAGGCAGGGATGGGGAACCTTTGGCCCTCCAGCTGTTGTTAAACTACATATACCAGCATGCCCTGCAACAGTTTTAGCATGGCCAAATAGCAAAACTGTTTCAGGGCATGCTGGTATGTGTAGTTCAACAACAGCTAGAGGGCCAAAGGTTCCCCACCCCTGCATTAGGGCATCTTCGCCTTCTGTTCCATATAATTTTAATATCATTTGGAACCTCATTGCTGCCATACAGAGGATCCTGATGACAAGGAGCTCCGCCAGGCTCCCAGTAGACTAGTAAATGGAACCCGTCGGAACCCACTCCCTTCCCTAGAAATGTGGGTGTGATCCTTGGGTTATTATGAAGGCTGATAATGACTGTTACAGACAAGTCACATAAAGTGCCTAGCCATAACACTATTATGCACAATATAAAGAATAGATACACCAAGTGGAGTATTCATGTGATGCTAGAATTCAAATCCGTGTTCTGTCCCAAATTTCCACATTCTTCTTGGAGCTCTTATCCTCGATGGGTATAAAACATAAATTGGAAAAAGAGAAACCAACAATGCGTAGTCATTTATTAAAAAAAAAAAAAAATGCTTCACCCAATGGTGGTCATTCCGAGTTGTTCGCACGTTGCCGATTTTCGCTATGCTGCGATTTGTTGCTAACTGCGCATGGTATGCAGAGCGCATGCACTAAGTTATTTAACACAAAACTTAGTAGATTTTCTGGTGTTCGAACGACGATTTTCAGTCGCACTGCTGATTGGTCAATGATTGACAGGAAAGGGGCGTTTCTGGGTGGTAACTGAGCGTTTTCCGGGAGTGTGCTAAAAACCACAGGCGCGTCAGGGAAAAACGCGGGAGTGTCTGGAGAAACGGGGGAGTGGCTGGCCGAATGCAGGGCGTGTTTGTGACGTCAAACCAGGAACTAAACGGACTGAGCTGATTGCAATCTAGGAGTAGGTCTGGAGCTACTCAGAAACTGCAAGGAATTATTTAGTGGCAATTCTGCTAATCTTTCGTTCGCTATTCTGCTAAACTAAGATACACTCCCAGAGGGCGGCGGGCTAGCGTGTGCAATGCTGCTAAAAGCAGCTAGCGAGCGAACAACTCGTGATGAGGGCCAATGTGCAATTCAGAAGGATGTTAATACAGAGGTAGAATAAATCCTGCCTCTAAATCAAAGCAGTGTGACTCCCTTTAAAACAAGGGAAATCATACACATAAAGGTTTATTTAAATACACGCTTTGATGTCTTATCGTAGAACACCAGCTAAAGTATCCACACCATGCAAATAATATGCACACCTGACCCTGCTCACAAAGAAGGTGCGCTGATATTTCCCATAAAGGTTTCTTTGTGAATCAGCAGATCTCCATTGACTCGTGACCTATAGGTCAAGAGTCCAGTTGGTTAAAAGACCGTTTATTCAAACAAAAAATTCTGTATATTCCGTAATTAAACCACCACCACGTTACTGAAATAAGATCCGAATCCTCCGAAACCTACAGCCAGCGAAATATGTCTCTTTTGTTGGTTTCTCTTTCTCCAATTTATGTTTAATAACCATCGAGGATAAGAGATGTGGAAATTTGGAAAGGAACACTAATTTGGATTTTATCATCACATGAAGACTCCAATTGGTGATAGTTATATACAGGGTTATCTATACCTTTGGGCAGCTGCCTAGGGCGCTAGGATCTGGAGGGGTCGCCTAGACTTAGCTCTCACCTCATTTAAAAATTAAATGAAGTATTACCAAAGACATACTGGGGGGTATTCAATTATTGCCAAATTATTGGCAATTCTAAGGGTGAATTACATTTGCCCAATTCAATGGGCGTGACGATTTTTCAACTGGTCGAAAAATCCAGCACAGGCGAAAGCCACGTGGATCGCCAAATTCGCCACTGTCCACGTTGATTTAGCGAATGTGCCGGCGTTTTCACCCCCGTTTTTGCCTATGCCGATTTGACCAAAAAAGTAAAAAGGCATGGGCAAAAATAGGATTTCGGTTATCTACCGGTAAATCCTTTTCTCGTAGTCCGTAGAGGATGCTGGGGTCCACATTAGTACTGTGGGGTATAGACGGGTCCACCAGTAGCCACTGGCACTTTAAGAGTTTGAGAGTGTGGGCTGGCTCCTCCCTCTATGCCCCTCCTACCAGACTCAGTCTAGAAACTATGCCTGAGGAGACTGACATCTTTGAGAGAATGATTTTACACAGATAGTGGCGAGATTCACACCAGCTCACACATACAAGGCACATCAAGCTAACTAACTTGAAATGCAGCAACCGCTGAAACAGTACTTACCAAGTAACAATGCAGTACTCAACTAAAACGAAGTTGTACTGAACCAAATAACGATAGCAGGAAAACGAAGCGCTGGGCGGGTGCCCAGCATCCTCTATGGACTACGAGAAAAGTATTTACTGGTAGGTAACCAAAATCCTATTTTCTCTTACGTCCTAGAGCAGTGTTTTTCAACCGCTGTGCCGCGGCACACTAGTGTGCCGCGTGCGGTTGTCAGATGTGCCGCTGCCTGTCGCCGTCAGAGATGTCTGCCGCTCTGCTGCCCCTATTATTGCTACTAGGCTCGGGCAGCACACTGCTCTCTTCCGTGGCCTATGGTGACGTGGGGTGACTCATAGGTCACGCACGTCACGCCTACCCATCTGCTCTCCTGCCCGCCAGCTCTCCTTCCCGCCTACCCTGGCCGCCAGCTCTCCTGCCCGCCTATCCCGGCCGCCAGCTCTCCTGCACGCCTGCCCCGGCCGTCAGCTCTCCTGCTCGCTGCACCTACCCATTCCCCTGCTCCGTGCTGAGCGAGAAACCTGAGGTTGGGGCCAATGTATTTTATTTATTTAATTGATTGCTGGGGAATTACTGGGGGGGGGGGGACACGACACAATGTGTGACATTACTTGGGGGGGGGGGGCAGTGTGGTGGAACTACTGGGGGACAACACACACAATGTGTGACATTGCTGGGGGAACAGTGTCTGGTGGAATTACTGGGGGGGACACAGTGTGTGACATTACTGGGGGAACAGTGTGTGGTGGAATTACTGGGGGGGCTACACAATGTGTGACATTACTGGGGGAACAGTGTGTGGTGGAATTACTGGGGGGGCTACACAATGTGTGACATTACTGTGGGTGGCAGTGTGTGGTGGAATTACTATTACTATATTTTATTACTGTGGAGGTGAATGAATTTTTTATTACAGTGGGGGCCAATGTGTCTGTTTTATTACTGCGGTAAATATCAGTATATTAGTTGAAAAAACTGACTGTGTGCCTTGGCAATTTTAAAATCTCATTTAGTGTGCCACGAGTTTAAAAAGGTTGAAAATCACTGTCCTAGAGGATGCTGGGATCCACATTAGTACCATGGGGATGTACCTAAGCTCCCAGAATGGAAGGGAGAGCGCGGAGGCTCCTGCAGAACTGATTGACCAAACTTCAGGTCCTCAGCGGCCAAAGTATAGAACTTGTAGAACTTTGCAAACATGTTCGACCCAGACCAAGTAGCTGCTCGGCAAAGCTGTAAAGCCAAGAACCCACCTTACGAGTAGAGTGGGCCTCAACAGACGTAGGACACGGCAATCCTGCCGTAGAATACGCATGCTGGATAGTGAACCTGATCCAGCGAGAGATTGTCTGCTCAGAAGCAGGACACCCAAGTTTCTTGGGATCATATAGGACAGAGTCCAATTTTCTGTGACGAGCAGTCCTCTTCACATAGATTTTCAGAGCCCTTACAACATCCAAGGACTTTGATGAAATTGAGGAGTCAGTAGCAACTGGCACTACAATAGGTAGGTTGATATGAAATGCCGACACAACCTTCGGAAGAAACTGCTGATGTGCCCAAAGCTCAGCCCTATCTTCATGGAAGCTCAAGTATGGGCTGCTACAGGACAAAGCCCCCAACTCCGACAAACGTCTAGCAGAAGCTAAGCCAACAAAGTGACAGCCTTCCACGTGAGAAACTTAATCTCAACCTCCTGCAGAGGCTCAAACCAGTCCGACTGGAGGAACTTCAACACCACGTCAAGATGCCAGGGCGCCGTAGGCGGCACAAAGGGAGGTTGGATGTGCAGAGCTCCCTTCAAAAAAAGTCTGAACCTCAGGGAGGGCAGCCAACTGTTTCTGGAAGAAAATGGATAGGGCCGAAATTTGGACCTTTATGGATCCCAACCTCAGGCCCATATCCACACCTGCTTGCAGGAAGAGGAGAAAACGTCCCAGTTGAAACTCCACCGTAGGAAGCTTCTTGGACTCGCACCAAGATACATATTTTTTCCAAATACAATGGTAATGTTTAGACGTAACTTCTTTCCTAGCCTGTATCAGCGTAGGAATAACCTTGTTCGGAATGCCCTTCCGAGCTAGTATCTGGCGTTCAACCTCCATGCCATCAAACGCAGCCGCGGTAAGTCTTGATAGGCGAACGGCCCCTGCTGCAGCAGGTCCTCCCGAAGAGGAAGAGGCCTCGGCTCTTCTAGCAGTAGATCCGCGTACAAATACCTTCTTGGCCAGTCCGGAGCAATGAGGATCGCCTGAACTCTTGCTCTCCTTATGAGCTTTAGCACTCTTGGAATGAGTGGGAGTGGTGGAAACACGTACACAGACTGGAAAACCCACGGAGTCACTAGGGCGTCCACCGCCACTGCTTGTGGGTCCCTCGATCTGGAACAATATCGCTGAAGCTTCTTGTTCAGACGAGAGGCCATCATGTCGATTTGAGGTACACCCCAAAGATCTGTTACCTCCGTGAACACCTCCGGATGGAGTCCCCACTCTCCTGAATGGAGATCGTTTCTGCTGAGGAAGTCCACTTCCCAGTTGTCTACTCCCGGAATGAAGATTGCTGACAGCGCCAACGCGTGTTTTTCTGCCCAGAGGATGATTCTTGTTACCTCTGACATTGCAGCTCTATTCTTCGTTCCGCCCTGTCGGTTGATGTAAGCCACTGTCGTTACATTGTCCAACTGCACTTGAATGGCCCGATTTCTCAGAAGATGGGCTGCTTGGAGAAGACCGTTGTAGACGGCTCTTAGTTCTAGAATGTTTATCGGCAGGCCGGCTTCCAGACTTGACCACCTTCCTTGGAAGGTCTCCCCTTGAGTGACTGCGCCCCAGCCTCGGAGACTTGCATCCGTGGTTAGAAGGATCCAGTCCTGAATCCCGAACCTGCAGCACTCCAGAAGGTGAGGCAGTTGCAACCACCAGGGGAGTAAAATCCTGGCCTTTGGTGACAGACGTATCCTCTGGTGCATATGTAGATGGAATCCCGACCACTTGTCCAGGAGATCCAGTTGGAAGGACCGAGCATGAAACCTCCCATACTGTAGAGCCTCGTAAGAGGCCACCATCTTTCCTAGAAGCCGAATGCACTGACGAACCGACACCTGGGCTGGCTTCAGGACATGCCGGACCATTGTTTGTATCACCAACGCTTTTCCTCTGGAAGAAGCATCCTCTGCACTTCTGTGTCGAGGATCATTCCCAGAAAGGACAACCTCCTGGTTGGTTCCAAATTTGATTTCGGAAGATTCAGGATCCAACCGTGTTCCCTGAGCAGGTGGGTTGTGAGAAGGATGGATTGTAACAGCTTCTCCTTGGACAGTGCCTTTATCAGCAGATCGTCCAGATATGGAATTATGTTCACCCCCTGTCTGCGGAGGAGAACCATCATTTTCGCCATCACCTTGGTGAAAACCCTCGGTGCTGTGAAGAGGCCAAATGGCAGAGCCTGGAACTGATAGTGACAGTCCAACAGTGTGAATCGGAGATAAGCCTGATGCGGCGGCCAAATCGTAATGTGGAGGTATGCATCCTTGATATCCAGGGATACCAGGAATTCCCCCTCTCCAGACTTGGTATCACCACTCTTAGAGACTCCATTTTGAACTTGAACTCCTTACAGAAAGGGATTTTGCGATTTTAGGTGCAGAATGGGCCTGACCGAACCATCCAGTTTGGTATCACGAAAAGGTTTGAATAGTAACCTTTGTTTTGCAGATGAGGAGGGACCGGTACAATAACCTGTACCTTCACCAACTTCTGGACGGCTGCCTGCAGGACAGCCCTGTCTGCCAGCAAAGCTGGCAAGCCTGATTTGAAGAATCGGTGAGGAGCGAAAATTCCAGCCTGTACCCCTGGGACACGATAACTTGCACCCAGGGATCCAGGCCAGGTGATACCCAGACGTGACAGAAAAGCATGAGTCTCGCTCCCACCGGCCCCACCTCCGGGGCGTGCAGTCCACCGTCATGTGGAGGACTTCGGCGTACCTGAAGCAGGTTTCTGTTCCTGGGAACCCACTACAGCCGGTTTCTTGGATTTGGGCCGGCCTCCCCTAGAGAAGGTGTTGGACGGTCTGGCCTTTTCGTGGCTTGGCAGCCCAAAAGGGCTGTGATGCAGTTGAAGAAAAGGGTTTCTTCGTAGCAGGTGCAGCTGAGGGAAGAAAAGGTGACTTACCCGCCGTAGCGGTGGAGATCCACGCATCTAACGCTTCCCCAAAGAGAGCCTGACCTGTATAGGGTAGGGCAGGCCTGGCCAACCTGTGGCTCTCCAGCTGTTGTAAAACTACAAGTACCAGCATGCTCTGCTATAGTTTTAGCATTCTCTAATAACAAAACTGTGGCAGAGCATGTTGGGACTTGCAGTTTCACAACAGCTGGAGAGCCACAGGTTGGCCAGTCCTGGGGTAGGGTCTCCTGGATTCCGCGTCAGCAGACCACTGTCGCAGCCACAGTCCTCGACTAGCTGAGTCAGACATGGAAGAAATTCCTGCAGCCATGGAACCTAGGTCTTTCATGGATTCTACCAGAAATCCTGCCGAATCCTGAATGTTACGCAAAAAACAATTCAACATCAGATTTATCCATAGTATCCAAATCTCCAAGTAATGTGCCTGACCACTTTACTATAGCTTTGGCAATCCAAGCACTGGCAATAGTGGGACATAGTATTGCCCCTGAATGCGTGTACATGGATTTGAGCGTATTATCAATTTTACGATCAGCCGGCTCTTTCAAGGTGGTGGATCCTGGAACAGGTAAAACCACCTTTTTTGATAGTCTGGATACAGACGCGTCAACAAGGGCTGGGTTTTCCCATTTTTTCTATCCTCTTCAGGGAAAGGAAACGCCACCAGGACCCTTTTAGGGATCTGGAATTTTTTCTCAGGGTTTTCCCATGCTTTTTCAAAAATAGCATTTAATTCTTTTGACGCAGGGAAGGTTAGCGAGGCTTTCTTGTTTTCCGTGAAGTAAGCCTCCTCAACCTGCACAGGTGTTGTATCAGTAATATTCAACACATCCCTAATGGCCTCTATCATCAACTGCACCCCTTTTGCAAGAGATGCTGCCCCCCTCAACACATCCCCATCACCGTCCTCAGTGTCAGAATCGGTATCCGTGTCGTCATGCATGATCTGTGCAGGAGCACGTTTTGGGGAATATACAGCGGGGGGCCCTGAGGTAACAGAACTGGGCCAGACTGACATAGAGTTCTGTAAAGCCTGAGTTGCAGACTCATTCTGTGCAACCCTAGTAGAAATCTGAGAAATCATAGAGAGAGGATAACCACTCAGGCTATCTTGCTGGTATCTGTGCTAAAACAGTGCAATCCTAATTACATGGAATGGGATCAGCCTGAGAGGACATATCCTCTGCAGCATATGACACAGAGTCCCTGGACATAGCTTAATGGAGACCCCCCCCCCCCACACACACACACACACTTACTTTCACCCCCAAGAATGGCAAGAGAGACATAGAGGTTGGAGCCAACCCACACACAGCTCTTTTTAGGTAAAGGGAGACCCCCCCCCCCCCCCCCCCAACCAGCGCTGACTGTGCACCTTAATAGGTTACACAACCTGTATACAGCCTCCCCCCCCCCCCTTCTACAACCCCCTGGTACCGTGAGAGATAGCTGGAGTTGTTCTGGTGGGACTTGCTCTTCGCGGACAGCGATGTGCAGGCAGGAAAATGTAGCTGAACGACGCTGCTGGGTCCGCTCTGAGGAGAAGCTCCGCCCCCAAAATGGCGCTGTCTTCCCGCTCTTCATAAGATTATACTGGCCTGAGGAATTATGCTGGTAGAGATCCCGAGAAACCCGACAGGCTGTGTGACCAGTGTAGGATGTAGGCGCTGGCTCAGGGCGCCCCTCACAGCGCCGCACTATGTACCGCTGAGCTCCGGAGCGCAGTTAGTACTTCGCTCCATACCCCGTTGCCGCCATCTTCACACCGGCCCTCCGCTTGCTAGGGTGATCGGTGACTCACTCGCCACCAATCTTCTGACTCTGTAAGGGGGTAGCGGCATGCTGCTGGGGTGAGCGATCCCCTGTGGCGGGGAACGATCGATCTCCTCAGGAGCTCAGTGTCCTGTCAGCGGAGATAATGGCTCAGACCCCGCAGGGCGGACACTACTCCCCCCCCTTAGTTCCACGAAGCAGGGAGGCTGTTGCCAACAGCCTCCCTGTAAAATAACAAAAAAAAAAAAAACTTTTTCAAAAGAAGCTCTGTAGAGCTCCCCTAGCTGTGACCGGCTCCTCCGGGCACATTTTCTAAACTGAGTCTGGTAGCAGGGGCATACAGGGGGGAGCCAGCCCACACTCTCAAACTCTTAAAGTGCCAATGGCTCCTGGTGGACCCGTCTATACCCCATGGTACTAATGTGGACCCCAGCATCCTCTAGGACGTAAGAGAAAAAGGGATTCAAATACGGGCAAATGAATACCCATGGTCGAATTAGTGCATTTTTCAGCTAGCTGAAACAAATTCACTTAATTGAATAACCCCCATTAAGGTAAAGAAACTATTTGGTCATAGAAAATAAGATTTTAAACCTACCGGTAAATCTATTTCTCGTAGTCCGTAGAGGATGCTGGGGACTCCGTAAGGACCATGGGGATAGACGGGCTCCGCAGGAGACATGAGCACTTTAAGAAAGACTTTAGTTCTGGGTGTGCACTGGCTCCTCCCTCTATGCCCCTCCTCCAGACCTCAGTTAGAGAAACTGTGCCCAGAGGAGACGGACATTACGAGGAAAGGATTTTGTTAATCCAGGGCAAGATTCATACCAGCCACACCAATCACACCGTATAACTTGTGATAAACTACCCAGTTATCAGTATGAAAAAACAACATAGCATCAGTGCAGGACCGATGCAACTATAACATATCCCTTATTGAAGCAATAACTATATACAAGTATTGCAGAAGTAGTCCGCACTTGGGACGGGCGCCCAGCATCCTCTACGGACTACGAGAAAATAAGAATTTACTTACCGATAATTCTATTTCTCGTAGTCCGTAGTGGATGCTGGGGACTCCGTAAGGACCATGGGGAATAGCGGCTCCGCAGGAGACTGGGCACAAAAGTAAAGCTTTAGAACTACCTGGTGTGCACTGGCTCCTCCCCCTATGACCCTCCTCCAAGCCTCAGTTAGGATACTGTGCCCGGACTAGCGTACACAATAAGGAAGGATTTTGAATCCCGGGTAAGACTCATACCAACCACACCAATCACACCATATAACTTGTGATCTAAACCCAGTTAACAGCATGATAACAGAGGAGCCTCTAGAAAAGATGGCTCACTACAGCAATAACCCGATTTTTTTGGTAACAATAACTATGTACCAGTATTGCAGACAATCCGCACTTGGGATGGGCGCCCAGCATCCACTACGGACTACGAGAAATAGAATTATCGGTAAGTAAATTCTTATTTTCTCTGACGTCCTAGTGGATGCTGGGGACTCCGTAAGGACCATGGGGATTATACCAAAGCTCCCAAACGGGCGGGAGAGTGCGGATGACTCTGCAGCACCAAATGAGAGAACTCCAGGTCCTCCTCAGCCAGGGTATCAAATTTGTAGAATTTTACAAACGTATTTGCTCCTGACCAAGTAGCTGCTCGGCAAAGTTGTAAAGCCGAGACCCCTCGGGCAGCCGTCCAAGATGAGCCCACCTTCCTTGTGGAATGGGCTTTTACAGATTTTGGCTGTGGCAGGCCTGCCACAGAATGTGCAAGCTGAATTGTACTACAAATCCAACGAGCAATAGTCTGCTTAGAAGCAGGAGCACCCAGCTTGTTGGGTGCATACAGAATAAACAACGAGTCAGATTTTCTGACTCCAGCCGTCCTGGAAACCTATATTTCCAGGGCCCTGACAACGTCTAGCAACTTGGAGTCCTCCAAGTCCCTAGTAGCCGCAGGCACCACAATAGGTTGATTCAGGTGAAACGCTGAAAACCACCTTAGGAAGAAACTGAGGACAAGTCCTCAATTCCGCCCTGTCCGAATGGAAAATCAGATGAGGGCTTTTACAGGATAAAGCCGCCAATTCTGACACGCACCTGGCCCAGGCCAGGGCCAACAGCATGACCACTTTCCATGTGAGATATTTTAACTCCACATATTTAAGTGGTTCAAACCAATGTGACTTTTGGAACCCAAAAACTACATTTAGATCCCAAGGTGCCACTGGAGGCACAAAAGGAGGCTGTATATACAGTACCCCTTTCACAAACGTCTGAACTTCAGGGACTGAAGCTAGTTCTTTTTGGAAGAAAATTGACAGGGCCGAAATTTGAACCTTAATGGACCCCCCATTTCAGGCCCATAGACACTCCTGTTTGCAGGAAATGTAGGAATCGACCTAGTTGAAAATTCCTCCGTCGGGGCCTTACTGGCCTCGCACCACGCAACATATTTTCGCCAAATGCGGTGATAATGTTTTGCGGTTATATCTTTCCTGGCTTTGATCAGGATAGGAATGACTTCATCCGGAATGCCTTTCTCCTTCAGGATCCGGCGTTCAACCGCCATGCCGTCAAACGCAGCCGTGGTAAGTCTTGGAACAGACAGGGTCCTTGCTGGAGCAGGTCCCTTCTTAGAGGTAGAGGCCACGGATCCTCCGTGAGCATCTCTTGAAGTTCCGGTTACCAAGTCCTTCTTGGCCAATCCGGAGCCACGAATATAGTGCTTACTCCTCTCCATCTTATAATTCTCAGTACCTTGGGTATGAGAGGCAGAGGAGGGAACACATACACTGACTGGTACACCCACTGTGTTACCAGAGCGTCTATAGCTATTGCCTGAGGGTCCCTTGACCTGGCGCAATACTTGTCGAGTTTTATAAACATGTGGAAGACTTCTGGGTGAAGTCCCCACTCTCCCGGGTGGGGGTCGTGTCTGCTGAGGAAGTCTGCTTCCCAGTTGTCCACTCCCGGAATGAATATTGCTGACAGTGCTATCACATGATTTTCCGCCCAGCGAAAAATCCTCGCAGCTTCTGCCTTGCCCTCCTGCTTCTTGTGTCACCCTGTCTGTTTACGTGGGTGACTGCCGTGATGTTGTCCGAATGGATCAACTCCGGGTGACCTTGAAGCAGAGGTCTTGCTGAGCTTAGAGCATTGTAAATGGCCGTTAGCTTCAGGATATTTATGTGAAGTGATGTCTCCAGGCTTGACCATAAGCTCTGGAAATTCCTTCCCTGTGTGACTGCTCCCCAGCCTCGCAGGCTGGCATCCGTGGTCACCAGGACCCAGTCCTGAATGTCGAATCTGCGGCCCTCTAGAAGATGAGCACTCTGCAACCACCACAGGAGAGACACCCTTGTGCTTGGTGACAGGGTTATCCGCTGATGCATCTGAAGATGCGACCTGGACCATTTGTCCAGCAGGTCCCACTGGAAAGTTCTTGCGTGGAATCTGCCGAATGGGATTGCTTCGTAGGAAGCCACCATTTTTCCCAGAACCCTTTCATTGATGTACTGAGACTTGGCTCGGTTATAGGAGGTTCCCGACTAGCTCGGATAACTCCCTGACTTTCTCCTCCGGGAGAAACACCTTTTTCTGGACTGTGTCCAGGATCATCCCTAGGAACAGAAGACGAGTCGTCGGAATCAGCTGCGATTTTGGAATATTGAGAATCCAATCGTGCTGCCGCAACACTACCTGAGATAGTGCTACACCGACCTCCAACTGTTCCCTGGATCTTACCCTTATCAGGGAATCGTCCAAGTAAGGGATAACTAAAATTCCCTTCCTTCGAAAGAGTATCATCATTTCGGCCATTACCTTGGTAAAGACCCGGGGTGCCGTGGACCATCCATACGGCAGCGTCTGAAACTGATAGTGACAGTTCTGTACCACAAACCTGAGGTACCCTTGGTGAGAAGGGTAAATTGGGACATGAAGGTAAGCATCCTTGATGTCCCGAGACATCATGTAGTCCCCTTCTTCCAGGTTCGCAATCACTGCTCTGAGTGACTCAATCTTGAATTTGAACCTCCGTATGTAAGTGTTCAAGATTTTAGATTTAGAATCGGTCTCACCGAGCCGTCCGGCTTCGGTACCACAACAGTGTGGAATAATACCCCGTTCCCTGTTGCAGGAGGGGTATCTTGATTATCACCTGCTGGGAATACAGCTTGTGAATGGCTTCCAAAACTGCCTCCCTGTCAGAGGGAGACATCGGTAAAGCCGACTTTAGGAAACGGCGAGGGGGAGACGTCTCGAATTCCAATTTGTACCCCTGAGATATCACCTGAAGGATCCAGGGGTCTAATTGCGAGTGAGCCCACTGCGCGCTGAAATTCATTGAGACGGGCCCCCACCGTGCCTGATTCTGCTTGTAAAGCCCCAGCGTCATACTGAGGGCTTGGCAAAGGCGGGAGAGGGCTTCTGTTCCTGGGAACTGGCTGATTTCTGCAGCCTTTTTCCTCTCCCTCTGTCACGGGGCAGAAATGAGGAACCTTTTGCCCGCTTGCCCACGAAAGGACTGCGCCTGATAATACGGCGTCTTCTTATGTTGAGAGGCGACCTGGGGTACAAACGTGGATTTCCCAGCTGTTGCCGTGGCCACCAGGTCTGAAAGACCGACCCCAAATAACTCCTCCCCTTAATAAGGCAATACTTCCAAATGCCGTTTGGAATCCGCATCACCTGACCACTGTCGTGTCCATAACCCTCTACTGGCAGAAATGGACAACGCACTTAGACTTGATGCCAGTCGGCAAATATTCCGCTGTGCATCACGCATATATAGAAATGCATCTTTTAAATGCTCTATAGGCAATAATATACTGTCCTTATCTAGGGTATCAATATTTTCAGTCAGGGAATCCGACCACGCCAACCCAGCACTGCACATCCAGGCTGAGGCGATTGCTGGTCGCAGTATAACACCAGTATGTGTGTAAATACATTTCAGGATACCCTCCTGCTTTCTATCAGCAGGATCCTTAAGGGCGGCCATCTCAGGAGAGGGTAGAGCCCTTGTTCTTACAAGCGTGTGAGCGCTTTATCCACCCTAGGGGGTGTTTCCCAACGCACCCTACCCTCTGGCGGGAAAGGATATAATGCCAATAACATTTTAGAAATTATCAGTTGTTATCGGGGGAAACCCACGCATCATCACACACCTCATTTAATTTCTCAGATTCAGGAAAACTACAGGTAGTTTTTCCTCACCGAACATAATACCCCTTTTTGGTGGTACTCGTATTATCAGAAATGTGTAAAACATTTTTCATTGCCTCAATCATGTAACGTGTGGCCCTACTGGAAGTCACATTTGTCTCTTCACCGTCGACACTGGAGTCAGTATCCGTGTCGGCGTCTATATCTGCCATCTGAGGTAACGGGCGCTTTAGAGCCCCTGACGGCCTATGAGACGTCTGGACAGGCACAAGCTGAGTAGCCGGCTGTCTCATGTCAACCACTGTCTTTTATACAGAGCTGACACTGTCACGTAATTCCTTCCAACAGTTCATCCACTCAGGTGTCGACCCCCTAGGGAGTGACATCACTATTACAGGCAATCTGCTCCGTCTCCACATCATTTTTCTCCTCATACATGTCGACACAAACGTACCGACACACAGCACACACACAGGGAATGCTCTGATAGAGGACAGGACCCCACTAGCCCTTTGGGGAGACAGAGGGAGAGTTTGCCAGCACACACCAGAGCGCTATATATATACAGGGATAACCTTATATAAGTGTTTTTCCCCTTATAGCTGCTGTATTTTTAATACTGCGCGTAATTAGTGCCCCCCTCTCTTTTTTAACCCTTTCTGTAGTGTAGTGACTGCAGGGGAGAGCCAGGGAGCTTCCCTCCAACGGAGCTGTGAGGGAAAATGGCGCCAGTGTGCTGAGGAGATAGGCTCCGCCCCCTTCTCGGCGGCCTTATCTCCCGTTTTTCTGTGTATTCTGGCAGGGGTTAAATTCATCCATATAGCCCAGGAGCTATATGTGATGCATTTTTTGCCATCCAAGGTGTTTTTATTGCGTCTCAGGGCGCCCCCCCCCAGCGCCCTGCACCCTCAGTGACCGGAGTGTGAAGTGTGCTGAGAGCAATGGCGCACAGCTGCAGTGCTGTGCGCTACCTTGTTGAAGACAGGACGTCTTCTGCCGCCGATTTTCCGGACCTCTTCTCTCTTCTGGCTCTGTAAGGGGGCCGGCGGCGCGGCTCTGGGACCTATCCATGGCTGGGCCTGTGATCGGTCCCTCTGGAGCTAATGTCCAGTAGCCTAAGAAGCCCAATCCACTCTGCACGCAGGTGAGTTCGCTTCTTCTCCCCTTAGTCCCTCGATGCAGTGAGCCTGTTGCCAGCAGGTCTCACTGAACATAAAAAACCTAAAACTAAACTTTTCACTAAGCAGCTCAGGAGAGCCACCTAGTGTGCACCCTTCTCGTTCGGGCACAAAAATCTAACTGAGGCTTGGAGGAGGGTCATAGGGGGAGGAGCCAGTGCACACCAGGTAGTTCTAAAGCTTTACTTTTGTGCCCAGTCTCCTGCGGAGCCGCTATTCCCCATGGTCCTTACGGAGTCCCCAGCATCCACTAGGACGTCAGAGAAAAAGATTTACCGGTAGGTTTAAAATCTTATTTCTCTAACGTCCTAGAGGATGCTGGGGACTCCGTAAGGACCATGGGGATTATACCAAAGCTCCCAAACGGGCGGGAGAGTGCAGATGACTCTGCAGCACCGACTGAGCAAACATGAGGTCCTCCTCAGCCAGGGTATCAAACTTATAGTATTTTGCAAAGGTGTTTGAACCCGACCCAGTAGCAGCTCGACACAGCTGTAGTGCCGAGACCCCTCGGGCAGCCGCCCAAGAAGAGCCCACTTTCCTGGTGGAATGGGCCTTGACCGATTTCGGTAACGGCAATCCAGCCGTAGAATGCACTTGCTGAATCGTGTTACAAATCCAGCGAGCAATAGTCTGCTTTGAAGCAGGGGCACCAATCTTGTTGGTTGCATACAGGACAAACAGCGCTTCAGTCTTCCTGACTCTAGCCGTCCTGGCCACGTAAATTTTCAAAGCCCTGACCACATCAAGTAACTCGGAATCCTCCAAGTCACGCGTAGCCACAGGCACCACAATAGGTTGGTTCATATGAAAGGATGAGACCACCTTAGGTAGGAATTGAGGACGGGTCCGCAACTCCGCTCTATCCATATGGAAAACCAGATATGGGCTTTTATGTGATAAAGCCGCCAATTCCGAAACTCGCCTAGCCGAAGCCAAGGCTAACAACATGACCACCTTCCACGTGAGATATTTCAACTCCACCGTTTTAAGTGGTTCAAACCAGTGTGATTTTAGAAAACTTAACACCACGTTAAGGTCCCAAGGTGCCACCGGAGGCACAAAAGGAGGCTGAATATGCAGCACTCCTTTTACAAAAGTCTGAACTTCTGGAAGAGAAGCCAATTTTTTTTGAAAGAAAATGGATAAGGCCGAAATCTGGACCTTAATAGAGCCTAATTTTAGGTCCAAATTCATTCCAGTTTGTAGGAAGTGAAGGAAACGGCCCAGATGGAATTCTTCCATAGGAGCATTCCTGGCCTCACACCAAGAAACATATTTTCGCCATATACGGTGATAATGTTTTGACGTTACATCCTTCCTAGCCTTTATCAGCGTAGGGATGACCTCAACCGGAATGCCTTTCTCTGCTAGGATCCGGTGTTCAACCGCCATGCCGTCAAACGCAGCCGTGGTAAGTCTTGGAACAGACAGGGCCCCTGCTGCAACAGGTCCTGTCTTAGAGGAAGAGGCCACGGATCTTCTGTGATCATTTCCTGCAGATCCGGATACCAGGTCCTCCGTGGCCAATCTGGAACAATGAGGATTGTTCTCACTCCTCTTTGTCTTATTATCCTCAACACCTTGGGTATGAGAGGAAGAGGAGGAAATACATAGACCGACCGGAACACCCACGGTGTCACTAGGGCGTCTACAGCTACTGCCTGAGGGTCTCTTGACCTTGCGCAATACCTCTGTAGCTTTTTGTTGAGGCGGGACGCCATCATGTCTATCTGTGGCAGTTCCCACCGACTTGTAATCTGTGCGAAGACTTCCTGATGAAGTCCCCACTCTCCCGGATGTAGGTCGTGTCTGCTGAGGAAGTCTGCTTCCCAGTTGTCCACTCCCGGAATGAACACTGCTGACAGTGCGCTTACGTGATTCTCCGCCCAGCGAAGAATTCTGGTGGCTTCTGCCATCGCCACTCTGCTCCTTGTGCCGCCTTGGCGGTTTACATGAGCCACTGCGGTGACGTTGTCTGACTGGATCAGAACCGGTTGGTCACGAAGTAAGGTCTCCGCTTGACGTAGGGCGTTGTATATGGCCCTTAGTTCCAGGATGTTGATGTGAAGACAAGTCTCTTGACTTGACCATAGACCTTGGAAATTTCTTCCCTGTGTGACTGCTCCCCAACCTCGGAGGCTTGTGTCTGTGGTCACCAGGATCCAGCCCTGAATGCCGAATCTGCGGCCCTCTAGAAGGTGAGCACTCTGCAGCCACCACAGGAGTGATACCCTGGCCCTGGGGGACAGGGTGATCAACCGATGCATCTGTAAATGTGACCCGGACCACTTGTCCAGTAGGTCCCATTGGAAAATCCTTGCATGGAACCTGTCGAAGGGAATGGCCTCGTATGATGCCACCATCTTTCCCAGGACTCGAGTGCAGTGATGCACTGACACCTGTTTTGGTTTCAATAGGTTCCTGACAAGAGTCATGAGTTCCTGGGCCTTTTCTATCGGGAGATAAACCCTCTTCTGGTCCGTGTCCAGAATCGTGCCCAAGAAAGACAGACGAGTCGTAGGAACCAACTGCGACTTCGGGATATTGAGAATCCAGCCGTGTTGCTGTAACACTTTCAGTGAAAGTGATACGTTGTTCAGCAACTGCTCTCTTGATCTCGCTTTTATGAGGAGATCGTCCAAGTACGGGATAATTGTGACACCTTGCTTGCGCAGGAGCACCATCATTTCCGCCATTACCTTGGTGAAAATTCTCGGGGCCGTGGAGAGACCAAACGGCAACGTCTGAAATTGGTAATGACAGTCCTGTACCGCAAATCTGAGGTACGTCTGATGAGGTGGATAAATGGGGACATGGAGGTATGCATCCTTTATGTCCAGGGACACCATAAAATCCCCCCTTCCAGGCTTGCGATGACCGCTCTTAGCGATTCCATCTTGAACTTGAACCTTTTCAAGTATAGATTCAGGGATTTCAAATTTAATATGGGTCTGACCGAACCGTCCGGTTTCGGGACTACAAACATGGTCGAGTAATATCCCTTTCCTTGTTGGAGGAGGGGAACCTTGACCACCACCTGTTGAAGGTACAATTTTTGTATTGCATATAACACTATCTCCCTTTCCTGGGGAGAAGTTGGTAGGGCCGATTTGAAAAATCGGCGAGGAAGCACTTCTTCGAATTCCAGCTTGTAACCCTGAGAAACAATTTCTATTGCCCAGGGATCCACCTGGGAGTGAACCCAGATGTGGCTGAAACTCCGAAGACGTGCCCCCACTGGGCCGGACTCCGCCAGTGGAGCCCCAGCGTCATGCGGTAGATTTTGTAGAGGCCGGGGAGGACTTCTGTTCCTGGGAACTAGCTGTGTTGTGCAGCTTTTTTCCTCTGCCCCTACCTCTGGCAAGAAAGGACGCACCTCGCACTTTATTGTTTTCTTTGTCACCGAAAGGACTGCATTTGATAATGCGGAGCTTTTTTATGCTGTGAGGGAACATAAGGTAAAAAATTTGATTTTACAGCCGTAGCTATGGAGACTAGGTCCGAGAGACCTTCCCCAAACAATTCCTCACCCCTGTAAGGTAAAACCTCCATATGCCTTTTTGAGTCGGCATCACCTGTCCATTGCCGTGTCCATAGGACTCTTCTGGCAGAAATCGACATAGCGTTTATTCTAGAACCCAGTAGACTTATGTCTCTTTGAGCATCTCTCATATATAAGACAGCATCTCTTATATGCCCCAGGGTCAATAAATTAGTATCCTTATATAGGGTATCCATCCCCTCAGATAAGGTATCAGTCCAGGCCGCTACAGCACTACACACCCAGGCTGACACAATTGCCTGTCTGAGTAAGGTACCTGAATGTGTATAAATGGACTTCAGGGTAATCTCCTGTTTGCGGTCAGCAGAATCTTTGAGGGTAGCCGTATCCTGGGACGGGAGGGCTACCTTCTTGGATAAGCGTGTTAATGCTTTGTCCACCCTAGGAGAGGATTCCCATCGTAACCTATCCGTTGACGGGAAAGGATACGCCATAAGAATCCTTTTGGAAATCTGCAGTCTTTTATCTGGAGATTCCCAAGCTTTTTCACATAACTCGTTCAGCTCGTGTGAGGGGGGAAAGGTTACCTCAGGCTTCTTTCCCTTGTACATATGTACCCTCTTGTCAGGGACAGGGGGTTCCTCTGTGATGTGCAAAACATCTTTTATTGCCATAATCATATATCGAATGGATTTTGCCAATTTTGGCTGTAACTTTGCATCAACGTAATCGACACTGGAGTCAGAATCCGTATCGGTATCTGTGTCAACAATCTGGGATAGTGGGCGCTTATGAGACCCTGACGGTCCCTGCGACATAGGATCAGGCATGGGTTGAGACCCTGACTGTCCCAAAGCTTCAGCCTTGTCTAATCTTTTGTGCAATGAGTTTACACTAGCATTTAAAACATTCCACATATCCATCCAGTCAGGTGTCGGCGCTGTCGGCGGAGACACCACAT
The DNA here is from genome assembly GCF_028390025.1 of Pseudophryne corroboree. Taxonomy (NCBI): domain Eukaryota; kingdom Metazoa; phylum Chordata; class Amphibia; order Anura; family Myobatrachidae; genus Pseudophryne; species Pseudophryne corroboree. The sequence continues at coordinate 415,080,863 of NC_086451.1, forward strand.
TCATTTGCTCCCGCTCCTCTCTAACATAGCCTTCTTCCTCAGACATGTCGACACACGCGTACCGACACACCACACACACAGGGAATGCTCTTTCTGCAGACAGTTCCCCCACAAGGCCCTTTGGAGAGACAGAGAGAGAGTATGCCAGCACACACCCCAGCGCTATATAACCCAGGAATAACACAGTAACTTAATGTTTACCCAGTAGCGCTGCTGTATGTAATTTGCGCCGAATTATGTGCCCCCCCCCCCTCTCTTTTCAACCCTCTTGTCTACCGTGGTATAAGCAGGGGAGAGTCCGGGGAGGTTCCTCTCAGCGGTGCTGTGGAGAAAAAATGGCGCTGGTGTGTGCTGAGGGAGAAGCCCTGCCCCCTCGGCGGCGGGCTTCTGTCCCGCTTAAACTGTAAAATTGGCGGGGGCTCATACATACATACAGTGCCCAGCTGTATATATGTTATATTTTTGCCAAAAAGAGGTTTATATTGCTGCCCAGGGCGCCCCCCCTGCGCCCTGCACCCTTACAGTGACCGGAGTATGTGAGGTGTATGGGAGCAATGGCGCACAGCTGCAGTGCTGTGCGTTACCTCAGTGAAGATCATGAAGTCTTCTGCCGCCTCTGAAGTCTTCTTTTCTTCTCATACTCACCCGGCTTCTATCTTCCGGCTCTGCGAGGGGGGCGGCGGCGCGGCTCTGGGACGGACGGCGAGGGTGAGATCCTGCTTACCAATCCCTCTGGAGCTAATGGTGTCCAGTAGCCTAAGAAGCAGGACCTTGCAACTCAGAGAGTAGGGCTGCTTCTCTCCCCTCAGTCCCTCGATGCAGGGAGTCTGTTGCCAGCAGTGCTCCCTGAAAATAAAAAACCTAACAAAATACTTTCTGTCAGAAAGCTCAGGAGAGCTCCTGAAAAGCACCCAGTCTCCACTGGGCACAGTATCAAACTGAGGTCTGGAGGAGGGGCATAGAGGGAGGAGCCAGTGCACACCCAGAACTAAAGTCTTTCTTAAAGTGCCCATGTCTCCTGCGGAGCCCGTCTATCCCCATGGTCCTTACGGAGTCCCCAGCATCCTCTAGGACGTTAGGGAAAATGAAATTACTTTCACATGTGCGAATGCATACCACTTACATCCCTCTCACCTGTCTTGATATTTACGGGACAGTCCCTCTTTGATGCTGCAGCATTCCAGTGGGTATTTCTCCCCTACCCTTAGTGCCTAGCCTCACCTCCCCTCCCCCCATAGCTTAACCCTAACCTCCCCCAGCAGCTTAACCCTAACCTCCCCCCGGGAGCCTAACCCTAACCTCCCCTCCCTTCACAGCCTAACCCTAACCTCCCCCCCGGGAGCCTAACCCTAACCTCCACTCCCACATCCTAACCCTAACCTCCCCCGGCAGCTTAACCCAAACCTCCAATCCTCCCGCAGCCTAACCCTAACCTCCCCTCCCTTCACAGACTAACCCTAGCCTCCTCTCTCAGCCTAACCCTAACCTCCCCTTCCCTCTCCTCGCAGCCTAACTCCAACCTCCCCTCCCAGCCTAACTCTAACCTCCCCGTCTCCCACAACCTAACCCTAAACTCCTCTCCCCCTGCAGCCTAACCCTAACCGCCCCTCCCCTACAGCCTAACCCTATCTTCCCCTCCTTCCGCAGCCTAAAACTAAACCTCTCCTCGCAGCCTATCCCTAACCTCCTCACCCCTTGCAGCCTAACCCTAACCTCCCCTCCTCCTGCAGCCTAACCCTAGTACCGCGCGTCGACCTGGTGTCTGTGGACAGTGTGAACCATGTTGACATCCTAATTTTGACATTGTGGCGTTGGCCATATGAATGTATGTCAACATGCTTACTGTCAACCATTGGACCGGATACCAAGTGGCCACAGGCGGTGTAGTGCTAGGCAGTAAGCACATTGATAGAAGTGGTTGTCACACTCACTCCTTAACCCTTCCCAGGCCAGGGGACAGATTATACAGGCCACTTGAATCTAGCATCTACCATACATGGTGTTCTCCACTTGGGACCTTAATGCTTAAGTTATTATTAGCAATGCACTGCACTTACATGGAGATGTTTCCATGTTATCAGAGACGGTAAATCTCCGCCGCATTAGCGTACTCATCATTTTAAGATTTGGGGATTTTTTTTTTTAAATAATAATAATTATGATGAGAGCGCATGCGCACTGGCAGCGATTTACGGCAGCACACGTGATCGCAGTGTGGGCGGAACTTAGAGGCCTCCTCTAGCGCTGAGAAGCCGGGCACGGGAACAGGAAGTCGCAGCCCGGTTCCGGCTCCGCTCTTTCTTTCCTGTCCGTAAGCAACATGGCCTCGTTTGAACAGATGAGAGCGAATGTGGGGACGTTACTCCGAGGCATAGACAGGTGAGCGCCCTCAGTAGCGCGCTGTATGTACATAACACGTGGTGCGTAGTCAGCACATGAAGGGGTGGGATCACCTTATATCCAGGCCTACTGCCCTCATTCCCTTAGGGTCTATGCACTAAGCCATAGAGGGGCAGATGTATTAAGCCTGGAGAAGTGATAAAGCAGTGATAAGTGGAAGGTGATAACGCACCAGCCAATCATTACAGTTTGAAAAATGACAGTTAGGAGCTGATTGGCTGGTGTGTTATCACCTTACACTTATCACTGCTTTATCACTTCTCCAGGCTTAATACATCTGCCACAGAGAGAGATAAAGTACAAGCCAATCAGTTCTTAGTTGCAACGACAGGAGCTGATTGGCAGGTACTTTATACCCCTTTTCCACTAGCGTAGCACGGGTCGCAGCTGTATCGCCTGACACTGCTGCGACTTGTGCTACAGCCCCCTGCAGACAGCGCTCACCAACCCGGCAATTGCTGGGTTGGTGAGGCGCTAGTGACGCGGCAGGGGCGGCGCTGGGAGATTGCATGATCTCCCAGCGCCGCCCTCCCTATGCAGTGTGAACGGGAGCCATGTCACCTCAACACGGCTCCCGTTCACACTAGACAGCTAGCCGGGTTGAACACGTGTTCAACCCGGCTAGCTACCAGGGAAGGATTCCCGGATCATTTGATCCGGGAATTTGCCGGGGGACCCGTTTCCACTAGGGAAAAACACGGGTAAATGCGCGCCCCCGCGCATTTACCCGTGTTTAAAAATGCTAGTGGAAAAGGGGTATTAGTTAGTACATGGGCACCAATGATCATCACCCATGTTACCCTCTGTTGCTGCAGTCCTCCATATCATGTCCCTCCTTTTAAGAGCAGGACTCCTTCCCCCAGTCATATTGTCCCATCCATTTCTTCAGCCTGCGCATCCTCACGTCCTGTCTCTTGAATGCACTGTATGACACCTTTTTGCATCTTTTATACAGTATATAATGCTACACTTCTTGTTATCCTTAGACTGGGAGAGATTCATCATCCGTCTAAAGAGGAGATGTCTCCCATAGCAACCAATTTCTAGCTGTCACTTTATAGAATGTACTAGAGAACAAGAATAGTTACTATAGACAACACCTTGTCCTCTTTAAAAGGTTTGATAAATCTCCCCAGTTATTCTTTTCCCCGTTGTTCTTCTGTATTTTACTATGCTTTATTTCCTCTCTGTACACTGCTACGGAAGAGGGTGGTGCCATATTAATAACCATTAATCATAACTGAGTTTCCATTATTAATCGATCTGTCTTCCATAGGTACAATCCAGAAAACCTGGCAACTCTGGAACGCTATGTGGAAACGCAAGCTAAGGAAAACGCTTATGACCTGGAAGCAAATCTAGCTGTGCTCAAGCTGTACGTGTCTTCTACATATAACAAAACTTCTTTTGCAGGGTCCATAGGGCTCCACAGGGGAGACAATGGGGTGTAGGTGGCGGATAGGACCAGGCACCAAACAGTTAAAGCAGGGATGGGGAACCTTCGGCCCTCCAGCTGTTGTTGAACTACACATCCCAGCATGCCCTGCAACAGTTTTAGCATGGCCAAATAGCAAAACCGTGGCAAGGCATGCTGGGCTGTGTAGTTCAACAAAAGCTGGAGGGCCGAAGGTTCCCCATCCCTGAGTTAAAGCTTTAACATATCCCAGGATGCTCCGATCCTTCCTCCCGCCCCCCTATGCCCAGGTTATTCATTTTCACTTTGGTGTCAGATATAAAAAATATTTAAAAATATGTATCGTGTTCAAAAGTTATTTCTCTATCGTCCTAGTGGATGCTGGGGTTCCTGAAAGGACCATGGGGAATAGCGGCTCCGCAGGAGACAGGGCACAAAAAGTAAAGCTTTAGGATCAGGTGGTGTGCACTGGCTCCTCCCCCTATGACCCTCCTCCAAGCCTCAGTTAGATTTTTGTGCCCGGCCGAGAAGGGTGCAATCTAGGTGGCTCTCCTAAAGAGCTGCTTAGAAAAGTTTAGCTTAGGTTTTTTATTTTACAGTGAGTCCTGCTGGCAACAGGATCACTGCAACGAGGGACTTAGGGGAGAAGAAGTGAACTCACCTGCGTGCAGGATGGATTGGCTTCTTGGCTACTGGACATTAGCTCCAGAGGGACGATCACAGGTACAGCCTGGATGGTCACCGGAGCCTCGCCGCCGGCCCCCTTGCAGATGCTGAAACGAGAAGAGGTCCAGAATCGGCGGCAGAAGACTCCTCAGTCTTCTTAAGGTAGCGCACAGCACTGCAGCTGTGCGCCATTTTCCTCTCAGCACACTTCACACGGCAGTCACTGAGGGTGCAGGGCGCTGGGAGGGGGGCGCCCTGGGAGGCAAATGAAAACCTTTTTTGGCTAAAAATACCTCACATATAGCCTCCGGGGGCTATATGGAGATATTTAACCCCTGCCAGAATCCGTTAAGAGCGGGAGACGAGGCCGCCGAAAAAGGGGCGGGGCCTATCTCCTCAGCACACAGCGCCATTTTCCCTCACAGAAAGGCTGGAGGGAAGGCTCCCAGGCTCTCCCCTGCACTGCACTACAGAAACAGGGTTAAAACAGAGAGGGGGGGCACTAATTTGGCGTTAGAAATATATAAAAAAGATGCTATAAGGGAAAACACTTATATAAGGTTGTCCCTATATAATTATAGCGTTTTTGGTGTGTACTGGCAAACTCTCCCTCTGTCTCTCCAAAGGGCTAGTAGAGGACAGGACCTATCAGAGCATTCCCTGTGTGTGTGCTGGTTGTCGGTACGTGTGTGTCGACATGTATGAGGACGATGTTGGTGAGGAGGCGGAGCAATTGCCTGTAATGGTGATGTCACTCTCTAGGGAGTCGACACCGGAATGGATGGCTTATTTAGGGAATTACGTGATAATGTCAACACGCGCCAAGGTCGGTTGACGACATGAGACGGCCGACAAACAATTAGTACCGGTCCAGACGTCTCAAAAACACCGTCAGGGGTTTTAAAACGCCCGTTTACTTTAGTCGGTCGACACAGACACAGACAGGGACACTGAATCCAGTGTCGACGGTGAATAAACAAACGTATTCCTTATTAGGGCCACACGTTAAGGGCAATGAAGGAGGTGTTACATATTTCTGATACTACAAGTACCACAAAAGAGGGTATTATGTGGGATGTGAAAAAACTACCGTAGTTTTTCCTGAATCAGATAAATTAAATGAAGTGTGTGATGATGCGTGGGTTCCCCCCGATAGAAAATATGGGCGGTATACCCTTTCCCGCCAGAAGTTAGGGCGCGTTGGGAAACACCCCTTAGGGTGGATAAGGCGCTCACACGCTTATCAGAACAAGTGGCGGTACCGTCTATAGATAGGGCCGTCCTCAAGGAGCCAGCTGACAGGAGGCTGGAAAAATATCATAAAAAGTATATACACACATACTGGTGTTATACTGCGACCAGCGATCGCCTCAGCCTGGATGTGCAGAGCTGGGGTGGCTTGGTCGGATTCCCTGACTAAAAATATTGATACCCTTGACAGGGACAGTATTTTATTGACTATAGAGCATTTAAAGGATGTATTTCTATATATGCGAGATGCACAGAGGGATATTTGCACTCTGGCATCAAGAGTAAGTGCGATGTCCATATCTGCCAGAAGATGTTTATGGACACGACAGTGGTCAGGTGATGCAGATTCCAAACGGCACAAAGGTGTATTGCCGTATAAAGGAAGAGGAGTTATTTGGGGTCGGTCCATCGGACCTGGTGGCCACGGCAACTGCTGGAAAATCCACCGTTTTTACTCTAAGTCACATCTCTGCAGAAAAAGACACCGTCTTTTCAGCTTCAGTCCTTTCGTCCCTATAAGAGTCATATCTGCCCAGGGATAGAGGAAAGGGAAGAAGACTGCAGCAGGCAGCCCATTCCCAGGAACAGAAGCCTTCCACCGCTTCTGACAAGCTCTCAGCATGACACTGAGACCGTACAGGACCCCTGGATCCTACAAGTAGTATCCCAGGGGTACAGTTTGGAATGTCGAGATGTTTCCCCTGCGCAGGCTCCTGAAGTCTGCTTTACCAAGGTCTCCCTCCGACAAGGAGGCAGTATGGGAAAAAATTCACGAGCTGTATTCCCAGCAGGTGATAATTAAATTACCCCTCCTACAACAAGAAAAGGGGGTATTATTCCACACTATATTGTGGTACTGAAGCCAGAAGGCTAGGTGAGACCTATTCTAAATCTAAAAAAATTTGAACACTTACAAAGGTTCAAATCAAGATGGAGTCACTCAGAGCAGTGATAACGAACCGGGAAGAAGGGGACTATCTGGTGTCCCGAGACATCAGGGATGCTTACCTCCATGTCCCAAATTTGCCCTTATCACTAAGGGTACCTCAGGTTCGTGGTACAGAACTGTCACTATCAGTTTCAGACGCTGCCGTTTGGATTGTCTACGGCACCCCGGGTCTTTACCAAGGTAATGGCCGAAATGATGGTTCTTCTTCGAAGAAAAGGCGTCTTAATTATCCCTTACTTGGACGATCTCCTGATAAGGGCAAAGTCCAGGGAACAGTTGGAGGTCGGAGTAGCACTATCTCGGATACTGTTACAACAGCAGGGGTGGATTCTAAATATTCCAAAATCGCAGCTGATCCCGACAACAAGTCTCCTGTGCTTAGGGATGATTCTGGACACAGTCCAGAAAAAGGTGTTTCTCCCGGAAGAGAAAGCCAGGGAGTTATCCGAGCTAGTCAGGAACCTCCTAAAATCAGTGCATCATTGCACAAGGGCCATGGTAAAAAAAATGGTGACTTCCTTCGAAGCAATTCCAGTCGGCAGATTTCATGCAAGAACTTTTCAGTGGGATCTGCTGGACAAATGGTCCGGATCGCATCTTCAGATGCATCAGCGGATAACCCTATATCCAAGGACAAGGATGTCTCTCCTGTGGTGGTTACAGAGTGCTCATCTTCTAGAGGGCCGCAGATTCGGCATTCAGTTTTGGATGTTGGTGACCACGGAGGCCAGCCCGAGAGGCTGGGGAGCAGTCACACAAGGAAAAAATTTCCAGGGAGTGTGATCAAGTCTGGAGATTTTTCTCCACATAAATATAGCTAAGGGTAAATTTATAATGCTCTAAGCTTAGCAAGACCTCTGCTTCAAGGTCAGCCGGTATTGATCCAGTGGGATAAAACATCACGGCAGTCGCCCACGTAAATAGACAGGGCGGCACAAGAAGCAGGAGGGCAGTGGCAAAAAACTGCAAGGACTTTTCGCTGGGCGGAAAATCATGTGATAGCACTGTCAGCAGTGTTTCATTCCGGGAATGGAAACTGGGAAGCAGACTTCCTCAGTAGGCACGACCTCCACCCGGCAGAGTGGGAACTTCATGGGGAAGTTTTCCACATAATTGTAAACCGTTGGGAATTACCAAAGGTGGACATGATGGCGTCCCGTCTGAACAAAAAACGGGACAGGTATTGCGCCAGGTTAAGAGACCCTCAGGCAATAGCTGTGGACGTTCTGGTAACACCGTGGGTGTACCAGTCGGTGTATGTGTTCCATCCTCTGCTTTTCATACCTAAGGTACTGAGAATTATAAGACGTAGAGGAGTAAGAACTATACTCATGGCTCCGGATTGGCCAAGAAGGACTTGGTACCCGGAACTTCAAGAGATGCTCACAGAGGACTTATGGCCTCTGCCGCTAAGAAGGGACTTGTTTCAGCAAGTACCATGTCTGTTCCAAGTCTTACCGCAGCTGCGTTTGACGGCATGGCGGTGGAACGCCGGATCCTAAGGGAAAAGGCATTCAGGAAGAGGTCATTCCTACCCTGGTCAAAGCCAGAAAGGAGGTGACCGCACAACATTATCACCACATGTGGCGAAAATATGTTGCGTGGTGTGAGGCCAGGAAGGCCCCACGAAGAAATTTCAACTCGGTCGATTCCTGCATTTCTTGCAAACAGGAGTGTCTATGGGCCTCAAATTGGGGTCCATTAAGGTTCAAATTTCGGCCCTGTCGATTTTTCTTCCAGAAAGAATTGGCTTCAGTTCCTGAAGTCCAGAAGTTTGTCAAGGGAGTATTGCATATACAACCCCCTTTTGTGCCTCCAGTGGCACTGTGGGATCTCAACATAGTTCTGGGATTCCTCAAAACACATTGGTTTAAAACCAGTCAAATCTGTGGATTTGAAGCATCTCACATGAAAAGTGAACATGCTCTTGGACCTGGCCTGGACCAGGCGAGTGTCAAATTGGTGGTTTTTTTCTCAAAAAAGCCCATATCTGTTTGTCCATTCGGACAGGGCAGAGCTGCGGACTCGTCCCCAGTTCTCTCCCTAAGGTGGTGTCAGTGTTTCACCTGAACCAGCTTATTGTGGTGTCTTGCGCCTACTAGGGACTTGGAGGACTCCAAGTTGCTAGATGTGGTCAGGGCCCTGAAAATATAGGTTCCAGGACGGCTGGAGTCAGGAAAACTGACTTGCTGTTATCCTGTATGCACCCAACAAACTGGGTGCTCTTGCTTTTAAGCAGACTTTTGCTAGTTGGATGTGTAATACAATTCAGCTTGCACATTCTGTGGCAGGCCTGCCACAGCCAAAATATGTAAATGCCCATTCCACAAGGAAGGTGGGCTCATCTTGGGCGGCTGCCCGAGGGGTCTCGGCTTTACAACTTTGCCGAGCGGCTATTTAGTCAGGGGCAAACACGTTTGTAAAATCCTACAAATTTGATACCCTGGCTAAGGAGGACCTGGAGTTCTCTCATTCGGTGCTGCAGAGTCATCCGCACTCTCCCGCCCGTTTGGGAGCTTTGGTATAATCCCCATGGTCCTTTCAGGAACCCCAGCATCCACTAGGACGATAGAGAAAATAAGAATTTACTTACCGATAATTCTATTTCTCGGAGTCCGTAGTGGATGCTGGGCGCCCATCCCAAGTGCGGATTATCTGCATTACTTGTACATAGTTACAAAAATCGGGTTATTATTGTTGTGAGCCATCTTTTCAGAGGCTCCGCTGTTATCATACTGTTAACTGGGTTCAGATCACAGGTTGTACAGTGTGATTGGTGTGGCTGGTATGAGTCTTACCCGGGATTCATAAATCCTTCCTTATTGTGTACGCTCGTCCGGGCACAGTACCTAACTGAGGCTTGGAGGAGGGTCATAGGGGGAGGAGCCAGTGCACACCACCTGATCCTAAAGCTTTACTTTTTGTGCCCTGTCTCCTGCGGAGCCGCTATTCTCCATGGTCCTTTCAGGAACCCCAGCATCCACTACGGACTCCGAGAAATAGAATTATCGGTAAGTAAATTCTTATTTTTTGCTCTGCAAAGAAATTAAATCTGAAATCTAATTGTTCTTCCATGTTATCGAATAGAAATACGCACAAACAGGATTCTTTCTGTAGAATAGCTAAACATAAAGTAAACTGTTAATTCTGCATCTATAACAGACCCCCTGGAGGAATGACTTAAATATATAATGATGTTTATAGCAGAAGAGGTTAAACCAGTGTTGTTTTGGTATTGGGATACAAAGCAGAGACTAGAAGGGAAGGCTGGTACTTGTAGTGCTGCCCCACCTAGAAAGCCACAGGTATCCTACCATGTTATGTAGTTGCTAGATTATGTGCTTTTATTAAGCTTGTCCAGCCTTCCTTAGAAATAGGAGTTGGTTTCAGTGTGGTGGGGATACATTTCTGTATGAAAGTACTGCAGAGAAGACAGGACTTCTGTGTGTCTTTGCTCGCAGATATCAGTTCAACCCAGCCTTCTTCCAGACTACAGTCACCGCGCAGATCCTCCTCAAAGCCCTGACCAATCTGCCGCACACAGATTTCACGCTCTGCAAGTGTATGATTGACCAGACTCATGTATCCTTTCATTACCACCAGTGTGTGATCCACTGCTCATTTACCTACCTTATTTCCTAATCAGACCAATATCAGCCATCTTGCTTTGTGCTGGTTAAGGCCTGAATAATGGTTTTTGTTTCATAGTAATGTTTTCCCATAGCGAGCTTCTGTAATTAATGAACCATTTATTTTATTAAGGCTACATAGCAATGTATGAAATGATACACCTTATGTGAATTCTATGATTTATCCTTGCAATGTGTGTACTAGAACCTAATTTTCTGCCAAGTTCTAGTTACTTGCAGGAAACTCCAGACAGTCAGCCGGTTGTGATAAGCCTCTATGAGACTTGTCAGTTTGGCTTGTCCACTGAGTACATTATCAGTCCTTCCACATGGAGGGGAATTCACTTTTCTCTGTCTTCGGATAGTGAACTCCACTTTTGGACTTGATCATGGTGCTAGTTGTGGGGCTTAGTTTATAAATATTCCACTGATTGATGTTTTTCTGTAGTGACAGGAAGTCTTTTGTCCAAAGGAAATTTCCCTTAATCTCCGCTCTATTGCTCTAACTTTTATTCTTGGAATGTTTCATCTAATTTGCAGCTCTGCTATAAAGTAACTTGTATTTCATGTTTAGTGGTATTCAAAGGGTTTTACCAGAACTGAAACGTGGCCAAGGTAGAAATGTTCCTCTGTCTGCAGTGATGCCACAGAATTGGTTGAGCTGCTGATTCTCTGGTGTGTTTTCACTTTTTCTTCCCCAATGTCTCCTTAACATCTGCACTCTCAGCAAGAGGACCGTCCAATAAGACAGATCCTGTATCTGGGGGACCTCCTTGAGACCTGTCACTTCCAGTCCTTTTGGGTAAGTGTCGTCCTTGGATGCAGTTGATGAGATCCCTGTACACTGGTCTGAGCAGATATGACCCCTGTACACTGGTCTGATCAGATATGGCATGGTGTACATGTCACACCTCTGTGAGAACAGGTTATGTATGACTGGTTCAGTGGGCTGAGAATTTGCTACTCCATTGCTTCTATTACTGATATTAGACAATAACAAATGTGTTATACATACTTGGGTACTTAGTTGTATAGGAAGAGTATCCGTAGCCAGAAGGGGTAGGTTATATTGTCACTTTTTAGGCTTTGGTGAGTAGTGTGTACAGTTCTGGCGATCCTATGTAAATAACAAAGGTATCGGGTTCCGGGAAGGGCTGCTAATATGGTGTACAGGTGACAACAGGAGAAGACTCCACATTTGTAGAGAAGAGCAGGAACATCTTATAAGGGGATCAGTATTAAATGCCGCCGGACGGAATCCCGGCGGTCGAAATACCGACGCCGGAATCCCGACCACACAATCCCGACAGGGGTGGCGAGCAGAACGCAGCCCCTTGCGGGCTCGCTTCGCTCGCCACGCTGCGGGCACGGTGCCTCGCTACGCTCGGCACACTATTATATTCTCCCTCTATGGGTGTCGTGGACACCCACGGAGGGAGAATATGTCGGGATTGTGGCGGTCGGGATTCCGGCGTCGGTATTTCGACCGCCGGGATTCCGGCCGGCGGCATCTTGACCGCATCCCCTTATAAGGGGTGGGCAAAAAGTGTCCCCATAGTTGCTGTTTAATGGCACACCCCAGCATGCCCTGCCCTGGGATGTGCAGTCCCACAGCAGCGTATATGGTATGAAATAAAAATATACATAATATCCTAATGCAGGAAGGTGACCTAATTAAACACACACCACCTGAAACTGGAGGGAACCTGAAAGGCACCATAAGGAAACACCTGAAATCCGCTGTATGTATGGTGTGAGTGATGGAAAGCAAATATGCACTCGGAGAAGATGGCTACGGTGCGAGTCCACGCTCATACCTAACTGAAGTCCCTTCCGAATCTATTTCTTTTCTTTCAAATGAACGGCTGTGGCATGTTGAAATCTAGTTGCTGTATAATAGGTACAGGGCTAGCACTTATGTATAAATAAACAGTGAATGTAGGTAAGCTCTTAGGGTGGAGAACCTACCTGACGTGAGAGGGGTACCCTATAGGGCAGAGGTTCCCAAACGCGGTCCTCAAGGCACCCCAACAGTCCAGGTTTTAGGTAAATCCATGGCTCAGCACAGATGGTTAAATCAAATTGACTGAGGTGCTTATTAAGTCACCTGTGGCCAAGCATGGATACATTTAAAACCTGGACCGTTGAGGTGCCTTGAGGACCGCGTCTGGGAACCTCTCCTGTAGGGGCATATGTCTGCAGGTAGAGTTCTATGTTAGGTGTGCGCTGTCGCACAGACAAACCAGAGAGCCTGAACTTGTTAACCTGCCCTATAGGCAACACAGAAAACTGCATTGCTTGGAAGTTGCTACAATAATGGCAACACTATGCAGTCATCTATTGAAATGTTTTGGGAGAGCAATAGTAGCCCCTAATAGGCCGAGGTTGCTCCATTTGCAGAAAGATACACCCAGCAGTGCCAATAAGGAATGCAATCCTGAGCTGTCAGACACAAGGGAGCACTTGCAGCGAGTTATTCTTATAGTCCTGTAAGCATACACATCTATTCCCAGCAGCACCTGAAACGACAAGGTAGTAGTGGTAGATGACCAATACAGTCTGCCTCCCAGTCCAGTCTAGCGTAGTAGCTCCCCTCCTGTATTGCAGTCAGACCCCTTACTCGTGTATCTACAGTATTAGCTCTTCAGATTACAGCGATATTATCATAATACAGCATGGTTGTCTGATTACCTGCCTGCTATTATGGATAGAAAACTGCCATCTCAGCAGAGCTCCCATAAACTTGCCTTTCCCAGCCGTGTTTAGACCGGGAGGCCACATAGCAGACAATATGGCAGCAGCAACTAACTTGATTGCAAACACTGAACAGACAGAGCAGTGAGATGATAAACAGGCACAAAATATAGCCCAGCAGAGGTTAAGAACACATTCCTGCTAATTATGAGTATTGTTATTTCTCTGACGTCCTAGTGGATGCTGGGAACTCCGTAAGGACCATGGGGAATAGACGGGCTTCGCAGGAGACTGGGCACTCTAAAAGAAAGATTAGGTACTATCTGGTGTGCACTGGCTCCTCCCTCTATGCCCCTCCTCCAGACCTCAGTTAGGATATTGTGCCTGGAAGATCTGACACAATAAGGAAGGATTTTGAATCCCGGGTAAGACTCATACCAGCCACACCGTATAACTCGTGATACTATACCCAGTTAACAGTATGAAATATAACTGAGCCTCTCAACAGATGGCTCAACAATAACCCTTTAGTTAGGCAATAACTATATACAAGTATTGCAGACAATCCGCACTTGGGATGGGCGCCCAGCATCCACTACGGACTACGAGAAATAGATTTACCGGTGAGTAAAATCTTCTCTGACGTCCTAGTGGATGCTGGGAACTCCGTAAGGACCATGGGGATTATACCAAAGCTCCCAAACGGGCGGGAGAGTGCGGATGACTCTGCAGCACCGAATGAGAGAACTCAAGGTCCTCCTCAGCCAGGGTATCAAATTTGTAGAATTTAGCAAACGTGTTTGCCCCTGACCAAGTTGCAGCTCGGCAAAGTTGTAAAGCCGAGACCCCTCGGGCAGCCGCCCAAGATGAGCCCACTTTCCTTGTGGAATGGGCTTTTACTGATTTAGGATGCGGCAATCCAGCCGCAGAATGCGCCAGCTGAATTGTGCTACAAATCCAGCGAGCAATAGTCTGCTCAGAAGCAGGAGCACCTAGTTTGTTGGGTGCATACAGGATCAAAAGCGAGTCAGTTTTCCTGACTCCAGCCGTCCTGGAAACATAAATTTTCAAGGCCCTGACTACGTCCAGTAACTTGGAATCTTCCAAGCCCCTAGTAGCCGCAGGCACTACAATAGGTTGGTTCAAGTGAAAAGCTGATACCACCTTAGGGAGAAACTGGGAACGAGTCCTCAATTCTGCCCTATCCATATGGAAAATCAGATAAGGACTTTTACATGACAAAGCCGCCAATTCTGACACACGCCTGGCCGAAGCCAAGGCCAATAACATGACCACTTTCCACGTGAGATATTTCAGATCTACAGTCTTAAGTGGCTCAAACCAATGTGATTTCAGGAAACTCAACACCACGTTGAGATCCCAAGGTGCCACAGGAGGCACAAAAAGGGGGCTGAATATGTAGCACTCCCTTTTTCTCTGACGTCCTAGTGGATGCTGGGAACTCCGTAAGGACCATGGGGAATAGCGGCTCCGCAGGAGACTGGGCACAAAAAGTAAAAGCTTTAGACTAGCTGGTGTGCACTGGCTCCTCCCCCTATGACCCTCCTCCAAGCCTCAGTTAGATTTTTGTGCCCGAACGAGAAGGGTGCAAGCTAGGTGGCTCTCCTGAGCTGCTTAGAAGTAAAAGTTTAAATAGGTTTTTTATTTTCAGTGAGTCCTGCTGGCAACAGGCTCACTGCATCGTGGGACTAAGGGGAGAAGAAGCGAACTCACCTGACTGCAGAGTGGATTGGGCTTCTTGGCTACTGGACATTAGCTCCAGAGGGACGATCACAGGTTCAGCCTGGATGGGTCCCGGAGCCGCGCCGCCGGCCCCCTTACAGAGCCAGAAGAGCGAAGAGGTCCGGAGAAAGCGGCGGCAGAAGACGTTCCTGTCTTCAAATAAGGTAGCGCACAGCACTGCAGCTGTGCGCCATTGCTCTCAGCACACTTCACACTCCGGTCACTGAGGGTGCAGGGCGCTGGGGGGGAGCGCCCTGAGACGCAATATAAACGATATAAAAACCTTATATGGCTAAAAAAAAATGCATCACATATAGCTCCTGGGCTATATGGATGCATTTATCCCCTGCCAGTTTCCTGAAAAAAGCGGGAGAAAAGGCCGCCGTGAAGGGGGCGGAGCCTTTCTCCTCAGCACACAAGCGCCATTTTCTTTCACAGCTCCGCTGGAAGGACGGCTCCCTGACTCTCCCCTGCAGTCCTGCACTACAGAAACAGGGTAAAACAGAGAGGGGGGCACTATTGGCAGCTAATATATAAATACAGCAGCTATAACAGGGAGTAACACTTATATAAGGTTATCCCTGTATATATATATAGCGCTCTGGTGTGTGCTGGCAAACTCTCCCTCTGTCTCCCCAAAGGGCTAGTGGGGTCCTGCCCTCTATCAGAGCATTCCCTGTGTGTGTGCTGGGTGTCGGTACGATTGTGTCGACATGTATGAGGAGGAAAATGATGTGGAAGCAGAGCAATTGCCTGTGTTAGTGATGTCACCCCCTAGGGAGTCGACACCTGACTGGATGGTAGTAATTAAAGAATTACGTGACAATGTCAGCACTTTGCAAAAAACTGTTGACGACATGAGACAGCCGACAAATCAATTAGTGCCTGTTCAGGCGTCTCAGACACCGTCAGGGGCGCTAAAACGCCCGTTACCTCAGATGGTCGACACAGACCCTGACACGGATACTGAATCCAGTGTCGACGGTGACGAGACAAACGTAATGTCCAGTAGGGCCACACGTTACATGATCACGGCAATGAAGGAGGCATTGAACATTTCTGACACTACAAGTACCACAAAAAAGGGTATTATGTGGGGTGTGAAAAAACTACCAGTGGTTTTTCCTGAGTCAGATGAATTAAATGAGGTGTGTGATAAAGCGTGGGTTTCCCCCGATAAAAAACTGCTGATTTCTAATAAATTATTGGCACTATACCCTTTCCCGCCAGAGGTTAGGGCACGTTGGGAAACACCCCCTAGGGTAGATAAGGCGCTCACACGCTTATCAAAACAAGTGGCGTTACCGTCTCCTGATACGGCCGCGCTCAAGGAACCAGCTGATAGAAGGCTGAAAAATATCTTAAAGGGTATATACACACATACCGGTGTTATACTGCGACCAGCGATTGCCTCAGCCTGGATGTGCAGCGCTGGAGTGGCTTGGTCGGATTCCCTGACTGAAAATATTGATACCCTGGATAGGGACAGTATATTATTAACTATAGAGCATTTAAAGGATGCATTACTATATATGCGAGATGCACAGAGGGATATTTGCACCCTGGCATCTAGAGTAAGTGCGATGTCCATTTCTGCCAGAAGAACGTTATGGACGCGACAGTGGTCAGGTGATGCGGATTCCAAACGACATATGGAAGTATTGCCGTATAAAGGGGAGGAGTTATTTGGGGTCGGTCTATCGGACCTGGTGGCCACAGCAACGGCTGGAAAATCCACCTTTTTACCCCAGGTCACCTCTCAGCAGAAAAAGACACCGTCTTTTCAAACCCAGTCCTTTCGTCCCTATAAGGGCAAGAGGGAAAAAGGCCGCTCGTTCCTGCCCCGGGGCAGAGGAAGGGGAAAAAGACTGCACCATGCAGCCTCTTCCCAGGAGCAGAAGCCCTCCCCCGCTTCTGCCAAGTCCTCAGCATGACGCTGGGGCTCTGCAAGCAGACTCGGGCACGGTGGGGGGCCGTCTCAAGAATTTCAGCGCGCAGTGGGCTCACTCGCAAGTGGACCCCTGGATCCTGCAGGTAGTATCACAGGGGTACAAATTGGAATTCGAGACGTCTCTCCCTCGCCGGTTCCTGAAGTCTGCTCTACCAACGTCTCCCTCCGACAGGGAGGCAGTATTGGAAGCTATTCACAAGCTGTATTCCCAGCAGGTGATAATCAAGGTACCCCTCCTACAACAGGGAAAGGGGTATTATTCCACGCTGTTTGTGGTACCGAAGCCGGACGGCTCGGTGAGACCAATTTTAAATCTAAAATCTTTGAACACTTACATAAAAAGGTTCAAATTCAAGATGGAGTCACTCAGAGCAGTGATAGCGAACCTGGAAGAAGGGGACTATATGGTATCTCTAGACATCAAGGATGCTTATCTCCATGTCCCAATCTACCCTTCTCACCAAGGGTACCTCAGGTTTGTGATACAAAACTGTCATTATCAGTTTCAGACGCTGCCGTTTGGATTGTCCACGGCACCACGGGTCTTTACCAAGGTAATGGCCGAAATGATGATTCTTCTTCGAAGAAAAGGCGTATTAATTATCCCTTACTTGGACGATCTCCTGATAAGGGCAAGGTCCAGGGAACAGTTAGAGGTCGGAGTAGCACTATCTCAGGTAGTGCTACGTCAGCACAGGTGGATTCTAAATATCCCAAAATCACAGCTGATTCCGACAACACGTCTACTGTTCCTAGGGATGATTCTGGACACAGTCCAGAAAAAGGTGTTTCTCCCGGAGGAGAAGGCCAGGGAGTTATCCGAGCTAGTCAGGAACCTCCTAAAACCAGGACAAGTGTCAGTGCATCAATGCACGAGAGTCCTGGGAAAAATGGTGGCTTCTTACGAAGCGATTCCATTCGGAAGATTCCATGCAAGAACTTTTCAGTGGGATCTGCTGGACAAATGGTCCGGATCGCATCTTCAGATGCATCAGCGGATAACCCTATCTCCAAGGACAAGGGTATCTCTCCTGTGGTGGTTACAGAAGGCTCATCTTCTAGAGGGCCGCAGATTCGGCATTCAGGATTGGATGCTGGTAACCACGGATGCCAGCCTGAGAGGCTGGGGAGCAGTCACACAGGGAAGAAATTTCCAGGGCTTGTGGTCAAGCATGGAAACGTCTCTTCACATAAATATCCTAGAGCTAAGGGCCATTTACAATGCCCTAAGTCAAGCAAGGCCTCTGCTTCAGGGTCAACCGGTATTGATCCAGTCGGACAACATCACGGCTGTCGCCCACGTAAACAGACAGGGCGGCACAAGAAGCAGGAGGGCAATGGCAGAAGCTGCAAGGATTCTCCGCTGGGCGGAAAATCATGTGATAGCACTGTCAGCAGTGTTCATTCCGGGAGTGGACAACTGGGAAGCAGACTTCCTCAGCAGACACGATCTCCACCCGGGGGAGTGGGGACTTCATCCAGAAGTCTTCCAAGTGATTGTAAACCGTTGGGAAAAACCAAAGGTGGACAGGATGGCGTCCCGTCTCAACAAGAAACTGGACAGATATTGCGCCAGGTCAAGGGACCCTCAGGCAATAGCGGTGGACGCTCTGGTAACTCCGTGGGTGTTCCAGTCGGTATATGTGTTCCCTCCTCTTCCTCTCATACCAAAAGTACTGAGAATCATAATAAGGAGAGGAGTAAGAACGATACTCGTGGCTCCGGATTGGCCAAGAAGAACTTGGTACCCGGAGCTGCAAGAGATGCTCACGGAGGACCCGTGGCCTCTACCTCTAAGGAAGGACCTGCTCAAGCAGGGACCTTGTCTGTTCCAAGACTTACCGCGGCTGCGTTTGACGGCATGGCGGTTGAACGCCGGATCCTGAAGGAAAAAGGCATTCCAGATGAAGTCATCCCTACCCTGATCAAGGCCAGGAAGGATGTAACTGCAAAACATTATCATCGCATTTGGCGAAAATATGTTGCGTGGTGTGAGGCCAAGAAGGCCCCTACGGAGGAATTCCAACTGGGTCGTTTCCTACATTTCCTGCAAGCAGGATTGTCTATGGGCCTAAAATTAGGATCCATTAAGGTTCAAATTTCGGCCCTGTCGATCTTCTTCCAGAAAGAACTGGCTTCAGTGCCTGAAGTTCAGACGTTTGTCAAAGGGGTACTGCATATACAGCCTCCTTTTGTGCCTCCAGTGGCACCTTGGGATCTCAATGTAGTTTTAGGGTTCCTAAAATCACATTGGTTTGAACCACTTGCCACAGTGGATTTGAAATATCTCACATGGAAAGTGGTAATGCTGTTGGTCCTGGCTTCAGCCAGGCGCGTATCAGAATTGGCGGCTTTATCCTATAAAAGCCCTTACCTGATATTTCATTCGGATAGGGCGGAATTGAGGACTCGTCCTCAATTTCTCCCTAAGGTGGTTTCAGCGTTTCACATGAATCAACCTATTGTGGTACCTGTGGCTACTAGGGACTTGGAGGACTCCAAGTTGCTGGACGTAGTCAGGGCCCTGAAAATATGTTTCCAGGACGGCTGGAGTCAGAAAATCTGACTCGCTGTTTATACTGTATGCACCCAACAAGCTGGGTGCTCCTGCTTCTAAGCAGACGATTGCTCGTTGGATTTGTAGTACAATTCAATTTGCACATTCTGTGGCAGGCCTGCCACAGCCAAAATCTGTAAAAGCCCATTCCACAAGGAAGGTGGGCTCATCTTGGGCGGCTGCCCGAGGGGTCTCGGCTTTACAACTTTGCCGAGCAGCTACTTGGTCAGGGGCAAACACGTTTGCTAAATTCTACAAATTTGATACCCTGGCTGAGGAGGACCTGGAGTTCTCTCATTCGGTGCTGCAGAGTCATCCGCACTCTCCCGCCCGTTTGGGAGCTTTGGTATAATCCCCATGGTCCTTACGGAGTTCCCAGCATCCACTAGGACGTCAGAGAAAATAAGATTTTACTTACCGATAATTCTATTTCTCGTAGTCCGTAGTGGATGCTGGGCGCCCATCCCAAGTGCGGATTGTCTGCAATACTTGTATATAGTTATTGTTACAAACAAATCGGGTTGTTTATTGTTGGAAGCCATCTTGTCAGAGGCTCCTACGGTTATCATACTGTTATCTGGGTTCAGATCAGGAGTTGTACGGTGTGATTGGTGTGGCTGGTATGAGTCTTACCCGGGATTCAAGATCCTTCCTTATTATGTACGCTCGTCCGGGCACAGTATCTTAACTGAGGCTTGGAGGAGGGTCATAGGGGGAGGAGCCAGTGCACACCAGCTAGTCTAAAGCTTTTACTTTTTGTGCCCAGTCTCCTGCGGAGCCACTATCCCCATGGTCCTTACGGAGTTCCTAGCATCCACTACGGACTACGAGAAATAGAATTATCGGTAAGTAAATTCTTATTTTACAAATGTCTGAACTTCAGGCAGTGAAGCCAGTTCTTTCTGGAAGAAAATCGCCAGAGCCGAAATCTGGACCTTAATGGAACCCAATTTTAGGCCCATAGTCACTCCTGACTGTTGGAAGTGCAGAAAACGACCCAGCTGAAATTCCTCTGTAGGGGCC